>NC_140987.1:108457292-109115421 GCF_052327205.1 Somniosus microcephalus | reverse complement strand
CGGAATTACCGCTGCGATCGAAGCAGTTGCGACCGCCGGAAATTCATCTTGAACGCCCCAAGAGGGACTCGAGGCGCCCCGCGTCCCTCTTAGGGCGCTGAAACTGAATATTGCAGCGCAAAGTGCCGCAGCGCCACACGCCGTGGCACGGCGCGCTGCGGTACTGCAGGCCTTCCTCCGCTTCTTAAGGGGGAGGGGCCTGCACCAGCGTGATGAGCGATCGCGAGTGCCGGCAAAAGAGCCCGGCACCGAGGAGAAGTGCCGGGCTCTCGGGACACAGCCGGCACTGCCCGGGGGTGGGGGGGGGGGGGGGTGGGGGGAGGGATCAGGAGGCCAGGGACGGAGGTGCTGGCAGGCGGCCACCGGAAAAAATGGCTGCCCCGCGCCTCCACCTTAATTTGCGCCACTGCCGCCACAGGTAGGCCCCGTGTGAACCGGGCGCGATTTGCGAACGGTGCTACAGAGGCGGGCGCTACCAAATATTGCGATCGGGGCGCTGCGCACACCGATGATGTCATCGGTGGCGGCGCAGCGCAACAGGCTAACGCCGCCATTAGCGCCCCGCTAAATATCGCGGGAGGCATGGCCAGTGGCGCTAAAGCCACTGAGTGCCCTCTTTAGGCGCTAACTGGTGGTGCAGCCCACCGAATTTCTAGGCCCACTGCTTTAAGGTGTAGGTTTATGACTCAAACCTGAAGGTTATTATATTTGTAGTTACACATAGAACAAAATTACAGTCTACTTCCAAATGAATCTGTTTTGTTTCATTTGCCTCTCCATTACTCATATATAAAAGGATGAAGTCTCAAGACATCAAATTAAAAGGTCTGAAAAAAATAAAACAACAAGGCTAAAAGTACAAGATTAGGACTTTGTTAAGAACATACGAAATAGGAGCAGCAGTCGACCATTTGGCCCCTCGAGCCTGCTCCGCCATTCAATAAGATCATGGCTGATCTTCTACCTCAACTCCACTTTCCTACACTATCGATCTCTGTCTTGAATATACTCAATGACTGAACCTCCACAGCCCTCCGGGGTAGAGAATTCCAAAGATTCACCACCCTCCAAGTGAAGAAATTTTTCCTCATCTCAGTCCTAAATGGCCAACCCCTTATTCTGAGATTGTGACCCCTGGTTCTAGACTCCCCAGCCATGAAAAACATCCTCCCTGCATCTACTCTGTTAAGCCCTGTAAGAATTTTGTATGTTTCAATGAGATCACCTCTCATTCTTCTAAACTCCAGAGAATATAGGCCTAGTGTACTCAATCTGTCCTCATAGGACAATCCCCCCCCTATCCCAGGAACCAGTCTGCTGAACCTTTGTTGCACTCCCTCTATGGCAAGTATATCCTTCCTTAGTAAGGAGACCAAAACTGTACACAATACTCCAGGTGTGGTCTCACCAGGGCCCTATATAATTGCAGTAAGACATCTTTACTCCTATACTCAAATCCTCTTGTAGTAAAGGCCAACATACCATTTTCTTTCCTAATTGCTTGCTGTACCTGCAAGTTAACTTTCAATGATTTGTGTACAAGGACATCCAGGTCCCTCTGAACACCAACATTTCCCAATCTCACACCATTTAAACAAATACTCTGTTTTTCTATATTTCCTATTAAAGTGGATAACCACATTTTATTCAATTTGCCGTGTTCTTGCCCACTCATTTAGCTTGTCTATATCCCCTTGAAGCCTCTTTGCATCCTCCTCACAACTTACATTCCCACCCAGTTTTGTATCATCAGCAAACTTGGGTATACAGGTAGACTACCCTTTATCCGGACTTCCGAAAACCGAAACCCTCTAAAAACCGAAGGTTTTTTCGTTCAGCGTAAGTCGTGCGTACAAACGAAAAAACCTTCGGTTTTTAGAGGGTCCGGTTTCGGAAGTTCGGATAAAGGGTAAGTCGTGCGCACGACCCCCCGCCGACCCCGCCAGCCCCGACAACCGCCGACCCCCCCCGCGGACCCCGCCGACCCCCCCGCAGGCCCCGACAACCGCCGACCCCCCCCGCGGACCCCGCCGGCCCCGACAACCACCGACCCCGCCAGCCGCCGACCCCCCCGCGGGCCCCGACAACCGCCGACCCCGCCAGCCTCGACAACCGCCGACCCCGACAACCGCCGACCCCCCCCGCGGGCCCCGACAACCGCCGACCCCGCCAGCCCCGACAACCGCCGACCCCCGCCAGCCCCGACAACCGCCGACCCCCCCCGCGGACCCCGCCGGCCCCGACCCCCGCCGACCCCGACTGACTTACGCTGAGCGTCAGCGTAAGTCGTGCGCACGACCCCCCGCCGACCCCCCCGCGGACCCCCGCCGACCCACCTTCCGAAATCCGAAATTCTCCTTTATCCGAAACTCGGCTGGTCCCGAGGTTTTCGGATAAAGGATAGTCTACCTGTATTACATTTGGTCCCCTCATCCAAATAATTGATATAGATTGTGAATAGCTGAGGCCCAAGCACTGATCCTTGCGGTACCCCACTAGTTACAGCCTGCCAACCCCAAAATGACCCGTTTATTCCTACTCTCTGTTTTCTGTCCGTTAACCAATCCTCAATTCATGCTGGTATATTACCCCAATCCCATGAACCCTAATTTTGTTTAATAACCCCTTGTGTGGCACCTTATCGAATGCTTTCTGAAAATCCAAATACACCACATCCACTGGTTCCCCCTTATCTATTCTGCTAGTTACAACCTCAAAAAACTCAAACAGATTCGTCAAACAAGATTTTCCTTTCATAAATCAGTGTTAACTTGCCCAATCCTATTATTATTTTCTAAGTGCCCTGTTACCACGTCCTTAATAATAGACTATAGCATTTTCCCTACAACTGATGTCAAGCTAACTGGTCTGTAGTTCTCGGTTTTCGCTCTCCCAACTTTTTTAAATAGTAGGGTTACATTTGCTACCTTCCAATCTGCAGGAACCGTTCTAGAATCTACGGAATTTCAGAAAATGACAACCAATGCATCCACTATCTTTATAGGCATCTCTTTCAAAACCCTAGGATGTAGGCCATCCGGTCCAGGGCATTTATCGGCTTTCAATCCCATTAATTTCTCCAGTACTTTTTTTTTTTTAAATAATACTAATTTCTTTTGAGTTCCTCATTCTCGCTAGACCCTTGGTTCTGCACTATTTCCGGGAAGTTTTTTGCGTCTTCTTCCATGAAGACAGACACAAAGTATTTGTTTAATTTCTCTGCCATTTCCTTATTCCCCATTATAATTTCTCCTGTCACAGCCTGTAAGGGACCCACATTTACTTTCGCTAATCTTTTCCTTTTTACATACCTATAGAAGCTTTTACAGTCTGTTTTTATGTCTCTCGCTAGTTTACTCTCATATTCTATTTTCCCTTTCTTTATCAATTTCTTGGTCTTCTTTTGCTGAATTCTAAAATCCTCCCAATCCTCATGCTTACTACTCTTTTTGGTAACATTATAAGCCTCTTCCTTTGATCTAATACTATCTTTTAACTTCTCTTGTTAGCCACGGTGGGACCACTTTTTCTGTGGGGTTTTTGTGCCTTAAAGGAATGTATATTTGTTGTAAATTATATATTAATTCTTTAAATGCTAGCCATTGCTTATCTACCATCATACCTTTTAATGTAGTTTCCCAATCTACCTTAGCCAACTCGCCCCTCATACCTACGTAGTTTGCTTTGTTTAGATTTAAGACCCGAGTTTCAAATTTAATCAAAACACTTTCAAACTCAATATAAAATTCTATCATATTATGGGCACTCTTCCCTAAAGGCCCCTTTACTTCAAAGGTTATTAATTAACCCTTTCTCATTGCACAATACTAGATCTAAAATAGCCTGTTCCCCAGTTGGTTCCTCAATATACTGATCTAGAAAACTATCTTGCATACGTTCCATGAATTTGTCCTCCACATTACTGCAAATTTGGTTTGCCCAGGCTATATGCAGATTGAAGTCCCCCATGGTTACTGTATTACCCTTGTCACATGCGCCTCTAATTTCCTGATTTATTCTCTGCCCTATATTACAACTACTGCTTGGGGACCTATAAACAACTCCCAGCAATGTTTTCTGCCCCTTGCTGTTTCTTAGCTCCACCCAAACTGATTCTACTTCTTGATTTTCCGAGCTAAGATCCTTTCTCTCTACTGTCTTCATCCCATCCTTTATCAGGGGTACCCCTCCTCCTTTTCCATTTTGCCTATCTCTTCTAAAAGTTAAGTATCCTGGAATATTTAGTTCCCAACCTTGGCCACATTGCAACCACGTAATCGTAATAGTGCCTTCAGCTTTGACTTATTTCGATTTTTCCCTGATGTCACCTTAGTCACTGATGCCTTATTTTCTTTGTTACTCTCTCTGTCCCTTCCTGACCCACTCTGCTTATTTTTACCCAAAACTCTACTCTGCTCTAGAGCCTTGACATTTCTCTCGCTGCTTTTAAATTTACTCTTTCCTGAATTCTCCCACCAACCGTTCATTAGTTTAAAGCCCTGTCTACTGCCCTAGTTATTCGGTTCACCAGAACACTGGTCCCAGCACGGTTTAAGTGGAGCCTGTCCCAATGGAATAGCTCGCTCTTTTCCCAGGACTGGTGCCAATGCCCCATGAACTGAAACCCCTTCCTCCCACACCATTCTTTGAGCCATGCATTTAAACCTCTAATCTGTTTGTCCCTATGCCAATTTGCGCGTGGCTCAGGTAACAATCCAGAGATTATTGCCCTGCTGTATGCCTCAGAGATATGGACAATGCACAGCAGGCACCTCAAAGCACTGGAGAGGTACCACCAACGCTGCCTCCGCAAGATCCTGCAAATCTATTGGCAGGATAGGTGCACCGTCAGTGTTCTTGCTCAGGCCAACATCCCCAGCATCGAAGCTTTGACCACGCTCGATCAGCTCCGATGGACGGGTCACATTGTCCGCTTGCCCGATACGAGACTCCCAAAACAAGCGCTCTACTCGGAGCTCCGGCACGGCAAGAGAGCCCCAGGTGGGCAGAGGAAACGCTTCAAGGACACCCTCAAAGCCTGCTTGAAAAAGTGTAACATCCCCACCGACACCTGGGAATCCCTGGCCCAAGACCGCACAAAGTGGAGGAGAAGCATCCGGGAAGGCGCCGAACACCTCGAGTCTCTTCGCCAGGAGCAAGCGGAAGCAAAGCGCAGGCATTGCAAGGAGCGCACATCAACCCAAGCATCCCACCCACCCGCCCCTTCAACCACCATCTGCCCCACCTGTGACAGAGACTGTAGGTCCCACATTGGACTCATCAGTCACCCGAGAACTCATTTTTAATGTGGAAGCAAGTCATCCTCAGTTCCGAGGGACTGCCTAAGAAGAAGATTACCTTTGAGGTTCTGCTTTTTACTTTGGATCCTAGCTCCTCAAACTCTCAGCAGAACCTCATTCCTAGTTCTACCTATGTCGTTGGTTCATATGTGGACCACAACAACTGGATCCTCCCCCTCCAAGTTCTCCTCCAGCCACGAGGAGATGTCTTTAGCCCTAGCACCAGGCAGGCAACACAACCTTCGGAACTCTCGGTCGCAGCTGCAGAGAACAGTATCTATCCCCCTGGCTATACTGTCCCCTACCACAACTACATTCCCTTTCACTCCCCCCACTTCAATGGCCTCCTGCACCATAGTGCCATGGTCAGCTTGCTCATCCATCCTGCAGACTTTTCCCTCATCCACACAGGCAACAAGAATCTCATACCCGTTCGACAAGGGCAAAGGCTGTGGCTCCTCCAGCACTGCACCTGGGGACCCCTTACCTGCCTGAGTTGCAGTCACACCCTTCTGTCCCTGACCACTAACCAGACCTGTACCACTACCTAACCTAAGGGATGTGACTGCCTCCTGGATCGAAGTGTCCAAGTAACTCTCCCCATCCCTGGTGTCCCGCAATGTCTGCACCTCAGAATCCAGCTCAAAAACTCTTGAACTGAAGTTCAAGATGCAGGCACATACTGCAAACGTGGTTGTCCGGGATCATAATGCTCTTCACAAACTCCCACATGCGGTACACTGCTATCCCTATAAGACCTTGTTTTATTTAATTATATTTAATTAAATTTGTAATTAGGTAACTTAGTTTACAGTGTAGTTTCTTGACTACTTGTTCTACTGCACGCACCACATTCATGGTCAGTTAGTGTTTAATATTCAATTTCTTATGTTCTGTAATAATCACAGCTACATTTTAGAACTAAATATGTAATTGAAAGCATGTTCTTGTTTGGTGTACATTATACATTACAACAGTTAATTTCATAATCCACTGAAAACTCCTATTTTGGCAAGAAAAATGAGGTCGTCACATATTACTTGGAAAGTAAGAATCTAAATGGGGTAGAAGAGCAAGGGGATCTCAGAGTACAAACACACAAATCACTAAAAGGAGCGACTGCAGGTTAATAAGGCCATGTAAAAAGCAAACCAAGCACTCGGGTTTATTTCTAGAGGGATAGAATTGAAAAGTAGTGAAGTTATGCTAAACTTGTTTCGAACCTTGGTTAGACCACACTTGGGAGTACTGTGTGCAATTCTGGTCGTCATATTCTAAAAAAGATATAGAGGCACTGGAGAGGGTGCAAAAAAGATTTACAAGGATGATACCAGAAATGCGAGGGTATACCTATCAGGAAAGGATGAACAGGCTGGGTCTCTTTTCTCTTGAAAAGAGAAGGTTAAGGGGTGACCTAATAGGGGTCTTTAAAATTATGAAAGGTTTTAATGGAAACACTCTCTCTGTGTCTACTCTAATTGTGGGGAAGAGCAAAACTAGAGGCCATCAATAGAAGATAGTCACCAAGAAATCAAATAAGGAATTCAGAAGAAACATCTTTACCCAGAGAGTGGCGAGAATGTGGAACTCGCTACCACAGGGAGTGGTTGAAGCAAATAGTATAGATGTATTTAAGGGGAGGCTAGATAAGCACGAGGGAGAAGGGCTATGCTGATAGAGAGTTAGATGAGGAAAGACAGGAGGAGGCTCAAGTGGAGCATAAACATTGGCATGGACAGGCTGGGCCAAATGGCCTGCTTCTGTGCTGTATATTCTATGTAATCCACATTTACCTACAATACTTGTTACATCTGATAGTGGCACAGTGATAGGGGGGTTTCAATGTTCCACTTTGCTAATGCCACAACATCTTACACAGTAATGCCAACCCCACTGTCTCATAAATCATGAGACAAACTCTTAAAAATCATGAGATTGGGTAAGAAATCATGAGCTGCTATTTTTTGGTTTATAAACCTCTTTAGTGACTTTATTTAATCTGTAACATGTCACGGCTCTTTACAAAAACTATATTGCTGCATCTGAAAAAGCTTTATAAAAAAACTTCTTAAAAATCCTACCCGTTATCACCACCTGGTGCCCAACACGACCACCACCCTTTGTCTCTCTCCCTTTTCTTTCTCCCACTTTCCTCTGGTCTCGCTCCCCAGCCCCTCTGGTTTCTCTCTTCTGCCCCCTCCTTCCATTCTCTCTCCCTCACATCTCTGACAATCGCTCTCCCCTGTCTCTCTCAGTCTTTTTCCCACTACCTCGGTTTCTTTCCCTCATCTGTCTCTCCCCCGCCCCCTTCCTCTTTTCACTGCATCTCACTATCTCTTGCCCTCGGTGTCTACTCCTCTACAGTATCTACCTGCCCGGTCTCTCTCTCTCTCTCTTCTCCCCCAATCTTTCCCACACTCCTCTCCCCCCAGCAGCATCAATTGCTTCCTTTCGTGTCCCCATCCCTCTCTTTTCCCCCTCCATTAGTCCCGATCTTGTTCCCCCTCCCGAGTCTCATCCTGTCTCTCTGTACCCCCATCTCTCCCTATCTTGCATATTCCTCTCTCTACCTCCATCTATACCCCCTTCTCTCTCTGCATCAATCTTCTCCCACCTTTCTCTGCACCTCCATCCCTCTCCCCATTCCTCTCTCCCTTTCCTCTCTGTACTTCAATCGCTCTCTCTCCCCCATTCCTCCTTATAACCCCATCTCTCTCTCTCTCACTGTCAAGTCTTCCCCATCGCTCTCTCTCTCTGTACCTCCATCCATCTCTCCCATCTGTGTCTCTTTCACCCTATCACGCTTCCCCATTCTCTCTTTCTTTCTCTATCTCCATCTTTCTCCCATTCCTCTCTGTACCCCATTTCCCTGTTACTCTCCATGGTCTCTTCTCCCCCACCAGATCGCACTCACTGACTCTGCCGATTCGTGCGCATGCACTGCACTGTGGCAAATGCAGTTCTCGCCGAGCCGGACTTGAGCGGCTTCAGAAGGTATTAGGACGAGAATGGAACTACATCTCCCAGCACATCCAGTGAATTGGACTCCGCCGCATAGTTTGCGGCAGAGCGCGTACTTCCAGTTTGCTCAATGTGTCAACAATACTGCAAACGGAGTTTAAAATCGTGAGTTTTCTGAGGTGAATCACAAGATCGCAAGTTGGGCTGAATGTTAAATATCGCGTGTTTCGTGATTAAATCGTGAAAGTTGCCATTACTGTTAATTCCTTTTCTTACTACCATCTCAGGTGCATTTACCCAATGAGCAATCAGGGAAGCCTATATGGTCACAATAGCAAAATACTGCGGATGCTGGAAATCTGAAATAACAACAGAAAATGCTGGAAATACTCAGCAGGCCAGGCAGCATCCGTGGAGAGAGAAACAGAGTTAACGTTTCAGGCCTGGGACCCTTCATCAGAACTGGAAAAAGCTGGAGATGTAACAGATATTAAGCAGGTGCAGGGAGGGATGGAAGGAATTGAAGGAACATACTGTGCTTATGTAAGAGGCAGGAAAGATAAAATGTTGCAAATAGGAATGGCAAAATCATACAGCATGAAAAATGGGGACAGGGGTTATAGTTTGAAATTGTTGAACTCAACGTTCAGTCCGTAAGGGTGACCCTGAGCTTCCAGTCGCCTGTCACTAATTCTCCGCTTCACTCCCACTCTGATCTCTCTGTCCTCGGCCTATTACATTGTTCCAATGAAGCTCAACGTAAGCTCAAGGAACAGCTTTTGATTAGGCACTTTACAGCCTTCTGGTCTCAACATTGAGTTCAACAATTTCAAACTATAACCCCTGCTCACATTTTTCATGCTGTATGATTTTGCCATTCCCATGTGCAACATCTTATCTTTCCTGCCTCTTGTATAAGCACAGTATGTTCCTTCAATTCCTTCCTTCCCTCCCAACCCCTCCCCCCCCCCCCACACCTGCTTAATATCTGTTACATCTCCAGCTTTTTCCAGTTCTGATGAAGGGTCCCAGGCCTGAAACGTTAACTCTGTTTCTCTTTCCACGGATGCTGCCTGGCCTGCTGAGTATTTCCAGCATTTTCTATTGTTATTTAAACCTATATGGTCCCCGTTAATATTTATCAACAGTAAAACCTGATATTCAGCCAGTAAAAGAAGTATTGTTGCATCATGCAACTACCAGGATGGTAGAAAGCAATCTGGATGGATCTTGGTCTTTCTTCGTCTAGCAATTCCTATGCATCTAAGAGATCTTAGAGGTATACAACATAGTTAAGGGAATGGAAAAGCTAAATCCAGAATATTACTTTAAACAGTAGAACAAGAGACACAGTTGTAAAAGCTAAATTTAGGACTGATATCAGTAAGTTTTCATACAAATGTATGGATTGGGCTTCTAGATACAATCCTGATGGCAAAAACCTTGGAATTATTTTGGAAATTGGATGCTGCAATTGGAGAATGTAGGGTCTTTGCAGTTGGGATGAATAGTCTTCCTCATGCGTAATTAACCTGTGATCACAAAAGGGGACAAGATCTTCTGAAGTGCATTTGTAATTTACCTGGTGGGTTAACTGGGCCACAGGGATGTTCACCAGCTGTCCTATACCTCGGGTATCTATAAACGCTGCCGCCCCAGTCCAGGTTACCTGGACACACGTGGAACCACCTGCAATTCACCTCTCCCTTCCTGGATAATGCAACCAGCACACGTTACCCCAGGCCAGGCTCTCCCAGTGGCCTAGGCCAGAACTGCAGTACCCTGGCTCAGTGCAGGAAGCAGCACAGGGACGCCAGGCCCCATAAGACAAGCCCATAAACCTTCACCCGCAGTTTAAAATGAGCCCGAATAACCCAGCACTAAATGGCTGCCAAACTGGGCAGTAGCAGCAGCAACAGCATCTCTTCGCACTCCCATCCCCACTTACCTTCTACTCCAGCCCGTGACTGCAGCCCGAGTCCAGGTCCAATTCTGGCTCCCGCAGCCTCCCCGGCCGTTGGCAGCCAAAACAGGCGGGCCTTGGCCAGGAACCAGTCCTGCTTGCTACCGACCACCATTTCACTCCTTTTCAGCGCCAGCAGAGACCAAGCCAACACGTGCAACGTCCGCATGGAACCCGCCGCACCATGGCAACTCTGGTTCCCGTTCCTGGGACAACCGATGACTGACAGGTAGTAGCTGGCGCACACCGCTCACCTTTCCCAGAGTTACTTTCGCAATCAGTAGCATGTTGCTTTTTGCAACAGTGGGTATTGGTGCGAAGCAGTGCATTGCAGCAAATGCAGTTCTCGCTGAGCCAGACTTGCGCGTCTCCGGACGGCGTTAAGATGAGAATGGAACTACATCTCCATCTCCCAGCATGCCCAGCGAGTTGGACTCCTCCACATAGTGTGTCGCGGAATGTGCGCATCTGGTTTGTTTAGCGTGTCAACAACATTGCAGACAAAGTTTAAAATCGTGAGTTTTCGGAGTTGAATCGAGAGTTGGGCTGAATTTTCATTAAAAATCGCATGTACACGTGAGTATCAAACTTGAAGAAAATCAACACCTGTTCAGAAATGAAGAAATCTTTCCAGTACACATAGTCAGATCTATTTTTTTTTTAATTGGGGCCTCTTCCAACATCAGAACCTCTTCACTGTTTGAAAAATTGAACCCTATTAAAAGTAATAAATTAGAACTCTTGTAGCTTTTAAGATGTCAGAACTTATTCAATGTTAGAAAAATCAGGCCCTCCTCATTTGTTGAAAAATAAGAGATTATTTGGAAATCAGGGCCCCCACTTCCCCACTGCTGAGCCACTGCCCTAGTGCATTTTCTCCACCCCCTCACCTTCCCCTCTGTTTTCCCTGCTTGATCTGAAGACACCATTTGGTCAGTATTCAAAGTCAACGCTCTGGTCTCCACGTGCTGGATCTGTTTGGAGTGGGGCCCAAACTCAATCCTTTTTACTCAGCGGCGAGAATACAACAGTGAGTCAGTGATCACTCCATCTATACATGGGTACCCTGCTGGATGTCAACCCAGTATTTGGAGACCATATTCTAGTCTCCATTTGCTGGTGCTGTCTGGAGTGGTATCGAATGGTACCCGAGGTTTAATGCAAGCAAAATATATTGTAATTCAGAGAGAAACTGAATGGTCACTTTATGTAAACTGGTATTTATTTTGAGCTATCTGTGGTTGTTAACTCAGTAAAGATTAGTACAATTTCCTCTTTAATTTAAAAAATAACAGCCTGACTGTTTTTAACCAAAGCATTCCACTACACACTGCATTTCTTCCACAGCACTTTTTTTCCCAAAATCTGTTTTAATTGACCTTATCCAAAATATCATATACATTTCCAGTAATACAAGTCAGATACAGATACCTACAACAACAAAAATCACATAGTTCTCTTCCTTGTGTTCAAATCCAACCATGGCCTCGCCCCTTTCTGTCTCTTACCTCCTCCAGCCCTACAACCCTCCCAGAACTCTACGCTCTTCCAATTCTGGCCTCTTGCACATCCCCGATTTACTTTGCTCCATCACTGCCAGCAGTGTCTTCAGCTGTCTACGCCCTAAGCTCTGGAATTCCCTACCTAAACCTCTTTATTTCTTTACCTCTCTCTCCTCCTTTAATTCGCTCCTTAAAACCTACCTCTTTCACCAAGCTTCTGGTCACCAAATGGTGCTGCAAAATTGTGGATACAATCCTAGACCCTGAAAGTGTTCAATAGTTGTGAAGCACTGAATAGTATCCCTTTTGGTAGTTCGGTGTCAAATTTTGTCTGATAATGTTCCTGTAAAGTGCCTTGAGACATTTTACTACATTAAAGGCACAATATAAATGCAAGTTATTGTTGTAGTAGTGCAATAAATTATTTCCTCTATACTGACTCAGAGTCATAGATTTATACAGCACAGAAAGAGGCCCTTCGGCCCATCAAGCCCTGTCTATTCTAATCCCATTTTCCAGCACTTGGTCCGTAGCCTTGTATGCTATGGTGTTTCAAGTGCTCATCTAAATGCTTCTTGAATGTTGTGAGGATTCCTGCCTCTACCACCCTTTCAGGCAGTGAGTTCCAGATTCCAAGCACCCTCTGGGTGGAAAAGTTTTCCTCAAATTCCCTCTAAACCTCCTGCCCCTTACCTTGAAACGATGCCCCCAAGGTTATTGACCCCTCTACTAAGGGGAAAAGTTACTTTCTATCTACCCTATCTATGCCCCTCATAATTTTGTACACCTCAATCAGGTCTCCCCTCAGCCTTCTCTGCTCTAAGGAAAACAACCCCAGCCTGTCCAGTCTCTCTTCATAGCTGAAGCGCTCCAGCCCAGGTAACATCCTGGTGAATCTCCTCTGCATCCTCTCCAATGCAATCACATCCTTCCTATAGTGTGGCGACCAGAACTGCACACAGTATTCCAGCTGTGGCCTAACTAGCGTTTTGTACAGCTCAATCATAACCTCCCTGCTCTTATATTCTATGCCTCGGTTAATGAAGGCAAGAATCCCATATGCCTTTTTAATCACCTTATCTACCTGTCCTGCTGCCTTCAGGGATCTGTGTACATGCACGCCAAGGTCCCTCTGATCCTCTGTCCTTCCTAGGATCCTACCATTCATTGTGTACTCCCTTGCCTTGTTAGTACTCCCAAAATACATCACCTCACACTTTTCAGGGTTAAATTCCATTTGCCACTGTTCTGCCCATCTGACCAACCCATCGATATCATCCTGTAGCCTGAGGCTTCCCTCCTCGCTATTTACCACTCCACCAATTTTCGTGTCATCTGCGAACTTACTGATGATACCTCCTACATTCATATTTAAAACATTAATGTACACTACAAACAGCAAAGGACCCAGCACCGATCCCTGCGGTACACCACTGGACACAGGCTTCCAGTCACAAAAACAACCTTCGACCATCACCCTCTGCCTCCTGCCACTAAGCCAATTTTGGATCCAATGTGCCAAATTGCCCTGGATTCCATGGGCTCTTACCTTCTTGACCAGTCTCCTATGCGGGACTTTGTCAAAAGCCTTACTGAAGTCCATGTAGACTACATCAACTGCACTACCCTCATCCACACACCTAGTTACCCCCTCGAAAAATTCAATCAAATTGGTTAGACATGATCTCCCCAACAAAGCCATGCTGACTATCCTTGCCTCTCCAAGTGGAGACTAATTCTGTCCCTCAGAATTTTTTCCAATAATTTCCCTACCACTGATGTTAGGCTCACTGACCTGTAATTCCCTGGTTTATCCCTACAACCCTTCTTGAATAATGGTACTACGTTAGCTGTCCTCCAGTCCTCTGGTACCTCCCCTGTGGCCAGAGAGGTTCTGAGAATTTGTGTCAGAGCCCCTGCAATCTCCTCCCTTGCCTTACACAGCAGCCTGGGATACATCTCATCTGGGCCTGGGGATTTATCCACTTTTAAGCCCACTAAAACCCGCTAGTATCTCCTCCCTCTCAATACTAATTTGTTCAAGTATATCACAATCCCCCTGCCTGATTTCTATGCCTACATCGTCCTTCTCCATAGTGAACACAGATGCAAAATATTCATTTAAAACCTCACCCACATCTTCCGGCTCTACACACAGATTGCCACCAGTCTAATTCTAACATACATGCACTGGCACACAAGAGGATGTCTCTCTTAGTGGACTGAGATTCTGTCATTGCAATAAAATTATCGAAACTTTCCTGAATTTTCCTCCTTGTGAGGAAATATCTATCTTCTCTATGGCACATCCCTCTTATGCTGATTCATTTGAGATTGCTGTGGAAAAACAGGGAAATGGTGTTGGAAAATTGTGGATACAGACCTGAATCCTGAAAGTATGCTGATAGAAAGAACCATCGGCTAACGTGTTCAAATCCAGCACCAACATTACATATTGCCTGCGAAAAACATTTATTGAACTAAATAGCTCCTTCTAATACTTTTATTAAGGATGCATGATGGTTCACCTCATAAATCAATGGCTTACCAACGTTCACATTCTTTTCACTTCTTGGGGTATCTTAAAACACACGTCCTAGATTACATGATTAAGTCGCATTCTTAAACCTCAGCTGAGTCTCAGTTCGGTCGTATGCTACACCAATAAAATAAAGCGAAGTAAAAACACTCATGCACACCTTACTCAGGTTAAGTGTCAGTTTAGTTAGCATTGAAGGTCAAAAGGTTATGGGCTCAAGCCCTATTCCACTGACACTTCAGCTCCCTCTGAGACAGTAACCAGAAGTGCTGTCTTTTATATGAAACATTAAACTAAGGCTCTGTATGTTTGTCCAGGTGGATGTTAAAGATCCCACTGCACTTTTCCAAAGTAGAGAATTTCTCCAGTGTCCTATCCAACATTTATCCCTCAACCAAAAATGCCAAAACAGATTAATAGGTCATGCATCCGATTGCTGTTTGTGGAACCTTGCTGTACGCAATTTGGCTGTTCCATTTGCCTAGAGTGACTACATTTCAAAAATAGCTCTGAAGCACTTTGAGGCACCAAGGATATGAAAGGCGCTACATAAATGCAAGTTCTTTCTTTTATTAAATCTGCTATTTTCTTGACAATATTTTTTGAGTCACCTTAATACATTATCAATGAGCACACCAACAGCTGCGAGGTAAATTTTGTTAGTGGTTTTGTTTCCAGATACATAGACTACAAGCTACACAGTTATCTGGAGAGATGCAACGCCTTCACATAGACAATGTCAATGGACATCAGGTGGCATAGAAACTCAATTAAGCAATGGTGCATGGATGTATTATGGTGTAGAGATGCTGGTGTTGGACTGGGGTGGACAAATGTAAGAAGTCACACAACACCAGGTTATAGTCCAACAGTTTTATTTGAAATCACAAGCTTTCAGAGCGCTGCTCCTTCATCAGGTGAAGTGGAGAGATGCATAAAGACACAGCTTATATAGTCAGAGAATAATGCCAGATGATTACAGGTAATCTTTCTAACTGCCATTTATCACACCTCGGCAGAGAGATAATCACAGCAATCAAAGCTGTGAATGGTGTCCAAACAGGTCAGTCAGGAAAACATTACATCAAAGAACTCTGCCGTCGTACCTCTCGCACACTCCTCAACCATCTCGTACACCAGCTCTACAGCAGACGCCGCAACCTCGAAACCGAGATAGAGTCCATGTTCTCAGCCTGTGCTCAGGACACAGCAAACCAGCTACGAGACACCGCCGACCAGCTACGAGACACCGCCAAACAGACGAGGCAACGGAACTACACTTCCTACATGCACACCAAGAACAGGAAGCTTGAGAAACTCGGCATCACCACCAGCAGCAACCAAGCCTCCCCCGGTACCACGGTTGAAACCACAGGGAAGTCGATCGTCAACTTGTCCGACCACACCCTTCAACCAGACGAAATTGAAGTTCTCAGCCGAGGGCTCAATTTCTGCCCCACCACCAAAATGGACCCCATCGGTCTCGCGGCAGACACAGAGGAATTCATCAGGAGAGTGAGGCTCCGGGAATTCTTCCACAAATCCCAAGATGTCAGCAGCGAACCCAATAAGACAACCAATGATCCGGAACAGCAGACAGAGGGATCCGCAGTGCAGCAACCGAAGAAAGAGTCAAATTGGACCCCTCCGGAGGGTCGCTGCCCTAAGCTCGACATGTATGCTCAAGCTGTCAGGAGATGCATCAATGCCAGATTCATCAGCTGCACTCACAAGACAGTCCAGAATGTCACCCGAGCACAACGCAACGCCATCCACGCTCTCAAGACCAACCACAACATCGTCATCAAACCAGCAGACAAAGGAGGAGCCACCGTCATACAGAACGGACTATTGCAAAGAAGCATACCGACAACTGGACAACCAGGAACATTACAGACAGTTACCTGCAGATCCGACCAAAGAACACACCCGCCAACTCAACAGACTGATCAAGACCTTCGATCCAGACCTTCAAAGCATCCTACGCGCTCTCATCCCACGTACTCCCCACATGGGAAACTTCTACTGCCTCCCAAAGATACACAAAGCCAACACACCCGGACGTCCTATCGTATCAGGCAACAGAACCCCGTGAGAGAACCTCTCTGGATACGTCGAGGGCATCCTGAAACCCATCGTACAGGGAACCCCCAGCTTCTGTCACGACACTACAGACTTCTTACAGAAACTCAGCACCCACGGACCAGTTGAACCGGGGACACTCCTCGCCACGATGGACATCTCGGCACTCTACACCAGTATCCCCCACGATGACGGCATCGCTGCGACAGCCTCAGTACTCAACACCAACAACAGCCAATCTCCAGACGCCATCCTACAACTCATCCGCTTCATCCTTGACCACAATGTCTTCACCTTCGACAACCAGTTCTTTACCCAAACACACGGAACAGCCATGGGGACCAAATTCGCACCCCAATACGCCAACATCTTCATGCACAAGTTCGAGCAAGACTTCTTCACTGCACAGGACCTCCAACCAACGCTATACACCAGATACATCGACGACATTTTCTTCCAATGGACCTACGGCGAAGAATCACTGAAAAGACTACACGATAACATCAACAAGTTCCATCCCACCATCAAACTCACCATGGACTACTCCTCAGAATCGGTTTCATTCTTGGACACACGAATCTCCATCAAAGACGGACACCTCAACACTTCACTCTACCGCAAGCCCACGGACAACCTCAGGATGCTCCACTTCTCCAGCTTCCACCCTAACCACGTTAAAGAAGCCATCCCCTATGGACAAGCCCTGCGAATACACAGGATCTGCTCAGACGAGGAGGAACGCGATGGACACCTACAGATGCTGAAAGACGCCCTCGTAAGAACGGGATATGACGCTCAACTCGTCGATTGACAGTTCCGACGGGCCACAGCAAAAAATCACTTAGACCTCCTCGGAAGACAAACACGGGACACAACCAACAGAGTACCCTTCGTCGTCCAGTACTTCCCCGGGGCGGAGAAACTACGCTATGTTCTTCGCAGCCTTCAACAAATCATCGATGATGACGAACACCTCGCTAAGGCCATCCCCATGCCTCCACTACTCGCCTTCAAACAGCCGCCTAACCTCAAACAGACCATCGTTCGCAGCAAATTACCCAGCTTTCAGGAGAACAGCGACCACGACACCACACAACCCTGCCACGGCAACTTCTGCAAGACATGGCAGATCATCAACACAGGCACCATCATCACACGTGAGGACACCACCCACCAGGTACATGGTACATACTCATGTGACTCGGCCAACGTTGCCTACCTCATACGTTGCAGGAAAGGATGCCCCGGAGCATGGTACATCGGCGAGACCATGCAGACACTGCGACAACGGATGAACGGACACCGCGCAACAATCGCCAGGCAGGAGTGTTCCCTCCCAGTCGGGGAACACTTCAGCAGTCAAGGACATTCAGCCTCCGATCTTCGGGTAAGCATTCTCCAAGGCGGCCTTCGAGACACACGACAACGCAAAATCGTAGAGCAGAAACTGATAACCAAGTTCCGCACTCATGAGGACGGCCTCAACCGGGATCTTGGGTTCATGTCACGCTACATGTAACCCCACCTGACAGAGGGTCATCCAGACTAGAGTCGTCATTGGCTTGTTCTCTCTACACAGATGCGGCCGGAGCTGCTGTGATTTCCAGCAAAGAAAATGTTTTTTGGCTGTTTTTTGTTTTTCCATACAGACTCCAGCATCTGCAACATTTGACCCCTTGTGCCCCACCTCATTGTTCTTTGATGTAATGTTTTCCTGACTGACCTGTTTGGACACCATTCACAGCTTTGATTGCTGTGATTATCTCTCTGCCGAGGTGTGATAAATGGCAGTTAGAAAGATTACCTGTAATCATCTGGCATTATTCTCTGACTATATAAGCTGTGTCTTTATGCATCTCTCCACTTCACCTGACGAAGGAGCAGCGCTCCAAAAGCTTGTGATTTCAAATAAAACTGTTGGACTATAACCTGGTGTTGTGTGACTTCTTACATGGATGTATTAGACAGATATATAAGTAGCTATCGGGGAGTTACAAGATGCAATATAATTTGCAACTGCGTTCAAGGAAGCATAATGCATCAAGTCAAAGGGTGAGTCCCAACATCCTGAATTTAATTAATTTACACTGTGCCCACTCCTCTTTGCAATACAATACTCCTTTCAGACTGAAAATCTACCAGTTACTGGAAGACGAGGAAGTACAAAAGTAAATTGTTCATGTAATATTTTAACTAGGAACATAACTCAATTCTCAAACACTTAGAGAAATCCTAGTGCCAAAGTTCCAATGCTATTGAGAGCCCTAATGCGGTCAGTTTTCTTGTTTCCAGATAAAAAGTCAATAGGAAACACTGAGGATAGTTGCCGATCCAGTCCACTACAATCATGAGAAGCATTTCTTTACATACTCACTACAACATACATGTGCTTACCATAAATATGATTTCACCTCTCTACATTGTATTGTTTGCCTTTTTAAAACTTACTTTTCTTACTTCCAGGACAGTAACAATTACTAAACAAGCTGCTGTACACGGCACCAGGATCTGAACTCCACAATGTTTACTACTGTCAGTGTTATTAACAGGACTAAGAAAACAGGTAACATTGCAGTTTTATTGTTACTTATCCATTTATACAGGACATCTGCAAAACAACCTGTAAGCATGCAGATTCTTAAAGCTACATCAGTTATCACAAGCTAAACAGGGAATAATAGGTATCTCTCAGTGATCAGCAATCCAAGCAATAAGTTCTCAAGATACTATCCACACGTGAACACTTTTCAGCAGGGGTCACTGAATAGCAATCAGGAATGAAAGCGCAGATGTTTTATTTTCCCCTCCATAGCCGAGGAACAGAGGTTAGTTGCAGTTCCTCCATCAGTGTCCTATCTGAGATCTGTAATTCAACATAGACTGGGGGATCAAATCCAAGACCTTTCTCATTTGTATGGCTCCGTGGTGCATTTACATACTAGCCCATCAAGGCAGGTGCAGCAGTTTACTTTACACTGAAAGTACACCTCTATTTCTTATGAGTTGTAGGGTTTGAAAATCCACAACCACGTTTTATTGGAGCCCTCTAAGGGCAAGGTGACCAAAATTGGATTGCCCTATACAGTTTAAAACCAACATTTTCGGCCAATGCAGTGGTCCCGAAAAGCAGGCTGGGATATCTGAATACAGGGGACTGTGGCTCAGAAGCGAGCCATAGATGTCGGCCAATCGAAACAAAGTGCATTCTCAAAGGCCAATCAGGGGACTGAGTCGGGCTTGAAGCAAGGAAATCCCCGGCCAATGGGGACGACCCGGCCCAGGTTTGAATATGTGACTCACCCCTAATCGAGCTACAAGTACAGGCCATCATCACCTTAATCAACTCGGACTAGGGACAATAGTTTTGGGATCACTACAGTTAAGAGGTGGCCCAAAATAATCAAGTCCCAGGACTGACACAATGGGACAGCAGACTTGGAGGAGCCGCTGTGCACTCAAAACAATACCCCTGCCCTCACACTTGTAAACACCAATTTAATTGGGCGCGAAGAGGCCGAAATGGAATTGGGTATAAAATACAGAACCAAGAGATTGAGACCAGAAGAAAGAGCAGGAGAGCGAGTTAAGAAGCTGAGGGAGAGATGAGCTGGGGCGAACTACCATCTAAAGAACTCCAACCACGCTGATGAGATGATCCACCATCAGGCCCCAGACTCAATCGGCATACTGAAAGTTTACTCCGCTACCAGACGGCGCAACATCACCGCAAGAAACCGCACCGTATACCAACTCCCGTCCCGGGGACATCAACAAGAAGACACCAACGACCGAAGTGGCTGTGGAAGACGGCATTCACTCCCGCTATTTCGGGAGCCTTTTCCATCAAGCACAAACCAACCAACAACAGCAACAACCCAACAACCGCACTCAAAATAGGCTGTGAGTATAATTCAAGGGCCTGCAACTGTCAGTCTAGTCTAGGTAGGAAAGTGGGTTGGTGGGATTGGACTTGGTAAAGTTAAAACAGTGTAAAACATTTTCGTTATGTCCATTCTCTCCCATATTTTATTTACAGTTATAGAGTGTGTGTGTTTATTACGTTTGTGGTAGAACCAAATAAAATTGGTTGTCACCTGTTTTTTCCAAGGACTACTTGTCTCCGAGTGTCTATTTAAAGTGCATCGTTCTCCATCCAAACTCTGGAGTTAGAACCAGATAGGGGCATTAGGGCGCTTCGAACCCGCCAAACAAGGGAACAGCAGGCTAGGGAAAAAGAGAGAGGACTATAGGAGCCCTTGGGCTCAGGAGTACCCCACAGATTAGGTATAAATTGTGCGGGTCGTCACCGTATTCTAGTCCTCCTCTATAAGCTGTTGTTCTCTATCTCCTTAGAGGGTGTTTAGTGACACCCGACCTGCAGGCTAACATAAGCTGCAAGGGTATAAAGGAGACAGAGGCCCAATACATTAACAGGCACTAAAGACCCCTGTAATTGGGCAGAGCAAAACCCCCTAGAGTGTTTTGCAATTTTTATTAATCAAATTAAATTACTAAATAAATGACTAAATGGCTTGAGGTACATAGCTTTGCAGGCTATTTTTTAATTTTTTTTTTTTATCTACAATGCACAGAAATCCCAATTCATATAAAAGTATCTTGGCAAGCTCTCAGTTCGAGTTGCACTACATAGGAACACTTTTTCCTAATAACCGGTATAAACTGTGGCCTAGAAATTGCGGTCGGAGGTGTACCTCCAGAGTACGCCTCCGACCCGCGAAACATTTACAAAATTATCTGCTGGCGCCCAGGCTGCAAAGAGTTGCGGTGTCAGGCCTCAAGGCGAAGGGTAGCGTAATGGTCCAGGGACGCAGGCGGTTCGGAAGTGTACCCGTGATCACGTGGGCCCCATCCTCCAATGACAAAGGAGAATTCCATTGCAATCATTTACGAGGGAATTCCCTAATGATATGCAATGGAATCACGAAATGTAAAAATTATACAATTAACAGAATTTTAATTTGAATCATAATTACCTTCATTCCACCAAACTCAATAAAAATTTAATTTTTTGATAATTTCACACATCATTAAAACTGTAATCCGGGCCAATATTTGCATAAACTCATTTAATAAGTGTGTGTAATTTTGGATATGTAAGTGTTTAATTTAAGGCTTAGATATCCCCTTATGCTGATAAAAGCAGGCCCCACACCTGTTTGCATCAACCATAAGACTTGTGTGGGCAATTGCCGGCCAGTCGCTGGGCAAATAGCCCAATTCTGTGCCAGCAATTGCTTTTTCGGACCCCCTGCAGATGGCCTGTCAATGCGTACGTTGACAGGCCACAAGTTCCGGATTTCGCACATGCAGAAATCCGGAGCTTGTGGGGCATTTCAAAGGGATTACGACGGCATACTCCGAGTACACCGTCACAGACACCGCAATTTCAGGGCCTCTAAATCATTTCAGAAATAAATTCAAGAGGCATAATGGGTTGCGCCCCCACGCATGCATATTCTATTCAATATCATTCTCTTCAATTTCTTAGTCATGTGTTTGGAGGGGTAAGAAGAGGATCAATCTTCTTCACAACATTTTGCACAAATCTCTGGATATGAATTCATCTCTAAGCCTTATCCAGACAAGGCAAGATAAATTATGTTTTCATTCAGCAACGGCAATTACTCTCATACCATTACAATTTAACTTTTATTTCAGCCTTCCTGATATTTAACAGTAATGAGGCACCACAATGCTAAGTGAAAGAACTATGAACATTCTCTACCATGTAAATGTTGTGATACACAATAAGAACTAACTCTGTTAACCAATGTTCCCTGTAAGCTGCACGCAGCCGGCTTGCCAACTTTTCAATAGAAAAACCGTGCGTGCACGTTATTTTGAATGGGCCATGCGGCCCAGAAAAAAATCATTGCTGTTAATTATTCTGTCCCTTATCTTTGTTCATCTGAGGTTACGTGCTTCCTTGCTTATGCCATACTGGTTTAGTCTTATTACATTTATTTTCTCATTCTGTTGCTTTTCCTTTCTTCTCTTACTTGCTCTATTTGGCATGTATCTGCTTGTTCCATCTTCCATTCATACCAAATTATATTATTCCTTATCTACTGCTTCCCACCTGAATTTCCATGTGATTTAATAAATGCATTTTTCTTTTTACTGGAAATAATTTTCTTTCCAAACTAGCTGTGTCTAATTAATGTTATCCATATCTAGTGTTAAGAGAGATTAGCTTTTACAGTGTTGGGGGATTATCAATTTGGCTAATAGGAGCGATAAAGATATTTTAAAATGTTATTTTGCTTCTAGGTCTTCAACACTTAGCAAATTCAACTTGATGTCCCAGAAAAAAACAATCACCCCAAATACCTTGCTTAAAATATCTTCCGAGAAGCAAACTTTGCCACGTTATTATCTGTGTACTGTATAGAATTTTTGAACTTTTACTAGCAAGTTAGGCTTTTGATTTTGTTCTCATTCTCAACAGCCAGTCTACTTGTGACTGATGTAATTTCCAAGAATCAAAAAGAACCAGGCTTTGCTTTCAGTTGTTTAAGATTTGGTAATACCTCATTGATAAAAAAGTCACCTAATAATCAGAGTTTTGCTGCATACCTTTCAGTAAATCGGAGTGACTCTCCACACCTTAACATCACAAGAACAAAGAGCCACCAATAGCAGAACTGATTCTGAAAGCATTATCACGAACATATGTATTTTAAAATTATACTTTAAAATTAAATTAAATATTATTACAAAGTAGAAATTATGTTTATGCTCTCTTACTTATGGATTGTACACATAGCAGGTGGCACTTTCTAGTATTGCTGAATAAAACTACAGGAAACTCTCTGATATCCGGCACTGACGGAACCGAGCTGGTGCCGTAACATCAAAAGTGCCGGACATACCAGAGTTAATGTTTAAACATACAGAACTGAGAAGCTCCATGTGAATCAACAAACCCTGTTGCTTAGCAACAGCTTCAAAACAATCGGCTGCAGCTGCAAGCGTCTGTAGCTGAAGCTGTTGCTATAGCTACAGGCCTTGCAGTGCTTGACTGGGAAATAAAAGCAACGAGAACTAAAAAAACATATAGAAAACGGCTCCTGATTTTTGCCGTTAGATCGAGTATTCCGGACATATAACCTCCGGATAAACCAAAGTTTCCTGTACATGGCTATTTCAGCTAGACAATAATTTTTTTTTCTTTCAAAAAAGACCAAATTTGAATTACTTATTGGTCAGAACAAAGATTAGTTCTACCCTGGAGGTATTTTGTTCAAACTTATTTGAAAGTTAATGCTGATCACAAACCTGCACAAAATATTCCTGGTACCTCACTGCGCAGTATAACTGTTCGAACATTTTTATCACATTTTATTTCTTCTATAGCTTCTGTCATCTAAACAAAAGAAAATATTAAAATACAAGTCAAAAATTTCCTAGTGACAATGTCAAAAGAATAACATGAGAACATAAGAAATAGGAGCTGGGGTAGGCCATTTGGCCCTTCAAGCCTGCGCCACCATTCAACAAGATCATGGCTGATCTTCTACCTCAACTCCACCTTCCCGCACTAGCCCCATATCCCTTAATTCCCTTCATTCCCAAAAATTTATCGACCTCTGAATATAGAATTTATAGCATAGAAATATGCCACTCAACCCAACTTGTCTGTGCCGGTGTTTAGGCTCCACGGGAGCATTCTCCCACCCTATCTGCATAACCTCTATTCCCTTCTTCCTCATGAAGTTATCTAGCTTCCCCTTAAAGGCATCTATGCTCGCCTCAACTACTCCATGTGGTAGCAAGTTCCACATTCTAACCACTCTCTGGGTAAAGAAGATTCTCTTGAATTCCTTATTAGATTTATTAGCGATTGTCTTGTATTTATGGCCTCTAGTTTTGGACACCCCAACAAGTGGAAACATCTTTTCTAAGTCTACCCTATCAAATCCCTTCATAATTTTAAAGACTTCTATTACATCACCCTCAGCCTTCCCTTTTCCATAGAATAGAGTCCCAGCCTGTTCAGTCTTTCATGAAAGGTATAACCTCTTAGTTCTGGTATCATCCTTGTAAATCTTTTTTGCACCTTCTCCAGTGCCTCTATATTCTTTTTGTAATATGGGGACCAGAACTGTACACAGCACTCAAGTGTGGTTTAAGCAAGGTTCTATACAAGTTTAACAGAACTTCTGTTTTTCAATTCTATTCCTCTAGAAATGAGCCCCAGTGTTTTGTTTGCATTTTTAATGGCCTTGCAACTTGCGTTGCTACTTTTAATGATTTTGAATGTGTACCCCCATATCCCTTTGCTCCTCTACCCCATGTAGACTCTTATTTTCCAAGGAGTATCTAGCCTCCTTATTCCTCCTACCAAAATGCACCACCTAACACTCATCTATACATTGTTCCTAAAGTGTAGTGCCCATTTAGCAAGTTTATTAACGCCTTCTTGTATTTTGTCGCAGTCTTCCTCAGTATTAACTATACCCTCCAATTTGGAATCATCCACAAATTTTGAAATTGTACTTCCGATTCCAGAATCCAATAAAGTTGGTTACGCATGACTTCCCGTTTGAAATCCGTATGGACTATTCTTCATTATATTTTCATTTTTTCTATTACAGCTTTGAGTAAAAATTTAAATATCTTTCCTACCACTAACATTAAGCTAACTGGTCTATTGTTCACTGGACTTGTTCTATCTCCCTTTTTAAATATAGGAATAACATTAGTTGTTCTCTAATCCTCTGGCATTATACCATTTTCTAATGAATTTTTATAAATATATAATCGTGCCTCTATTTGTATATTGTGCCTGCGCTTGTACAATCGTGCCTCTACTATAAACTATAGATTTATAGATATGGTTGTGCTTACCATTTCCACAAGATTTTTGCTGATTGCATTTTTGGACTGTGGTCTATTTATTCCAAATACAACAATTCCTGTTAAAATAAACAGAGTGGAAATAATCAGTCAACAGATTTCTAATTAAATTTGTAGAATTTCTAAACAAAAATAATAAAATTAGAATAAATCCTAAGGAATGGTGGAGCCAATTAGGGACAAAAAAGGAAATCTTCTTGTAAAGGCAGAGGGCATGACTGAGGTACAGAATGAGTACTTTGCATCTGTCTTCACAAAAGAAGAGGATGAAGTTAATGTCGCAATAGAGGAAGGGATGTGGGGGGGGGGGGTAGTAGAGATATTGGATTGGATAGGATAAAAATAGATGGAAAGAAGGTTTGCATCTCTCAAAGTTAACATGTCACCCAGTTCATATGAGCTGCATCCTAAGTTGCTGAGGGAAGCTTGGGTGGAGATAGCAGAAGCTCTGACCACAATCCTTCTTGGATATGGGAGTGGTGCCAAAGAACTGGAGAATTGTAAATGTTACACCCCTGTTCAAAAAAGGAGGGATAAACCTGGTAACTACAGGCCATTCAGTCCAATGTCAGTGGTGAGAAAACTATTTGAGACCATTGTGAAGGGAAGAACAAAATTAATTCCCACTTGGAGAAGCACGTGATAATAACAGCCAGCCAACACGGATTTGTTAAAGGCAAATCGTGTCTGACTCACCTGATTGAGTTCTTTGATGAAGTAACAGAGAGGGTTGATGAAAGTAGAGCAGTAGATGCTGTACATATAGACTTTCAAAAGGCATTTGATAAAGTACCACATAACAGACTTATTCGGAAAATAGAAGCATATGGTAGTACAGTAAAAGGACTGTGGTAATTTGGGTACGTAATTGTCTAAATGATAGGAGGCAGAAAGTAGTGATCAACGGATGTTTTTCTGACTGGAGAGAAGTATACAGTGGGGTCCACCAGGATTTGGTATCAAGACCATTGCTTTTCTTTGTTATATATAAATGACCTGGACTTAGGTATAGGGAGTATAATTTCGAAGATTGCGGATGATACAAAACTGGGCAACGTAGTAAATAGTGAGGAGGATAGTAGCAAACTTCAGGAGGATATAGACAGACTGGTGAAATGGCAGATGCAATTTAATGCGGGTAAGTGTGAAGTGATGCACTTTGGCAGGAACATGGAGAAGCAATATAATCGAAATGTTACTATTTTGAGGGGGCTGCAAAAGTAGAAGGACCTGGAAATATTCACAAATCCTTGAAGGTGGCAGGGCAAGTTGATAAGATGGTTAAGAAAGTGTATGGGATACTAGGTTTGTAAATAGGAGCATTGAATACAAAACAAGGAAGTCATGCTAAACCTTTACAAATCACTGGCTAGGCCTCAGCTGCAGTATTGTGTACAATTCTGGGCACTACACTTTAGGAACAATGTCAAGGCCTTGGAGAGGGTACAGAGGAGGTTTACCAGGGATGAGAGACTTCAGTTATATGGAGAAGCTAAAATTGTTCTCATTAGAGCAGAGAACGTTAAGGGGAATCCAATAAAGTATTCAAAATTATGAGGGGTTTTGACAGAACAAGTAGGCTGTTTCCTCTGGCAAGTGGGTAGGTAACCAGAGATCATAGATTTAAAATAATTGGCAAAAGAGCTAGAGGGCAAATGAGGACACATTTTTTCCACAAAGAACGTTGTTAAGGTCTGGAACACACTACCTGAAAGGGTGGTGAAATCAGATTCCAAAGTAACTTTCAAAAGGGAATTGGACGTGTACTTGAAGAGGACTAATTTACAGTAATGGGGAAAAAGCTGGGGTGTGGGACTAAATTGGACAGCTCTTTCAAAGAGACGGTACAGGCATGATGGGCCAAATGGCCACCTTCTGTGCTGTAAGATTCTATGATTATACATCATTACTATCGCACCTGCAGTCGTGGAAGTGTGAACTTTGCACTCACAGTCCTTGCCAGTTTGCACTCTGAGCATTAAACATAGCATGGAACTATTACACTTCACAAAGTTAACTATTCAGATCACAAGAAAAAAAGAGCTGTCAACAGTACAACAGACTCCGAAAGACTGTGCATACTGAAGAATTTGCATTATTAATCATGCTTTAAAAATGTTTCAATTAAGTGAAAAACTTTGTTTTGATCATTTTAACATGGTAATATATACATCTAATAAACAGATTATAATTTAATGATGTACTGATGATCTTACACATACAATGTGGTCTCTTTTCCCTAGAAGCCACAGCTGGAACATCTCAACTACACTAGTATTTTTGTATAAAACAAATTAAGGAATTGTGACCAGTGGTTTACCAGGAAATAGTCTGCTCATGACATCAGCACAACACAAACCATTTACCCAGAGGTTCATGGGTTATGCAGTCCTAATGTCACTCTGTTGTTTACTTCTCAGTAAGTCACTGTGCTCGTCATTTATATCTGGTCCACTAATTATTAAATTGATCATAAGGTGGTTAAATAATATTACTGTTAACAAAATTAAACTGGAATTATAGTTGTTATATTTTTGAAAGGTGGGTGATGTAATTTTATACAGCGGTTCTCAAGATAGGAATTTTAAGTGGAAAAATGTAGACCTTATGAAAAACGTTATTTTGAAAAGGTCTCAAATATGAATTTTAATGAGGTGAAATAATGGTTATGATATTATCCTTTTTGATTTTTTTTGCACTATGTTTTAAACAGCAGGAATCAGAATTTAGACTAGAGGAAGCTGCCATTAGTTTACAAATTTATGTTGATATCGGCAATATCATAATGAATGGAAAACAGACTACATGATACTAGAATCCCTATCAATATCACATTTTGGTTTGTTTACTTCTAGCCGAAATGTACATAATCTCTGCTGAAAATGATTACACCTGGTCTATCTTTGTCCTCTTTCATAACTACACTAAATCTCACTGAATTATGATCACTACCACCAAAATGCTCTCCCACTACCCCTGCCATCCTCCCAGCTTCATTCAGTCCAGAACTGCCCCCTCTCTTATTAGGCTTGCTACGTACTGGCTAAAAAAATTCTGCGGAGTGCATTTTAAGAATTCTACACCCTCTATACCTTAACACTAATTCTATCCCAGTTAATTTTAGGGTAGTTGAAATCCCCTACTATTACTGCCCTACTTATCAGCAAAGGTTTTGGAAAAGGATAGAACCTTCCACCCAAATTTGGAGGTTATGAAAGTATGAAAAACCCACCAGACGTACACCTGTGCAAGACAAGGACCCACCTAGTAAAGGTACTAATTGAGTCAAGGAAACAAGTACACTCCTACAGCGGAATTAAACAAGTCAATGGCTGTGCGACTGGGAAATGGGAGGATAACTGCAATTTTAGAGAAGTCAGATAATGCTACTGCTAACTAAAATGGCCCGTGTTGAATCCGTGATTCTTAAAGTATGATGTTTTCCAATAACTACACGGAGGCTGTAACTTAACAATCAACAGGTGTTTACTGCAGGAGGGTAGTCTAAAGACTGACAGTACAGAGGCATGCTCAAGGCTTATATACAGGTGTGGTCACTGCCGGTACTACAGTATACAGGAGCTGTAAAAGTAGTTCTCTCTTAAAGGTACATACACTACAATTCCTCCCCTTTTAGATTAGCAGTACCCATAATGTTCAAATAACAATTAACACTTTAACATGCACATTAAACTGAAATAGTCCATTTATAGATTCAGTCTTTGGGGCGGCTTCCTGATCCTTTCTGGATAGCGCCTTTCCTGAGGTTCTTGTTCTTGGTGCGGAGGCGATTTTGGCCTCTTCAAGACAATCTCTGTAGCTTTCAAGGGTATATGTGAAAATAGCCGCTTGTAGTCCCTTTGGTTTATGACAGTTAGGGCTGATCCTGTGTCCAATTCCATTTTCACTTGGACTCCGTCTATCTTGAGTGTGACCCAGATAGTCTGGTGATCCTCCATTTTGGTTACCTTATGTAGTTTCAGACAACCCAGCTCCTTGCTTCCGGAGTCTGTATCACTTTTCTGTTCGTCTGAACTACTGTCCATCACCTGGTGTACCTTTTTGTACTTCTCCTGTGGAGATTTCTTGCTGTTGGTTTTCTTCCCAGACCTGCAGACTCTTGCTATGCGTCCTGCTTTTCCACACTGTCTGCACACTTGGTCCTTGAACCAACAATCCTTCTGGTCGTGTGTTGTTCTGCCGCAGCGATAACACTTCCCTGCTCCATATGACATTTCATTGGTGCCATATTCTTGCGGTCTCCGTTGTATCTCTGCAGCGCCCCATGCAGCTGCTTCGTGTGATACTGCCATGCTGAAAGCCTTCTCCAGCGTAAGATCCTTTTCTGATAAAAGCCGTTTCTGGTTTCCTTCACTTTGAAGCCCACACACAAACTTGTCCCTTAACGTATCTGCTAGTCCCACTCCAAACTGGCAGTGTTTCGATAGCTTGCGCAGTTCCGTTAAGTACTCAGCATTACTTTCGTCCTTATGCTGGTTCCTTTTGTGGAACTTAAATCTTTCTGCTATCAGCAGCGGTGTGGGGTTTAAGTGGTCCTGTAGGATTTCTACTATGTCTTCGAAATTCTTATCCACGGGCTTCTCTGGGGTTATTAGGCTTCGCAGTAAGCCATAAGTTTTTGCACCCATGAAATTTAACAAAACCAGTGCTTTCCTAGCATCTGGCACTTCATTCGCCCTGCAGTACACCTCAATGCGTTCCACATATGTCGCCCAATCTTCGACTTCATTGTCGAACGCAGTGATACTGCCACTCTTCGGCATCCCTGGGTGTGATTTAACTGTCTAAAATGATGTCTCCCGCACTCTCCCTTCTTCTCCGCTGGCACAAAATGGCGTCTCCCACGCTTTCCTTTCTTCCCGCGCTTGCCCTCCTTCTCCGCTGCGGCTTCTAACAATGGCGTCTCCCGCGCTCTCCCTTCTCCCCGCGGACGCTGTTCAGCCCTTGAGCCCTGGCTGTGCTCTGCGCGTTCTCCTGTGCGCCTTTCCCGTTGCCGCCGCTCGGTCCTGAACCCGGCTGCTGCTTTACCCTCTCTCTCTGTTTTGTTTTTCCTCGACGCCGCTCGGTTTTCAACCCCCGGCTGCGCCCTGTGCGCTTCACCCTCTCTCTTACCCCGTCGATGCTGCTCGGCTTTTTCTCTGCCGTCGGTCGGCTCCAGCCGCCGCTGTCCGGGAAGGGTCTGCGCTGTACCTGTTGCCAGTCTGTTGCTGGATCGTCGTGGCTGGGGAACCAAGCCCGGCTCTCAACAGCCTCCCCTGCGATGTTCACTCTCTGCCGGATGACTGGGCGGTTGCTCGTGGTCGATGCCCGTGCGTCTGGCCTCGACTTTCATCCACCGCCCTCCCGGAGCGAATCCTTGAAGGGAAATGCAGAGTTGCAGGTAGATTCAAATCGACCTCATCGCCACTGTTGAATCCGTGATTCTTAAAGTATGATGTTTTCCAATAACTACACGGAGGCTGTAACTTAACAATCAACAGGTGTTTACTGGAGGAGGGTAGTCTAAAGACTGACAGTACAGAGGCATGCTCAAGGCTTATATACAGGTGTGGTCACTGCCGGTACTACAGTATACAGGAGCTGTAAAAGTAGTTCTCTCTTAAAGGTACATACACTACAGCCCGGACCCTCGCAAGCAGCCTTACTTTGCTCAGAGGAGTTATGTCAAATCAATGTACTCCCAAAGTTTACAGCCCCAGCTAGGAAAAGGGGGAAAGTCGCCAAAGATAGGATTGATACGTTAGTGAAGGCACTAGAACCTCTGTTTCTACAGGAGTAACTGGAAGAATTTTCAAAGTTCAGCCTAAACATGTTAACCTCTTAGAAGGCTGGTGTGGATAGCAATGCTCAGCTTCACTTCATTGACCCAGTTGTCGCTGTGTGCCCAAAGGCGAGGGAGATAATTCTGGATGCCTTCAAGAGCCAACTTGAGGAGGACCTTGCAACAAACTCCAGCTTTCGATGGAAAAGTCTACCACCAAGAGATAGAAAGTCGTGAGCTTATTCGACTTAAGGTCTTTATCCATAAGCGAAGGCTCATTCATCTGGATGCCATATTAACTGACACACTCAACCTCCTTCAGGGGTTACTCAACTACTTAAATACAAAGATACCCACTCAGAGACCTGACCTCTCTTTTTCCACCTAGAATACCAACTCTTGGATGGCAAAAAGACTGAAATCCTTCTTTTCCTTTCCCAGGAACTGTTATGCATGTAACAGTCAATGTCTGTTTCACTCAAGCTCGTCTATTCCAGGAAACCCACCTCCTGCTCCCTCAACCCTATTCCCACTATTTTTTTTTTTTTTAAACTCATGTTCATGAGAGGTGGGCAGCACAGGCAAGGCCAGCTTTTATTGCCCATCCCTAATTGACATCAAGAAGGTGGTGGTGAGCTGCCTCCTTGAACCACTGCAATTGTGAGGTGAAGGTCCTCCCACAGTGCTGTTAGAGAGGGAGTTCCAGGATTTTGACCCAGCGATGATGAAGCAATGGCGATACATTTCCAAGTTGGGATGGTGCGTGACTTGGAGGGGAACTTGGAGGTGATGGTGTTCCCATGCGCCTGTTGCCCTTATCCATCTAGGTAGTAGAGGTTGCAGATTTGGGAAGTGCTGTCGAAGAAGCCTTGCGAGTTGCTGCAGTGCATCTTGTAGATGGTACATAACACAGCCACAGTGCGCCGGTGGTCGAGGGAGTGAATGTTTAAGTTGGTAGATGGGGTGCCAATCAAACAGGCTGCTTTGTCCTGGATGGTGTCGAGCTTCTTGAGTGTTGTTGGAGCTGTACTCATCCAGGCAAGTGGAAAGTATTCCATTACACTCCTGACTTGTGCTTTGAGATGTTGGAAAATCTTTGGGGAGTCAGGAGGTGAGACACTCACCACGGAATACCTAGCCTCTGACCTGCTCTTGTAGCCGCAGTATTTAGGTAGCTGGTCCAGTTAAGTTTCTGTTCAATGGTGATCCTCAGCACATTGATGGTGGGGGATTCGGCAATGCTAATCCCATTGAACATCAAGGGGCGGTGGTTAGACTCTCTCTTGTTGGAGATAGTCATTACCTGGCACTTGTGTGGCGCGAATGTTACTTGCCACTTATCAGCCCAAGGCTGAATGTCATCCAGGTCTTGCTGCATGTGGGCACGGACTGCCTCATTATCTGAGGAATTGCGAATGGAACTGAACACTCTGCAATCATCAGCGAACATCCCCACTTCTGACCCTATGATGGAGGGAAGGTCATTGATGATGCAGCTGAAGATGGTTGGGCCTAGGACACTGCCCTGAGGAACTCCTGCAGCGATGTCCTGAGATGATTGGCCTCCAACAACCACAACCATCTTCCTTTGTGCTCGGTCTGACTCCACCCAATGGAGAGTTTTTCCCCTGATTCCCATCAACTTCAGTTTTACTAGGGCTCCTTGTTGCCACACTCGGTCAAATTCTGCCTTGATGTTAAGGGCAGTCACTCTCACCTCACCTCTTTTGTCCATATTTGGACCAAGCATGAAATAAGGTCTGGAGCGAAGTGGTCCTGGTGGAGCCCAAAATGAGCATCGGTGATCAGGTTATTGGTAAGTGCCGCTTGATAGCAGTGTCGATGACACCTTGCAGCATTTTGCTGATGATTTAGAGTAGACTGATGGGACAGTAATTGGCCAAATTAGATTTGTCCTGCTTTTTGTGGACAGGACATACCTGAGCAGTTTTCCATTGTCGGGTAGATGCCAGTGTTGTAGTTGTACTGTAACACTCAACTTCCCTTCCTGGCCCCCATGTTAGTTGATATTGTTAACGGTTCTCTCTCCTGAAGTACTGTCCCTCTCCTTCAAATCTGCCATCATCACCCCTCTCAAATAACCAACCTTTGTCCTTGCAAACTACCGCCTCATCACCAACCTCCCTTTCCTCTCCAAAGCCTTTGAACATGTTGTCGCTTCCCAAATCCATGCCCATCTTTCTCCGAACTCCATGTGTGAATCCCTCCAATCAGGTTCCCGCCATGCCACAGTACCGAAACGGCTCTTATCAAAGTCACAAATGACATCCAGTGTGAATGTGACCGTGGTAAACTATCCCTCCTCGTCCTTCTCGACTAGTCTGCAGCCTTTGACACGGTTGATCACACCATCCTCCTCCAGTCCCTCTCCTCCGTCGTCCAGCTGGATGGAACTGTACTTGATGGCTTCCACTCTTATCTATCCAGTCGTAGCCATAAGCTACTTTAGTGGGAGGAAGTGGACTTTGGACTGTGCTGCTCAGCTAACAATAGGGTGGCTGGTGTGGTCAGTATTTGTGCCAAATTCCTTACAACTGCTCTCGGATGGAGGAATGACAATGGTCTTGGAGAATCTTGTGAAGCTAGTAAATAGGACTCTGTTTGAAATGCACACACCCTCAGTGCCCCAGAACATAGTCTGTATCCAAAAAAGAGAAGAATCCTAGTGAACTTGAAAACTACCAAGGAGTATCGCTGATATCAGTGGCTCTTAAAGGTGGTTCTTTATATTGTCACAGCATGCATATCAGATGCTCTGGAGGATAGTGCAGCAATCAGAAAGGAACAGCCAGGATTTCATTTTCATGAGGAATGTGTAGGACAGGATTGTGGCTTTAGACAAATTTGCAGAACACTAAGGATCAGGGGAATCCCACTTACTCTGCTTTTGTACATTTCTGTGAGGCTCTCATCCTAGTGCCTCATAATATCTTGATGAAGCTATTGGGACTGAAAGGCCAAATCTTTTTCTGGGAGGTGTACTCCAACTCCAAAATCTAAGGGCAGATGAGAAACTCAAAGAGTGAGGCAAGGTTGTCCACTGTTAGTCATCCTATTTGATATCTTTGTCAATTATGTAGTGGGTGACATTGAATGAAATACCCTCGGAGTGTCTGTTCCAGTTATTGCTCAAAATAGTGCAGCAATCCTTTTCTCAGATCATATTGTGATGGTTCAGAATAACCTATGAATCAAGTGCACTCTATGCACCATCTTGAACAATGGGCTAACCAGTGGGATACAGCGGCAGGAGCCCCCAGTGTGGTATTATGGCCTTGCGCAGTTCAAGAGAGTACCTTGATGGTAGTGATGAAAAATACAACTGGTATCACTCCCAGTTGTTGATTCATATTGGTACCTGGACAACATGGAAAATGCTAACTTCAGTTTTGACACAGTTTTTCAGGATAGCACTAAGAAGGCACAAAAGGTAGTTTGGTCTTTCTCACCTTTCTTCAACAACAACAAAACCTCAATGCATGTAGCATACAAGACGTGTCTAAACTGTTTCCTTTATACAGGTAGGTCAGAATCCCAAGGGCTGCAATGAAATGGCTTCCTCCAACCCATGTGCAAGATCCAGGACTAAGCTGCGAGGTGAATCAGTGGCAAAAAAGGGAAACAGCTTGCAGGGAGAGAGGGCTCCGGAGTACACCCCTCTGTCAACTGACTGTCCAGGAAAGGGAAATCCCCTTCACAGTGTGCATAACACGTTGCTAAGACTGTTCACATAGGGATCTGGATAAACAGGTGGTCATGAGCAGGCCTGGTGCATGGTATTGGATTTGGGTGACCAGAACATCAAGATGGCTGAAAAGAAGCAAGCTGTGCTGTGTAGGTCATTTCACCAAACAGAAAGCAGGTGCTTGTTGGATAGCTGGTGAGGAAGCTCTCAGACTTGGGATTACAACTGTATGAGAACATATGCTAATATATCCAGGGCTCAATACCGTATCATTGGGTTGCAGAGAGGAAAGCATCTGCATTGATTAGTTGCCTGACAATCAACTAGTGACTGGTCTCCTTGGATGGAGAGGTAAGCGTTTCTTTGGAGTTCAGCTGGGTACAGGATGACAACCTTGGTAGTGAAAGCGTGGAACCAAGTTAACTCTCTGTGGTAGACTTCGTAATCGTAATCTAATATCTGAACCAGGCAGGTTCACAGAACTCCAGGGTACTGTTAATGATTGACCAGCCAGTCTGGCTGGGTATTGAAAGGAAAATAATTGCACTCCTGATCCCGATCCAGTGACCCCTGCAGGAACTATATCTGCATGGAGATTAGCTGAGCAGAGAACTGAGCTCAACTCCGACGTGCCTGTCAAAATGCTTGCTGAGCCTCATTGGCAAGCCTCGCACATGAATAATGGCCACATGGGCGAGGTACCAGTGAGTGACAAGTATCCATAAAACTTACCCCAGATGGAGTCAACACGTTCAGGGGAGGGAGAGGGGAGAAGGGAGAAAGATTCAGGGAAAATTTGCAGGAGAAAAAGAGACTATAATAAATACAAATCAGTCTATACAGCATCAAGTGGTAAATAGTCTAATGCTACAAAGTCTCCAGTCCAGTGTTTTTCCCCTACTGCTGACAGTAGCTCAGATAAGTCTCACTCATTTGGAGTGACTGCTGTTGGGTTTAAAAATATAACAAACAGAATATAAAAAATATATTTGATATATTTCACTTTCAAAAATATAGTGCAACATAATTTTTAATAGTTTTGTAATTTGTGTCACTCTGTTTCATCATAAATCTCACTCCCCACAGTTCAATGTTGACATATTATTGCTGATGTGATTGAATTGTACTACTGTTAGTGAAACTAAACTCATTACAATTATTACATTTTAATAGAAGTGTGCCCAACAGGGCAGACCAGGAGAGGCAACGATAGCCAGCAAGAATATTATGCTCCATTTAACACAAACCCATTTGATTATTGTGATCCTAGCATTGGGACTAGGATAAGGGCAAGCTATTTACAGGTTCTATTTACCTGCATAGGGTAAGGAACTGTGCCTGGGGCCAACTAAAAGTTAAGGTAAAATGTAGGCCCAATAAGTAACAGTCTTTTATACTCAACAATACTTGTATACTCACTAATAACACACTGCTTTAAAAAAAACTTGCTCATGGTAAATCAGATTAATACACAGTTTAATAAAGACTGGACTGTTAGACAATATAATGTAAAAATGTATCATTCTGCTGTTAAGTTGGAGCTGTGTCCCTTTAAAGCCATAATAAAGTCTCATTGTTGTTAGGCAAACACAAGCTCATATCAATCAAACTTTACTTGATGTTTGGTCAGAAAACGATGCAGATTTTAAAGTGCTTATGTCGCAGGCTCCAGGTGACTGGCTTTCTCTTCTTGAAAATAAAATGTTTTGCATCTGTAATAAAATGTAATGTCTGGTCTCTGCGATCTGGGCTATGACAGACATATTTTTTGACTATATATACACTAGCAGATTTCCTGTGCCATTGCTTTTTCATACTGTCAGGAACATTATACCAGGTAAAGTGTAGATTTGTGTCCCTTAAGACTACAAAGTCTAATTGCTATTAATTTGCATTCTTTGGAACTGAATTTTATTTAAGAGACTCCAATATTTTGCATTCCTGGAGAAATGCTTTTTGCTTTTCTTTGAAATGTGATGCATAAATTTGAATGATGCAAAGTGTGACATAAATGTGATGGGCAGAAAATTGCACTAGAGGTACTGTTTTTTATAACATTATTAGTTGATCTCCAGTAGTATTGCTCAGAGGACACCATGTTTTATAAAGAAGTGAATCTATTTTGGCATTACTCACAATAAATGAGCTAATATGTTATTTGGGAGAAAGGTACTTGTTTCTAAAAATTTAGGAGGAGGACGCGTCGGAGCAATGAAGGCAACTGGGAAACTGAGCATTTGTTGGGGGGAGGGGAGGTGCTGCAAGGGTAACTGGGAAAGAAGAGTAGCAAAGGTTTCAGGGTTAGTGGGTACATAGGAATACATCAAGTCACAAAGGTCTGGGAAAAAAAGTTGCCATGGGGATAAAGAGTACTGGGACTACTGAAATAGTGAGCACTTGGAATAGGGACATGGGGTGGTGAGAATTCAGATTGGTGGCTAGGAGCAATGAATATTGGGTTTGGAGTAATTGGGATTGGAGGAAGGTAGTGAGCATGGGAGTACTGAGGGGAGTCAGTACTGGAAAATTGAGTGAAGCATGCGGAAGATTGAGAGAGTGAGCAACTGGGAAAGTGAATAGTTGGAAGCTAAGCAATGGGCATTGGGACAGTAAGCATTGGCAGGTTAGTGGGTACGGGAAAGTGTATTTAAGCAGAACCTACTGATAGATCATTTGGGGCATTTATTCCGAATATCCTTCCAAACTGGAATAATAGTACACACCTTCCAGTAATTGCTACCTGTTTATATGAGTTATAGTTTTTAACTTCTCAGTATAAACAAGTAAAAGACAACTGCTGTAACCATTTCTAACACATTAAAAGCACTATAAAAATACAAGTGTTATTATAAAATAGAAGAACTCCACTTTGATGTGACAATATTTAATATTTATTTGGTCAAACATGTAACATACTATAAACAATCCTTTCAATATAGCAACTGGATGATCTCCAGAGGTTGTGCTTATTTTAAATCTTCCTGGATAGCAAAAACAAAAATCACTATCCCTATGATTTCCTCTAATAAAAGAACTGACTGATTGCGCCGGGCGGGGGAGGGGGGGAGGCGGGAAGATGACATAAACTAGATTTATCTTCAAAGGCACTCTAATACAAGATGGGCATTTTTGAACACCTGCTGTAAACAAAAAAGTTGAAAAATTCGTGATTTACCTAATTTTTTAATGGTTTTTACATTTTCTTTAAATCTAATTACTTCCATGGTCCTATTTCCAAAATCTTACTTTAAGGGCATAGATAGTGGAGTAAGGAACGATCAGGGTGGCTGTATCTTTTGCTCCAATGAGATTTGACATCATATTTTGAGGATGGAATGCGTGTGGGAAGAAAATGTAAATTTAGGGAAATAGTTTTGTTCAATTAAGATTGGTAAATAATAAAAGTAGAAAATAACCAATTAGAAAGGAGAAACATTACAGACTGAACCAATGAAGAAGAAACGGCGACAAACCTTCCCCGCAAACATAACCGTTTGTGTGAAGCCTGTACACACTTACAACCTTGGATTCCGATCTATCTCACTCTGCAAATGATGTCAAGCCCATCTGATCATAAATGTCACTCCTGGCGTGCAGCGGTATTGAGATCTCCTACTCCTCCCTCACCCCCCACCCGGGCAATGTAACCCCGTGTGTTACCTGCCGAGTCCTCCTGCTCCAGGTGATACACCAGCAGCTCCGCCCCGGGCCCAATTGCCGACCCCGAGGCGCTTTCACTGTAGCATTTCGCTACAGGCACAACCTTCACAGCCTGGCTCTTAAATGCAGCGGACCCTCTCCCGGCTCCCGAGTAGCGGAGCGCCGAGCAGCGAGTAAAGAGAGCACCGACTGCCCGACACAGGACCCGCGGCCTGGAAACAACCATCAGCGCCGCCATAGTAACCGCCCGTCAACTCTAACCTCTGTGCGTCATCAGCAGCATCTGACTCCCTGCCACACCTCCCACAATCCCCGGCATCCCGTCCCACGCAGAGAGAAGGGCAGGTGCAACGCGGCAATGTTACACTAACAGTACAGGACACCGGTCCTGTTATAATTCACAGACACAATGTTGCATCACGATATTTACATCATAGCAATTATTTTGATTCGTTTCTGGGATGTGGACGTTGCTGGTTTATTGCCCATCCATAATTGCCCTTGAGAAGGTGGCGGTGAGCCACTGCAGTCCTTGTGGTGAAGGTACTCCCACAGTGCTGTTGGGGCGGGAGTTCCAGGATTTTGACCCAGTGACTATGAAGGAACGGTGATATACTGCCATGTCAGGATGGTGTGTAACTTGGAGGGAAATTTGCAGGTGATGGTGTTCCCATGCGCCTGCTGCCCTTGTCCTTCCAGGTGGTAGAGGTTGTGGGTTTGGGAGGTGCTGTCGTAGAAGCCTTGGGGAGTTGCTGCAGTGCATCTTGTAGATGGTACACACTGCAGCCACAGTCACCGGTGGTGGAGGGAGTGAATGTTTAAGGTGGTAGATGGGGTGCCAATCAAGCGGGCTGCTTTGTCCTGGATGGTGTCGAGCTTCTCAAGAGTTGTTGGAGCTGCACTCATCCAGGCAAGTGGAAAGTATTCCATCACACTTCTAATATGTGCCTTGTAGATGTTGGAAAGGCTTTGGGGAGTTAGGAGGTGAGACACTCGCCACAGAATACCTAGCCTCTGGCCTGCTCTTGTAGCCACAGTATTAATGTGGCTGGTCCAGTTAAGTTTCTGTTCAATAGTGACCCCCCAGGATGTTGAAGGTGGGGAATGTCAAGGGATGGTGGTTAGACTCTCTCTTGTTGGAGATAGTCATTGCCTGCCACTTATCAGCCCAAGCCTAAATGTTGTCCAGGTCTTGCTGTTTGCGGACATGGACTGCTTCATTATCTGAGGAGTTGCGAATGGAACTGAACACTGTGCAATCATCAGTGAACATCCCCGCTTCTGACGTTATGATGGAGGGAAGGTCATTAATGAAGCACCTGAAGATGGTTGGGCCTAGGTCACTGCCTTGAGGAACTCCTGCTGCGATGTCCTGGGGCTGAGATAACTGACCTCCAACAACCACCTTCCTTTGTGATAGGTATGACTCCAGCCAGTGGAGAGTTTTCCCCAATTCCCATCGACTTCAATTTTACTAGGGCTCCTTGATGCCACACTCGGTCAAATGCTGCCTTGATGTCAAGGGCAGTCACTCTCACTTCACCTCTGGAATTCAGCTCTTTTGTCCATGTTTGGACCAAAACTGTAATGAGGGCTGGAGCCCAGTGGTTTTGGCAGAACCCAAACTGAGCATTGGTGAGCAGGTTATTGGTGATTAAGTGCCGCTTGATAGCACTGTCGATGACACCTTTCATCATTTTGCTGATGATTGAGAGTAGATTGATGGAGCGGTAATTGGCCAAATTGCATTTGTCCTGCTTTTTGTGGACAGGACATACCTGGGCAGTTTTCCACCTTGTCAGGTAGATGCCAGCGTTGTAGCTGTACTGGAACAGCTTGGCTAGAGGCGTGGCTAGTTCTGGAGCACAAGTCTTCAGCACAACAGCCGGGATGTTGTCGGGACCCATAGCCTTTGCTGTATCCAGTGCGCTCAGCTGTTTCTTGATATCATGTGGCGTGAATAGAATTGGATGAAGACTGGCTTCTGTGATGGTGGGGACCTCAGGAGGAGGCCGATATGGATCATCCACTCAGCCCTTCTGGTGGAAGATGGTTGCAAACGCTTTAGCCTTGTCTTTTGCACTCGCGTGCTGGGCTCCACCATCATTGAGCATGGGGATGTTCATGGAGCCTTCTCCTCCCGTTAGTTGTTTAATTGTCCACCACCATTCACGACTGGATGTGGCAGAATTGGTAATATATATTTAAAATTGTTTTATAATTTACTGCTACATTGTTACATTAAATGTTAGTTGTTTCATATTTCACTGATACATTGTTACATTATACCTACAGTGTTTTATCTATAATTCATTGCATTGTTCTACTATACACCTTAATGGAATAATTAATTTAAAAGAATGCACTATTAAAATAACCTAGCGACGTAAATGCATATTTGGTTTTATTACAAATACTGCTTATCTTTTGCAGTGATCGAGGCTATAATGATCGGGGAAAATAAATAACTCATGATACACTTCTTCAATGGAAACACGCACACCACATCACGCGTAATAACGGCGAAAAATAGTCAATTTTTAGAATAATACCTGATGTTTTAACTCATTAGTAACAGCACTCATGAGATATACAATCGACACAGCTTTGTGGTATTTTTCGATAGATCCCTGTGAGTTCCTTTATTTGTTAGCAACTTCGGGGTATTTAGATCTCTACATTCAGTTATTTGGTGCATGCCCAATTTTTAGATGTTACTTTTAGGAGATCAAATTTACATGGAATTTGCAGCATAGAAACAACCATTCCGGCCAACCGGTCTGTGGTCTGAGCCAGTGTTTATCCTCCACACTAGCCTCCTCCCACTCTGTTTACTTTTTTTCAGTCTATCAATATATCCTTCTATTCCTTTCTCCCTCATGTACTTATCTAGCTTCCCCTTAAATGCTGCTATGCTAATTGCCTCAAACACTACATGTAACAGCGAGTTCCACATTCTCGCCACTCTCCCAATAAAGACGTTTTTCCAGAATTCCTTATTAGATTTATTAGTGACTATCTTATATTTTTAGTCCTTAGTTTTGGACTCCCCACAAGTATATTTAGAAAGAAAGACTTGCATTTATATAGCGCCTTTCACGACCTCGGGACGTCCCAAAGTGCTTTACAGCGAATGAAGTACTTTTGTTGAAGTGTAGTCACTGTTGTAATGTAGGAAACACAGCAGCCACTTTGCGCACAGCAAGCTCCCAGAAACAGCAGTGAGATAATGATCAGATAATTTTTCTTTAAGTGATGTTGGTTGAGGGTTAATATTAGCCCAAGATACCATGGAGAACTCCCCTGCTCTTCTCCCAGTAGTGGCTGCAGGATCTTTTATGTCCACCTGAGAGGACAGACAGGACCTCGGTTTAATTTACATTTGATGTAAAGTACTAAAGTCATAAAACCTGTTAAAAAATATCACTAAAGGTATCTCTCTGGGAGCTGATATTGGTCATGCTGCAGGTTGTAAAGCAGCTCATGAAGACTTGCCCTGTCACGTCTAACAAGTCACTTTTATGAAGTATCCAATGGATCCCTTTCCAGCCAACTATTATTGGGAGAACTGGGATCAACATTCTTTGTACTACTTATAGTCATTCCTAGTGCATATCTAAATATTTAGTAGCAATGGAGAAACTATCCAATGGGTATCAAATCTTTGATGTGCATTTTAGTGCTTATTAGCATCAAACAACAGAAAGAAAATGATTTTCAACTATGCTGTACAGTAGCCCATTAAAAGGGATTCATCAGACATACCATCCATGCATGTCTCTTTGTGCAGCTCATCTGACATGACGAGTCTCCAAGGGCATATTCACATTTCAACTGTAGCATCTGTGGGAAGCAGCTTGGCTTTTCATCAATGCTGCAATTGCAGTGTAAATGCCGTCAGACATCAGCAGGAAGCTGAATGAGACTCCCTGAAGGAAGTCAACTCACTGCTTCACTTCAGTCACTTCAAGCTTTGGGACCCAGGGATAGTGCCCACTTCAGGCCTTGGGACTCAGGGATATTGCCCACTTCAGGCCTTGGGACCCAGTAATATTGCCCACCACTTTTCCCTTCCCAATGTCCCTTGCCCACGACATCTTCACCTTACCTTTACTCCCATCATGTACCCAATCACTTAACCTTTGCAATACCCCTTCAAGCTCTCTACCCTCCCTTAACTCTCACTGCTTTGTTATGTCTCATTCCACTCACCCCTACATTCCCTCTTCTGATCTCCTTCACCAGGAATTTCCTCAGGACTTCTGCTCTGCCACCTTAACTTTGAAGGAAGTTCAGTGGAAACCCCTTTACACTTTACACATGTAAGTGAGGTTTCTGCCAAACTTAGGGTGGTGGAGTGAGAGAAACCCAGAGGAAATTCCTGGTTTTTGTCTTGCATCTGCCATCCATTTTGCATCTTGCTCATCCATTCCCTTCTCATATCCCCTCAGCCAAAATCCTTCAATTGATAAATCAGTACTCCTTCATATAAAACACCATTTGAAGGGAGCATTGAGGAAAGCAAAGGTATAGAATGTACTCTGGCTTGGGGACTTCAATGTCCATCACTAAGAGTGGCTCGATAGTACCACCACTGATCAAGCTGGCTGATTCCTGAAAGATGCAGCTGCCAGACCGGGCCTGCGTCAGGTAGAGAAGAAACTAACAGGAGGATGTAACCTCTTCGACCTCACCAGTCTACCTCTGACAGACGCATCTTTCTACAATAGCATTAGTAGGAGTGACCACCACACAGTCCTTCTAAAGACAAGTCTCACCTTTGCAGTGAGGACATCTCATTGTGCAGTGTGTCACTACCACTGTGCTATGTGAGACAGGTTAAGGAGAGATCTAGCAACCCAAACTGAGCATCTATGAGGTTGCTCTAGGCCATCATCAGCAGCAGATCTGGATACTACCAAAATCTGTAACCTCATGGCTCGGCACATCCTTCACTTCTCAATCACCATCAAGCTAAGAGACCAACCCTGGTTCAATGGAGAGTGTCGAAAGGCGCACCAGGAGCAGCACCAGATATACCTTTAAATGAGGCATCAATTTAGTGAAATGACAACACAGGGATACCTAGATCCAAAAACAACAAACTATAGACTGAGCTAAGTGGCCATACAACCAACAGATCAGAGCAGAGCTCTGTAGCTGTACCACAGCCAAATGACAACAATGGTAGATAATCAAGCAACTAACAAAAGGAGGAAACACTATGAACATCTACATCTTCAAGTATGGTGGAGCCCAGCATGTGAATACAAGAGACAAAGCTAAAGTGTTTGCAAGCATCTAAAGCCAAAAGTACTAAGTGGATAATCCCACTTGGCCTCCTCCCGAAGACTCCATCATCATACAGTAGATACCAATATTCCCCCACATTGGTTTACTCCAGATAACATTAAGTAGCCGAGTGCACTGGCCACACTTAAGGCTATAGGCCCTAACAACATCCCAGCTGTAGTGTTGAAGACCTATACACCAGAACTAGACACCTAGCTAAGCTATTCCAGTTATGACACTAACAACTACCTGAACATGGAAATTTGCCCAGGTATGTCCCATTCACAAAAAGCAGGATAAATCTAACCTGCCCGACTTTTCCTATCAATCTCATTCCAATCATCAGCAAAGTGATGGAAGAAGTCATCAATAGTGCCATAAAGACAAGTGACATCTCATCATCAATAACCTGGTCTCCAACACTCAGTTCGAGTTTTGCCAGAATTATTTAACTGTAGACCTATTCACAGCCTTAATCTAAAAATGGACACAAGGATTAAATGCCACATAAAGGCAAGTGACCTGCCCTAGAAATCAAAGAAGTATTTGACTGAGGATGGCGCCAAGAAGCTCAAGAAAAGCTGGGGTCAATGGGGGTCAAAGAGAAAACCCTCTAGTGGCTGAAATCATACCTGAAACACAGGAAGATAGTTGTAATTGTTAGAGGTCAATCATTGTTACCTAGGACATTGCTGCAGGAGTTCTTCAGGACAGAAGCCTGAACCCAATCATTTTCAGCTGCGTCATCAATGACCTCTAGGGTTGCCTTGGGGTCCACAGGAATTGAAGATTAAACTCCAGGACACTGTTGCAAGCAAACAGGGGGAAAAAATCATAAGGGCATTAAAAAAGGGGGTCTTTTTAATTTTCTTTTGAACATTTTCATTTATTAGTTGTAAAAATATTGGCGATGGGGGAAAAAAGGCTGTTTCACTAACTGTCAAGATTAATCCAATTGGCTAACAAAGAGTCTGTTCCCTTTCCAATTGGCGTGAGAAGGCAGTGCACCTGGAGGATGGACCAATGGTGGGTGTGTGAGGGAGGCATGGTTTGGAGGTGCGAGGTCATGTGATCAAGCCTTCAGGAATACACCCAACCAGAGCTGCAACCCTAATGAACTCCCATCTATCATAAGGTCAAGAGTGGGGCTAATGGCTGACAATTTTACAGTGTTCAGCTCGATTCACAACTCCTCTAAGATGAAACATCCCAGGCCATCCTTCAGCTGGACCTGGACAATATCCAGGCTTGGACTGACAAATATCAGCTAACATTCGTACCAGATAAGTTTCAGATTTTCAACATCTCCAACAACAACAACAAGCCTAATCTTCTTCCCAGTGCCTTCAATGGCACCACCATTCAATGTGTTCCCCCCACCATCAACATCTGGAGGGGTCATTATTCACCAGAGGTTTAACTGGACCAGCCATATCAACAACAGCAGGGCAGAGGTTGGATACTGTGCAATGAATAGCTCAACCTTTGTCCCTTCAAAGCCTCTACTATCTACAAGGCTCAAATCGGGAGTGTGATGAAATACTGACCAGTCATCTGGAAGTGCAGGGGGGTACTTAAAAAAGAAATTAGGAGAGCGAAGAGGGGGCATGAAAAAACACTGGTGAGTAAAATAAAGGAAAATCCCAAGGTGTTTTATAAGTATATTAAGGGCAAGAGGATAACCAGGGAAAGAGCAGGGCCCATTAGGGACCAAAGTGGCAATCTGTGTGTAGAGCCAGAAGATGTAGGTGAGGTTTTAAATGAATATTTTGCATGTGTTCACTATGGAGAAGGACGATGTAGGCTTAGAAATAAGGGAGGGGGATTGTGACATACTTGAACAAATTAGTATTGAGAGGGAGGAGGTACTAGCGGTTTTAGCAGGCTTAAAAGTGGATAAATCCCCAGGCCCAGATGAGATGTATCCCAAGCTGCTGTGTGAGGCAAGGGAGGAGATTGCAGGGGCTCTGACACAAATTTTCAGAACCTCTCTGGCCACAGGGGAGGTGCCAGAGGACTGGAGGACAGCTAACATAGTACCATTATTCAAGAAGGGTAGTGGGATAAACCAGGGAATTACAGGCCAGTGAGCCCAACATCAGTGGTAGGGAAATTATTGGAAAAAATTCTGAGGGACAGAATCAGTCTCCACTTCGAGAGTCAAGGATTAATCAAGGATAGTCAGCATGGCTTTGTCAGGGGGAGATCATGTCTAACCAATTTGATTGAATTTTTCAAGGGGGTGACTAGGTGTATGGATGAGGATAGTGCAGTTGATGTAGTCTACATGGACTTCAGTAAGGCTTTTGACAAAGTCCCGCATGGGAGACTGGTCAAGAAGATAAAAGCCCGTGGGATCCAGGGCAATTTGGCACATTGGATCCCAAATTGGCTTAGTGGCAGGAGGCAGAGGGTGATGGTCGAAGGTTGTTTTTGTGACTGGAAGCCTGTGTCCAGTGGTGTACCACAGGGATCAATGCTGGGTCCCTTGTTGTTTGTAGTGTACATTAATGATTTAGATATGAATGTAGGAGGTATGATCAGTAAGTTCGCAGATGACATGAAAATTGGTGGAGTGGTAAATAGCGAGGAGGGAAGCCTCATGCTCCAGGATGATATAGACGGCTTGGTCATATGGGCAGAACAGTGGCAAATGGAATTTAACCCTGAAAAGTGCGAGGTGATGCATTTTGGGAGGACTAGCAAGGCAAGGGAATACAAAATGAATGGTAGGACCTTAGGAAGGACAGAGGATCAGAGGGACCTTGATGTGCATGTACATAGATCCCTGAAGGCAGCAGGACAGGTAGATAAGGTGGTTAAAAAGGCATATGGGATACTTGCCTTCAATAGCCAAGGCATACAATATAAGAGCAGGGAGGTTATGATGGAGCTGTACAAAACGCTAGTTAGGCCACAGCTGGAATACTGTGTGCAGTTCTGGTCACCACACTATAGGAAGGATGTGATTGCATTAGAGAGGGTGCAGAGGAGATTCACCAGGATGTTACCTGGGCTGGAGCGTTTCAGCTATGAAGAGAGACTGGACAGGCTGGGGTTGTTTTCCTTAGAGCAGAGAAGGCTGAGGGTGGACCTGATTGAGGTGTACAAAATTATGAGGGGCATAGATAGGTAGATAGAAAGGAACTTCACCCCTTAGTAGAGGGGTCAATAACCTTGGGGGCATCGTTTCAAGGTAAGGGGCAGGAGGTTTAGAGGGGATTTGAGGAAAAACCTTTCCACCCAGAGGGTGGTTGGAATCTGGAACTCACTGCCTGAAAGGGTGGTAGAGGCAGGAACTCTCACAACATTCAAGAAGCATTTAGATGAGCACTTGAAACGCCATAGCACACAAGGCTACGGATCATGTGCTGGAAAATGGGATTAGACTCAATGGGCCGAACAGCTGTTTTCTGTGCTGTATAACTCTCTGACTCTAAGAGTGTAGCCACAACAACACTCAAGAAGATTGAAACCATCCAGGGCAAGGCAGTTCACTTGATTGGTACACCTGCCACTAAACTGAATTTTTATCCCTGGAGCACTGTGGGTGCATTATGTACTTTCTACAGGATATACTTCAATAATTCAAGGTCACTTCCCACCCCTGCAAGCTCTTACAACCAAGCAGGACAAGTGCAGCAAGATCTTGTAAGCACCATTACCTGCAAGTCACACACCATCTTAGCTTGGGCATATTGCTGTTCCTTCATTGTCGCTGGGTCAATATCCTGGAATTCTCTACCCAACTTAAACTCTGTGGTTTATAGTTTCTAAGTCTCTGTGGTGTAGCGGGGACTGTTTGTAAACCAGGGCCCTTAAATATACCATTTAACTGCAGTGGGATTGATTTGATTTAATTTAATTGCAATTAATTAAAGGGTAAGTCATGGCAGGACAACCCGGTGCCATGGTATGCTCCTCCTGCGCTATGTGGGAACTCAGGGACACTTCCTGTGTCCCTAACAACCATGTGTGCAGGAAGTGTGTCCAGTTGCAGCTACTGGCAGACTGCATTGTGGTGCTGGAGCAGCGATTGGATACATACTGGACCATTCGCGATGCTGAGGACGTCGTGAACAGCACATTTAATCAGTTGGTCACACCGCAGGTAAAGGTGGCACAGGCAGAAAGGGAACGGGTGACCAACAGGCAGAGTAGTAGGCACAGGCAGGTAGTGCAGGGGTCCCCTGTGGCCGTCCCCCTCTCAAACAGATATACCGCTTTGGATACTGCTGGGGGGGATGGCTTTCCAGGGGAAGGCAGCAGCAGCCAACTTCCTGGCACCACGGGTGGCTCTGCTGCACAGGACGGGAGGAAAAAGAGGGGTAGAGCTATAGTAATAGGGGATTCTATTGTAAGGGGAATAGATAGGCATTTCTGCGGCCGCAAACAAGACTCCAGGATGGTGTGTTGCCTCCCTGGTGCAAGGGTCAAGGATGTCTCAGAGCGGCTGCAGAACATCTTGGAAGGGGAGGGTGAACAGCCAGTTGTCGTGGTGCATATAGGTACCAACGATATAGGAAAAAACAGGATGAGATCCTAAAAGCTGAATATAGGGAGTTAGGAGGTAAATTAAAAAATAGGACCTCAAAGGTAGTAATCTCAGGATTGCTACCAGTGTCACGTGCTAGTCAGAGTAGAAATAGAAGAATATTTCAGCTGAATACGTGGCTAGAGGAATGGTGCCAGGGGGAGGGATTCAAATTCCTGGAACATTGGAACTGGTTGTGGGGAAGGTGGGACCAGTTCAAACCGGACGGTTTGCACCTGGGCACGGCCGGGACTGATGTCCTAGGGGGAGTGTTTGCTAGTGCTGTTGGGGAGGGTTTAAACTAAAATGGCAGGGGGTTGGGAACCTGAGCAGGGGGACAGAGGAAAGGGAAACAAGGATAAAAGCAAAAGACAGGAAGGAGAAAAAAAAAAGTGGCAGTCAGAGAAATCAACGGTTTAAATCAAACATGGCCACAGTAAATAATAATTCTAATGGGTCTAAGAGCATTAAAAAAACAAGCCTGAAGGTGTCTTAACACGAGGAGCATTCATAAAAAGGTGGATGAATTAGCTGCGCAAATAGAGGTAAACGAATATGATTTGATTGGGATTACGGAAACATGGCTCCAGGGTGGCCAAGGCTGTGAACTCAACATCCAGGGGTATTCAATATTCAGGAAAGATAGGCAAAAAGGAAAGGGAGGTGGGGTAGCATTACTGGTTAAAGAAGGGATTAACACAATTGTAAGGAAGGATATTAGCTCTGATGATGTGGAATCTGTATGGGTAGAACTGAGAAATACCAAGGGGCAGAAAACGTTAGTGGGAGTGGTATATAGACCTCCAAACAGTAATGCGGAGGTTGGGGATGGCATTAAAAGGGAAATTAGAGAAGCGTGCAAAAAGGGCACAGCAGTCATCATGGGTGACTTTAATCTACATATAGATTGGGCTAACCAAATTAGTAACAATACTGTGGAGGAGGAATTCCTGGAGTGTTTACGGGATGGTTTCCTGAACCAATATGTCGAGGAACCAACCAGAGATCAGGCCATCTTAGACTGGGTATTATGTAACGAGAAAGGATTAATTAGCAATCTTGTTGTACGAGGCCCCTTGGGTCGGAGCGATCATAATATGATCGAATTCTTCATTAAGATGGAGAATGAAGTAGTTGACTCAGAAACTAGGGTCCTGAATTTAAATAAAGGAAACTACGATGGTCTGAGGCGCGAATTGGGTAGGATTGATTGGGGAATGTCACTCAAAGGGTTGACGGTGGATAGGCAATGGCAAACATTCAAAGACCGCATGGATGAACTACAGAATTTGTTCATCCCAGTTTGGCATAAAAATAAAACAGAAAAGGTGACTCAACGGTGGCTAACGAGGGAAATTAGGGATAGCATAAGATCCAAGGAGAGGACATATAAATTGGACAAAAAAAGCAGTAATCCAGAGGATTGGGAGCAGTTTAGGATTCAACAAAGGAGGACAAAGGGATTAATTAAGAAAGGGAAAATAGAATATGAGAGTAAGCTTGCAGGGAACATAAAAACTGACTAAAAGCTTTTTATAGATATGTGAAGAGAAAACGATTGGTGAAACCAAGCGTAGGTCCCTTGCAGTAAGAATCAGGGGAATTTATAATGGGGAACAAAGAAATGGCTGACCAATTAAATACATATTTTGGTTCTGTCTTCACAAAGAAGGACACAAATAACCTCCCAGAAATGTCGGGGAACATAGGGTCTGATGAAAGGGAGGAACTGAAAGTAATCAGTATTTGTAGGGAAATGGTGTTAGGGAAATTGATGGGATTGAAGGCTGATAAGTCCCCAGGGCCTGATAATCTACATCCTAGGGTACTTAAGGAATTAGCCCTAGAAATAGCAGATTCATTGCTGATCAGCTTCAAACATTCGATGGAATCTGGAACAGTACCCGTGGATTGGAGGGTAGCTAAAGTTACCCCACTATTCAAAAAAGGTGGTAGAGAGAAAACGGGGAATTACAGACTGGTAAGCCTGACATCGGTAGTGGGGAAAATGCTAGAGTCCATTATAAAAGATGTAATAGCAGAGCACTTGGAAAACAGTGACAGGATCGGACAAAGTCAATATGGATTTACAAAAGGTAAATCGTGCTTGACTAATCTACTGGAATTTTTTGAGGATGTAACTGGTAAAATAGATAAGGGAGAACCAGTGGCTATGGTGTATTTGGACTTTCAGAAGGCTTTCGATAAGGTCCCGCATAAGAGATTAGCGTGTAAAGTTAAGGCACATGGGATTGGGGGCAAGTTATTGACTGGGATAGAGAACTGGTTGGCAGATAGAAAGCAAAGAGTTGGAATAAACTGGTCTTTTTCCGAGTGGCAAGCAGTGACTAGTGGGATACCGTAGGGATCGGTCCTTGGACCCCAGCTATTCACAATATATATTAATGATCTGGACAAGGGAACTAGATGTAATATCTCCAAATTTGCAGACAACACAAAGCTGGGTCGGCGTGTGTGCTGTGAGGAGGATGCCGAGAATCTACAGGATGATTTGGACAGGTTGGGTGATTGGGCAGAAGCATGGCAGATGCAATATAATGTGGATAAATGTGAGGTTATCCACTTTGGTGTCAAAAACAGGAAGGCAGATTATTATCTGAATGGCAATAGATTGGGAGAAGGGGAAGTGCAACGAGACCTGAAGTGTCCTTGTGCACCAGTCGCTGAAGGTAAGCATGCAGGTGCAGCAGGCGGTTAAGAAGGCAAATGGTATGTTGGCCTTCATAGCGAGAGGGTTTGAGTACAAGAACAAGGATGTCTTGCTGCAGTTGTACAGGGCCTTGGTGAGACCACATTTTGAGTGTTGTGTGCAGTTTTGGTTGCCTTATCTGAGGAAGGATATTCTTGCCATGGAAGGAGTTCAGCAAAGATTCACCAGGCTGATACCTGGGATGGCAGGAATGACGTATGAGGAGAGATTGGGTCGATTGGGCTTGTACTCGCTGGAGTTTAGAAGAATGAGAGGGGATCTCATTGAAACTTATAAAATTCTGGCAGGACTGGACAGACTAGATGCAGGGAGGATGTTCCCGATGGTCGGGGAATCCAGAACCAGGGGTCACAGTCTAAGGATAAGGGGTAGGCCTTTTAGGACAGAAATGAGGAGGAATTTCTTCACCCAGAGAGTGGTGAACCTGTGGAATTCTCTACCACAGAAGGCAGTAGAGGCCAATTCATTAAATGTAGTGGTAGGGGATAGTATTGTTTGGGGGATAGATAGATTTCTTTGCAGCCGAGAGCGAGAGTCCCGAAGGCTGTGTTGCCTACCCGGTGCCAGGGTTAAGGACATCTCCTCTGGGCTGGAGAGAAACTTGGAGTGGGAAGGGGAGGATCCAGTTGTCGTGGTCCATGTTGGTACCAACGACATAGATAGGACAAGGAAGGAGGTTCTGCTGAGGGAGTTTGAGCAGCTAGGGGCCAAATTAAAAAGCAGAACCACAAGGGTAATAATCCTGAGCCACGAGCGAATTTGGCTAGGACAAATAAAATTAGAGAGTTAAATGCGTGGCTCAAAGACTGGTGTGGGAGAAATGGGTTTTGCTTCCTGGGACACTGGCACCAGTACTGGGGCACGAGGGAGCTGTTCCGTCGGGACGGGCTTCACTTGGCCAGTGCTGGGACTGGAGTCCTGGCGGACCATATAACTAGGGCTGTAGAGAGGGCTTTAAACTAACTAGTGGGGGGGAGGTTCCTAGAGAGCAAATAATAAAAATGACAACAGAGAAGGTCATAGACTTAGGTAGCAGTGGGGAAATTAAAAACCAGAGCGTGTCAGGAAGGGGCAGAAGGTATGGAGTAAAAGGTAAAGTAATAAAAAGGGCAAAAGCAGGAACTAAGTGTCACAAAACATCTTTGAAAGTTCTCTATCTGAATGCACGTAGCATTCGTAACAAAATAGACGAGTTAATGGCACAAATAACTACATATGGGTATGATCTTGTGGCCATTACAGAAACATGGCTGCAGGGTGACAATGCCTGGGAATTAAACATACCAGGTTATTTAACGATCAGGAAGGACAGGCAGGAAGGAAGGGGAGGTGGGGTGGCTATGTTAATAAAGGAAGGAATCACTGTAATACAGAGAAATGATATTGGGTCAAAAGATCTGGATAATGAAACAGTTTGGGTGGAGGTAAGGAATAATAAGGGGAAAAAAACACTAGTGGGCGTAGTCTATAGGCCGCCGAACAGTGGCAACTCTGTTGGACAGTGTATCAATCAGGAAATAGTTGAGGCTTGTAATAAGGGAACATCTATAATTATGGGGGATTTTAACTATCATATTAATTGGACAAATCAAATTGGGCAGGGCTGCCTTGAGGATGAGTTCATTGAGTGTATTAGGGATGGGTTTCTTGAGCAGTATGTAACTGAACCGACCAGGGGGCAAGCAACCTTAGATCTGGTCCTGTGTAACGAGACGGGATTAATTAAAAATGTCCTAGTAAAGGATCCCCTTGGAATGAGTGATCATAACATGGTTGAATTCCATATTCAATTAGAGGGTGAGAAGGTTGGATCTCAAACAAGTGTGCTAAGCTTGAATAAAGGAGACTATGAAGGTATGAGAGCGGAATTGAGTAGAGTGGATTGGGAAAATAGATTAAAGGGTAAGACGATACATGATCAGTGGTGTACATTTAAGGAGTTATTTTACAACTTCCAAAAAATATATATTCCACTGAGAAGAAAAGGGTGTAAAAGAAGACAGCCATCCGTGGCTAAGTAAAGAAATTAAGGATAGTATTCGACTAAAAACAAGGGCATATAAGGTAGCCAAATCTAGTGGGAGGATAGAGGATTGGGAAAACTTTAAAAGACAGCAAAAAATAACAAAAAGATTGATTAAGAAAGGGAAGATAGATTATGAAAGTAAATTAGCAAAAAATATAAAAACAGATAGTAAGAGTTTTTATAGTTATATAAAAAGAAAAAGGGTGGCTAAAGTAAATGTTGGTCCCTTAGAGGATGAGACCGGGAAATTAATGGTGGGAAATATGGAGATGGCAAAAACACTGAATGAATATTTTACATCAGTCTTTACAGTAGAAGACACTAAGAATATCCCAACACTGGACAAACAGGGGGCTAAAGGGGGGGAGGAGCTAAACACGATCAAAATCACTAAGGAAGTGGTACTCGGTAAAATAATGGGACTCAAGGCGGATAAATCACCAGGACCTGATGGCTTACATCCTAGGGTCTTGAGGGAAGTGGCGGTAGGGATTGTGGATGCATTGGTAATAATTTTCCAAAACTCCCTGGACTCAGCAAAGGTCCCGGCAGACTGGAAAACTGCTAATGTAACACCCTTATTTAAAAAGGGCAGTAGACAGAAGGCTGGAAACTATAGACCGGTTAGCCTAACATCTGTGGTAGGTAAAATTTTGGAGTCCATTATTAAGGAGACAGTAACAGGACATTTGGATAATCATAATTTAATAGGACAAAGTCAGCATGGTTTTATGAAGGGGAAGTCATGTTTGACAAATTTGCTGGAGTTCTTTGAGGAAGTAACGTATAGGGTGGATAAAGGGGAACCAGTGGACGTAGTGTATTTAGACTTCCAAAAGGCATTTGACAAGGTGCCACACAAAAGATTATTGCTTAAGATAAAAAATCACGGGATTGGGGGTAATATTCTGGCATGGATAGAGGATTGGCTATCTAACAGAAGGCAGAGAGTTGGGATAAATGGTTCATTCTCAGACTGGCAATCAGTAACTAGTGGTGTTCCGCAGGGGTCGGTGCTGGGTCCCCAACTCTTTACAATCTATATTAACGATTTGAAGGAGGGGACCGAGTGTAACATATCAAAGTTTGCAGATGATACTAAGATGGGAGGGAAAGTAGTGAGTGAGGAGGACATAAAAAACCTGCAAGGGGACATAGACAGGGGCTAAGTAAGTGGGCAGAGATTTGGCAGATGGAATACAATACTGGAAAGTGTGAGGTTATGCACTTTGGCAGGAAAAATAGTAGAGCAAGTTATTATCTTAATGGCAAGAAACTGGAAAGTACTGAAGTACAAAGGGATCTGGGGGTCCTGGTGCACGAAACTCAAAAGGTTAGTATGCAGGTGCAGCAAGTGATTAAGAAGGCCAATGGAATGTTGGCTTTCATTGCTAGGGGGATAGAATATAAAAATAGGGAGGTATTGCTTCAGTTGTACAAGGTATTGGTGAGACCGCACCTGGAATACTGCGTACAGTTTTGGTGTCCATACTTAAGAAAGGACATACTTGCTCTCGAGTCAGTACAAAGAAGGTTCACTCGGTTAATCCCGGGGATGAGGGGATGGACATATGAGGAGAGGTTGAGTAGATTGGGACTCTACTCATTGGAGTTCAGAAGAATGAGAGGCAATCCTATTGAAACATATAAGATTGTGAAGGGGTTGGATTGGGTGGATGCAGGGAAGATGTTCCCGATGATGGGTGAAACTAGAACTAGGGGGCATAGTCTTAGAATAAGGGGCTGCTCTTTCAAAACTGAGATGAGGAGGAACTACTTCACTCAGAGGGTGGTAGGTCCATGGAATATGCTGCCCCAAAAAGCTGTAGAAGCTACATCATTACATAAATTTAAAACAGAAATAGACAGTTTCCTAGAAGTAAAGGGAATTAAAGGTTACGGGGAGCGGGCAGGAAATTGGACATGAGTCTAGGTTCGGATCGGTCATGGCCCTGTGGGTAGCGGAGCGGGCCCAGGGGCCATGTAGCCTGATCCTGCTCCTATTTTGTGTGTCTAATTCTGTTAGATTCAGGAGATGGTTCTGGGATAGTGGATTGGCGGTTAGGATCAGATCAGCCATGATCTTATTGAATGACGGAGCAGGCTCGAGGGGCCGATTGGCCTACTCCTGCTCCTATTTCTTATGTTCTTATGTTCTTATATTCAAGAAGGAGTTGGATATATTTCTTAAGGCTAAAGGGATCAAGGGGTATGGGGAGAAAGCAGGGACCGGTTACTGAACTTGGATGATCAGCCATGATCGCATTGAATGGCGGAGCAGGCTAGAGGGGCCGAATGGCCTACTCCTGCTTCTATCTTCTATGTTTCAACACCATTGTGGGAGCACCATCAGCCCAAGAACTGCAGCAGTTCACGGAGAAGGCCTAACGCCACCTTCTCAAGACAACTAGGGATGGGTAATACACCCACATCATGAAAACAAATTTTAAAAGAATACAGCCCTATCAGAAAATCTAGGCTTGCCTGTCTGTCAATCTCTCTCTCTCACTAACACAGTTGTAATTAATTACCGTACTTATATTTCCTAAACACCAACAATACAAAGATGATGGTAACCAAAGTTTTTGTGTTTACTTGAAATGCTTTCAAAATTCAGTTCATTTTTGTTTAGAAAAAAACACAAAAACAAATTATTTGACAACTTGAAGAAAACCACTTTGTCTCAAGGATCTAGTATATGTTTACTGTTAAAATATTAAGGATTTGTTGAATAGAATCTTGATGATTCAATGGAGAAGGGATTCATGGTGACCTAGTGGTAAAAGAATTATGTATCACTAGGGATCTGATACAACAGTCATAATATTTCAGTTTGATTCTTGGCAATGTAGTGGTGGGGGTGCATGTACACGCTCGCTTTTTTTTATTTTCACTCTAATCATGGAGATGTTATGTATCAGATTGGTCTGTAGTTCTTTCAAGGTAGTCAAATAAGAACATAGTGGAGGTTTTGCCCATCTGCACAATAGTCATTTCATGTTCATGAAGGATTCAAATTGTAAATCCTCCAGACACATAATCCAAATTCACTCAATTACTTACCCCTACTAGTCAACTACTGTGCTGTCCTCCAATGAAAGAGCATTATTTTGTAAATAGCATTCGACACTGAGCCCCATGTCAAGTGGAGGTCTTCTTTAAATAAGAAAAATAAATTCAGTTAACAGCATGCATTTTTGTCAGACTCGCACTAACAAAAAGGCCTGCAGATCTGCATTCATAACTTTTTAAACCTATGGCTGTTTCACTCATTATCCATTGTGTTTTGTGTATAGTCACATGGATAGCACTGTGCCAGCAACCACAATAAAGTCTTAGTATATGGAATGTTTTAGAGTGGTCATTTTATAGTTTTCAACTAATGACTTTTCTTCTTTTTCTTTCATAATGAATTGATGCACAATTCACAAAGAAACAAAAGGCCCTTGCATAATTAACATAAAAAATATTATTAATCCTAAAAATCAAACAATTGTCTAACTGGGAAAGGTGGGAGACCATAGATGGGAGACCTGACAAGCAGCCAGTCATAAAGATACTGTGAAATTATCTGAAATATTAAGATCGAATATTTAATTTCCTTAGAAGCGAATTATCCAGACTGGAAATTCAAATCAGCACAAGTTGTTTTAGTTGAAGTGAGGCACAGCCATTTGCAATTAACATAGCAATTCTCCAACACAATTCAGCAGTATCACTCTAACTGCAGCAAAAGCAGCTAGCTTTGATTTTAAATCAGAGTTGCTCACCTTACATCAACACTTCAAGTATAGCAGAGAGCAACAGCTCATGTGATATCACAGTTAAGACAGTGGTATGCAAAGCAGCCTCTGATTGTAAGATTATTTTTTTATCTTCTATTATATCTATATCAAACAGAGACTGGTAAGTGTGAAATACTGGTAATTTTTTTAGTAGCGCCAGGAAAGGATGTCCTTTTCATAACTTTAGATATAAGTGCCTATTGGCCATGAAGATCAGGATTAATAATTATGGTCAACATGCAGAATGATCAAATTTGAAGATTTAAGTTACCCTCTAGATTTGAGATTTATTTTTATTACAATCTAAACATATAGCACTCAAGTGAACTCTATAATATGGAATTACTGATACCATCACTAGCCTACTTCTACAGTACACTTTGGGCTGAAATTCTCACATGTAATACTTGTATCCCTGTTTAGTGGAATTTCAAGAAGGCTGCCAGTGACCTCGGGAGAGAAGTACAAGTTCATTTACTCTCATCAGGATTATGAGTACCTTTCAAGGTACTGCATCTCATTAAAATGAATTATAAATTAAATTAATTTTAAAACAACATTTACAGGGGAAGTGCATTATGTTGAATTAGTCCAAAACCCTTAAATGTTATTACAAAGTAATAGCTTGATTTGAACACCTACTGAGTCTCTCAGTCATACTTGGCCCTTGGCACTTGCTTTTATTCTGCTCAGTAAGTGCAGCCTGGAATAGACATTTCATAATTAATGTTCAGCAGGTCTTTTGCTTGTTGGAATGAGTCTGCCAAAAACTGAAGGCAGTTGATCGTATTTATGTTTGTTATTAAAAACAGACCTCTGCCACTTAACATGGGACACAGTGTAGAAATATGTTTACAAAATAGTGTTTTTCTTTGGAGGATTGCCCATATTATTGAATAACTACCCTGTTGGAGCATAGCCTATTATGTAGCATAACTAACCTGTTAGTATGTCATTAAGTTTTGCTCTAGTTATATCATGAAAGAGGAAGTTGGCTGCAGGGAGAATGCCCATTCTGTATGCCCAACTGTAAGTGCCCTCCATATCCTTGATTCACGATTATAGTCTTGATCATAAAAGGATTAACAATTACAAAGTGATTGCTGCAGTTGATTACAGATGAATTCCATGTTTTATTTTATGTTGTTGCTGGTTTTGCTTGCAGACCTAATACGCAGCATTTCTTTTCTAAATCTATCTACTGTACCAGGAGAGTGCATTTTTTTTTACAAACAGTATGGAACTTCTCGTTAATATCGCAGTTACATTTTTGTGAGTAAAATGTTGGCATTTGCAGCACAAGATGAGAAATAATAATAAACAAAATTACTAAATAAAAAACTCCAAGATGTTCATGCATTTTGTTCTAACCTGTTTACAATACACTTTTTGCACAGTGTTCTATTCCTGGTCAAATTGCTGCTTTCTTTCAATGCTGTGTAACTTCTAATTTTATCAAACTGTACTTTTCTGATAATTAATGCTGTTAAACACATCTTAATTCCAACAAAGCATTTAATTGATTTGAATGGATATTAAAAATAAGTTACTCATTTTCAAAGTATATAACAATTACATTTAGATTTTTTTTTAAAAATAAGTCAGTGTTAATATATTAAACTTTGAAATGAGCAAAGCAATACACAAAAATGATCAATTCTGCCATCAAAATATAGTATTGTAAATTCATCAGAAGTCACTAAGGCTTACTGCTTTCAAATTATTACTTGGAATCATGGTACTTTATAGATTCAGCACTGGAACATTCTGAGCAATTCCACACCTAGTTGCAGAAATGTTTCAGTGTTGATTTAAAACGCTGCCATTTATATAAATACTAGCTGAAGTGCCCGGCGGTGCCGAGGGATTTTTGAGGGCATGCTGTTGTTGGAAGAGAGAGAGAGAGAGAGAGAGAGCGACTGGGGGGGAAGAGAGAGCGCAACTGGGGGGAAGAGAGAGCGCGACTGGGGGGAAGAGAGAGCGCGACTGGGGGGAAGAGAGAGCGCGACTGGAGGGAAGAGAGAGAGCGACGGGGGAAGAGAGAGAGCGACGGGGAAGAGAGCATGATTGGGGGGAAGGGGGGGAAAGGGGAAGGGAGGGGAAGGGGGCGGGAGGGGGAGGGGGGAGGAGGGGGGGAGGAAGGGGAGGAGGGGGGAGGAGGTGGGGAGGAGGGGGGTGGGGAGGAGGGGAGGGAGAGGAAGGGGAGGGGAGGGGGCGAGGAGAGGGGGAGAGGAGGGAGAGGGGGGAGGGGAGGTGGGGGAAGGAGGGGGGAAAAAGGGAGGGGGTAGCCAGCAGACCCTCTCCCCTCTGCTGGCGATGGGGGGGGGAAGGGGGAAGGAGGGGGGAAGGGGGAAGGAGGGGGGAAGGGGGAGAGGGAGGGAGTCCCCGAGCCCCGCCTCCCGATGTCCTGACCCCCAATGCCCCGCCCCCAATCTCCCGATGTCCCGCCCCGATCTCCCGATGTCCCGCCCCCGATGTCCCGCCCCCCGATCTCCCGAGCCCCGCCCGATGTCCCGAGCACCGCCCCCTGCCCTCCCGAGACCCGATCTCACGAGGCCCACTCTCCCGAGCCCCGCCCCCTGATCTCCCAAGCGCCGATCTCCTGAGGCCCGATCTCCGATCTCCCGAGCCCTGCCCCCCCCATCTCCCGAGGCTCGCACCCCACCCCCCGATCTCCCGAGGCCCGATCTCCCGAGCCCCGCCACCACCCCCCCCGATCTGCTGAACCCCGATCTCCCGAGCCCCGCCCCCCACCCGAGCCGGCTTCAAGAGCAGAGAGAGACGCTGCCGCGCAACCTACCGCGTGAGGCCTGGCCGGACTCAAGTCGTGCGCGCTGACTCCTGCCCCACCCGCTTTTACAAAGATGGCGGCGGTGGCGACGCTCAGCTCAGGCCCGCCCCCTCCAGCCTTCACAAAGATGGCGGCGATCGCGAGCCGCTTGTTGAGCGCGACGGGTGGTGCCTAGCTCGGGCGTGGCTGGGCAACAGAGGCCCAGGCTTATAGGCCTGGAAAAACGGTGAAAGGTAGGAAAATTCTAGATGTTAGAGAAAAGATTTACAAATTAATTACCTTTTTTTAAAAAAACAATTTGTGTTTTAAAAGCAACTTTTTTTTGCTGGAAATGTAGATTTGAAAAGAAACACGCAGAAAGTGGGAAAAAGAAATGAAAAGTTTGGAATCAAGATGGCGGCAACTCACCTCGGTTCAGAATGATAAGGCCCGCCCACACACGCACCGATTGGTCAACCGTCAGGTCACTGAACTGTAGGATTGGTCAATGATCACGTCACTCAACTTTAGCCCGCACACACAATGAACCCACCCCCACTCGATGCAAATGAGCAGATAATAAGAGGAATTTTGAAAGTTTTTTGGATACCGTCGGCACAATTCTTTTGATATAACATATGTGTAGGTACGCTCTATAACTTTTGATTGTATAGCCAGCCAGAGAGACAGACAGAGAGACATATCCTTTTATATATATAGATTTGTAATCTGAATGCCAAATTTTAAAGTACTAATTTTAGGATTATGGTTATGTGCTCATAATATCAAAATGTTGAATTAAATTTTGGCTCAGTTTTCATATCATGACCAAAATATATTGAGAACACACATACAGAAATTAAGCTCATATTAAAAACCCATCCAGTAAGCTATGAATATTTTCTTATCAAGTGAGATGGGAAGAACCAACACGTAATTTTGTAATAAATCTTCACTGTACTGCTTGATGGGATGGACTAATCGGACGTATTGACATGATGTTTTAAAGTAAACGGTGTCATACCTTTGTGGCCTTTGTTACACTTGTCCAAACAATCCTTGAAAGGCATTGATTTTAGTACTGGATTAGTTCCAGAGAACTTACAAAGATCCTATTGCATATCTAAGACAACATTTTACTGTTGTGATTAAACAGGAAAAAAAGAGACATTATGATAACAGAACTCAACACGCAAGGCAATATATTTACATTACACTAATCAATCACCAGTGCCATTGTGCAAGGGGAGTCAAGAACAAGCGTGGTCTTGTGGTGAAACAGGGTTAAAAAGGTGGGGATAATTGGACTAGGGCACACTTACATAATTAAGTCCCCATTTTAAAGTCACATTGTCCTTTTATATTATTTATAGTTAAATAGCAAAACTTACAGTAATTTGGGAAGCAGAGAAGTAAAGTTGATTGGAGTATAGGAGTTTCTCTGTAATACAGGCTGAGGAACGGGAGGTGCAAAACTGGAGTGTTAACAGTGCCAGTATTGGTGGATGTGAAATGGCCCAGAAATTTGGGTCTCCACGGGTGAGTACGCACGGGGTTGTCACCCGTAGGCCCAATGGAAGTGCCAGTTTCCTGCATGCACTGCGCATGCGCGGGAAACCGGCACTTCCGTTCCCCTGACAGAAGGGGTTCAGAGGTCGAACGCATGCGCAGGAGAGGCTGCGTGTGCGCATCGAACTTACGTTTTTTTTGCAGGTTTTCTCGGGAGGGTAAGTCTCCAGAAGTTAAGACATGTAAAAAGCAGTCGCAAGGCCTGCTTTTTACAAGGTAAGTGGTGAATTAATTAAAATTAAAACATTTTTTCCACAGGTTTATTATTTTTAAATACTTTAAAGAAAGGTAAGTTTATTTTTAGCCCCATTAGAAATTAAAATTATTTTTTTCAAAAATTTAAATTATTGTTTAAAATAGTTATTTCATGTAATTTATAGTTTATTTAAAAAATGTGATTTAAAAAAAAATTATTTGAAGATTTAGTGATGTTTTGGGGCTTATAGTATTTATAAGTTCGACAGCCCTTCCTGTCAAACTTATGAATGAAGCATTCCCTGCTCCAATTGGCTCCCCATGGCCCATGTGATCCCAGGGGACACATCAAACTAACTGCGCCCCTGGGATACGCAAGCACTGCGCGCCAGCAATTGGAGGCGGCCCAGGATCGCAATTCCACGCGGGCCCACAGCTCAACGGCCTGCACTTTAGGTAAGTGCAGGTTGGGGGCTTGCACCCACGGGAAGCCTCCGACCCGAATTTCTGGGCCAATGTTACAATTATAGCATGACGAGTTTACATTAGCAGTTTCCATTATTAATATGGACAGGAATTTATTTTGTGTTTCAGAACAGGAAGTAAGGTTTTTTAGCCAGGAAGTGTAGGCAGATGCAAGTTTGGATCTGATCTATAGGACTCATCTGTGATATCAACTTATTGAACCTACAAATGTAGCATATAGAGTTGAAATCCAAATATTTTCAGCTAATCATGCTGACATTCAAACACATCAAATATGATACCTAAATACTGTGAAAGTAGAAGTATTAAGGATATTTTATTTGTTTTTGCTTTTTACTCACATCTAATTTCTTGTTAAAATTAGCAAAGACAGAAATTTTGACACCTAGGTTGTGGCCAATATACCTTCTTCTAACGTGTTAATGTAACTACAAACAGGAAGTTTCCACTGCAAGACATGCTTCTGCTAGAAACATTTACTACTTTTTTCTAATTAACATATAGATGCACGTAATCCGCATAACCTCAAGGCGGCCGTGGAGTTTGTTCCAACAGCAGAAATGTATGAGAAAAGTTTGTCATTACAGTAAGTGACCCTTTAACCCTTCTCAAGTTATAATTTAGATTTATTTTAAATTTTCCTAATGGTGCAGACTCTTTCTGGGGTATAGTTCCATGGGAATCGGTAGGCTTCTAATATGTTACCCAAAGAGCCAATCACGTGTAAGTTTAAACATCAAATGCCAGAAAATGGATTGCAAGCAGGAAGAGGAATGGAAATTGGTCTTTCCATTCCCTGACCTATGGAACTAATGGGCCCAATTTTGCTGTAGCAGGGCATCGAACGGTGTCTGCCATTCACTAGACTTGCCCTTGCACATTTAGGTTTTAAAATATTTTGCGCAGCAAGTTGCTGAGAGGAGTAAACCGGAAATCCGGGATGTAAGTGAACAGGGCAACCAACTGTGTATCTCCTTAACAAATCAGACTGAAGGACTGTGAAATTAACAGCGCAAGGACTAAGAAGGAAGTGTAGAGTGGGTAACTTAAATGTCAAATCAGGTACAGAAAGAGAAATAAAGAGAGGGAAAGAAAGATTGAATTAAGAAAAAAAGACAGAAAGGAAATGTTTAAAAAAGTGAATTAAAATGTTACATTTTTTAAACTTCCAACAATTAGAACCTGAAGGAATGAGACTTCACAATTGTAATAGTTAATTTTCAGTGCCAGAGAGGTTGATTGGCTGTAATTAACAATTCTCACATCGTTAAAAGGGTACTTAAGACTGGCATGGACAAGACTTAACTTTCTGTGGCGATTTAAGTTTGTATCTACCACTCAAATACAGCAACTTCACACCATTCAATGCATTTCAATGGTGAGGCAAATCGCAAGATGCTGTTTTCGCGAAGCTAACAGTGGAGTGGCGCAACTTGGACAGCAACTTTTGGATGAGTTTAACTGTGAATCTGGCCCTTGCCTGAAGTTGCTGTACCATGTGCGCATAAATAACAGCGAGCTCAATTAGGCTCACCGTTATTTTGACAGCAAAATATGGGCCGATGTGAATTGTAGAACCCGCTGCTCCATTCTCTCAAACCAGAATGTGCTGAATATAAAATATGCTTTATTTCACTTTCATCTCATCAGCCTGGGATCTGGATTTGAATGTAGACCAAACTGATGTTTCTCTCTCTGCTACTTGTAAGTAAAATATACTATGTGCAGCCTCAATCAAGTTCCTGGTGAAGTGGGTACAGTAGCAAGACTGTCTATAATCCAGTAAAATTGACAAATGTACTCAGATGCCTGCTGTAGGAAATAGAAAATCTCATTTTGGTGCAATATGGGCTGTTCTTCATAGGTTGGGCCTAAGGCACATTCTTCGAGACAGAGTCAAGGGAGCTTTACTCTGCATCCAACCTGTACTATACATATAACTGACCCGAGATGCTGACACTGGATGATAAAAGTGTAATAAGTGTTCTGTTCCCGAGCACTGAAATAAAAAGAAACCCAGTATAAAATGTAAAATTATAAAAGATAAATACATAAATGTTGTCTTTTCACATTCAATTAGATTTCTAAAAAAAAAGATCAGTGCATTCAAGTGAATAGCATTTTGTAAAATATTTTGTAGTGCAAGTTGAATTTGCCTGTCTTCAACTTTAACTTCATAAATATGCTGACTAAAAAATATTCTATACCAAAGGGAATTTGTTTTTAAATTTAGGGTGTTTCCAGCCAAGGCACAGGTATTTAAGCTATTGGATACAAGTGAACATTGATACATTTTAAACTAAAATCCCAGGCATCACATAGGTCTTGACAATTTCCCTCAGACATTCAACAAAAATCAGGCAAGTCTCATTATTCATCAACTGTTTAATTTTTTGTACTTGATATTTCACTTTTTGATGTCCAATAAAACAAAAGGATGAAAGATTCATCCATAGCATTGTATTAGGTTTTTGAATGTACATAAGTGAATGTTCTCATCATACAGTATCACAAAGTCCACAAAAGACAAGGTTCATGATGTACAATTCAGACAATACATGAGCATTTGCAAGAAATTACAATTTAACTACAGTGAAATGACAAAACAGTTCCAGTGAAAACTTAGCATAATATAAAATGTACTACTCTACTTCAGTTGGCAATCTTAGTTGGCAAATCTTTTCTCAGTAGTGCTTTTACCAGAGTCTGAAGCAGCAGCCTGCTGCTTTTCTATGAGCTTTTTCAGTGAAGCAACTTCTGCACTTAAATTTGCAATACCTTGTTTTAAGTACAAGTTCTCTGATTCCAAGTGTACTCCTTGATAAATGTTATTGCAAGCAAAGTCTTTTCCAGCAGCAGGCGATTGGTTTGTTAGTGCAACAGAGGAACATGACCGCCGAATATTTTTATAAGCCCCTTCCAATTTCTCTTCACTTTCTTTTTGACGCCAAAGTTCTGGTTTGTGAGACCAATCATTGATGTTTGCTACTTGAATAGACAAAGGAGCTAGAGAAGGGTGTCCTGGATTTGAAGCATTGCACTTAAACATTGCTGCACTGTCCAATGGGCAAGATCTTTTAGTAGAAATATTACTGGCAGATGGTGGTTGTTTCTCTGGTGTTTCGTAATATGCCTCCACATTCTCTACTTTAATCTGGATTGCTCTAGCCTTGATACGAAGCTTGTGAGGCAGTGCAGAAGAGTTTGATTCAGGGACCTTAACTGTGGCATTTTTCACAATTTTGGGTTCCACAAGAGAAGAGATTGGGCCTTTAGGTACTCGCTGTTCATCTTCTCCATCCTCTTCATATGTATGTTTTCCTAATGTGCCTTCATCAGCTTCTGATGTTCTTGGTGAGTTACTTGATGACCTAGTAATCTGTAGAGAAGGTGGTGAATTGGAATAGTTTCCACTGAAGTTTCTATACACAGTAGCGACATATGAACCATTATCCTCTCTGGGTTCTCTCAAACAGGTCTCAGAGTCAACTTTAAACTCTGGAGGCTCTTGTTTTATAACCTTGAAGGTACTGTTTGAGCTTTTACATGCAACTTGGGGAAGAGGACTTTCCCTGGCATTTGAAGATATTTCTGAAACATCCGACAATGAACTTGGTGGTGAGTGTTTAATGACAGAAATACATCCATTTCCAAGAAAACTACGCTCATGATCAGGTGGAAAAGGTAAATTTATGTTGGAGGGTTTATAGTCTTGAAAACATGGCCCTGGAGCATTTCCAAGATTCTGTATCTCCTGGGCATAAAATGCTGCAGTGATTAATCCAAACTTTAGTTTCAAAGCAAGAAGTTCTGATTTCAGTCGTGCATTCTCTTCACCTAATGCCATCAGTTTGTTCTCCAAAACCATATCATTCAAACGCCGTTTTTCACGAGACCTTTTGGCTGCTTCATTATTTTTTCTTCTCTTTTCCCAGTATAACGCATCTTTTTTCTCATCGGGTATGAATTCCCGTTTTCTGCGGCAGCTTGAAGATTTCTGTTTGAGAGAGCCAGTGCTCAAGTCATCACTCAGCAAACTGTCATCTGCAGAAAAAGATTCTGCCATATTTTCTACAGCAGGAGCTAACACCACCATTTGTTCCCCAGAAATGCAAGATCCAACCAATGCTGGTTCATTCTGGAGCGCTGGCCTTTGGGCTTCCATTATGTCTGCTTTGTTCTTGTATATGTGTATGTGTGTGTGTGTGGCGGGGTAGAAAGATTCTTAACTATTTTCTATTATATGTCTCATGAAAGTTTTGCTTCCATTAGTAGGTTTCTATTTCTATGCTTTCACTGCTTGTGAATCTGAGACCCAAATCTTACACAGATCTTCATTAGTAGTCTTGTTTCAAACAAAGCTGCAAAAATTACTTTTTCACTTGGTAGTTCGAGATGACTGGCATTTCTGTCAATCAGACTGTAATCTCTTTGATAACCTGAAAAAAATAAGCAGAAATTAATAATTTTGAAACAAACAACATTAAACTATGTTTTCTGGACCATCTATCTTGATGCTCATGTTTATTAGGGAAAATGAATAGCAAAGGCAATTTTACCACAGTTACAGAGATTTTTTACAGGTAATATGTTCCAAGCTAATTTATTTAGTTCATCCAATATATGGCTGATCTCTAAACAGCAGATTGAATGATTAAAAAGGGTATTCAGGCAAAATGTAGATTTGTAACCAGTCAAGTTTTATTCATGTAACATACTATTTTTTTAAATCTAAAAGAAAATGCTGCACAAATATATGCAAATTTCATAAGCATGATCTCAAAATAAACACATTTTTACCAAGTGTGCATTCCATCTTAGTACTGGTAGAACAAATCTATTATATGCAAGTTCAGTTAGAACTGACATTTTTGACTGTCACAACTAAATATGGACACTGTTCCTTCTCTGGAGCAATTATCCTTCAAAGACCTTGAAACATAAAGACACCAAGGAACTGGGGAAGCCCTATTGTATTACTAATAGTTACTGATAAGCTACAATTGAAGCTGCAACCTTTTCCTTTGTAATCTCTCCAATTCAATATACAGAGGCCTGGACTCTATAGCAACAAGGGCTTGGGACAGAACACTAATGAGATAAGAATACAAAGATACACAGCAAAAGGAGTAAAGGACTGATGATTAAAAACAGATTAAAAAATAGTTGTTACATTAGATCAAGTAATATATTCAAGTCAATTTGTCTGAAGGACTAATCTGTATTTTTTTAAGGTTTTGCTTCTTGAAAGCTTTATATGCTGAAAATAACCATATACTCAAAAAATATTATTTTTGTTAGTCACTACTTGGAAAATTACTCAGGACCTGGATCCCACCCACCAAGTTAACTCCCAAGAGTGATTGCTAGTGGAAATGATTACTAGCAAATCTTAAAATGACCAACCTTCACATAGAACAAATGGTCAAGTACTGTATCAGATGGAGAATTTTCAAACATAACTTGTTTGAACTTTTCATTAATGACATTACAATAAAGTATTGTACAGCTTCACTGGCCCAAGTATAAAGTACTGACAGCTTCATCGTTTTCTCAGAGAAATAACTGATAAAGAGGGCATTGCACATTTTTTAAAATTAACATATTCTGACTAATCATCCTTTCTTAATGCTTGGGAAAATAAACATCCATCCATCACTGATGAATCCAAAAAAAACAGGAGATAAATTGCCTTTACTAAAGATAGCATTGTGTAGCTAAAAAGGCATTCTGCAAGCAATGTGAATGATACAAAGCATCCTCTCAAACATCTGTAAATACAGGTTTAATTATTTTAAAAAACTTAATAAATTTTAGTAAAATTACTCTTTGCATTTACTTCAGTGAACATAAAAAGTGATATTTTTTCCGTAAGTAAAATATAATTAAGAGATTCACTGTTATCCTGAATCAGGCGGAATCATTTTGGCAGTGAGCTATTGTCACCGCTGCTGACAAAAAAAATGTTGATGAAACCGGGCCAAGAAAAGATACGAAGCAACAGAAAATCTTCTACCTCCACCCCCAACCAAACCATCAATGGAGGAAGATTGCTCCTTCTTTTAACCCCCACTTTGCTTTCATGAAGTGAAACAAATTTCACAAAATCGATAACCACTTTTATGAATTGAAGTTATGAATAGTAATGTAAGCAATTTCAACTACTGAATATATCTAAAGCAGAATTGAACATTTATAAATTCTTAGTCATTAATCTTTTTTCCTCTATCAGACCATCATGGATAGGTATTACAGTAATTGACAAATATTTCAATGGCGATGTTATCTTGCACAAAATACTTGGGAACTTCTCAGAAACTATAAACAAATCGTATCAATGAAGTCAAGAATACCAAAAAGACTCAGATTTTATTCAATTTTCAAAATCTAATTTTAAAGTATTGCTGATGGTTAATTGGTTACTGATTGAGCCTCCATTCACTTTTCTAATAATGTAACTGCACTCCTGCTATGCAGATTTATATAAAAATAGCTGTCTTGACTGGCTCAAAGAACATCAATAATGGATATCTCTGAACTGCTTTTGAAATGGGTGTAAATATCTCATTCGACAATATTATCAGTGGCCCATATAAGCTCTCATTAAACCATTCAACTCTGGAAGAATAGTTCACCAAATTACCATTTTTTTCTTTTTTAAATGTATTTCTTTTAATGCAGATTTTCATTCTTAGTCCAGCATTACTTTTTTTTTTAAATAAAGTAAATCATTTCCACAGAAGCACGGTGGCATAGTGGTTAGCACTGTTGCCTCACAGCGCCAGGGACCCGGGTTCGAATCCGGCCTCGGGTGACTGTCTGTGTGGAGTTTGCACATCCTCCCCGTGTTTGCGTGGGTTTTCTCCGGGTGCTCCGGTTTCCTCCCACAGTCCAAAGATGTGCGGGTTAGGTTGATTGGCTATGATAAATTGACCCTTAGTGTTAGGGGGATTAAATACGTGGGGTTACGGGGATAGGGTGGGATATGTGTTGGTGTAGGGGTTACGGGGATTGGGTGGGATATGTGTCGGTGCAGGCTCTATGGGTCGAAATGGCCTCTATCTGCACTGTGGGGTTTCTGTGATTCTGTGAAGATAGATCTCAGAAACTGTGTTGATTATTTGAAACCATCATAGGTGAAAAAGATTTCCCAATAAATTAACCCGTTTTAGCTATTAAGACATCTGATGAAAATTTAAATCCAGTTACTCATATAACCATAAAACATGAACTAAAAATGCTGGAAATACTCAGCAGGTCAGGCAGCATCTGTAGAGAGAGAAAAGGAGTTAACGGTTCAGGTCGATGATCTTTCGCCAGTTCTGACGAAAGGTCATCAACCTGAAATGTTAACTGTTTCTCTCTCCACAGATGCTGCCTGACCTGCTGAGTATTTCCAGCGTTTTCTGTTTTTATTTCAGATTTCCAGCATCAGCAGTATTTTGCTCTTGTACTCAAAACATACATAGATACATAGATACATAGAAGATAGGAGCAGGAGTAGGCCATTCGGCCCTTCGTGCCTGCTCCGCCATTCGATGAGATCATGGCTGATCCTTTAATTCAGTATCCCGTCCCCGCCTTCTCTCCGTAACCCTTAACCCCTTTTGCCCGTAGAAATATATCTAATTCCCTCTTAAATATATTTAATGAGCTGGCGTACACTGCCCTCTGTGGCAATGAGTTCCACAGTTTCACCACTCTCTGAGTGAAGAAATTCCCCCTCATCTCTGTCCTAAATGGTTTAGCCCTTATCCTTAAATTATGTCCTCTAGTTCTGTTCTCACCCGCCAAGGGAAACATTCCTTCTGCATCCAGTCTGTCTAGACCTGTCAGAATTTTATACACTTCTATGAGGTCCCCTCTCAATCTTCTAAACTCCAGTGTGTACATCCCTAAACTACATAGTCTCTCCTCATAGGTCATTCCCGCCATTCCTGGTATCAGCCTGGTGAATCGCCGCTGCACCCCCTCCATGGCAAGAACATCCTTCCTCAGATGAGGCGACCAAAACTGTACACAGTACTCGAGGTGTGGTCTCACCAGTGCCCTGTACAGCTGCAGCAAGGTATCCCTGTTCCTGTATTCTAACCCTTTTGCTATGAAGGCCAGCATACCGTTTGCCTTCTTGACCGCCTGTTGCACCTGCATGCTCGCCTTCAGTGACTGGTGTACAAGAACACCCAGGTCTCTCTGTACTTCCCCCTCTCCCAATCTATTGCCATTTAAATAATAATTTGCCCTCCCGTTCCTGCACCCAAGGTGGATAACTTCGCACTTGTCCACATTATAGTGCATCTGCCATTTATCCGCCCAATCGCCCAGTCTGTCCAAATCGCTCTGGAGCTTCCTGGTCTCTTCCTCTGAGCCCACCCCCCCTCCTAGTTTAGTGTCGTCTGCAAATTTGGAAATGCTGCATCCGACTCCCTGATCCAGGTCATTAATGTAAATTGTGAACAGCTGGGGGCCCAGGACAGATCCCTGTGGTACCCCACTTGTTACTGCCTGCCATTCAGAAAATGAGCCGTTTATTCCAACTCTCTGTTTTCTATCTGACAGCCAGTTCCCTATCCACGCCAAAACTTTCCCCTTTATCCCATGAGCCTCAATTTTCCATGCTAATCTTTTATGTGGGACCTTATCGAAGGCCTTTTGGAAGTCCAGGTACACCACATCTACTGGCTCTCCCCCATCTATTCTACCAGTTACTCCCTCAAAAAATTCCAATAGATTAGTCAAGCACGATTTACCCTTTGTAAATCCATGTTGACTCTGTCCTATCCTGTCCCCATTTGCTAAGTGCTCCGCTATTTCATCCTTAATGATGGACTCCAGCATTTTGCCCACAACTGATGTAAGGCTTACAGGTCTGTAATTACCTGCTTTTTCCCTACCCCCCTTTTTGAATAGTGGGGTAACGTTAGCTACCCTCCAATCCATCGGCACTGTTCCCGAGTCTAATGAATTCTGAAAAATCATCCTTAGTGCATCCGCTATCTCTAGGGCCACCTCCTTCAGTACCCTAGGATGCATGTTATCAGGCCCTGGGGATTTGTCCACCTTCAATCCTTTTAGCTTCCTTAACACCATATCCTTAGAGATATTGATTTGCGTCAGTTCCTCCTTTGCCAATGTCCCTATTTTTCCCGATATCCCAGGGAGGTTTTTTGTGTCTTCCTTCGTAAAGACTGACCCAAAGTATGCATTTAGTTGATCTGCCATTTCCTTATTTCCCATTATATATTCCCCCGTATCTGACTGCAATGGACCAACTTTGGTTTTCACCAGTCTTTTCCTTTTGATATATTTATAAAAGCTTTTGGAGTTAGTTTTTATATTTTCCGCCAGCTTGTTTTCGTAAGCTATTTTGCCCCTCTTGATCATGCCCTTTGCCCTCCTTTGCTCTATCTTAAACTGTTCCCAATCTTCCGCTCTGGCGCTTTTTTTGGCTATTTTATACGCCCTATCTTTGGATTTTATGCTGTCTCTAATTTCCCCTGTTATCCACGGTTGAGTCACCTTTTTAGATTTCCTTTTATGCCAGATTGGTATAAACAATTTTTGCAATTTTGTCATTCTATCTTTAAATGTTTGCCATTGTTTATCTACCTCCAGTCCTCCCAGGAACGTTGTCCAATCAGGAACATGTTGCTTAAATCTTTTTTAACTCTTAATTGAAGTTCCTCAAGCTTGTCTACTCACTGCAGCAGTTATAACGTGGGAAGTGGAAAGTTTAGCAGAGCTGGTTCTAAGTTTTATTTCACTACATTAGTTAAAGTCTGTGAATGAATAGTGAGTAATGCAACTGAGCTGGGGGCTGCAGCTCAAATGAACAAACACCATTGAAATGATTAAGAATAATTTCCTGATAAACAGAAAGAACATGTTATCCATGTTTTGCTATTTGCATTTCCCAACATCTATGTAAATGGTATGATGAGTTTTATTAAGATTTTGCAGAAATGTTTTTAAATGTTGGAAATATGTAAAGTGCTGGTAAATATTGAACACTAATACTATTCAAATTCAAATCTATTTGTGCTAACCTATGTTGTTGCCTCACCTACTAGCTATAAAATATCTTGAAAGCTGCTGAGATCTGGTCATTTTATTTCAGTGTTCAACTGCATATCAAATTAATGGACTTCACAGAGGGGCTAAACATATAATTTGTTTCAATAATGCATTAAAATATAATGCTTATTTACTGAACTGTTCATTGCTTACTTACTAAACTATTTATTTCTTAGCAATGGTCATACAAATTAAATTTATCAACCTATTACTCAACTGATTACATACCTACATATAACCATTCAATTAACCCCAATACATTTATTTTTCAAGTCATGACAATTGCCTAACCATGTAAAAAGAATACATATTTCAGTAGTTATGTCACAATAGTATGACCAGTCTCTCAACAACTAAAGTATACCATACTAGTGAGATGGATGACAAGATAACTCTTTGATTTTAGAGGTCTATTCAAAAACTGTAAGCAATTTAAGCAGCATAATCCTTGTGTTTATCTTTACACTACAAAACCAAAACAAAAAAAGTGTATTCCACAGTATCCAAAGTGAAATCTAAGTTTGTTGTATTACTCAACTGTAGCCATGACTTTCCTTTTTATATTATTAAAACAGGTTAAACTTGACTATTGGGTTGGAAATATTTGCATTTCAGTTGATTTTTTTGAAAATCATAATAGTTAAGGTCACATAACATATACTGTTATACAATAGATTTGACCTCATTCTGTGTACATACAGGAAATTATATTGTCCTATCAATTTTCTTAAAGACTACCTAATAACTGATACTTGCAAATACTGACTTTCAGTAACAATTTCTCGTCACTGAAGATAAACAGCATTGTAAATTAATTCACAGTACCTAATATGATGTACCGTTTATTGCACATTGTAAGATTCTAATAGCTCATTGGGTCAATTATATATGTATAGTTTGGCAGTGTGCCATAATACCAACTAGGACTATCATAGGCTTATGCGGTTAGCAAATCTTAGTCAGGGTATCAGTGAGAAGCGCTACAACTGGTTTAAAAATAACACTGAATTTTGAACATTACTGATGGTAGTTCATGTGTGTGGGCAATGGGAAAGGACTGGATCAAGCTGGCCAATAGCATGCTGACACTAACTTTCCAGGCTCACATGTGAAGATAAAAACACTTGGGTAAGGTGTTAGAATCCTGCCAGCATGATTAAGGACAGGAGGGGTTAAGGAGAGCAAATGTCTTAATTGGTGCCGGGAAAAAAAATGTACGCAAAATGTTCTTTTTATTCATTCACGGGTAGTGGGCATCGCTGGCAAGGCCAGCATTTATTGCCCATCCCTAATTGCCCTTGAGAAGGTGGTGGTGAGCCGCCTTCTTAAACTGTTGCAGTCCTTGTGGTGATGGTACTCCCACAGTGCTGTTAAGCAGGGAGTTCCAAGATTTTGACCCAGCGACGATGATGGAATGGCGATATATTTCCAAGTCAGGATGCTGTGTGACTGGGAGGGGAACTTGCAGGCGGTGGTGTTCCCGTGCACCTGTTGCCCTTGACCTTCTAGGTGGCAGAGGTTGCGGGTTTGGGAGGTGCTGTCGAAGAAGCTTTGGCGAGTTGCTGCAGTGCATCTTGTAGATGGTACACACTGCTGCCATGGTGCGCCGGTGGTGGAGGGAGTGAATGTTTAAGGTGGTGTATAGGGTGCCAATTAAGCTGGCTGCTTTGCCCTGGATGGTATTGGGCTTCTGGAGTGTTGTTGTGGATTAGAGTGATTATCCCATAATGCTAGGTAAAGCTCATTTGAATTTCAAGCAAAATTTTAATTCATTTGGCCTCTGAAAACGTGGCAATAATTTATGCAGCATCGATGTCAGTATTTTTCCCCTGGTCCATAAGTTTTGTGACTAATTATAACTTGATTCGCTTTTTCCCCCTGATTTCATCGCAATGTCAAATGCATAATGATGGGTGTTATAGCAGAGCAAAAAGTTTCTGTTTTGACCCTGAACAACAATAAACATTGTACACAAACCAAGATGATCGTGGCGCCATCTTTAGAATTATCCCCGTATTACAACTCAACGATCGAGTCCAGCCAGCGCTGTTGATGCCAACATTACTAAGCACCGGGTAAATAAAGCCATTATACAAATGACCTATTTAGCCATCCACACACAATTCAGGTTCTGCTGTCAGGTCAACAATAATAGTGACAAAGCAGAACAAGTGTAACAGAACAAGTATGGTAGCTTGGCCATAAAACCTCCTTTTGCAATGGGGAAAAACATCTGTTTGTATCTTTCATACAGCGATAGTAAAAGACTGAATTGGCCAGAATCAAATGCTAAGGAAATTATTTTTTAAATAATGAGTACATTGATGAATGTATAATGTACGAAATGAACTGGATTTTTTTTTAAACATAAAAAGTCTGGAGCTTTCTCTGAAGTCATTAACAGTCTATCACGTCGCCAGATTTATAAAAATCACAATCCACATTACTTACCATTAGAGAAAAAAACCTAGTCGTACTGAGGATTGGGACATATTAGATGATCACCTATCACAAGAGGAATTGTTACGGGGGGAGGGGGGGGGGGGGGGAACTTTAGCTAAAGTAATCGGCCCACTACGAAAGAACGTCTTGAGAAAGCTGTTCTCATCTTATTTCTGATGAGCGGCAGCCAGTCCCCTCCCCCTCTATCCATGTTATTCAACGTGTTGCTAACGTTAAGGGTGTTTATGGCTATACTGGTGAAATGTTCTGGAAAGCTGTGTCAATCCTGAAGCAATTGCTTCATAATATAATGTACCTATGTGTGTGTGTTTGATTTCTCTCCCTCTCATCGGATTGCGACAGAGTCGGGAATACGTGACTAAAGCAGCATCCGTGCTGATCCTGCGGCTGATTCATCCTCATTCAGCTCTTCGTCTCGCTCTTCACTGCGATCCGCCCCGAACAAAGGAATGCAGCCGCTGCCCTTCACGTGTTCCCAACACCAACGCCTACAACATACTCCTTTGTACTGGGAAAAAAAACAGAAGCCGCGCCATATGGCTAAAAACTTTTCTTTAAAAATAACAAAGCTTTTGTCACTGTTCTTTAAGAGAAAGAGCCAGAGGAGATATCTAGGTCTGCTTACATTCCACCAGACAATCATTCTTTGAATGCTTACTTACTTCCTTAAGCATTATTTCATGGATTCCTGGACATCTACACCCAAAAAACCCTGTTCCTTTTCTAAAACATTGCCGCTTTGTAATAGTTTTATGGTAAGATTATACAATCCCTATAATTGTGCCTTTCGAGTTTCACCTTTTCCCCCCTCCCGATTACGTTACGCAACATTTTTAAAGATGCATGCTCTGCTTCAGAGGGTCAGGACAGTCAGTCGCCACAATGAATGATACATTTGAGCGGATCAATTAACCGATGTGAGTAACGCAAGGTTATGGAAACACATTCGGACTTTCAATTTAAAAAAAAAACAAGGATTGCATTATTCGACAGCGGTGACCGCTTCCAAAGCAATAGGTTACACCTATCTGCTTAGCTATTTCAAAAACAATTTTTAAAAAAGGGGACAAGACAGCACTGCCCCAGTGTCCTCATTTCCCAATACCATGATTACAAAAGCGCCCAGTCAGCCTCTTTATGCAGCCAGCGTTTAATAATGGCTATATTATGCAATGTTTCCAAGAACAAGCCCTACAGTACAAGGCACAGGATGTGCTCTGCAGGCGAACAGCCTATTAATAATAACGCAATAATGCCATAAAAATATACACGGGAAAGAGGAATTTGTCACATAATGAGATAATTAGCCCGTTACACGCACTGCCCAGCACCAACCTGTTCAGCATTACACATATACATGAAATCTATGGCACGGACATCCTAACTCCTGGTTATAAAAAAAGTCTACTGCGTTCTTTTGTTTGTTTTGGGATTCCCCCCCTTTCTTTAGTTTTGTGCCTAGACATAGAACATCTAGATCTTCGTTACAAGGGCTAGCAGCGCTCCTGTGGTTACATAATAAGATGGTGTGGTCAGTGTCTCCTCTATGGATAGATATTATAAATATAGAATTTATATATAGCTGTTCGTCACAGTAAGACGCGCAACGCTGCCGCTGTGGAGCTCTGCGCCTTTAGGCGGAGATTAAATCCATTTTATTACACTAGAAAGCAACACATGAAACTATCCCTTACCTCGCGAAACAACATCAAGTGCAGCCGCTAAATGCCGCAGCAAAGCTCGACGTGAGCATTAAAAGTCCACCTGGGTTTACTTTTTAATCTCTCTCTTTTTCTTCTTCCCCACTTCCCATTGAAACGTCGCCTTGCCTCTCCTCATAGAGCCGCCTGTCTGATGCTGATGGTGCCCGAGATCTGTGTTAGTAGGTCAGCCGCCGAGCAACCTAGCCGGAGTGGAAAAAAAGGAACCGGCTGATTGACAGCGCGCTCGACCGCACAGCGAAGGGGAGAAGCCGGCGAGGCGCAGTGGGGGGGGACGGCCAATGCGGCCGGAACCAAGGCAAAAAGGGGGCGGGTGCTGAGATTGGGCTGGGTTAGGTTGGAAAGCAGCACAGTATAACACGCTGTTGCATAACTGGAGAGAAATAGAACTACGGACGCAGACGGAGGCGGGGGCTGATCTCACTAAACTGCTATTTAGGTAACATCCAGTAGGGACACTGCCAGATCGTGCTTAAGGTGGACCGAAACAATGAAAGGAAGCTGCAAAAGGCAAGAACGGGGGAAATTCAGGTTTTGTGGTTATGGTGTGAATTTAAAAAAAAGGAAAATATAAATTAAAATATTTTTAAATTAGCCAGTAAAAAAATTGTGAACATCACCTTTTAAATTTAGGAACGGTCAGACAATAGCTGAATTAACTTTCCAGACAGAGCTAATAAGCAAAAAAATAAACGGCAAGTCGTTTAAGGTATACTGGCCCGGAATTTCATGCGAATTTGCGCCCAAAGATATACTCAATGGCGGCATAAAGCCAATTTCCCTGCGCAAAAAAAACCGAGGAAATTCGGGTGTAAACGTGTTACACACGTACTTGCGATATGCCCGAATTTCCTCGATCTTTTATGCACTTTTACCGACACCTGCAGCATCCAGACTCATTTCCAGGGCTCCGCCCCGTGGTTGAAAAGTCAGTGTACACAAATTACCTCTGATTACGCTGGTTCGAAACGTCTGTAAATTTACGCCCAAAATTTTAAGCACAGCAGTACCTTAAGACATATTCCTGTTGTTTCATGGTGATTTCTTTTATAAATACACTTCTCCTCACGGTACTTTCTCTTTGAATGCATTTTTGTGGCATCAGAATGAGTTACATTAAAAATTGAAGCGCTCCCACGATTGCATTTTCTTAAACATGCCGTGCCTAATGTGCAAAAATGATGATAATACGGCTTCAAACGTTATTGTTTACACCGATTTCCGTTTGTTTACACTCGTTTTCACGTTCTGGTATCGGCTAGAGTTGCAGAAAATTTCAGCGTCAATTGCCGTCGGCAAAATGGGCATGAATGTTGCAGAAATTTTTGGCGTACAGTTCTAGGTCACTTTTTAAAAATGGCATTCTTTAAAAAGGTAAATGTTTTAGACTGGAGGTTCATTTTTAAATATACTCTACAGTTGGTCTCAATAAGTGAGCAAAAGTAAGTTAGATCTGTCGCAGTTATGTTTTTGGTGACAGTTATTGACATCAGTGCTATTTACAAGCAAAAGCACTCGTCTTCTATTGTCACACTTCCAGCACAAATGTTAAAAATACCTGGTATAAAAAGCAATAACCTTTTTTGCCGTTGTTAACAAAATGACACACAATATCCACAGTGATTATTGACAAAGACAACTGTCTCACCAGAAATGAGAAAGATACCACCATCAGGGAACAAAAAGCTTCTGAGTGAAGGTGAAAGGTCAAGATGCATAGTGTGGGGCACAATAATAAAATAGGTGAGTTAAATTAAGGAGGAATGATTAGGTAATGTTAAATTCTGGTTTTAAAACCGGAAGACTGTTAGTGGAAGGAATAACTGTAGTAAGTAAAGAGTTGCACAGTTTTGAGATTCTGTGAGAAAATGGGTTAGTGTATTGAGTCTTGATTTTGTCACACTAGTATGTAGGGAGGAGGCTGAGAGTGTGGAATAGCATATTTGGAGTTTGACTGCACAACTACCCTTCTTTGAACCACAGTTAACTGACATCATCAATAATTTGGTTTGCTGTTCCTCCACCACTATTGCCACCCCTTCCTCAAAAAGCCCATTTTCAACCATTCTGTCTCAACTGTGTCCCAGTTGTAACCTCCCTTTCCTCTCTAAGGTCCTTTTAATATGTTGTTGCCACCCAGGTCTGTGTTTACCTCGGTCTTCATTCACTGTGCAAATTCCTTCAGTTCTGATTTCACTCTACCCACAGCAACAAAGCTGCTTTGATCAGAGTCCGAGCAACATCCTCTGTCTACTAATTTAACAAAGGCTAATTAAAGAGGTGAAAACACAATCTGGTGTTCATTTTAAATGGGGCAATGCCTTTGTTAAAATATATCAGTGCAATTTCATCCCATGAGAGTTACTGTTGAGTCAGTGGACTCCACCAAAGTATAACATGCTTTCCTCGTATTATGGGTGCCTATAATTGCTTGCCGTGAAAGTATTAAGCAGATCAAGGCATTGGCAGTGCTTGTTGGGAGTGTCATCAAAATTTAACTTGAAGTGTTCATTAAATGGATACAATTACACATTTAAAGTGTTTTCTTAATATATGTAATTCATGGTAGGTGTGGTTTGATAAATTCTTTCAGAGGTAAAATCACAAAATAGTAGCTCTTAACATTGTCTGGAACATGTTTGAAAGGAAAGCTTTTGAATATTAGCAAAATTTGAATTTGTTTCTGTTCATGTGTGAGAAGACTATGTTCATTAAATCAGCAAAACAGTTATTGTAATAAAGTATTAAATGAATGTAATATACAAGAATGCCACATGATTGCTCATTGTGTTTAAAGCACAACAGGCATAATGGTCACGTTGTCATGTATATAATTTTACTAAAATCAGCAAAAAATGTTAAACTAATTTCAATTAGAAAGGAAGGAAACGATTGCATTACAGAATCTTTAGTGGTCAGCTGATCAGAATGCTGGCACAAACTGTTCCTTGCTATTTCAGGAAATGAACGCACTTAAAAACTCCTCACCATTACAACATAACTCCTTTACAAATCACAATTCAAATAAGGGTGTTCCAGCAGGTCGTGTTTCTGATGGGTAAAATTGTAAATAGCAGAGATCTGGAAATAGCATTAAGGTGATCTGACTATAGTGACAAGAAGTAATGAGGACATTTTATTTTACTTGCAACTTTGGCGCAATTAATGACATTTTCTTATGACAAGCAGTGGTGCCTATTCCTTTGGCCAGAGGAATATGTGATTGGAGCCTACATATCAATTTACTGTCCAGGAATCCAAATTAGTCTTGGTCTAAGATCAAGGATTGAGGTGAGAGTTTCAAGTCCTTGCGTAATTTAGGAGTTTAGACTCTTACTGAGGAGTTTAACTGCCAATGGCAATTTTAACCACCGGGTCTGATTAACAAGCTGCAGTCCACTTCTCACCCAGAATGGGTGGGAAGTGGATGGGAAGCAGCTGCTGGCCTCTGGAAAATTAGGCAGCTTTTGGCCGCCCACCAGCTCTCAGTTAAGAGTGGGGAAGGGGGGTCTGAGGGGGGTCTCATAGTAGGGAAGGGGTGGGGAGTCCAGGGAAGGGGAAGCCTAACCTTTCCTTATGGGGCCTGGAGGAGTAAAAAAAACTTACCAGGAGGGCCCTTCAGCTTCCTGATCCTCTGCATGGTGGCTTCCATGCCCAGTGTGATGAAATATGCCATTCATCAGGCACGCTGTATTCTCTGTGTTTGATTGTGACTGTGACAAGCAGGGGAGTTTAGTTTCAGTTTCATTTCCTTACCTGTATTGTATTGTGTGTAGGGCTCCGCCCATACCTGGCCCCTACTTAAGCAGGCCCCAGCGTGTCTCACAGGCAGTACAGCAGATCTCTGGATGAGAGACACTTCTCCACTGTGTATTACTTTCTGAGTTAATAAAAGCCTTGCTTTGCTCCGTTAACGTTGAGTCTCGGATTCATTGAGGCACATCAATTTTATTAACTCAATTTTCAACGCAATGGATCAACTCTTGAAACCCGAACGTTTGGATTTGGACCCGCATGCTTCGGACGCATCGGCACGATTCGGACACTGGTTTAAGTGTATGGAATTCTTCCTGGACAATTCCGCAGCCATCACAGACGCTACGGACGCTGAAAGTATGAAACTCGGAATCCTGCGGAATTGGGTAAGCCACCGGGTTTACCCCCTCATCCAAGACGCCGACACGTACCCGGCCGCCTGCGACATCCTAAAGGCGCATTACCAGCAGCCTACGAACGAGGTGTACGCTAGGCATCTGCTCGCTACTCGCACACAGCGACCTGGGGAATCGCTGGATGAGTTCCTAGTCACCCTGAAAGTGCTTGGCAAAGACTGCAAGTGCCAAGATGTAAAAGCCGCAGTGTACACCGACGAGCTTGTTCGTGATGCCTTTATCACAGGCATCAGCTCCACTTGCATCCGGCAGAGACTACTGGAAAAAACGGGATTGGACCTGAAACAGGCTGTGGACACAGCGCGATCCCTGGATGTGGCCCAGAAAAACTCGGATGCCTACTCTTCAGCCCGCGCCACCCACGCCGCCACGTGTGCACCAAGGGCGCCGCCATCTTGGAAGGCATCTTCCCCGCCCGGCAGCCCGACACTGTCGGGGCCCCGCTCTCCCCCCAGAAGCCCTACGACAGCCGCGACGCGTCGGGGCCCCAACTGCTACTTCTGCGGGCAGCCGAAGCACACCAGAAACCTGTGCCCGGCGAAAGGCACCACCTGCTTTAAGTGCGGTAAGAAGGGGCACTTCGGGAAGGTGTGCAGAGGGAACCCCGCTGGAAAACCCGCCACCGCCGCGTGTGCACCGTGGGAGCGGCCATCTTGGACGCCATCTTGCCCGACCTCGTGGGGTCCGCCATCTTGTGAGCAGACAGCGTGGGCGCCATCTTGTCTCGATCAGGGCCCTACAGTGGCATCGGTCACAGTGGACCAGACCAGACCGCACCCGCTATCCAAATCAATGGTGGACATTGAGGTAAACGGGTGCGGGGTTAAATGTTTAATTGACAGTGGAAGCACGGAGAGTTTTATTCACCCTGGACTAGTACAACAACTCTCTCTAACGGTGGTCCCTGCTCGGGGCACCATCTCTATGGCTGATAAAACCCAGACATCGACCATTATGGGTTACTGCGCGGTACAATTGTCCGTTAACGGAACTGTATATGATAATTTTAAATTACTAATCATGAAGTGTCTATGTGCGGGCGTGATCTTGGGCCTGGACTTCCAGTGCCACCACCAAAGCATCACGCTCAATTACGGTGGGTCCCAGCCGCCCCTCACAGTGTGCGGTCTGGCTACCCTGAAGGTAAAGCCGCCTTTGCTATTCGCGAACCTTACTCCCAATTGCCGGCCAATAGCGACCAAAAGCAGGAGGTACAGCTGGGAGGACAGGCGGTTTATCGCGACCGAGGTGGACAGGCTGCTGAGGGAGCGCGTTATTGAACGCAGCAACAGCCCGTGGCGCGCCCAAGTGGTGGTGGTGAGGGGTAGCGAGAAGAAACGGATGGTGATCGACTATAGCCAAACGATCAACATGTACACCCAACTAGACGCCTACCCGCTACCCCGCATATCGGAAATGGTGAACCAAATTGCCCAATACCGGGTGTTCTCCACCATCGACCTCAAGTCAGCGTACCACCAGCTCCCTATCAGACCAGAGGACCGCCCATACACCGCCTTCGAGGCGAACGGACGCCTCTACCAATTCCTCAGAGTCCCCTTTGGGGTGACGAATGGGGTCTCGGTCTTCCAGAGGGAGATGGACCGCATGGTCGATGACCACCACTTACAGGCAACCTTCCCCTACCTCGACAACATCACCATCTGCGGTCACAACCAGCAGGATCACGACTCGAACCTCGAGAGGTTCCTGAAAACCGCACAAAAACTCAACCTCACTTACAACGAGGACAAGTGCGTTTTCAACACCACGCACCTCTGCATACTAGGCAGCGTGGTGGAGAATGGGGAAATCGTACCAGACCCCGACCGATTGCGCCCCCTACGGGAGCTGCCCCTGCCCAACACTCCCAAAGCCCTGAAAAGGTGCCTGGGGTTATTTTCTTATTATGCCCAATGGTTCCCCAACTACTCCGACAAAGCCCGCCCCCTCTTGAAAGCATCCTCTTTTCCGCTCTCTGCTGAGGCCCACGCCGCCTTCAAAAGCATTAAGCGGGATATTGAGCGGGCCACGCTACAGGCAGTGGACGAGAACACTCCCTTTCAAGTGGAAAGTGATGCGTCTGACTTTGCCTTGGCGGCCACCCTCAACCAGGCGGGGCGGCCCGTAGCTTTCTTCTCGAGGACCCTCCAAGGGCCCGAGATCAGACACTCCTCCGTGGAAAAGGAGGCCCAAGCCATCGTGGAGGCAGTGCGCCACTGGCGCCACTACCTAGCCGGCAAACGCTTCACCCTACTTACCGACCAGCGGTCGGTAGCATTTATGTTTAATAATAAACAGAAGGGGAAGATTGAAAATGATAAGATTCTCAGGTGGCGGATCGAGCTCTCCACCTTCGAGTATGACATCATTTACCGGCCAGGGGCCCTTAACGAATCCCCCGACGCCCTCTCACGAGGGATGTGTGCCAGCGCCACCGGGGATCGGCTACAGACCCTCCACAATGACCTCTGCCACCCAGGGGTCACACGGCTGTTCCACTTCATAAAGTCCCGCAACTTACCCTACTCGATTGAGGAAGTTCGGTCTCTGACCAGGAACTGCCGCACTTTCGCTGAGTGCAAGCCTCGGTTCTACCGCCCAGATAGAGCCCACTTAATCAAAGCTACACGGCCCTTTGAGCGGCTCAGCTTAGATTTCAAGGGCCCCCTCCCGTCAGCCAACCGCAATGTTTACTTCCTGAACATTGTGGACGAATACTCCCGTTTTCCATTCGCCTTCCCCTGCCCAGACATGACCAGCGCCACAGTCATTAAATGCCTCAACAGCCTGTTCTGCCTGTTCGGTATGCCGAGCTACATCCATACGGATAGGGGGGCGTCCTTCATGAGTGAAGAGCTACGCCAGTACATGCTGTCCAAGGGGATCGCCACGAGCCGTACCACCAGCTACAACCCCCAGGGTAACGGTCAGGTGGAGCGAGAGAACGGGACAGTATGGAAAGCAGTCACTCTAGCTCTAAGGACCAAGGGCCTCCCTACCTCCCGCTGGCAGGAAGTCCTCCCAGATGTGCTCCATTCGATACGGTCGCTATTGTGTACTGCCACTAATGCCACGCCTCATGAACGAATGTTTGTCTTTCCCCGGAAATCCACCTCCGGCGTATCCATGCCGTCATGACTCTCCACCCCAGGTCCGGTATTTGTACGAAGGCATGTGAGGGGCCACAAGACGGACCCTCTCGTGGAGTCAGTGCACCTACTCCACGCCAACCCCCAATACGCGTATGTCCGGCACGCTGACGGAAGGGAGGACACCGTGTCCATAAAAGACGTCGCCCCAGCCGGTAACGACAACAACCACGACAACAACAGCAACAACGATCACAGCAACTCTTACCCACCCACTATTCTTTCATCACCCCCGGAAGAACATAGACCAATGGTGCCCCCACCAACTACCCCTTCAACAACCCTGGCGGCGCCCCCGGCAGAGACCCAGGAGGCCACCGGGGACACCCAGCTGACACCCGCGGCACCACAACAGCTACGTCAGTCACAGAGGACTACCAAACCCCCGAACAGACTAAATCTGTAGAAGGGGTGAATGTGATGAAATATGCCATTCATCAGGCACACTGTATTCTCTGTGTTTGATTGTGCCTGTGACTGTGACAAGCAGGGGAGTTTAGTTTCAGTTTCATTTCCTTACCTGTATTGTATTGTGTGTAGGGCTCCACCCATACCTGGCCCCTACTTAAGCAGGCCCCAGCGTGTCTCACAGGCAGTACAGCAGATCTCTGGATGAGAGACACTTCTCCACTGTGTATTACTTTCTGAGTTAATAAGAGCCTTGCTTTGCTCCGTTAACGTTGAGTCTCGGATTCATTGAGGCACATCACCCAGACCAATGTTAGAATTGCTACAATTCTATATATATTTAATATGTTTGTACTTTTGATGAGATTTTGTGCTCAAGACGATGGGATGACAGAACTGAGAAAATGGAACAAAAGTAGGGGGTTTGGTAAACAGTATGATGTAAGAAAAAGGAGACTTACCATCAAGTAACTTTAAAGTAAGCTTTAAGTAACTTATAAACACACTATATACACAAGAGAGGTCTTTACCATGCCTCTGGTAGAAGCCTCTTACAATACTGAACAGACCAGTATTTATACCAGTCCAACAGGAAGTGACATATGACAGGAAGTGAGGTATGTACTCAGTTCATAGTTCATAGTTCACAGGAAGTGATGACATAACTTCCCGGAAGTTATCATTTTTATCACACAGTATAAAAGACTTCAGGAAGACATGGACAGGTTAGCAGAATGGGCAGACAGGTGCCAGATGCAAGTTAATGTGAATAAGTGCAAAGTAATACATTTTGGGAGGAAAAGCAAGGAATGGGGATTTACACTTAATGGAAAGTTGCTCAAGGGTGTGGGAAACTGAGTGATCTGGAGGTTGAAATATATAAATTCCCTAAAAGTGCAAGTGTAGTTAGATAAAGCCATAAAAAAGCCAGCAGCATTTAGAGTTTATACAGAGGGGTATAGAGTGCAAGAGTAGTAAAGTAATGATACATTTGTACAAAACATTTGTTAGGCTGTAGTTATAGTGCTGTAAGCAGTTTTAGGCACTCCATTTTAGAAAGGTCATGAAAGCCATTGGAAGCACACAGAGTAGATTCACCAGGATGATGTGACGGACAGTAAATTAAAGCCCCGATTTTAACTTGGGTGTGAATTGGGAGGGCGGAATGCCCCGATGACATCACCAACGTGAAGCCTGGGCAATTTTAACTCCTGGGCCTCATTTTCATTTGATTGACGGGCTGCCCTCCTGATTATGTCAGGAATCGACCAGCTCACCCACATGATGCGTGCAATTTCCGGCGGGCCTCCCGAGGCCTATTTAAAGCAGCGATGCATCTCTTAAAGCGAGGTTGCATTGCTTAATTTAATTTTTGCTGGAAGTACATTGGACAATATTGTGACATCACAGATGAGTCAAAGAGCTGACCTCCCTCTCCTGAGAGCTGCCCAACCCACCCCCAGTTTTGTGATGCATCCCTGGAGGTCCTGGTGGAGGAAGTCAGGCAAGGAAGGAGGTACTGTTCCCCAGCAGCCGTAGTGACTGGCAGGGTCAGTGCCACCAGCATCACCCCTTTCACCAGCATCATCAATGCAGAAAGAGGTTCAATGTAAAGCATTATAGGTTGATCACTTGGGTGAGAAATGAATGGAAGGCAATATTACGTTTGCTATTAAATTAATCACTTATTATAATTGGTACTTTGGTCTGCATTGTAGTTTAATAGCAGCTTCTGATTCTGCATCATCAGAATGCCATTGATCTAGAAGTTGTCTGAATGTTTTGAATGTTGTTAATACAGCATGAGGGATTGGTAAAGAATGTAACAAGGACTGTTAAGGAGACGAACTCTGTGTAAGTTTTGAGGGTGGGGGAATGAGTAGGTCACCAGAATTGCTGAGCAATTAGCTGATCCCTCACATCTCTGGCTGCAAGGGGTTGAGGTGGTCCTCCTTCTTCTGATGCGTCCTTGCCCTCCCTCTGATTTTCCTCACCCAGTGAGGATTGCTGCTGCTGCTGCCTCCTCCAAAGGCAGGCCTCTCTGTATGGCAAGGTTGTACAGTTTAGCAGCACACCGCTATGGTGCAGGAGACTCTTTGTGGGGCATTCTGTAGGGAGCACCCAGACCTGTCGAAACATCTGAACCTCAGCTTCAGAATCCCAATGGTGTGCTCAATAATGATTGTGGTCCCCTGGCTTCAATTATACCTCTGTTTCTCAAGTGATGAGGGGTTACAGAGGAATGTCATGAGCCACATCTGAAGGGGGTATCCCCCAGCAGCCATCCTGCCATATTCCTGGGAGTGTCAAATATTGGGGTGAATGGTAGACTGGCACAGCATAAATTAATTGTGACAGCTGCCTGCCTGCGTACTGTGCAGAAACTTGGATGATCCTATTTCTGTGATCGGATCTGGGCATTAATGGAGTGGTAGCCTTTTCTATTGACGAATGCTGCTGGCTGGTGTTGTGGGACTCTGATGGCATCATATGTGCAGTAAATGGCACCCTGGATATGAGGGAAGCCAGCCACTGCTGCAAATCCCTCGTGTTGACAGTTGCGGTCAATAGGGAAGGTGATGCACTGCTCAGACCTGGTGAGCAGGTCGTTGGTGACCTGCTTAATGTAGCTGTGTACTGCAGACTAGGAGATGCAGCTGATGCCTCCTGTAGCAGACTGAAAGGAGCCAGTGGCAAAGAAGTTAAGGACTGTGGTGACTTGCAGAGCCATTGGCAAAGCATGACCCCCTGTTCCAGCAGGCACCAGGTCCTGTTGCAGAAGGCTGCAGAGGTCTGCGACAACCTGCCTAGAGGAGCACAGCCTCCTAAGGCATTGCTCTTTAGACAGATCCAAGAAAATGACTCTCGGCCTATGCAGCCTGTATGTTGGGTATGGTCTCCTACGAGCAGCACCCACGTGCCCCACGCTCACCTGCTATCTTATGATAGACCCAGCTGGTGCTGGTTGCTGAGGTTGTTGCTGCTTTCCTTCTTCCAATTCTTCCTCCACCAAAATTAAACTGGAAATAATCACACCCCTTATAAGCAGATAAAGATTACTGAACATGATAAGGCAAAAAAGGGAGAAAGAAACAAATAATCTGGAAGCTGGAAACTCTCCTGTCAATCCAAATAGCAGGAGGTTACTACCTTTTTAAATAATGCTTTGCTTGGCAATGCCGCCAAGTTTTGCTGGCAGGTCCGCCTCAATTTTTAGTTAAATTGTGTAATAGGACCCCGATTTAAATATACACGAGGCCCCCGTCTGTCTCTGGCCAGTACATCGGCCACCTCCAAAAAGTGCACAGTTAAAATGGCGGTGGGCGGGATTGCATTTGGAGCAGTAACTATGCTACTGCTATTTTGACTACCTGTCCATCCCCTTCCCATCAGGCAGGCAGAGTTAAAATTGGGTCTATATTTATGAAGAAAAAATTGATGCACTTGGACTTTTTCCACTGGAGCAGAGAAGGCTAATTGAAGATTTGATAAGGGTTTTTAAATCTATGAAGGATTTTAATAGAGTGAATAAGCAAAGACTATTTCTTTCAACTGGGGAGTCAATGACAAGTGGTCATCAATTTAAAATTGTCACTAAGAAGAGTGAGGAGAGAGATTAGGAGAAATTTCTTTATGTAGAGGGTTGTTGGAACTTGCAATGCTTCGCTATAGGGGATGGTTGAGTCAGAGACCATTGCATCCTTTAAGTGAAAATTGGATAAACATTTGAAGCAGATGATGATACTGGACTATGGGGAGAAAGTGCAATGGGATTAGTTTTGTATTATTCTTTCAAAGAGGATAGGCATGATGACTAAATAGCCTCCTTTTGTACTGTGAACTTCTATGGTTTTATGGAATACTTTTTGTCAACCAGTGTTAGCATAAAGTATGTCCAGGTGGGGAATGGTGCAGACAGATGCAGACTTCTTTGCATTTTGTCCCAATATTAAGCCTTAATTGCAACCTCAGAAGAAGATGCTCCATGGTACTAGTAGAGATGTTTCCACAGAAAGGTATAGAAGGGTGTTCAGATAGAATTAGATGAAGGGGTGGGCATGGGGAAGGTTCGTGTGGAGCATAAACACTGGCATGGGCCAGTTGGGCCGAATGGCCTGTATCTGTCCTGTAAATACTATGGAAGAACATAGCTCTCTGACTAGGCTACCTTCTAGATTCTTTCAACCAGGCAGAGCCCTGAATCAACTCTACCCAGTGCCTAAGCACCAGGATGAAACTGCTTTCTGCTTACAAAAATAAAGCAATATGGTGACCAAGAGTCCAATGGGATTTCAACCAGCAGCCCCAATACACTAAAGTGATTGGGGTTGATTGGAAAACCTATGATAGTTGTGATCTGTTCTAAAATCATTGCTCATAAATCTTGGATCTTAACGCAGGCCTGAAAAATGTGATACAGGGTACCAATTCCTCTCCATCACCTCCAAACTGTGATGATAGTTTCTGAGTGCCAACAGCGTAATTGGGTTGGTGTAATATAGATCTGATAAATCAGGTTACGTTCTTTTACAATTGATTATTAATTGAGATCTTGGACACTACCAATCAGATGTCTTCCTACTCCTCTAGAATTTCAATATTCAGTTTGGATGCCTGAAAACCCAGGTATATTTATTTCCATTCACTAATGGTAAAGAAAAGGTTAATAAGAGTATAATGCTTGGGAAGGGAGGAAAATATATTTATATATTTGTTTAAAATTAGGAAGGAAAAAGTGGAAATAGAATTGAATATAAGGTGAATATGGTTAAAAGAAAGGAAGATATGCTGTATTGTAAGAGGTAAGATATAGTACTGAGAAGCAGAACATTACCAAACAGGAATGACGGGAAGAGAGCTTACAGAATAACAAATCAAGATTGTTTGAATAACATTTAGGTGTGTAGAGGTTATAGAAAGTGTTATGCAATTAACTCATAGGTCAGGGAATTCAATCTTGGCAGAGTAAAACATTGTTCAGGTTAATTGTCAGGTTGGTTGAATTTCTGTAAGCTAGGAAATTGTGCCATAAAACATATCTATTATGACATACTGGAAAATGGATTGGAGTTATTTTTATATAATTAATTAATGGGTTAATGCCTTGACATTTTGTGCTAATACTGATTGCATTGTGACATAAATTGCAATTATAATGAGTAGGCTTTACTGAGTGTATAATGAGATTTATAGGGTTCCACAACTAACAACTTGGAATGAAATGCAAGGTACTGCAAACCACAATAGACCTTGGATAGATCAGATTGTGTGTTCACTCAATTATAGCTATGTAGCTTAGTGCAAATATTTCTTGAAAACTGACCAGGCTTTGTATTATCTGTGTGCTATGGGGAAATGTACAATATTACTAACCTCTGACTTTGGTTTGAGGTAGTGTCACCATTAATATTTGGTTTCTTGAAGGATTTCCCATCATCCAAATGTGAAAATGTCACAGCCTGTCTACAGCATTGAGATATTAATGATATATGCATAAATAATTACAGGAGGTCATACAAATGTCACCCACTGATAAGCTTATGTCCTGATTTATAATCACTGCTTCATACACTGTTAAGATTAAGATCTGTATTGGGTAGACAAGCAACTAATTAAAATGTTGCTATTCTACATTATGATTTCACCGTCAGTTCTTTTTATTGAAGTGTCACTCAGCTTAGTTGGTAGTGTTCTTGTCTCATTACAATCCGACTTGGAATTCTGCTTCAGATGAAATGCTAGCATTAGTTCATCACTAATAGTGGCTCATTGCATTTAAGCCCAAAATGTATATTTTTAGACATTCTTGCATCATTAATGGCCTACAGGCTGCAAACATCCACCAACCACAATGGCCACCACGCCATCAATGTTCAGCTTGTCTGTAACTATCAACGTAGAACCATGTAGGTCAATGTCCACTTCCAAGACAATGGACATGATAGGGTTGATTTTCATTTTGGGCTCAGATTGGGTGGAGGGTGTCTGCTGTGCCCAGCAGATGACATTGGCAGGATGCTTGATTAAGTTTGGTGATCGGGCCTCCTTTGAATATAAGTGGTGAGCCGCCAGCACTAATCACACTGATTGTAGGCAGCTCGCCTTTCAGGAGGGCAGGAAATCCAAGGGGCCTGCCGCTTCTTAAAGCCAGCCTGCAGTTCTTAAAGGCAAGTTGTAGTTTTCATTGGTGGTTGTGTAGAAAGCATGTTGTGGGGCAGCAGGCACGATGTCAATGGCCAGGGCACCCAAATTTGGTAGGTGTTTATTGAAGAAGTCAAGGCCAGGAAGAAGGTCCAGTTTCTCACAGACAGCAGGAGGGTGCCAGTTCAAATAAGTCAGCATGTATGGAACGAGGTGGCTGAGTGGGTTAGCGCCAGCAGCATAAATCCCAGGACCTGGCTGCAATTCTGCAAAATATTTAATGACCTTACCAGAAATGCTAAGGTAAGGCTCCTCTTCACACCTCTCTTACTTCTGAATACAGCCCTGCAACACCATGGGGTCGATTTTCAGTGTGCCGTGAGGCGGGCTTTTAGGCGTGCGGGGGGGGCAAAAATCCTGAATTCGGGGGTCCCGACACCATCCCGCCCAAAACCCGCCTCCACGTAAGTTTCAAAGGAGGCGGGTACCCGCCCCACACTGGGACCCACCAACCCGAGGCGGGAAGGGATTAGTGCCAATTAACTGCCTGTTAACAGGTAGTTAACAGGCAGTTTTTAGCCTAATCCCTATTTTGAAGGGTGTCGTGTGGGATTCCCGACGGCTCCAAACCACGCCAGGTTAGAGCAGGCGGGCCGTCGGGTTGAAGGACTTGGAGGGGTCGAGATGTCGGTGTTCAGGTGAGTGATGGGTGCATGAGTGCAAAGGTAAGTGTGTTTGGTGTGTCTAAAGTGTGTAAAGAAGTTTAAATTACCTGTACTTACCTCTACAGCCTTTCTTGCTCTAGGCTTCGGGAGTCCATCATTCAGCCAGCACTGAAAGCAGAATGGCCGCGAGCTGTCAAAAGTGACAGCCTTCAGCTTTCAGTGCCGGCGAGAGTTCTAACTGAGTCTGCGTAGAAGGACTCAGGTTAGAAGTAAGACTGTCAGTGTTTGACAGCTTCAAACAGCTGTGAAGCACTGATATTTCATCTGTCAACACGTCTTGACAGATGAAATTTCAGACTGTGACGTCACCTGTTGCCAGCTGGCCCTTAATTGGCCTGCTGAGCCCACTGGGCGGGCTCAACAAGGTCAATCAAGGGAAAATCACGTGGATTGGCCACATCTCGATGGAGGCGGGACTAAAACCCGAAAGTTGTAGTCCCGCCTCCTTCTCGACTGCTGAATGAAAATCCAGCCCAACGTTTCGGGTGAAAACCCTTTGTCAAGACTAAAGAAGCACAGGAAATGAAATAGATTAAGAGGCCAGGCTGGGAGAGAACAAAAGAGAAGAGACATTAAGAGGTATTCAAAATGAGACGAGATGGTGATAGGACTAGTGGAGACAAAAGACAGCTCTAGATTAGGTGTGAAATGCACTGGCAGAATGGGAGACAGCTGCCATGTGGGAGAGAGAGAGAGAAAAAAAAGAAGTGTTGGGGGGAATGCCAAAACAAAGGAGTGGATAAAAAATATAAGTAAAAATGTAATAGGGGCCAAGGTTATGATCTGAAATTGTTGAACTCGATATTGAGTCCGGAAGGCTGTAAAGTGCCTAATCGGAAGATGAGGTGCTGTTCCTCGAGTTTATGTTGAGCTTCCGTGGAACAATGCAAGAGGCCGAGGACAGTGAGGTCCGAGTGGGAATGGGGCGGTGAATTAAAATGACAGGCAACCGGAAGCTCGGGGTCACCCTTACGGACTGAACGGAGGTGTTCCGCAAAGCGGTCACCCAATCTGCGTTTGGTCTCCCTAATGTGGAGGAGACCACATCGGAAGCAGCGAATACAGTATACTAGATTGCAAGAAGTACAAGTAAATCGCTGTTTCACCTGGAAGGGGTGTTTGGGGCCCTGGACAGTGGGAAGGGGGGAGGTATAAGGGCAGGTGTTACATCTCCTGCACTTGCACGGGAAGGTGCCAGGCAAAGGGGAAGGGGTGCTGGGGGTGATAGAGGAGTGGACTAGGGCGTCTCGGAGGGAGCGGTCCCTACGGAATGCTGAAAGGGGAGGGGAGGGGAAGATGTGTTTGGCGGTGGGATCACTTTGGAGGTGGTGGAAATCACAGAAACCCCACAGTGCAGATAGAGGCCATTTCGGCCCATCGAGCCTGCACCGACACATATCCCACCCGATCCCCGTAACCCCTACACCAACACATATCCCAGTAACCCCACTTATTTAATCCCCCTAACAATAAGGGTCAATTTTTATCATAGCCAATCAACCTAACCCGCACATCTTTGGACTGTGGGAGGAAACCGGAGCACCCGGAGGAAACCCACGCAAACACGGGGAGAATGTGCAAACTCTACACAGACAGTCACCCGAGGCCGGATTCGAACCCGGGTCCCTGGCGCTGTGAGGCAACAGTGCTAACCACTATGCAGAGGATGATCCGTTGAATGTGGAGGCTGGTGGGGTGAAAGGCGAGGACAAGGGGAACCCTATCGTGGTTCCGGGAGGGAGGGGCAGGGGTGAGGGCAGAAGTGCGGGAGATAGAACGGACACGGTCGAGGGCCGTGTCAACCACGGTAGAGGGGAATCCTCGGTTGAGGAAAAAGGAAGACATGTCGGAAGCACTGGTGTGGAAGGTGGCATCGTCGGAGCAGATGCGGCGGAGACGGAGAAACTGGGAGAATGGAATAGAGTCCTTACAGGAGGCAGGGTGGGAGGAAGTGTAGTCCAGGTAGCTGTGGGAGTCAGTGGGCTTGTAGTGAATGTTGGTCAATAACCTATCCCCAGAGATGGAGACGTAGAAGTCGAGGAAGGGAAGGGAAGGGAAGGGTCAGAGATGGACCATGTGAAGGTGAGGGAAGGGTGGAAATTGGAGGCAAAGTGAATTAAATTGTCTAGTTCAGGGTGAGAGCAGGAAACGGCACCGATACAGTCATCAATGTATCAGAGAAAGAGGTGAGGGAGGGGACCCGAGTAGGACTGGAACAAAGAGTGTTCCACATATCCCACGAAAAGGCAGGCATAGCTAGGACCCATGCGGGTACCCATAGCAACACCTTTGATTTGGAGGAAATGAGTGGAGTCAAAGGAGAAGTTGTTCAATGTGAGAACAAGTTCAGCCAGGCGGAGGAGGGTAGTGGTGGATGGGGACTGGTCGGGCCTCTGTTCAAGGAAGAAGCGGAGCGCCCTCAGGCCATCCTGGTGGGGGATGGAGGTGTAGAGGGATTGTACGTCCATGCTGAAAAGGAAGCGGTTGGGGCCAGGAAACTGGAAACTGTTAAAGTGGCGGAGGGCGTCCGAAGAGTCATGGATGTAGGTGGGAAGAGACTGGACAAGGGGAGAAAAGATAGAATCGAGATAGGAAGAGATAAGTTCCGTGGAGCAAGAACAGGCTGAAACGATGAGTCTTCCAGGGCAGTCCTGTTTGTGGATCTTGGGAATGAGGTAGAAGCGGGCTGTGCAGGGTTGGGGAACTATGAGGTTGGTGGCTGTGGAGGGAAGATCTCCAGAGGAGATGAGGTCAGTGACAGTCTTGGAAACGGTGGTTGGGTCATGGTCCAGGTGGAGGTAGGAGGAGGTGTCGGAGAGTTGGCGTTCAGCTTCCGCTAGTTAGAGGTCAGTTCGCCAAACAACAACAGCACCACCCTTGTCAGCAGGTTTAATGACAATGTCAGGGTTGGATCTAAGAGAATGGAGTGCTGCAAGTTCAGAGGGAGGTAGGTTGGAGTGAGTGAGGGGAGCAGAGAAATGGAGACGACCGATGTCACGGCGGCAGTTAGTGATAAAAAGATCTAGAGAGGGTTAGAGGCCAGGGGGAGGGGTCCAGGTAGAACGGGAATTCTGAAAGCGGGAGAAAGGGTCAGCCGTGCGGGGGGAAGACTCCTGGCCAGAGAAGTGGGCACGGAGACGAAGGCGGCGTAAAAAGAGCTCAACATCGTGCTGAGCTCGAAATTCATTGAGGTGGGGGCGTAAGGGGATGAAGCTCAGGCCTTTGCTGAGGACTGATCATTCGGGGTCAGAGAGGGGAAGGTCAGAGGGGATAGTGAAAATGTGGCAGGGGGTGAGCTTGGGAGAAGGGGGGTCAGAGGAAAGTGAAGGGGAAGAAGGTTCCGGAGGGGTGTTGGTGTTTAAGAGTTGATGAAGCTTGCGATCCTTGACATCGGAAAGGAAGAAAAAAAGTTTTTTGTTGAAGCGTCGGATGAGTCGAAGGATGAAATGGAACTGTGGACCTGGACAGCTTTGAGATAGAGTGGGTCAGTGCTGCTGGAGAGAGAGGTCGAGAGTGTTCATGTGGCGCCACATGGTGTTGAGCATGGATCTCACTAATCCTTCCCTTCACCACAGCATAAACCTCTCCTCCAGTCAAAATAGGACACTTCAGTACACTATTTTCTGTTTACACTCACACACTCAACACCTGGTATTGTCCTCAAAACAACATTCTGCTTTTATTTTGTTTGGGCTTGAATTAATTCACCCCTTTTTATTACGTTCTCTGATACTTCTCCCACTCCCTGCACACACTTGCTGCTTCTTCCTCCAAGCATGCTCACTATGCTGGGCTATCTCACAAATCTTCACAACTCTGGCAGGGGACACAGCAAGCCACTCCCTCTCTTCTTACAGGTCAAGTTTGAGCACAACAGAAATGATTCTGGTAGAATTGGGGGGAGGTGCAGCCATGTTGCAAACTCTTACACCAATGGAGGACGCTCCCATTGACATCACTGGTAGAGGGAGGACACACAGCGTTGGAGTTGATGAGGCTGGATGCCATGCACAGCTGTGTGTTTGGCCATTTTCCTTTCCATATAACTCTCTAGCTCATACTTGAATGTGGAAGCAAGTCAACCTCGGTTCCGAGGGACTGCCTAAGAGAGAGAGAGAGACATGGGCTGGATTTTCATTGAGGAATCGGGTAGGAGGTGGGACTACAACTTTCAGGGTTGTAGTCCCACCTCCATCGAGTTCTAGCCAACCCACGCGATTTAGACTTGATTGACCATGTTGAGCCCGCCTAGCGGGCTCAGCAGGCCAATTAAGGGCCACCCGGCAACAGGTGATGTCATAGATTGAAATTTTATCTGTCAAGACCTTTTGACAGATGAAATATCAGCGTTTCACAGCTGTTTGAAGCTGTCAAACACTGACGATCTGTATTCTAAGCTAATTCCTTCCTCTCAGGATGATTTAGAGATCTCCCCGGAACAGAAAGCTGAATGCTGCAATTTTTGACAGCTCGCAGCCATTCTGCTTTCTGTGCCAGTGAGCTGAGGGACTCCCAAGACCTGAAGGAAGGAAGGCTGTAAAGGTAAGTAAAGCTATGTAAAACTTCTTTAAACACTTTACACACACCAAACACACTTATCTTTGCGCTCATGCACCCATCACTCACCTGAACACATAGAAACATAGAAGATAGGAGCAGGAGTAGGCCATTCGGCCCCTCAAGCCTGCTCTGTCATTCAATGAGATCATGGCTGATCATCCACACTCAGTACCCTGTCCCTGCCTTCTCCCCACATCCCTTGATCCCTTTAGCCTTAAGAAATATATCTAACTCCTTCTTGAATATATTTAATTAATTGGCCTCAACTGCTTTCTGTGGTAGAGAATTCCACAGGTTCACCACTCTCTGGGTGAAGAAATTCCTCTTCATCTCTGTCCTAAATGACTTATCCCTTTTCCTTAGACTGTGACCCCTGGTTCTGGACTCCCTCGCCATCGAGAACATCCTTCCTGTATCTAGTTTGTCTAGTCCTGTTAGAATTTTATTTTATAAGTTTCAATGAGATCCCCTCTCATTCTTCTAAACTGCAGTGAGTATAGGCCCAATTGACCCAATCTCTCCTCATACGTCATTCCTGCCATCCCAGGTATCAGTCTGGTGAATCTTCGCTGCACTCCCTCCATGGCAAGAACATCCTTCCTCAGATAAGACGACCAAAACTGCACACAATACTCAAGGTGTGGTCTCACCAAGGCCCTGTACAACTGCAGCAAGACATCCTTGTTCCTGTACTCGAACCCTCTCGCTATGAAGGCCAACATACCATTTGCCTTCTTAACCGCCTGCTGTACCTGCATGCTTAACTTCAGCGACTGGTGCACAAGGACACCCAGGTCTCGTTGCACTTCCCCTTCTCCCAATCTATTGCCATTCAGATAATAATCTGCCTTCCTGTTTTTGCCACCAAAGTGGATAACCTTGCATTTATCCACATTATACTGCATCTGCCATGCATCTGCCCAATCACCCAACCTGTCCAAATCATACTGGAGTTTCTCAGCATCCTCCTCACAGCACACACGCCCACCCAGCTTTGTGTTGTCTGCAAACTTGGAGATATTACATCTAGTTCCCTCACCTAGATCATTAATATATATTGTGAATAGCTGGGGTCCTAGGACCGATCCCTGCGGTACCCCACTAGTCACTGCCTGCCACTCGGAAAAAGACCCGTTTATTCCAACTCTTTGCTTCTTGTCTGCCAACCAGTTCTCTATCCAAGTCAATACCTTCCCCCCCAATCCCATGTGCCTTCATTTTACACGCTAATCTCTTATGCGGGACCTTATCGAAAGCCTTTTGAAAGTCCAAATACACCACATCCACTGGTTCTCCCTTATCTATTCTACCAGTTACATTCTCTCAAAATTCCAGTAGATTAGTCAAGCACCGGACATCTTGACCCCTCCAAGCCCTTCATCCCGACGGTCCACCTCCTCTAACTTGCCGTGCTTTGGAGCCGTCGGGAATCCCACACTTCAACATTAAAAATAGGGATTAGGCTAAAAACTGCCTGTTAACTACCTGTTAACAGGCAGTTAATTGGCACTAATCCCCTTCCCGCCTCGGGGAGGTGGGTCCCAGTGCGGGGCGGGTACCCGCCTCCTTTGAAACTGGCATGGGGGCGGGATGGGGTCGGGACCCCCGATTTCAGGATTTTAACCCCACACACGCCTCCAATCCCGTCTCCATGGCCCAATGAAAATCCTGCCCATAGAATGGCAACCTGGGGCTGCATTACATTGTCACTTGTCTGCTACGGTTTACCTTTCCATTTTTTCCTAGCCCTTGTTTCTCTGCCTTTTTCCTAGATCCTTCTGAGGACGTGCAGATGAAGGGGAGGAACCATCCTCCCAAAGATGCACTGTCACTTGCTCATACCTTGCAATACACAATAGGCTGCGCTTCTCCAGGGAGGCTCTCACAGATCTGTGTTGCTTCCTGCATCCCAGAGTCATAGGACTCTCATTTAAATATATTTAATAGACTCCCACCTGTTAGAGCCAGGTGAGAGCACTAGACATGTAAATCGAGACCCACTTGAAAATCGCACTCGCCTTTGGTGGAAACTTTTTTCACAATTTTCATCCTGCTACCACCCTGTTCACAGTGAAAAATAGGGCGTGAGGCAATTCACGTCCTCATTATTTGATCCACAAGGAGGAATGCCACCTCTCTGCTGATGTGGGGAACCAAATTTGGGATGGATGGAGCTTCTGCTTCAAACAAGTCCCACCTGAAATTAGGTGCAGATCGGGACCTGGCTTCTCAACCTAATTTGTGGTTGCATTCCCGCCCGATTTACACCAGGAGTGCACCAGAAGGGCTGCGGATTTGTGGGACCTGTATATCTTCAGTAATTACACACTTTTACTAACCTCGAAATGTCAAAAATTACAAAGATACATCTTCCGTGCTAACCTTCAACATATGACTGGCTCATGAAACATTACTTGCTACCACAGAGTTCTTTAAGTGGACTTACCCCATCGACTTCAGACTGGCCAGTGAGCTAAGCATTGGTAGCCAAATATAAACCTACAACCTATAGCTCCTGATTACAAAGCCCTCTGTCAATTGATTTGTAAAGAATCATGGCCCTGCCTCTCCCACAAAGCGGACTCAAGTCTTCAATGCAAATATATTACTTTAAAGAGATCCTCAGGTTGTTGATCATATAGGATATTTGAACTGAATGGAATAGTTTGACCCATTGATCAAGTCCAAATACTCTAATGATCTGTTAGATAGGCAATGGCAAAAATGGGGAATGAACCAGAGTAGATAAAAGAAGTAAAAGTAGGGGAACATATAGGCAATAGTGACCATAATATAATGGCTCAGAAATTCGGGTCGGGGGCTTCCCGCGGGTGCAAGCCCCCGATCTGCACTTACCTTGCGCGCCGGCCGTTGAGCTGTGGGCCCCCGTGGAATTCCGATCCTGGGCCTGGACCAGCTGCCGGCGCGCAGTGCTTGCATATCCCAGGGGCGCAGTTAGTTCGATGCGTCCCCTGGGATCACGTGGGCCATGGGCAGCCAATTGGAGCAGGGAATGCTCCATTCATAAGTCTGACAGGAAGTGCTGTCAAGACTTATAAATACTATGGCCCCAAAACAGCACTAAATCTTCAAATACATTTTTTTTAAATCACATTTTTTAAATAAACTATAAATTACATGAAATAACTATTTTAAACAATAATTTAAATTTTTCAAAAAAATAATTTTATTTTCTAACGAGGCAAAAAATAAACTTACCTTGCTTTAAAGTATTTAAAAATAATAAACCTGTGGAAAAAATATTTTAATTTTAATTAATTCACCACTTACCTTGTAAAAAGCAGGCCTTACGCCTGCTTTTTACATTTCTAACTTCTGCAGACTTACCTTCCCAGGAAAACCTGTAAAAAAAAACGAAGTTCGATGCGCACGCGCAGCCTCCCCCGCGCACGCGTTTGACCTCTGAACCCCTTCGTTCAGAGGAACGGAAGTGCCGGTTTCCCGCGCATGCGCAGTGCATGTAGGAAACCGGCACTTCCATTGGGCCTACGGGTGAGTACCCCGTGCGTACTCACCCGTGGAGACCTGAATTTCTGGGCCAATATGCTTTAAGATGATAATAGAGAAGGACATAAGTATGACAAAAACCAGGTTAATAGATTGGAGAAAAGCTGATTTTGAGGGACTGAGAATAGAACTTGGGAAGATAAAATGGGCAACAATATTGGCAAACAACTATGTAGAATGACAATGGGAAGCATTTAAAAAGGTGTTCAACAGAGTGCAGGAAAAATATATTCCGCTAAAAGGAAAGAACAAACTAAACACTAATAAGATGCCATGGATGAATAAAGACATAAGGGAACAATTGAGGGTAAGGAAAGAGGCATACATTAAGTACATAGACAGCAGAGGAGTGCATGATAAGAGATAATATGAAGGGATTAGGAGAGAAGTCAAAAAAACAATTAGGAAGGCAAAGAGGAATTATGAAATTAAATTATCAAGGAACATAAAACAAAATAGTAAAATATGTTACAGGCACATCAATAAAAAAAGGAAAGTTGGGATGGGAATCGGGCCATTAAGAGATAGACAGGACAATACCACAGGTAACGATAGGGAGATGGCAGAATATTAAATCATTATTTTGCTTCAGTATTTACCAGGGAGATAGAACAGGTGGACATAACATTGAATGATGAGATGAGTAATGATATAACCGCATTTAAAATAAAAAAGGGGATATATTAAATAAACTAATCAAACTCAAAGAGGATAAAACCCTTGGTCTGGATGGATTGCATCCATGCATTTTAAAAGAATCTAGGGAAGAGATAGCAGAGGCATTACTACACATATTTAATCATTAGAAAAAGGTGTAGTGCCAGAGGACTGGCGGACAGCTAACATAATACCTATATTTAAGAAGAGGGATAGAACATGTCCAGGGAATTATAGACCAGTCAGCTTAACATCGGTGGTAGGAAAAATAATGGAATCCCTACTAAAGGAGAGAATAGAAGAACATCTAGAAACAAAAAGTATAATAATGAATAGTCAGCATGGATTTCAAAAGGGAAAATCTTGCTTGACCAACCTTTATTGAATTTTTTGAAGAGGTAACAGAGAGAGTAGACAATGGTAATGCAGTAGATGTAATTTATCTAGATTTTCTAGAGACCTTCGATAAGGTACCCCATAATAGACTAATGAATAAGGTCAGAGAATGCGGAGTCAGGGAACAAGTAGCAGAATGGATAGCTAGCTGGCTTCAAGACAGAAAGCAGAGAGTTGGAGTAAAGGGCAGCTATTCACAGTGGCTGAAGGTGGGTAGTGGTGTTCCACAAGGATCTGTGCTGGGACTACTGCTGTTCACAATTTACATTAACAATTTAGACTATCTGAACCACGAGTGTGAGCTGAGACCAAGAAAGAATCCAATAGATAATCCATTATACACGGAAAAGGACACATTATTGTCTATGATGGATTATTTAATAGATTGTTAGAATTCTCACAATCTGATCTCCAATCCTGTCAAAGCTGGACAGAGAGTCCATTCCACACTGGAGCCCGAGGCATCTATGGCAATCATCTTACTCATAAGAGATGCTATGGCAAGCCTTAGGATCTATGCCACTGGTGGGGGCTCTGCTGCCGATGTCTCTGGTGTTGTGACATACTGCTATACTGCAAATCTGTCCTTCACCAGAAGTAGGTAGTGGAACCTTATGACCACCCTCCTCTGTTGCAGATAAGGTGTTACCATCGCTAATGATTGTATTAGTAATCTGTGTTCAGAAGGCATTCTTCTTTTAAGCACTGGCCCCATAATGTTGAGATCCTTGAGCTCATCATAGAAACATAGAAAAATAGGAGCAGGAGTAGGCCATTCGGCCCTTCGAGCCTGCTCCGCCATTCAACACGATCATGGCTGATCCTCTATCTCAATACCATATTCCTGCGCTCTCCCCATACCCCATGATGCCTTTTGTGTCTAGAAATCTATCTCCTTCTTAAATATATTCAGTGACTTGGCCTCCACAGCCTTCTGTGGTAGAGAATTCCACAGGTTCACCACCCTCTGAGTGAAGAAATTTCTCCTCATCTCAGTCCTAAATGTCCTACCCTGTATCCTGAGACTGTGACCCCTCGGTCTAGACCCCCCAGCCAGGGTAAACAGCCTCCCTGCATCCAGTCTGTCTAGCCCTGTCAGAATTTTATACGTTTCAATGAGGTCCCCTCTCATTCTTCTAAATTCTAGTGAATACAGGCCTAGTCGACCCAATCTCTCCTCATACAAGAGTCCTGCCATCCCAGGAATCAGTCTGGTTAACCTTCGCTGCACTCCCTCTATGGCAAGTATATCCTTTCTTAGGTAAGGAGACCAAAACTGCACACAGTACTCCAGGTGTGGTCTCACCAAGGCCCTGTATAACTGTAGTAAGACATCCTTGCTCCTGTACTCAAATCCTCTTGCAATGAAGGCCAACATACCATTTGCCTTCCTAACTGCTTGCTGCACCTGCATGTTTGATTTCAGTGACTGGTGTACAAGAACACCCAGGTCCCTCTGTACATCATCATTTCCCAATCAGTTGAAGATGGACAAGAGCTGGACGTCCAGAGAGCACATTCTGCTCCTCTTCTTCAGGTACTGCACCTGCACCGCTCCCCTCCATTCAAATACTGAAGCTAAATTGATGTATATTTTATTTTCAAAAAAATAGCTTTGATAAGGTTTGCTGGCAATCACAGAATCACAGAAACCCCACAGTGCAGATAGAGGCCATTTCGGCCCATCGAGCCTGCACCCACACATATCCCACCCGATCCCCGTAACCCCACGTATTTAATCCCCCTAACACTAAGGGTCAATTTATCATAGCCAATCAACCTAACCCGCACATCTTTGGACTGTGGGAGGAAACCGGAGCACCCGGAGGAAACCCACGCAAACACGGGGAGAATGTGCAAACTCCACACAAACAGTCACCCGAGGCCGGATTCGAACCCGGGTCCCTGGCGCTGTGAGGCAACAGTGCTAACCACTATGCCACCGTGCAATGTCTCTTGTAGCTGAATAGTTTGCTAACATTCACTATCTGGACTCATATATGAAGAATAGCTATTTGGGCATGGGCAGCCAGTGCCCATAGATCTGTACACCAGCACAGGTCAGTGCTTTCAGAAGAGGAGTGATTTAAAAAATATATTAAATGCAAACAATAGAATAGCAAAAATAGTCTTTCATGTGTTTATTGAGAAAAATGGAAATTGTTTGACAACATGGAATCTGTGCAGGACATCGCACCACAGTTTGATGCTTCATTCACACTGGCAGTTTTCCAAGAAATTGCTCATAAGCTACCCAGAAGGTAAATTCAGACTGTAGTTAAAACTAGGTCAAGCAAAAAAAACCAGAAAAGTAAGTCAAGCAGTGCTACAAGTAATAGCAGTGAATTACAGTTGGCACATTGGCTGGGTCGCTTGCCAAAATGAGGCAATGTCATCCCATTTTTCAAATAATAAAAAAAACAGAGACAGAGAGTGCTTTGTTTGAAACAATACCTGCACACTGTCAATTTTGTGGCTGACTCCAGACCCAAAACACCACCTGGGATATCTCCCATGGGCACCCACATACAAACGATTACTCAGAAACAATAGCCCCAAGGCATGCTAGACCATACAAAGGTCAGGGATTTGCTATTACTGTACATTCTTGTGGAAACAGATAAGAGCGCTGATTTAGAGTTAGGACTGCCAGGAGCCTAAACCTAGTAAAATGGCATACCTGTGTCATAGTGCAGCAATGTGGCCTTCGAAGGAAACATTTTGTCTAAACTTGTAGGAACTTTTAACTCAATATATTTATATCCAAATTGACTAAATTACCAAGAGTGATTTTAGTGGAGTGCATATTCTGGAAAGTTCCTGGATGCTGTCATTTTTGGCAAATAACAGAGTAAGAAACCAACGGAGTACATGTACAGTAGAAACTCTTTCTACAATGCTAGATTTGGGATTCATACCTAAAGCAAGGGAGAAAGGAAAACTTATTTTTGTGTCAGGGGATAAACAAAATGTAGCTGAACTGTCCCACTCTGCAACAACTCCTTCTGCATGGTTAATGCTATCTCCGAAAGTCTGACTCAACTGGAAATTAGATGGGGAGCACTTTGACTGCTGCTGCTAAAGTTCTTCAAGTTGTGCCAACAAAATGAGTGATTGTTCATTAGTGCTCTTGCAGCAGTGGGAAAATATTGTTCAATGTGTGTAATATAATACATTATATTTCCTTAGAAAGTGTTGCAGTGAATGGCTACTGTACTCGGCATGCAATTTTATTTCCTTGAATGAAAAGGTTTAACTGAACAGTCTTGGTCTCTTACTTGCTTTAAAGGAAGCGAATGGGAGACATCTTTTAGAGGTATATAAGATACTAATTAGAACAGAAAATTCAAATCCAGAGCTCTGTTTCAATTTAAACCACATCTATATGACAAGAAGAAATAGGTACAAACTGGTAAAAGTCAAAGGAAAGTTCAGGACTAAAGTCAGGAACTAATTCTTCACTAAAAGTGTGATTAAAACTGGGAGTAGTCTTCCAGATAGCGTAATAAGAGACACGGGGGGGGGGGACAAAATTCGCCTCCTTTGCGCCTGCCTCCAGGGGGCACCAACGGGATGCAAATGGGTTATAGCGCCTCACGAGAAATTCGGTGGGGCACTACAGAGGCGCTAGCTGATAGCGCCGCGCCCCCGCCGGTAGCGCCCTGGGCCGCTGCGCTGCCTGCGATGACGTCATCACCGAGCAACACAACCTGCTACGACCCCTTACCACCCCATGGCAGAAATTCGGCTGCACCCTGCAAGGCAGCCACAGGCGATGTCAGCACCAGCCTCACGGGTCACGAACCAGGCTGACCTCTGCTCGCGGGACGGTATTTAAAGGGGAGGTGTGGCTGCGACTCACGCTGCCATTTTCTTATTTTGAGGTTGGCCCTTTGTGGCAGCCCTTGGCGTGGTCTGTGGCCGCCATCACGCAGCCCGGCACCATGTCTTGGTGCTGGGCTGCGGCCATGGCACCACGCCGCCCTAGTGGGCTAGTGTGGGCCATCGGAGACCCTGCAGAGCTCGCAATGTCCCTCTTTAATGGAAGGGGAGGGGCGGTGAAACGCGTCAGTGCTATGTGGAGCATCCCTGACACCGCCCGAGATAGGGCGGTAAGCTGAATTTAGTGGCCGGGGCGGTACTACCGTGCCGGGTGCTAAATGTCTGGTGCTAATTCGATTACTGTCCCCAAATGGGGCATAACCGAATTTCACGCCCACAATCTCTGGAATCATTCAAGAGGCAGTTAGATGCTGTGATGGGGGGACAAGTGCTAGGAGCTCATGGATTTCTTTGTCATTGAGATAGAGACCATCCGTTCAGCAGCCTTTACTGTTTCCAAGGCTGCTGTCTCAGGCTGAACCAGACTCTTTGCAATCTCGGCATCCAATTCAACACTGAGCTGAGCTTCCAACCACATATATTCTCTATCAAAAAAGACCACCTACTTCCATCTCCATAACATTGCCCACCTCCACCCTTACCTCAGTCTATCTGCTGCTGTTTTTTAATGGTTTTCTTCCCTGTCTACTTGTGCCACTTTCAAATTCCTTCTGTTTGATTTCTGCCTTTTCTTCTCCTGCCCTTTCCACCAGCAGCACTAGCCAATAGCAGTTACAGGAACTTTCACATCCAGATTCAAACCCCGCAAGTCAAAAATTAATAGGAAGTTGTGTCTACAGACCTCACACCTTGTTATTTTTAAAAAAATTCACTTTTACCTCTGAGTCAGAAGTTTGTGGATTCAAGTTCCACTCCAGAGACTTGAGCACATAATCTAGGCTGATACTTCAGTGCAGTGCTGAGGGAGTGCTACACTGTTGGAGGTGCCGTCTTTCAGATGAGACGTTAAACCGAGGCCACAACTGCCATCTCGGGTGGACGTAAAATATCCTACTATTCGAAAAAGAGCAGGAGAGTTCTCCTGGTGTCCTGGCCAATATTTATCCCTCAACCAACATCATTAAAAACAGATAATCTGGTCATGTCCCACATTGCTGTTTGAGGAACTTTGCAGTGTGCAAATTGGCTGCCTTGTTTCCCCACATTACAACAGTGACTACACTTCAAAAAGTACTTAATTGGCTGTAAAGTGGGACATCCTGAGATTATAAAAGGGTTATATAAATGCAAGTCCTTTCCTTACCATTATTCTCAGGATGTGGCCATCGCAGGTAAGGCCAGCATTTATTGACCATCCCTGCATACAACTGAATGGCTTGGTGGACCACTTCAGTGGGCACTTAAAAGTCAACCACATTGGTGTGGGACTTAAGTCACACAGGGGCCAAACTGGGTAAAGATGACAGGTTTCCTTCCCTAAAGGGCATTAGTGAACCAGTTGCAGTTTTACAACAATACAATAGCTTCATTGTCACTTTTTTTTTACTGATACCAGCTTTTTATTGCCATTCAATCCCTGGAATAATTTAAGTATGGCTTTAATAGGAAGATATTACAGGTTCTAGCTGTCAGCCTAAGATATATGTTACAGGTGGTGTGCTTCCAGAAGATGGTACAACTCTTCATCTAACTCTGCTGACTGTTCAGACATTTCCCCACAGCCGTTACCAGGTAGGCGTGATAATGGCTGGAAATATGGTTGGTGGCATCTTGATAGGTGCAGCAAATCAGGTCTTGCTGGCTGATGATCACCCTGGCATGCCTTCTTTCATGTGGTACCATGTAAAGCATGCCATGTTGTAAATTGGATGCTTCTGAAGACCCACCTAGCATAACAGTTAGTCAGGTCTTCACACATATCTGTCTCATTAGGCCTGCTATTACAACTTACCTTGAGTTGAAGTCTTTGCATGCATTTATTGTCTGCCAAGCTGATATCTGGTCACTTGTGTCTGCAGATCATCTGCAGATACTGGCAAGTATGCTCAGAGGACCTCTTGACTTGCTTGGTGCACATTGAAATCAAATGGAGAATAATATTGGGCGGCATGTAAAATTGGTATTCCAGCCAATCCCATTGGTTTCCTGTCTGGCGCGTTTGGTTAAAATTACCCCCAGAGAGCTCAGCCAGTCAGTTGTTGAGCCATACAGATCTGGAATGTTACAGGTTTGATTCTTAGTCTGTGCTAAATCAGCTGACCTCAGCTGGGGCAGAGCAGGCTTGAAGGGCCAAATGGCCTACTCCTGCTCCTGCTCCTATTTCTTATGTAATGTATTACAGTTGTCCTTAGCAACCCTTAGTTAATGAAAGGAAAAATCTGCCAGGATTCCCACTTCTGATCACCATCCAGTGACATCTGCCAGAATCATGCTGTGTAGGTGTCGGTGAGCACAGGATCAGGCTTGGCTATGATGCCCCTCATGTTTGAGTAGTTTGCCAATACACTGTCAAGGCTCACACTTGAACAATGGCCATTTGGCTGATGTACCAGAGGTCAATGGAAGGGAAAATTGGACCGGGCGTATAATGAGTGGCCGATCCACAACCACCTGTGCTACAAGTGAAAATTACCCCCAATGTCTTCAGGGAAGGAGAAAAAAACCCGGCAAAGAAAAACTGATGAGGAAAAGAAAAGAAAACTTTGTGATGAGAATATTTCCACTATTTATGAACCTAAACTAACGTAAGTGAATTCTGGATTTTGTCACTCATTGGCTATGTGGCTGAATTCACTCAATGTGTAAATTGCTGTCTAGAGTCATGTGCCCTTTATTTAGTCTACAGGTTGTGCAGCTCCTGATGAAACCCTAAGCAGATCATCTGATGAACTGTGGGTCACATTATTAAATATTATTTCTTGCAAATGGATTTCCACAGCTACATGAGCAGAGAACTCACCAATTAATCCCAAAGAAGAGAGTGATTGTAAGATATTTGCTGATAAACCAGAAGCATCATTAAAAAACTATGATATACATAGAACATATATATATTATATATATGAAATAAATTTAATCAAAAATATCAAAGTCTTGTTTTATATTAAATTAGAAACTGACATATATTACTTCGATAATAATATGCTTTTCAAAGGGATAATAAGTGCCTTGAACTGAATCAGATGTAAATTTTTTGTCATAAACATCTACTGTCAACAGGAGATTAATTGTCATACCACAGTGCTTATAATTCTTGCAGGTATTTGTTCAGAAACTCCAAACATCTCTTCTTAGGAACATTGCATTGTATAAAGTTCTCTCAATCGTGATAATGACTGTGTCAAGAGATGAATAACAGTCAGCATCATAATCTCTTCAACACATAAGGTTTTTATACATCTCTCAGCATAGGTATTCTGTCAGGCCTGGGCAGACTAGATGCAGGAAGGATGTTTCTGATGGCCGGGGAGTCCAGAACCAGGGGTCATAGTCTAAGGATAAGGGGGTAAGCCATTTAGGACTGAAATGAGGAGGAATTTCTTCACCCAGAGAGTGGTGAACTTGTGGAATTCTCTGCCACAGAGGGCGGTGGAGGCCAGTTCATTAAATATATTCAAGAAAGAGTTGGATATATTTCTTAAGGCTAAAGGGATCAAGGGATATGGGGAGAAGGCAGGGACAGGGTACTGAATTTGGATGATCAGCCATGATCTCATTGAATGGCGGAGCAGGCTCGAAGGGCCGAATGGCCTACTCCTGCTCCTATCTTCTATGTTTCTATGTTTAGGTACTGCTCCCCTAATAACTGATGTTTTTTTTCCTGATAATATATATAGGCCTAGAAATTCAGTTGCGTTCGCCAGCTGTTAACGCCATAAGAGGGGTAGATTTCCAGCGCTAGGCACTTAGCGCCCGGGCGCAGGCCGGTCTGCGCCAACGCCCAACTTCAGTTGACATTTAGCGCCGGCGCAAAGTGTTTGCGCCCGCTCAGCTGCGCGCGCAGCTTATGACGTCATTTCGTCGTGCAACGCTGTTTGTGCGCCCCAAACCGGAAATTCAGTGGCGCCCGCCCAATGTGGGTGTGGCGCTGTTAAGAACTGTGAAGTGGAACGCAGCAGAGGCCCTGCGGGCCTCGGGGAGCGCTAATTAAAGGGCACTTACACTGAACTATAAAGGCCAGCCATTTTGCTGCAATGACTTTAGTGCTTTGGATTTCTGGACAGAGACCAAGGAACAGACCTTACTGATTTGGGACAACATAGGAGAGGTATTTTTGGCTTCTGGCCAGAGCTTGGAAATTTGACTCTTTGTGATTTCACTGTTTGCAAGTTTATTATGGGGGCTGCATGGGGTTCCAACCCTCAGTTCCAGCATTATGTGCGAAGGGCTCGCAGACGCTGTGTGAGAGGGCCAGCCATGCCTAGACGCAGAGGGGCCATCAGGCGTCGGCAACGTAGGCCTTACCCACTCAGGGAATACCGGCAGCAGGTGTCCTACTTCACCATGACTGCCGCGCATTGTGTTAAGAGGCTGTGCTTCAGAAGGGAGGTGGTTGCAGAGATCTGCCAGCTGCTTCACAGAGATCTGCGTCCACAGCTGATGTGCAGGACGTCTCTGTCGGTGGAAGCGAAGGTCACGGTGGCTCTGAACTTTTATGCAAGCGGCTCCTTCCAAGCCGCTGCTGGGGACATAGCAAACATCTCCCAGTTCGCCGTGCATCGCTGCATCCGGCAGGTCACCGATGCCCTTTTCGCAAGGAGACACCAATTCATCTCCTTCCCCATGACCCTAGAGAGGCAGGAGCAGCGTGCAGTCGGATTTGCCAGGATCGCCGACTTCCCCATGGTGCAGGGCGCCATTGACTGCACGCATGTGGCTATGCGGGCACCTATCGACAATGCCGAGGATTACCGCAACCGGAAGGGCTACCATTCCCTCAATGTACAGCTGGTGTGTGACCACAGGCAGCGCATCCTAGCTGTCAATGCCCGCTTTCCAGGAAGCAGCCACGATGCATTTATCCTGCGCCAGACTACTGTGGCTGACATGTTCGAGGCACAGCCTCCACCAAGGGGATGGCTTATTGGGGACAAGGGCTACCCTTTGTGCACATGGCTCATGACCCCGCTCCGCGCGCCCAGGACCCCTGCGGAGGAGGCATACAACGAAAGCCATCAAGCCACAAGGAACATCATAGAGCAAACGATTGGCATCCTGAAGCAACGGTTCCGCTGCCTGGATCGATCTGGCGGATCTCTACAGTATTCGCCGGATAGAGTCTCCCAGTTCATCGTCGTTTGCTGCATGCTGCACAACCTGGCTATCCGCAGGACTCAGGCACTGCCACCTCACGTTGGGCCACTACCTCAGGAGGATGAGCAGGAGGACCATGAGGAAGAGGAGGAGTACCAGCCCAGAAGGGAGCCACAAGGTCCAAGGGCCGTCCGCCGGCGGCTTATTGAACGACACTTCTAGGCCCCCTGTCAGGGAATGGCTTGTGGCAATGAACGCACCTGAATGCAGCCGCTCCGCAAGCCCTCAGCCGGTTAACGCAACAACCACTTGAAACATGACACCTGGACAAGCTGAATAAATAATAAGCTTTATTTAACAAACTCAGGGCCCTTCCCACATGAAACAGAAAAACAGACAAGACCCCCAAAAAACAGTGAAAAACATATCTCACTCCCACAACCTGGGGAGGAATAACAAAACTTGTCAATCCAATTGGCCTTCATCTTCGGCCTTTCCAAAATAAGCCCCCCCCCTCCAGAACACAAACACCCCCATATAAAAAAAACAGTTGCCGACACCCTCTACTTGGTGTGCCGAGAGGGCGAGTCCTTGTGCAGGCTTCTCCGGCCCCTGCCCGACCTGTTGCTCCGCCTCAACCTGGGCCCTGTGGGTGTTGGAAGGCTGGGGGAAGGCTCCTGAGGGCCGCAATGCGTAACGGCAGATGCCCTTGGGGGTCGGCCTAGACGAGGTCCGGCCCTGGAGGGTCCGGCTGCTGACTGCTGCAGCTGTGGCTGGGCAGCATCAGTCTCTGCAGCAGCTCGTCGCACCTTGGCTGGGGGAGTGGCAGTGGCGGCTGCAGCAATGGGGGCAAGCTGGCTGATGCCAGGCGCTCGCTGGTCGCCAGAGACATTGGCACTCGGCCGGGCTGGCACTGCAGCAAGCGCAGCAATCTGGTGGAGGCCAGACCACTGTGCTGCAGCAGGGCGGCGGGTGCCCTGTCGATGCTTCCATGACACAGCGAGTGTGGCAGAAGTGAGTGCCCGAAGTGCCCTGTTCTGTGCCCGCATCAGATCAGCCAGTGTCTGCACGGCACCACTCATGAACTCGCGACTCGCGTCCTGTGCTGCCGCGAGTTGGTCGACACCCCTGGCCTGTGCTGCCGCGAGTTGCTCGACACCCCTGGCCTGTGAGTCCCCGAAAGCGGCCACACTATGAGCCAGGGACTCAATGGCCTGAGGCAACTGTCCCACAACCCCCATGAACTCGTTGTGGCGCCGCTCGGAGGCCGCGGACATTTCATCAAGGAGGCGCACCTCCTGGGCGAGGACCGTCTCCGGACTGGAGGGCGGACTCTCCATCTGGGGAGAAGGCCGCCGAGCTGCCCGACCCTTCCTGCGTGCCTGGACGCCACTGGGCCCAGCAACTGCCCTTCCCTGCAACACTTCCCCCCTCTGGGGAGAAGGCAGCCGTGCTGCCCGACCCTTCCCGCCTGCCTGGACGCCACTGGGCCCAGGAGCTGCACCCCCCTGCAACACTTCCCCCTGGCTCTCCTCCAGGCAAGACGTGTCCCCTCCATTGCCATCCCCTGGCGCGGATGAGGGTTCCCCCGATGTGCCGCCTTCCTCTTGGTCCTCGTCGTCCTCCTCTTCCGAGGGACTGGCACTCTCAGCTTCATGGACCTCCTCCTCACCAGCTGAAAGCAGGAAGGCACAAGAGTAGCTTTAGAGTGAGGACAGGGCGTCAGCGAGGGAGGCATGAGTGGTGGCATTATGCGCATTGGTCGGACAGTGGCAAAGGATGTAGATCTGAAGCGCAAGGGGAACGAGAGAGGTCCAAACGGTCATGTCCTTACCATTGGGGCCCAGCACAGGGTCGGCATCTCCAATAGCAACGGGGCCAATCACCCGGCCACGCATGAGTCGAGCCACGCGCTCCTCCAGGTCACTGAGCTCCTGGAACTGGCCACGGCCTCCCCCGGTGACATTACGGCTCTTCATATTCTTGGCCAGCTTGGCCTGCAAGAGAAAGGACGGCCTCTAAGTACAGTGTGTTGCCCTGTTGTTGTCTGCACTGCCTCCCATGGTCGATTAGCATGGCCAGTGTGGTGCCCTGTTGTTGTGTGCACTGCCTCCCATGGTCGAATAGCTTGGCCAGTGTGTAAAGTGCAGAAAGTGCTATTGATGATCATGCCAGTGCCATAGCTGCGGGAGGAGGGCTGGCCATTAGGCCTTTGAGGTCCCTTTGCCCATAATGTGAGGTGCACATGCAAGGATGAGGAGGACACTGGAAAGGGTACTCACCCTGACCATCCGAGTGAGGTCGTTGTACTTCTTGCGGCATTGGTCCGCACTCCTGGGGACATTGCTGGTGGATGACACCCTGTGGGCGATTTCCCTCCAGGCTCTCCTGTACTGCCTCCTGGGAGCCTTCTTGCCACTGTCCGGGCACAAGATCTCTCTTCTCTTTTCAAAAGCCTTAAGCAGCACCCTCAAAGCATGCTCTGAGAAGCGCTGCGCTCGTTCACGAGCCTTCTGCATGGCTTCAGGCGCTATTTGGGTCCACCAGCAGTGTTCAGGCCTAGCTGCAGGGCTCCACTATCCAGGGCGTGGCAGCAGACAAAGTCGACCCTTCCCCCTTTAAGAGCTGGCCGGCGTCAGGGTGTCTGCTGTCAATCAAAACATGACCGCACCTGCGCTGCGCCCGGCCTCGGCGTTATCAGTCCGCACCGCCGGCTTAGCGCCTAAAGATAGGAGTGCAACGCCAGTTTCAGCGCTTGCCCAAACTCCTTGGCCAAATCTACTGAATTTCGGCGAAGTGGCCTACACTTTCCGGCGGGCGCTAACTTTAGTGCCCGCCCGACTTTAGCGCCCCAGAAGTGGCGCGACTGAATTTCTAGGCCATATACTTTAAAAAAAATTTGTTTATGGGACCAGGGTGCCGCTGGCAATGCCAGCATTTATTGCCCATCCCTAGTTGCCTTTGAGAAGGTGGTGGTGAGCCGCCTTCTTAAACCGCTGCAGTCCATGTGGTGATGGTACTCCCACAGTGCTGTTAGGTAGGGAGTTCTAGGATTTTGACCCAGTGACGATGAAGGATCGGCGATATACTTCTAAGTCAGGATGGTGTGTGACTTGGAGGGGAACTTGGAGGTGGTGGTGTTCCCATGTGCCCTTGTCCTAGGTGGAAGAGGTCATAGGTTTGGGAGGTGCTGCCGAAGAAGCCTTGGCGAGTTGCCGCAATGCATCTTGTAGATGGTACACACTGCAGCCACGGTGCGCCAGTGGTGGAGGGAGTAAATGTTTAAGGTGGTGGATGGGATGCCAATCAAGCGGGTTGCTTTGTCCTGGATGGTGTCGAGCTTCTTGAGTGTTGTTGGAGCTGCACTCATCCAGGCAAGTGGAGAGTATGCCATCACACTCCTTACTTGTGCCTTGTAGATGGTGGAAAGGCTTTGGGGAGTCAGGAGGTGAGACACTCGCCGCAGACTACCTAGCCTCTGACCCGCTCTTGTTGCCACAATATTTATGTGGCTGGTCCAGTTAAGTTTCTGGTTAATGGTGACCCCCAGGATGTTGATAGTGGGGGACCACAGCTTAAATTATTATTTCTCTGCAAAGCACTTGGGCACCACATGTAGCCGTATTACTTGGAACTTATACTAAAACTATTGAAAAATAAACATCGCAGGATATTTCCGCTCCAGTTGCATGAAAATGTACTGAAATGGTTTAGATAATTAATAAGTTGAATAAACAGCATCTTTTTCCTTAATTATAGTGCACTGGCCATATCATTTCCAAATGATAAAGATGATTATCATTCAGTATATAGTATTTGCCGTGATTAAGTCACCATCATTGCATTTTCAGTGTGGAGGTTATCATGCATTAATGATATGGAGTGCAGTGACCCTTGTTCATGAACACAATGATGGTCACCATTGACATAAAAGGACCAAAAACTGAATAAACCTCCTGAACCTCATTGCATATGTATTTTAAATAATAATGAGTAGCATGGAGTGATTTCCAGCTAGTGAGAGTGATGAACTTAAAGAAATTAGTATTAGTAAAGAAATAGTACTGGAGAAATTAATGGGACTAAAAGCCAACAAATGCTCTGGACCTAATGGACTATGTCCGATAATTTTAAAAGAGGTGGCTACAGAGATAATGGATACATTGATTTTGATCTTCCAGAATTCCTTAGATTTTAGAATGGCCCCGCCGATTGGAAGGTATTCAAGAAAGGAGAGAAGAGAGAAACCCGGGAACTATAGGCCAATTAGCCTGACATCAGTAGTAGGGAAAATGCTAGAATCTATTATTAGGGATGTGGTATCAGGGCACTTAGAAAATCATAATAGGATTGGGCAGAGTCAACACGGATTTATGAAAGGGAAAGGACAAATCTGAGAGTTTTTTGAGGCTGTAACTTGCAGAGTAGATAAGGGGGAACCAGTGGATGTTGTGTAGTTGGATTTTCAAAAAGCATTTGATAAGGTGCTACACAAGAGGTTATTACACAAAGTTAGGATTCATGGGATTGGGGGTAATATATTATGGATTGAGAATTGGTTAACGGACAGAAAACAGAGTGTAGGAATAAACAGGTCATTTTCAGGTTGGCAGGCTGTAATTAGCGGGGTGTCGCAAGGATCAGTGCTTGGGCCTCAGCTATTTACAATCTATATCAATGACTTAGATGAGGGGACCAAGTGTAATGTATCCAAGTTTGCTGATGATACAAAGCTAGGTGGGAAAGTGAGGAGGATGCAAAGAGGCTGCAAAAGGATATAGACAGGTTAAGTGAGTGGGCAAGAATATGACAGATGGAATATAACGTGGAGACATGAAGTTATCCACTTTGGTAGGAAAAATAGAAAAGCAGACTATTTTTGAGAAGGTGAGAGACTGTGAACTGTTGGTATTCAAAGGGAACTGGGTCTCCTTGTACACGAATCACAGACAGTTAACATACAGGTACAGCAAGCAATTAGGAAAGCAAATACTATGTTAGCCTTTATTACAAAGGGATTGGAGTATAAGACTAAAGAAGTCTTACTGCAATTGTATCAGGCCTTGGTGAGACCACACCTGGAGTACTGTGTACAGTTTTGGTCTCCTTACCTAAGGAAGGATATACTGTACTTAGAGGGACTGCAATGAAGATTCACCAGACTGATTCCTGGGATGAGGGGATTGTCCTATGAGGAGAGATTGAGTAGACTAGGCCTATATTTCCTGGAGTTTAGAAGAATGAGAGGTAATCTAATTGAAACAAATAAAATTCTTAAGGGACTTGAGAGGGTAAATGCTGGGAGGATGTTTCCCCTGGCTGGGGAGTCTAGAACCAGGGGCCACTGTCTCAGAATAAGCAGTCAGCTATTTAGGACTGAGATGAGAAGAAATTTCTTCACTGAAAGGGTTGTGAATCTTTGGAATCCTCAGTCATTGAGTATATTCAAGACAGAGGTCGATAGATGTTTGGATACTAAGGAATCAAGGGATATGAGGATAGAGCAGGAAAGTGGAGTTGAGGTAGAAGATCACTGAATGGCGGAGCAGGCTCGAAGGGCTGAATGGCCTACTCCTGCTTCTATTTCTTATGTTCTTATATCAAGTTTCTCATGGCTTATGACAGCATGATAGAATCTTCTTTGGGATTAGTGCCTCACTCCCAGACATCATTATTCTCTGTATAAATTAACAACAGACAACAGACAGGCCTTCAATGTGATTACAAAATAAATTTAAATAATACGAGGGGCAGAAGAGCTGTATTGTTGTTTGAATACAGAATTTAATTTTGACATTTTAGAAAACTAGGTTGCCTATGCTGTAAACCTCTTAAAAAAGGAAAAAGCTCTTAGTATTGGTTATAAAATATACCTAATGGTGCATATTCCTGATTAAAGTCTCATGTATCGATGATTGCTGGTGCATGCAAATAATCAGCTTCAATCTAAACCCAGCAGTGCTTGAATTTGATGCATTAGAAATATGACTGGTTGATTGATTCCAACTGAACATCATGACCTTGAGTTACTTGTTTCAGCTAAAGAACAGCTCATCCTAAAGGGACCAGAGTCTAGCATTTGCCAAAAATTCTTATCCATTTCTTGATATAGCAAATATGTTATTGAAAGCTACTGTTAATTCTTCAGGATTCATTAGACCTAAAAGACTAGAACAGTGAAACTTCTCAGTTAGAGGTCCAGCTTGATGCTGAGTAAGTGTCATAGCAGGAAACTGTAATCAACTCTAATTTTCTTCACTTGTACATTCATCATCCATTGGAAGATAATTAACATAGAATGAAGTGATATTAACCACTAAACATAAAATCTAGCCCAAGGAGAGGAGTCTTGAGAAGCGGAAAGGCAAGGCACAGCATCTCAGTCTTGTTGCCAACAGATACGAATTCACAGCACATAACTGCCATGAACATGGCACTTAATCTCAGATTTGAGAGGCAAGAATAGAGTGTGTGAATTTGGAAATGTCACACAGGTTCAAAATGGGCTGCAGGAGCTGTATTGTCTCATGCTTTGCACGGACAGCTATTTGCGTTAATTTGAGCAATAGTTATTACAATTATTATTAGAATCTTCTATAGCATATTGTTTGTTCCTCATTTCAAGCCGTGTTAATGTTTTACTTGCTATATTTGTAGCACATAATTATCTGCTTTGCTAACAATTCTGTTGACAGCATCACCTACAATTTTTAGCAAATGGAATTGCAACACAACTGAATCTTTCTTCCAAATACAACACTATAATTATTGCTGTCTGCCAAGGTGTAACCCAGGCTGGTTTCTAAATATTACACTGCACTGTTTATTACATCAGAAATATCCATACAAAACTTTATAAGATTTTTGTTGCTTTTCCAATCATGAAAATGTTTTGTGAAGGATATTTTCATCAGCTGACCACTTCATTATTGTTCAAAATTCTCTTCCAAAATGGCGATATAAGTTGAGATATTGTTGTTGGTGATATTGGTAAACAAATGCATAACTGATCATATGATATTCCTCTGCGATTTTAACAGAGGCATTTACCTGTTCATTTTAGATAGGTTAATGCCTCTAATAAAACAGCAGACAGATGAGTAACATACAAACTTGTTGAGCATTCATCCACTAATGTTGCCAACAGTAATTTCTAGACATTGGCCTAGAAATTCGGTGGCACCCCGTTTGGGGCGCCAAGCTCGCCTGGGTGCCGGAAGTTCCGCCCCGGAAGGAGCCGATTGTGCCAGCGCGATATTCAGTTTCAGCGCCCCAAACGGAAGCGGGGCACTGCTCGAGGTGCCCCGCGTCCCTTTTGGGATGCTGAAACTGAATATCGCAGCGCAACGTGCCGCAGCGCCACACGCTGTGGCATGGCGTGCTGCGGTACTGCAGGCCTTCCTCCCCTTCTTAAAGGGGAGGGGCCTGCACCAGCGCGATCAGAGATCGCGAGTGCCGGCAAAAGAGCCCGGCACCGAGGAGAGGTGCCGGGCTCTTGGGACACAGCCGGCACTGCCCGGGGGGGGGGGGCTCAGGAGGCCGGGGACGGCGGCGCGAGGAGGTGCTGGCAGGCGGCCAACAAAAAAAATGGCCACCCCGCACCTCCCCTTTAATTAGCGCCACTACCGCCGCAGGTCAGCCCCCCTGAACCGGTCGCAGATTGCAACCGGCATTACAGCGGGGGGGTGCGACCCAATATCACGATCGGGGCGGTAGCGGGGCGCTGCGCGCACCGATGACGTCATCGGTGGCGGCGCAGCGCTACAGGCTAATGCCATTAGCGCCTCGCTAAATTTCGCGGGGGGCGTGGCCAGTGGCGCTAAAGCCACTAAGTACCCTCTTTGGGCGCTAACTGGTGGCGCAGCCACCGAATTTCTACAACAGGCAAGATAGTCCAGATCCCAACAGAGCTCAAAAGTAAAATGGCAGAATAAATGCAGTAAACAAATGTAATTTATTTCAGTTTTGTAACTACTGTCTTGAATATTCAGTTACCCATCATCACAGAGTCAAAGGAACAAGTTCCCCAGCTGACCTGCTAGTGCTCTCTGCTGGTCAAGAAGCATATTAAAACAACAACTTACATTTATAAAGTACATTTAACGTAGCAAAACGTCCCAAGGCGCTTAACAAGAGCGATATCAATAAAAACATTTTTGACACCGAGCCACAGGAGGTATCAGGACAGAATTAATAACAAGGACATTATCAAAAGCTTGGTCAAAGAGGTAGGTTCTAAGGAGCATCTTAAAGGAGGAGAGAGAGGTGGGGAGGTTTAGGGAGGGAATTAATAACAAGGACATTATCACAAACAATACCAGAAACAAAATAACATGGAACGTATATTCACAGAAAAGGTCAGACTTGTTCTTAGTAAAGTGAAATATACAGGAAACCTCGTTAATAAAACTCATACATTAACAACATCCTTTGTACATGGGACTTGCATTCATATACCATGTTAATAAAAATATTATTTAGCTATTCACTGGGATTTGTTTTCATATTGTGCAATGCTGTTTTATCTGACAGTTGGGTCCTAATAAGATTCATATTTACTTGGCAAAAATAAAACTAATCTTCAGGAAGCTGTCGCTTAGGTTTTTGCTGTACTAAGGGAAAGAAGGGAGGAATGAATTAAAAAACCAATCCATTTTCTGCATGGTATTTTAGGTATTGAGTGTTAATTGTTAATAATTGATTGTTCGCAACCTTGGTGTCATATTTGACCCTGAAATGAGCTTCCGACCACATATCTGCAGCATAACAAAGACCGCCCACTTCCACCTCCGTAACATCGCCCGTCTCCGCCCTTGCCTCAGCTCATCCACTGCTGAAACCCTAATTGAATTCCATATTCAATTAGAGGGTGAGAAGGTTGGATCTCAAACAAGCGTGCTAAGCTTGAATAAAGGAGACTATGAAGGTATGAGAGCGGAATTGAGTCGAGTGGATTGGGAAAATAGATTAAAGGGTAAGACGATACATGATCAGTGGTGTACATTTAAGGAGTTATTTTACAACTTCCAAAAAATATATATTCCACTGAGAAGAAAAGGGTGTAAAAGAAAAGACAGCCATCCGTGGCTATGTAAAGAAATTAAGGATAGTATTCGACTAAAAACAAGGGCATATAAGGTAGCTAAATCTAGTGAGGATAGAGGATTGGGAAAACTTTAAAAGACAGCAAAAAGTAACAAAAAGATTGATTAAGAAAGGGAAGATAGATTATGAAAGTAAATTAGCAAAAAATATAAAAATAGATAGTAAGAGTTTTTATAGTTATATAAAAAGAAAAAGGGTGGCTAAAGTAAATGTTGGTCCCTTAGAGGATGAGACCGGGAAATTAATGGTGGGAAATATGGAGATGGCAAAAACACTGAATGAATATTTTACATCAGTCTTTACAGTAGAAGACACTAAGAATATCCCAACACTGGACAAACAGGGGGCTAAAGGGGGGGAGGAGCTAAACACGATCAAAATCACTAAGGAAGTGGTACTCAGTAAAATAATGGGATTCAAGGCGGATAAATCACCTGGACCTGATGGCTTACATCCTAGGGTCTTGAGGGAAGTGGCGGTAGGGATTGTGCATGCATTGGTAATAATTTTCCAAAACTCCCTGGACTCGGCAATGGTCCCGGCAGACTGGAAAACTGCTAATGTAACACCCTTATTTAAAAAGGGCAGTAGACAGAAGGCTGGAAACTGTAGACCGGTTAGCCTAACATCTGTGGTAGGTAAAATTTTGGAGTCCATTATTAAGGAGACAGTAACAGGACATTTGGATAATCATAATTTAATAGGACAAAGTCAGCATGGTTTTATGAAGGGGAAGTCATGTTTGACAAATTTGCTGGTGTTCTTTGAGGAAGTAACATATAGGGTGGATAAAGGGGAACCAGTGGACGTAGTGTATTTAGACTTCCAAAAGGCATTTGACAAGGTGCCACACAAAAGATTATTGCTTAAGATAAAAAATCACGGGATTGGGGGTAATATTCTGGCATGGATAGAGGATTGGCTATCTAACAGAAGGCAGAGAGTTGGGATAAATGGTTCGTTCTCAGACTGGCAATCAGTAACTAGTGGTGTTCCGCAGGGGTCAGTGCTGGGTCCCCAACTCTTTACAATCTATATTAACGATTTGGAGGAGGGGACCGAGTGTAACATATCAAAATTTGCAGATGATACTAAGATGGGGGGGAAAGTAGTGAGTGAGGAGGACATAAAAAACCTTCAAGGGGACATAGACAGGCTAAGTAAGTGGGCAGAGATTTGGCAGATGGAATACAATACTGGAAAGTGTGAGGTTATGCACTTTGGCAGGAAAAATCGTAGAGCAAGTTATTATCTTAATGGCAAGAAACTGGAAAGTACTGAAGTACAAAGGGATCTGGGGGTCCTGGTGCACGAAACTCAAAAGGTTAGTATGCAGGTGCAGCAAGTGATTAAGAAGGCCAATGGAATGTTGGCTTTCATTGCTAGGAGGATAGAATATAAAAATAGGGAGGTATTGCTTCAGTTGTACAAGGTATTGGTGAGACCGCACCTGGAATACTGCGTACAGTTTTGGTGTCCATACTTAAGAAAGGACATACTTGCTCTCGAGTCAGTACAAAGAAGGTTCACTCGGTTAATCCCGGGGATGAGGGGATGGACATATGAGGAGAGGTTGAGTAGATTGGGACTCTACTCATTGGAGTTCAGAAGAATGAGAGGCGATCTTATTGAAACATATAAGATTGTGAAGGGGTTGGATCGGGTGGATGCAGGGAAGATGTTCCCGATGATGGGTGAAGCTAGAACTAGGGGGCATAGTCTTAGAATAAGGGGCTGCTCTTTCAAAACTGAGATGAGGAGGAACTACTTCACTCAGAGGGTGGTAGGTCCATGGAATATGCTGCCTCAAAAAGCTGTCGAAGCTACATCATTACATAAATTTAAAACAGAAATAGACATAAATGGCATAAAAGGAAATCTAAAAAGGTGACTCAACCGTGGATAACAGGGGAAATTAGAGACAGCATAAAATCCAAAGATAGGGCGTATAAAATAGCCAAAAAAAGCGCCAGAGCGGAAGATTGGGAACAGTTTAAGATAGAGCAAAGGAGGGCAAAGGGCATAATCAAGAGGGGCAAAATAGCTTACGAAAACAAGCTGGCGGAAAATATAAAAACTAACTCCAAAAGCTTTTATAAGTATATCAAAAGGAAAAGACTGGTGAAAACCAAAGTTGGTCCATTGCAGTCAGATACGGGGGAATATATAATGGGAAATAAGGAAATGGCAGATCAACTAAATGCATACTTTGGGTCAGTCTTTACGAAGGAAGACACAAAAAACCTCCCTGGGATATCGGGAAAAATAGGGACATTGGCAAAGGAGGAACTGACGCAAATCAATATCTCTAAGGATATGGTGTTAAGGAAGCTAAAGGGATTGAAGGTGGACAAATCCCCAGGGCCTGATAACATGCATCCTAGGGTACTGAAGGAGGTGGCCCTAGAGATAGCGGATGCACTAAGGATGATTTTTCAGAATTCATTAGACTCGGGAACAGTGCCCATGGATTGGAGGGTAGCTAACGTTACCCCACTATTCAAAAAGGGGGGTAGGGAAAAAGCAGGTAATTACAGACCTGTAAGCCTTACATCAGTTGTGGGCAAAATGCTGGAGTCCATCATTAAGGATGAAATAGCGGAGCACTTAGCAAATGGGGACAGGATAGGACAGAGTCAACATGGATTTACAAAGGGTAAATCGTGCTTGACTAATCTATTGGAATTTTTTGAGGGAGTAACTGGTAGAATAGATGGGGGAGAGCCAGTAGATGTGGTGTACCTGGACTTCCAAAAGGCCTTCGATAAGGTCCCACATAAAAGATTAGCATGGAAAATTGAGGCTCATGGGATAAAGGGGAAAGTATTGGCGTGGATAGGGAACTGGCTGTCAGATAGAAAACAGAGAGTTGGAATAAACGGCTCATTTTCTGAATGGCAGGCAGTAACAAGTGGGGTACCACAGGGATCTGTCCTGGGCCCCCAGCTGTTCACAATTTACATTAATGACCTGGATCAGGGAGTCGGATGCAGCATTTCCAAATTTGCAGACGACACTAAACTAGGAGGGGGGGTGGGCTCAGAGGAAGAGACCAGGAAGCTCCAGAGCGATTTGGACAGACTGGGCGATTGGGCGGATAAATGGCAGATGCACTATAATGTGGACAAGTGCGAAGTTATCCACCTTGGGTGCAGGAACGGGAGGGCAAATTATTATTTAAATGGCAATAGATTGGGAGAGGGGGAAGTACAGAGAGACCTGGGTGTTCTTGTACACCAGTCACTGAAGGCGAGCATGCAGGTGCAACAGGCGGTCAAGAAGGCAAACGGTATGCTGGCCTTCATAGCAAAAGGGTTAGAATACAGGAACAGGGATACCTTGCTGCAGCTGTACAGGGCACTGGTGAGACCACACCTCGAGTACTGTGTACAGTTTTGGTCGCCTCATCTGAGGAAGGATGTTCTTGCCATGGAGGGGGTGCAGCGGCGATTCACCAGGCTGATACCAGGAATGGCGGGAATGACCTATGAGGAGAGACTATGTAGTTTAGGGATGTACACACTGGAGTTTAGAAGATTGAGAGGGGACCTCATAGAAGTGTATAAAATTCTGACAGGTCTAGACAGACTGGATGCAGAAGGAATGTTTCCCTTGGCGGGTGAGAACAGAACTAGAGGACATAATTTAAGGATAAGGGCTAAACCATTTAGGACAGAGATGAGGGGGAATTTCTTCACTCAGAGAGTGGTGAACCTGTGGAACTCATTGCCACAGAGGGCAGTGTACGCCAGCTCATTAAATATATTTAAGAGGGAATTAGATATATTTCTACGGGCAAAAGGGGTTAAGGGTTACGGAGAGAAGGCGGGGACGGGATACTGAATTAAAGGATCAGCCATGATCTCATTGAATGGCGGAGCAGGCACGAAGGGCCGAATGGCCTACTCCTGCTCCTATCTTCTATGTATCTATGTATCTATGACAGTTTCCTAGAAGTAAAAGGAATTAAGGGTTACGGGGAGCGGGCAGGAATTTGGACGAGTCTAGGTTCGGATCGGTCATGGCCCTGTGGGTAGCGGAGCGGGCCCAGGGGCCGTGTAGCCTGATCCTGCTCCTAATTTGTGTGTCTAATTCTGTTCGATGCAGGAGATGGTTCTGTGATAGTGGATTGGCAGTTAGGATCAGATCAGCCATGATCTTATTGAATGGCGGAGCAGGCTCGAGGGGCCGATTGGCCTACTCCTGCTCCTATTTCTTATGTTCTTATCCATGCCTTTGTTACCTCTAGACTTGACTATTCCAACGCACTCCTGGCTGGCCTCCCACATTCCACCCTACGTAAACCTGCCCGTGTCCTAACTCACACCAAGTCCCGTTCACCCATCTCCCCTGTGCTTGTTGACCTACATTGGCTCCCGGTTAAGTCGCGCCTTGATTTCAAAATTTTCATCCTTGTTTTCAAATCCCTCCATGGCCTCATCCCTTCCTATCCCTGTAATCTCCTTCAGCCCCACAACCCTCCGCCCCCCCCCCCGAGATATCTGCATTCCTCTAATTCTGCCCTCTTGAACATCCCTGATTATAATCACTCAACCTTTGGTGGCCGTGCCTTCTGTTGCCTAGGCCCTAAGCTCTGAAATTCCCTGCCTAAACCTCTCCGCCTCGCTACCTCTCTTTCCTCCTTTAAGACGCTCCTTTAAACCTACCTCTTTGACTAAGCTTTTGGTCACCTGCCCTAATTTATCCTTATGTGGCTCAGTGTCAAATTTTGTGTCATGAAATACTTCTGTGAAGCGCCTTGGGACGTTTTACTACATTAAAGGCGCTATATAATACAAGTTGTTATTGTAGTTGTTGTTGATGGTAGTCAATTGTTCTGTACATCAGTTACAAAAAAGGAACTTCATCAGTTTTATTACCAAAGCTTTATTGGAGGGGGAAATGGAGCTAATATTAACCCTTAAAGACAACTGGTGTACAAGCTTGCCATTGTCACTGAGCAGAACGAAGCGGATTTATGCCTGCAATTCACCTTGTGTCAAATGCTTGGTCTCAGATGTGCCATCAGGGGCAGGCAATGGGTGTAGGTCAGATGCTTCCACATATTAGGGGACCTGACTCAGAGGGGTTACGGAGTCTGATGGTGTCAGGAAACTGTGCCAAAGTCAGTAGACTAGGATACTCAAGTAATTATATAATTTTAACTGTATAGGCCAATGCACACCACTATATCAAGGGGGCACGTTGGGGGAGTTCCTGGACTACCTTGGGAAATTTCACCCATTGCACTCTCGGGAGGCCTCAATGGAACTCTCACAAGCTGAAAGTTCATGTGATTTCTGCAGAGGAACCAGCAAAGGCCCCAACAAAGGCAAAGGGATCAAGTACTTTTCTGAAGAGGCAGAACGGCTCCCTTTGGAGCTGAAGACTTTTAATAGTTGTTTTTTTCTTGGCCCGGATGTGCCTCAGGGGTCTTCTGATAGAGCAACTATGGACTGCTCCACACTACAAAGGCAGGATAGGGGCAGGCATTGTGGTCCTCTGACCATGCAGATGATTTCATCCCCTAGGATTTGGGCTGGGTTCTGAATCTTAGCGTATGGGCGCTGGGAGTTTCACTCCACCAAACTTCTGCTGGCAGAGTGGGACTATAGGAATTTTATCCCCTATTTATGTTAATTCATCTCACCCATGACCTTAACCTCAGTAACTTCTTTAAGCTAATTCATGAAGGCATCAGCGCTTATTGTACAAACAAAAATATATAAAAGTACAGTATTTGTAATGGTTTTATTTAAAAATACTCCTGATAGTGAAACTTCCTCTTTATATGACTAGGGATCTTGCGTATTCTTTCCTGCTTCAATTTGTAGTTAGATGTATATTTAGCTGAACCATTAATCAATTTTTAAAATCCTATCAATTGACATAAGACACATGGAATTATAAATAGGTAATATTGATTAGCTGTTCGCTTTAGAATAATCTATTAAGAAATATTGAGTTTCAGACATAAGTGGACAAACAAACTTTGGGTATGAAGCAACCTGCCAAATGGACAGAGCTTTCTCCCCTCCTTATTTTCTTCCCAATTGCCCATCATTATTGGACAATTTCTCCCATTGTGTTCCTTAGCTAGGACTGTGGACTTCTCCAGGCTTCTGTGGGATATACTGGTATAATGAGGATGATCCTTGGATGTTGAGTTTTAGGCTGCTCATCTAGATAACAGACAACTTAATTTTGGAGTGACTGACGCAGTGATGCATGTCACCCCTCACCTTGGTGAAAGCAGATATATGCTAAAGGATAAGTAAGGATGCTCCTCAGTGCTTATAGATTAAGTTCCAATCCCTGGAATTGAACCTTTCCTTTTCAGAAATACCAATAAAGTGTACTAAGATCTTAAAAGAGATGGAAAATCCTAGATAAATCATTTTTGTTTGAGAAGGTAAAATGGCAGTTGTTTTATCACAATGAGGTTAGGTTGGAAGTGATACAAAGATGAGTTTGCTTTGAATTGTCATGTTTGCAAAAAATAAAAAAAGTTTTGCTGAACACTTTTTCATGATTGCAGAGCCCTTTCAAAACATTTCCACATTTTACTAATATACAGACCACATGGACAACCAACACCCTCGACTCTTTAACTGTGACCTACGCTTTACAGTTACCTGGTCAATAAACTGACTGAAAAGTAGAATGGCTGTCTGTCCAAAGTGCTGCAGCCTATGAGAAATATCTGGGTCTGTAAGGGTAAATGTTTTCCTTTAACCAACTCATGATCTACTTCCCATTTTAAATGTTACCGTTGTCAAATGGAATAAATCCATTCTGCCATCAGAAACAATTACCTTCTTGTTGACACTGGCTCATTCCTTGCGTAGAACAAAACATGCTTTATAGATGGAAACAAATATACCAATCACAAAGTTTTAGTGACATAATACTTCCATAATAACCCTCAACAATCTAAATCCCAAATCCAGCTGTGTTTATTTTTCAAATTCAAACTACAATAAAGGAGTCTTTACATGGAGGGAAGTGAATGAAGTTAATGTATGAATATTAATCATGACACATGGTACAATCCTTTTGCGTATGCATATAACTGATGAATGCACAAAACAATATACTGTGGCGGAGCCACCAAGGGTCTCAGAACAATTAGTAATAATCCCTTTAACTACAGTGTAGTGCAACCGCGGACTGCACCTTTAAACTGCCTGTTAACTGTACTGTATTGTGTTTTCCTGCACTCCACGTGATGACGTCATGATGCCGATCACGTGACCACCAGTGGCGTGAAGAACACGATGACGTCAGCTTCCAGAATCTTCCAGTAGTCGTCGAGTGCCCAGCAAGCTGAATAGACCTGTGTACCGTTTCTCCTGTAGTTTCCCTGTTAACTTCGTTCATTAAAACCTGTTGATTTGATTCATCGAGTCGAATAACTTATTCAGGTAGGAACCTCCGTTCCTACAATACTGGATATCCAAATGTTTAAGGTGTTTTGGTGGAACTACTATTGCTATCTGTATTGCATGGTTTATAAACAGCATCTTAAATTAGCTATTTTTCAGTGCTTTAGTACCAATACCATATTGCATGGATTGTTACTATTTAAATGATTACATTTAATAACATGAATATGATAATTCTACACATGCACAAGCTTTCAGTCTTTCTGAAACTGCACAGATGTTAATCTGGAGGCTTCAAAAAGTCTCTTCTAGTCTTTGCAGCCAAATCCTCTGTACACTTTAAAATCAAATACCTTGTGGAAAACTTGGGTATGTATGAATTAAAGATACCAAAATTAATTAATAAAAATGAAATTAAAGGAAGCACATACCAGAATTAAAATCACTTACAATGTTTATTATTTGATTTCTAGGTCTGAGCTGAACAATCTGTTAAAAAAGGTTTACTTAGTTCTTTAAAAAAAAATACAGTAAGCTTTTATTATCCCTTAAATAACCAGATTCTCCATTTGGCACAAGGCCTCACTGTGTGCCACAGTGCCATCTAGCTACCACACTTTTTAATTACTTTTTTCTTTTATTGAATTCTCAAAAATGTACATCTATATCTGATATAGCCATTGAACGTTTTGAATTCATGTGCTTGAAGGAAAATGCATTGATACGTCCAGGTTGCTTGACAGGACTGCTTTTCGTGGATAGGCATGTGTTTCCCTCAAATGGGCAATGTCATTTGGTGGGGATAGTTGACATAAATGAGCCAGAGGAGCAGCTGGTTCCTCAGATAGGGTTTTGAAAACACAGGCATGTATACCATTGGGGCCCTTAGCTTTCTAAAATTTTAAATACATTAACAGAGCAACAGTTTCAGATAGGAGAAGACCTTTGGACCGTCTAGCCTACGTATTCACAGTATTCCTGTGGTGCATTTCTAATGACCCTGAATCTCATTTGTTGACAAGGCCCTCTAGTTTCTAATTGAAACCCATTAAGGTTTCTTGTACCACCACCTGTGCCAGTAATCTGTTCCATATACTTGTTAAGATGTCTGAAAATGTTAAAAAGACATATATAAAGACACTGTATCTGAATGCACGAAGCATTTATAATAAGGTAGGTGAATTAACAGCGCAAATAGATGTAAACGGATATGATATAATTGCGATTACGGTGACATGGCTGCAGGGTGACCAAGGCTGGGAGCTGAATATCCAAGGATATTCAATATTTAGGAAGGACAGGCAAAAAGGAAAAGGAGGTGGGGTGGCATTGTTAGTAAAGGATGAAATCAGAGCAATAGTGTGAAAGGATACTGGCTCAGAAAATCACAGTGTAGAATCAGTCTGGGTGAAGCACCAAGGGGCAGAAAACACTGGTGGGAGTTGTCTATAGGCCTCCAAACAGTAGTAGTAATGTAGGGGATGGCATCAAACAGGAAATTAGAGATGCATGTAACAAGGGTACTACAGTAATCATGGGTGACTTTAATCTACATATAGACTGGCCAAAACAAATTAGCAATAATACTGTGGAGGATGAATTCCTGGAATGTGTACGAGATGTTTTTTTAGACCAGAACGTTAAGGAGCCAACTAGGGAACAGGCTATCCTAGATTGGGTATTGTGCAAAGAGAAGGGGTTAATTAATAATCTTGTTGTGCGGGGTTCTTTAGGGAAGAGTGACCATAACATGATAGAATTCTTCATTAAGATGGAAAGTGAAATAATTCAATCTGAAACTAGGGTCCTAAATCTAAACAAAGGAAACGACGAAGGTACGAGGAGTGAGTTGGCTATGATAGATTGGGGAGCTTCATTAAAAGGCATGACGATGGATAGGCAATGGCTAACATTTAAGGAACAAATGCATGAATTGCAACAGTTATACATTTCTTTCTGGCGCAAAAACACAAAAGGAAAAGTGGCCCAACCATGGCTAACAAAAGAAATTAAAGATAGTATTAGATCCAAAGAGGAGTCATATAAAGTTGCCAGAAAAAGTAGCAAGCCAAAGGATAGGGAACAGTTTAGAGTTCTGCAAAAAAGGACCAACAGATTGATTAAGAGGGGAAAAATAGAGTATGAGAGTAAACTTTCAAGGAACATAAAAGCAGATTGTAAAAGCTTCTACAAGTATGTAAAAAGAAAAAGATTAGTGAAAACAAATGTAGGTCTCTTACAGTCAGAAACGGGAGAATATATAATGGGGAACAAGGAAATGGCAGGGCAATTAAACAAATACTTTGGTTCTGTCTTCATGGAAGAGGACACAAATAACTTCCCAGAAATGCTAGGGAACCAAAGGTTTAGTAAGAAGGAGGAATTAAGGAAATTAGTATTACTAAAAAAATAGTGCTGGAGAAATTAATGGGACTGAAAGCCAATAAATCCCCAGGGCCTGATAATCTGCATCCCAGAGTACTAAAAGAGGTAGCCATGGAAATAATGGATGCATTGGTTGTCATCTTCCAAAATTCTATAGATTATGGAACAGTTCCTACAGATTGGAGGGTGGCAAATGTAACCCCACTATTTAGAAAAGGAGGGAGAGAGAAAACGGGGAACTACAGACCGGTTAGCTTAACATCAATAGTAAGGAAAATGCCAGAGTCTATTATAAAGGATATGATAACAGGACACTTAGAAAATATCAACGGGACTAGACAAAGTCAACATGGATTTGTGAAAGGGAAATCATGTTTGACAAAACTACTGGAGTTTTTTGAGGATGTAACTGGTAGAATAGATAAGGAAGAACCAGTGGATGTGGTGTATTTGGATTTTCAGAAGGCCTTTGATAAAGTCCCACATAAGAGGTTAGTGTGCAAAATTAAAGCACATGGGATTGGGGGTAATATACTGGCGTGGATTGAAAATTGGTTAACAGACAGGAAACAGATAGTAGGAATAAATGGGACTTTTTCGGGGTGGCAGGCAGTGACTAGTGGGGTACCGCAGGGATTGGTGCTTGGTCCCCAGCTATTCACAATATATATCAGTGATTTGGATGAGGGAACCAAATGTAATATTTTCAAGTTTGCTGATGACATGAAACTAGGTGGGAGTGGGAGTTGTGAGGATAATGCAAAGAGGCTTCACGGTGATTTAGACAAGTTGAGTGAGTGGGCAAATACATGGCAGATGCAGTATAACATGGATAAATGTGAAGTTATCCACTTTGGTAGGAAAAACAGAAAGGCAGAGTATTATTCAAATAGTGATAGATTGGGAAATGTTGATGTACAAAGGGACCTGGGTGTCCTTGTACACCAGTCACTGAAATCAAACATGCAGGTGCAGCAAGCAGTTAGGAAGGCAAATGGTATGTTGGCCTTCATTGCAAGAAGATTTGAGTACAGGAGCAAGAATGTCTTACTTCAGTTATACAGGGCCTTGCTGAGACCACACCTGGAGTACTGTGTACAGTTTTGGTCTCCTTACCTAAGAAAGGAGAGTGTACCATAGTGGGAGTGCAACGAAGGTTCACCAGACTGATTCCTGGGATGGCAGGACTGTCGTATGAGGAGAGATTGGGTCGACTAGGCCTGTATTCACTAGAGTTTAGAAGAATGAGAGGGAACCTCATTGAAACATAAAATTCTGACAGGGCTAGACAGACTGGATGCAGGGAGGATGTTTCCCCTAGTTGTGGGGCATCTAGAACGAGGGGTCACAGTCTCAGGATACAGGGTAGGACATTTAGGACTGAGATGAAGAGAAATTTCTTCACTCAGAGGGTGATGAACCTGTGGAATTCTCTACCACAGAAGGCTGTGGAGGCCAAGTCACTGAATATATTTAAGAAGGAGATAGATAGATTTCTAGACACAAAAGGCGTCAGGGGGTATGGGGAGAGAACGGGAATATGTTATTGCGATAGAGGATCAGTCATGATCATATTGAATGGTGGAGCAGGCTCGAAGGGCCGAATGGCCTACTCCTGCTCCTATTTTTCTATGTTTCTACTTACCACCCGTTTAGCAAAAAAGTTCTGCATTTCCTATTTTCTTTTACAAAAGCAAAATACTGCAGATGCTGGAAATCTGAAATAAAAACAGAAAATGCTGGAAATAGTCAGCAGGTCAGGCAGCATCTGTTGAGAGAGAAACAGAGTTAACGGCCTGCATTTTCCAATCGCAGGGCTCCCGCGGGCGGAGGCCTGCAATCTGGAAAAATCTACGCCCTTACCTGAGGGCTCCTGGGACGCACACGCTTCCGCTCCTGGGCCTCTCCAAACTGCAAGTGCGCAGTGCCCACATATCCCAGAGGCGAATGTAGTTTGCAGCGTCTCTGGGATCACGTGGGCCATGGGGAGCCAATCAAAGAAGGGAAACTCCCTTCATATATTTGACAGGTCTTCCTGTCAAGTGTATGAATGCCTGTCAAATATATGAATGGAGATCACCCCAAAAACACTGTAAAACATTAAATATATATTTTTTTTAATCACATTTTTAAAATGACGAAATTACAATAAATTTACAATAAATAGTATTTTAAACAAAAATGTAATTTTTTGAAAAAAATAATTAGTTTTTTACGGAGCTAAAAATAAACTTACCTTTTTTTAAAGTGTTTTTAAATGATAAATCAGTGAAAAAAGTTTTTTTTAACTTTTTTCAACTCTTATCCTGATAAAAGCAGGCCTTACGCCTGCTTTTACCAGGCGTAAGAATCGTAAGGGTTTTCTGCGGGCGGAGAGTCTCCAAAAAGCAGAACTATCCGCCCACAGAGGCCCTTCTCCAGGGTAGGCCATTCTTGACAGATCGGAAATGCCGGTTTCCAGCGCATGAGCAGTGCATGCCTGAAACTGGCATTTCCGATGACCCTATGGGTGGGTACACAGCACGTACTCCCCAGTAGGGATCGGAATATCTGGCCCAACGTTTCAGGATAGACAGAAAAGAAAAGGAGGTGGGGTAGCTCTGTTAATAAAGGATGAGATCAGTGCAGTAGTGAGAAATGATATTGGCTCAGAAGAGCAAGATGTAGGGGGCGATTTACCCATTGGAGGCGGGTTTCGGGTTGGGTGGGTTCCAAATGGCCTCCACTATCAGGTGGGAAAAATTAGCGATTTTCCCCTTATTGGCCAGTTAATTTCAGAGGTGTGGGTTCCCCTGGGCTAATTAGTTTTTTGGGACTGAAACTCGCTTCTGCTGATGTCACTTATCCAGCTTCATTTAAGGGCTGCTTGCTGCCTTGGCTCATTCCACTGGTTTTTGGTCGATGCTGCACCACCTCCAAACTTTTATCTCATTGTTGAATGGTCAGCTCCAAGGTTCTCGGATGAGGCGCTGGGTATCCTGGTTGAGGGGGCGAGAGCTAGCAGGGAGGTGCTCTTCCCCTCATCTGGGAGGAAGAGGCCTCCCAAAGAATCCAAGGCTGTGTGGGTCCAGCTGGCAAGGGATATAACCTCCAGATTGGTGTGCAGATTGGGTGATTCTGTTTATTGATTGAAATGCCACCCCTACGGGAATGTATTAAAATTAGGTGATGGCAAACTGTTGGTGTGATGGCATCTGTTATTTCGGCTAAGGCAGCTCCACATTGCGGGCTCTGCGACACTTACGTGGTCAGGTTGGTGGTCAGACTGAAAGGTGGCCAGAGAGTCATATCCATTGACTATCATGTGTTAAGAAGGAGCCAAGCACATGTGCCACAATGGGCAACCTATGCAAATCTGGCCAGGATTAGTGCATCCCTTGCATCACGACCAGCAATGTGCTTGTGTGCTGCCTCTGCTCTGCTGCTGGTAGATGCGTCGCCGCTCAGTCCTCCTCCTCCTCATCTTCATCCTCATCTGAGGAGGCTATGTACTGAGTCACTTGCTCATCAGGAAGCTGCAAGCCACAACGTTGTGTGATGTTGGACAGTGCACAGCAGACCACGACCATTCTAGAGGATCTGGCTGCTGAGTACTGCAGGGCTCCACCTGATCTGTCAAGGCATCGGAATCGCATCTTCAGCAAGCCAATGGTTTGTTCGATGATGGACCTTGTCGAAATGTGGCTGGCGTTGTAGCGCTCGTCAGCCTCGTTAGCTGGCCTCCTGATCGGCATCATTAACCACTTCAGGGGGTAGCCCTTGTCACCAAGGAGCCATCCGTTAAGTTGGTTTGGTAGATTGAAGAGCGGAGGAATACTAGAGTTCCGCAGGATGAACAAGTCTGGCAACTACCACAGAACTTGGTGCAAACATGCAAAATCTCCTTCTTGTGGTTACACACCAGCTGTCCATTGAGGGAATGGCAGCCCTTGCGGTTGACAAAGGTAGCTGGGTTGTGATGAGGTGCAGTCTATGACACCCTGAATCATTGGCAAGCCTGCCATATTTGCAAAGCCAACCAAACGCGCGGTTACACTTGCTTGATCCCTTGAGAAGTGGATGTAATTGTGCGCCTTTGCGAAAAGGCCATCAGTAACCTGCATGACGAAACTGTGGGTGGCCGACTGGGAGATGCCGCTGATATCTGCTGATGATCCCTGGAAGGAGCCTGAGGCAAAAAAGTTGAGTGCGGTGGTGACTTTGACAACCACTGGTAAGGGGTGTCCACCCGCTCCTCTGGGCTCCAGGTTTGGTTGCAGAAGTGTGCAGATGTCTCCAACAACCTCTCGTGAAACTCTCAGCCTCCTTTGGTACAGCTGCTCAGTCATGTTGAGGTAGCTCATCCTCTGTCTGTAAACCATGAGAGGGGGGTATCTCCTGCGATGACGTGCTTCCATGCACTGGCGCCTTCTGCCCTATGCACCATCAGGTGGGTGAGCAGAAGGTTGGCGCTCCTGCTGCTGTTGCTGCTGAGCTGCCTGGTTCTGCTGCTGCCGTGGCTGCTCCTCATCCGAATCTGAGGTCCATGATGAAAGGAAATAAATGTTTCCCATGCTGCTGGCAGATACCTCTGTTGGGGAAGCGCTCAGTCCAAGCGGGGAGAGGGTCTTCCAAGGAGGTCCCACAGTTGAGAGATAGAAGCTGCAGCACCTCCGACTTCGGTAGGCCTGCTAAAAGTGCTGAAAGACATGTGCAACAAAAGTTCTGCCACCTGCAACTGATCCCTGTTGAAAGCTCCATTTTAATGGTGGCGCTGCAGCTGTGAGGAGGCCACCCACTTATCAACCCGCCAGGATTAACCAGCGTGGTTTAGGAGGGCCGTGCAACATGCTGAAAATGTAGTAAAATAACAAAGGCCTGGCAAAATAGGATTATAGAGCCCCTTAACCACTATTTAAGGGTCTTAACTACCTCTCCCAACTGATGGAGGCGGGACCGAATCGCACCCATGAAACCCACCTCTGGCAAAATTGTGCGGAGGTGGGTTGGAGGCGGGTTCCGAACCCACGCTAACTTTTTGCAATTTTCCCAACTGTCCCGCCTCCTAACCCACCTCCTCAGGGCTGGGAAAATCGCCCCTGTAGAATCAGTTTCATGGAGATAAGAAATAACAAAGGAAAGAAGTCATTGGTGGGCATGGTCTATAGGCCCGCCTAACAGTAGCTACACTGTTGGACAGAGTATAAATCAAGAAATAATGGCAGCTTGTAAGAAAGGTACAGCAATAATCATGGGTGATTTTAATCTTCATATTGATTGGACAAATCAAATTGGCCAAGGTAGCCTCAAGGAAGAGTTCATAGAGTGTATCCAGGATGGTTTCCTAGAACAATATTTTGGGGAACCAACCAGGGAGCAGGCTATCTTAGATCTGGTACTGTGTACTCTTTTTGCTGGGTACATTAACAAATTTGACTGTAAATTAAACAAACTTCAAATGAAACTTAAACAAATCAAATTTAAATTGTATTGGCCGGGTTGATGATGCACTCCAGTCCCCTCGGTGCCCACCGGTCGCGGAAATACTCAAGCGTGCCGGCAGACACCGCATGCTCCATCTCCAGGGCCACCCGGGCGCGAACATGGCCGCGGAAGAGAGGCAGGCATCTGGTACTGTGTAATGAGACAGGATTAATAAATTATCTCATAGTAAAGGATCCTCTTGGAAAGAGTGATCATAGCATGGTTGAATTTCAAATTCAATTGGAGGGTGAGAAAGTTGGGTCTCAAACCAGTGTCCTGATCTTAAATAAAGGCAATTAAAAAGGTATGAAGGCAGAGTTGGCTAAAATGGACTGGGAAAATAGATTAAAGGGTAAGACAGTTGACAAGCAACGGCTGACATTTAAGGAGATATTTCATAATTCTCAACAAAAATATATTCCAGTGAGAAGGAAAGAGTTTAAGAAAAGGGAGAACCATCCGTGGCTAACTAAGGAAATAAAGGATGGTATCAAATTGAAAACAAAGGCATACAATGTTGCCAAGATTAGTGGGAGGCCAGAGGATTGGGAAATTTTTAAAAACCAGCAAAGGACGACTAAAAAAAATGAAGAGTGAGAAGTTGGATTATGAGAGTAAATTAACAAGAAATATGAAAACAGAAGTAAGAGCTTCTACAGGTATATAAAAAGGAAGAGAGTAGCTAAAGTAAACGTTGGTCCCTTAGAGGATGAGACTGGGGAATTATTAATGGGGAACAGGGAAATGGCAGAGACTTTGAACAAATATTTTGTATCAGTCTTCACGGTAGAAGGTGCTAAAACCATCCCAATAATACATAATCAAGGGGCTATAGGGAGGGGGGAACTAAAGGCAATCACTATCAATAAAGAAAAGTAATCAGTAAAATAATGGGACTAAAGGTGGATAAGTCCCCTGGACCTGATGGCCTGCATCCTAGGGTCTTAAATGAAGTACTGCAGAGATAGTGGATGCATTGGTTGCAATCTACCAAAATTCCCTGGATTCTGGAGAGGTCCCAGCGGATTGGAAAACTGCAAATGTAATGCCCCTATTTAAGAAGGGGGGGGGAGACAGAAAGCAGGAAACTATAGACCAGTTAGCCTAACATCTGTCATTGGGAAAATGCTGGCGTCCATTATTAAGGAAGCAGTAGCAGGACATTTAGAAAATCATAATACAGTCAAGCAGAGTCAGCATGGTTTTGCGAAAGGGAAACATAGAAGATAGGAGCAGGAGTAGGCCATTCGGCCCCTCGAGCCTGCTCCGCCATTCATAGAAGATAGGAGCAGGAGTAGGCCATGGCTGATCATCCAAATTCAGTACCCCGTTCCTGCCTTCTCCCCATATCCCGTGATCCCTTTAGCCTTAATAAATATATCCAACTCCATCTTGAATATATTTAATGAATTGGCCTCCACTGCCTTCTGTGGTAGAGAATTCCACAGGTTCACCACTCTCTGGGTGAAGAAATTCCTCCTCATCTCAGTCCTAAATGGCTTACCCCTTATCCTTAGACTATGACCCCTAGTTCTGGACTCCCCGGCCATCGGGAACATCCTTCCAGCATCTAGTCTGTCCAGGCCTGACAGAATTTTATAGGTTTCGATGAGATCCCCTCTCAATCTTCTAAACTCCAGTGAGTATAAGCCCAATCGACCCAATCAAAGGGAAATCATGTTTGACAAATTTTCTGGCGTTCTTTGAGGATGTAACGCGCAGGGTGGATAAAGGTGAACCAGTGGATGTGGTGTATTTGGATTTCCATAATGCTTTTGATAAGGTGCCACATAAAAGGTTACTGCACAAGATAAGAGCTCACGGTGTTGGGTGTAATATATTAGCACCGATAGTGGATTGGCTAACTAACAGAAAACAGAGAGTCGGGATAAATTGGTCATTTTCCGGTTGGCAAACGGTAACTAGTGGGGTGCCACAGGGATCAGTGCTGGGGCCTCAACTATTTACAATCTATATTAATGAATTGGATGAAGGGACCGAGTGTAATGTAGCCAAATTTGCTGATGATACAAAGATAGGTGGGAAAGCAAGTTGTGAAGAGGACACAAAGAATCTGCAAAGGGATATAGATAGGTTAATAAGTGGGCAAACATTTGCCAGATGAAGTATAATGTGGGAAAGTGTGAGGTTATCCACTTTGGTAAGAAAAATAAAAAAGCAAATTATTTAAATGGAGAGATTACAAAATGCTACAGTACAGAGGGACCATGGGGTCCTTGCGCATGAAACACAAAAAGTTAGCATGCAGGTACAGCAAGTAATCAGGAAGGCAAATGGAATGTTGGCCTTTGTTGCAAGGGAGTTGGAGTATAAAAGCAGGGAAGTCCTGCTACAACTGTACAGGGTATTGGTGAGACCACACCTGGAGTACTACGTACAGTTTTGGTCTCCTTATTTAAGGAGGGATCTACTTGCATTGGAGGCAGTTCAGAGAAGGTTCACAAGGTTGATTCCTGAGGTGAAGGAGTTGACTTATGAAGAAAGGTTGAGCAGGTTGGGCCTACATTCATTGGAGTTCAGAAGAATGAGAGGTGATCTTATTGAAACATATAAGATACTGAGGGGGCTCGACAAGGTAGATGCAGAGAAGATGTTTCCCCTTGTGGGGAAATCTAGAACTAGGGGCCATAGTTTCAGAATAAGGGGTCGCCCATTTAAAACTGAGATGAGGAAGAATTTCTTCTCTCAAAGGGTCATAAATCTATGGAATTCTCTGCCCCAGAGAGCTGTGGAAGCCGGGTCATTGAATATATTTAAGATGGAGATAGATAGATTTTTGAACAATAAGGGAGTGATGGGTTAAGGGGAGCAGGCAGGGAAATGGAGCTGAGTCCATGATCAGATCAGCCATGATCTCATTAAATGGCAGAGCAGGCTCGAGGGGCCAAATGGCCTACTCCTGCTCCTATTTCTTATGTTATGTCAGAACTGGAAAAAGTTGGAGATGTAACAGGTTTTTAAGCAAGTGTAGGGGCAGGGAGAGGGGGGTGGGGTGGAGGAAAGAACAAAAGGGAAGGTCTGTGATAGGATGGAAGGCAAGAGAGATTAAGAGACAACAGGGATGATGGTGCAAGGCAAAAGGAGATGATAATGGGACAAGTTAAGAAACAAAAGATGACTCTAGATGAGGTGTGAATGGCAATGGCAGGATGATCGACAGCTGCCATGTGAGAGAGAGAAAAAAAATGATGATAGGGACAGAGGTTATGATTTAAATTGTTGAACTCAGTGTTGAGTCTAGAAGGCTGTAAAGTGCCTAATCGAAAGATGAGGTGCTATTCCTCGAGCTTTTGTGTTGAGCTTCATTGGAACAGTGTAAGAGGCCAAGGTCGGAGAGGTCAGAGTGGGAGTGGAGCGGAGAATTAAAGTGACAGGCGACCGGAAGCTCAGGGTTACCCTTACGGACTGAACGGAGGTGTTCTGCCAAGCGGTCACCCAATCTGCGTTTGGTCTCCCCAATGTAGAGGAGACCGCATTCTGAGCAGCGAATACAGTATACTAAATTGCAAGAAGTATAAGTAAATCGCTGTTTCACCTGGAAGGAGTGTTTGGGGCCCTGGACAGTGGGAAGGGAGGAGGTAAAAGGGCAGGTGTTGCATCTCTTGCGCTTAGAAATATATCGCTGATCCTTCATCGTCGCTGGGTCAAAATCCTGGAACTCCCTCCCTAACAGCACTGTGGGAGTACCTTCACCACACGGACTTCAGCGGTTCAAGAAGCTGTCTCACCACCACCTTCTCAAGGGCAATTAGGGATGGGCAATAAATGCTGGCCTTGCCAGCGACACCCACATCCCATAAACGAATTTTAAAAAAGTTCTCCTGAACACAATTCAGAAACTCTTCCCCCCTCTCTGCCCTTTACACTATTACTATCCCAGTCTATATTAGGATATTTGAAGTCCCCCATTATCACTACTCTATAGTTCTTGCACCTCTCTGTAATTTCCCTGCAAATTTGCTCCTCTATATCCTTCCCACTAGTAGGTGGCCTATAGAATGCACCGAGTAGTATAATGGCACTGCTATTGTTTCTTAACTCTAACCAAATAGATTCTGTCCTTGACCCCTCCAGGACATCCTCTCTCTCCAGCACGTAATATTCTCCTTAGTCAATAATGCCATCCCACCTCCTTTCTTTCCCTGAACACCTTATATCCAGGAATATTTAGTACCCAATCCTGCCCTTTTTTGAGCCAGGTCTCCATTATTGCCACAACATCATATTCCCAGGTGGCTATTTGCGCCTGCAACTCACCAACCTTATTTACCATGCTTTGTGCGTTTACATACATGCACTGTAAACCTATCTTGGACCTTCTTGTATTTTCTGTTAGTCTGACCCACTTAATAATGTACTATCTCTTACTCTAGTGCTATCAGTATCTCCCACTCTTTTGTGCACCATGTTTCTCCTTTCTAATGCTACAACCAGGTGCCCATCCCCCTGCCAAATTAGTTTAAACCCTCCCCAACAGCACTAGCAAATCCCCCACCACCCCCAACCCAAACAAAATATTGGTCCCGGCGCTGTTGAGGTGCAACCCATCTGGCCTGTACAGGTCCCACTTCCCCCAGAACCTGTCCCAGGAATATAAAGCCCTCCCTCCTGCACCATCTCACCAGCCATGCATTCATCTGCTCTATCCTCCTATTTCTAAACTCACTAGCATGTGGCACTGGGAGTAATCCAGAGATTACTACCTTTGATGTCCTGATTTTTAATCTCTTTCCTAGCTCCCTCTTCCCACCTATGTTGTTGACACTGATATGGACCATATCATCTGGCTGTTCAACCTCCCCCCTTAGAATGTTCTGCAATCACTCAGTGACATCCTTGACCTTGGCACCAGGGAGTCAACATACCATCCTGGAATCATGTCTGCAGCCGTAGAAACGCCTCTCTGTTCCCCTAACTATTGAATCCCCTATCACTATTGCTTTCCGATCTTCCTCCTCCCCCCCTGTACAGCTGAGCCACCCGTGGTGCTGTGGACTTGGCTCTGGCTGTACTCCCCAGAGGAACCATCACCCTCAGCAGTATAATACCGGTTAGAGAGTGAAAGGCACTCAGGGGACTCCTGCACTACCTGCCTGGTCCTCCTTTCCTGTCTGGTGGTCACCCATTCCCTCTCTGCCTGCACACCCTTAAGCTGCGGGGTTGCCACCTCCTGAAACATGCTATTCACATAGCTCTCAGCCTCATGGATGCACCGCAGTGACGCCTGCTGCTGCTCAAGTTCTGAAACCCGGAACTCGATCTCCTCCAGCTGACAACACTTCCTGCATATGTGGTTGTCCAGGACATGGGAAGCATCCTGGATTTCCCACATGGCACAAGATCTGCATTTCATAGGACTGAGGTGCCCTGCCATGCCTCTATTTAATAGACTACTAACTAACTTGGCAGAAATAAACTTCAGACTTAAAAAAAAAATTAACTAGCTAATCACTAATCAACTCCTTCCCTTGTGCTGACGTCACTTTAGGTTTTTTTACTCTCAAATTCTGCTTGTGTTGAGTTGCTCCCAGCTCTGCTCTCAATTCTGCTCTCACCACCTCTGGTCTCAGGCCTTCTCCACCGTGCTCTTTATCCTGCTCCGCTCTCGTTCAGCTCCCGCTCAGATCCGCTCCTTCTGGTGACACCACAGGGTAAAATCGAACTTTGATGGGGACGTAAAGCTTCAATGGAAAGGAAAGCCTGGTGGGTGTATAAAGGGTATAGAGTGACTGGGAGGGGAACTTACTATTGGTGGTGGTGTTCCCATGCGCCTGCTGCCCTTGTCCTTATAGGTGGAAGAGGTCGCAAGTTTGGGAGGTGCTGCCGAAGAAGCCTTGGTGAGTTGCTGCAGTGCATCTTATAGATGGTAAACACTGCAGGCACGGTACGCCGGTGGTGGAGGGAGTGAATGTGTAAGGTGGTAGATGGGGTGCCAATCAAGCGGGCTGCTTTGTCCTGGATGGTATTGAGCTTCTTGAGTGTTGTTGGAGCTGCATTCATCCAGGCAAGTGGAGAGTATTCCATCACACTCCTTACTTGTGCCTTGTAGATGGTGGAAAGGCTTTGGGGAGTCAGGAGGTGAGACACTCGCCACAGAATACCTAGCCTCTGACCTGCTCTTGTTGCCACAGTATTTATGTGGCTGGTCCAGTTAAGTTTCTGGTCAATGGTGACCCCCAGGATGTTAGGATGTTGATGGTGGGGGATTCAGCGATGGTAATACCGCTGAATGTCAGGGGGAGGTGGGTAAACTCTCGCTTGTTGGAGATAGTCATTGCCTGGCATTTATGTGGTGCGAATGTTACCTGCCACTTATCAGCCCAAGCCTGAACGTCGTCCAGGTCTTGTTGCATGCAGGCATGAACTGCTTCATTATCTGAGCAGTTGTGAATGGCGCTGAACACTGTGCAGTCATCAGCGAACATCCCCATTTCTGACCTTATGTTGGAGGGAAGGTCATTGATCAAGCAACTGAAGATGGTTGGGCCTAGAATACTGCCCTGAGGAACTCCTGCAGTGCTATCCTGGGGCTGTGATGATTGACCTTCAACCACCACAACCATCTTCCTTTTTGCTAGGTATGACTCCAGCCAGTGGAGCATTTTTCCCCCGATTCCCATTGACTTCAGTTTTACTCGGGCTCCTTGATGCCAGACTCGGTCAAATGCTGCCTTGATGTCAAGGGCAGTCACTCTCACCTCACCTCTGGAAGTCAGCTCCTTTGTCCAGGTTTGGACCAAGGCTGTAATGAGGTCGGGAGCCGAGTGGTCTTGGCAGAACCCAAACTGGGCATCAGTGAGCAGGTTATTGGTGAGTAAGTGCCACTTGATAGCACTGTTGATGACACCTTCCATCACTTTGCTGATGATTGAGAGTAGACTGATGGGGCAGTAATTGGCTGGTTTGGATTTGTTCTGCTTTTTGTGGACAGGACATAGCTGGGCAGTTTTCCACATTGTCGGATAGCAGGTTATCTTGATCAGCACATTTCCACCCCAACGAGGAAGGAGGCATTGCTGGATCTGGTTCTGGGGAGTGAGGTGGGTCAGGTGGATCAAGTGTCAGTAAGGGAACATTTAGGGATCAGTGATCATAGTATCATCAGTATTAGGTTAGCTATGGAAAAGGACAAAGAGCAATCTAGAGTCAAAATACTTAATTGGAGGAGGGCCAGTTTCAGTGGTTTGAAAATGGACCTGGCCCGCGTAAACTGGAATCAAAGGTTGGCAGGCAAAACTGTAATTGAACAATGGGCTGCCTTTAATGAGGAAATGGTTTGGGTACAGTCGAGGTAAATTCCCAGGATGGGGAAAGGTAGGGCAACCAAAGCCAGAGCTCCCTGGATAACGAAAGATAAAGCAGAAAAAAGGGGCGTATGATAGATATCAGGTTGAGAACCAGGCTGAATTCAGAAAGTTCAGAGGAGAAGTGAAAAAGGAAATAAGAGGGGCAAAGAGGGAGTATGAGAATAGACTGGCAGCTAACATAAAAGGGAATCCAAAGGTCTTCTATAGGCATATAAATAGTAAACAAATAGTAAGAGGAGGGGTGGGGCTGATATAGGACCAAAAAGGAGACCTACGCATGGAGGCAGAGGGCATGGCTGAGTTAGAAAATGAATAATTTGCATCTGTCTTTACCAAGGAAGAAGATGTTGCCAAAGTCATAGTGAAAGGAGGTATTTGAGATATTGGATGGGATAAAAATTGATAGAGGTACTAGAAAGGCTGGCTGTACTTAAAGTAGATAAGTCACCAGGACCGGATGGGATGCATCCTAGGATGCTGAGGGAAGTAAAGATGGAAATTGCGGAGGTACTGGCCACAATCTTCCAATCCTCCTTGGATATGGGGGTGGTGCCGGAGGACTGGAAATTGAAGATGTTACACCATTGTTTAAAAAAAGGGTGTAAGGATAAACCCAGCAACTATAGGCCAGTCAGCTTAACCTCAGTGGTGGGGAAGCTTTGAGAAATGATAATACGGGACAAAATTAACAGTCACTTGGACAAGTGTGGATTAATTAAGGGAAGCCAGCATGGATTTGTTAAAGGCAAATCGTGTTTAACTAACTTGATTGAATTTTTTGATGAGTTAACAGAGAGGGTTGATGAAGGCAATGCGGTTGATGTGGTGTACATGGACTTCCAAAAAGCATTTGACAAAGTGCCACATAACAGGCTTGCCAGCAAAGTTGAAGCCCATGGAATAAAAGGGACAGTGGCAGCATGGATACGAAATTGGCTAAGAGAGTAGTGGTGAACGGTTGTTTTTCGGACTGGAGGAAGGTATACAGTGATGTTCCCCAGGGGTCGGTACTAGGACCACTGCTTTTCTTGATATATGTTAATGATTTGGACTTAGGTGTACAGAGCAGTATTTCAAAATTTGCAGATGACACAAAACTTGGAAGTATAGTGAATAGTGAGGAGGTTAGGGATAGGCTTCAATAGGACATAGACAGGTTGGTGGAATGGGCGGAGACGTGGCAGATGAAGTTTAATGCAGAAAAGTGCAAAGTGATACATTTTGGTAGGAAGAACAAGGAGAGGCAATATAAACTAAAGGGTACAATTCTAAAGTGGGTGCAAGAACAGAAGGACCTGAGGGTGTATGTGCACAAATTGTTGAAGGTGGCAGGGCAGGTTGAAAAAGCGATTAAAAAAGCATACGGGATCCTGAGCTTTATAAATAGAGGCATAGAATACAAAAGCAAGGAAGTTATGATGAAACACTGGTTCGGCCACAACTGGAGTATTGTGTCCAATTCTGGGCACCACACTTTAGGAACGATGTGAAGGCCTTAGAGAAGGTGCAAGAATGGTTCCAGGGATGAGGGACTTCAGTTACGTGAATAGACTGGAGAAGCTGGGGTTGTTCTCCTTAGAGCAGAGAAGGTTGAGAGGAGATTTGATAGAGGCGTTCAAAATCATGAGGGGTCTAGACAGAGTAGATAGAGAGAAACTGCTCCCATTGGTGGAAGGGTCGAGAACCAGAGGACACAGCTTTAAGGGGACTGGCAAAAGAACCAAAAGGTGACATGAGGACAAACTTTTTTACTCAGTGAGTGGTTAGTGTTAAGTCTGTGTGTTATATTGAGAATTACTACACAGACCACAAGAGTAAACTTTAACAGGTCTTTACTGGTTGAAGGTTAGGGCGGAACTGCCCAATAAATCATTACACAGCACTTATATACCGGTGTGGTCACCACCGGTATTACAGTATACAGCAGCCAAGATAAAGTAGTGCAACTCTTAAAATAGTTCTCTTAAAGGTGGAACGGTTACATACACTACAATCCTCCCTTTTTAGCTTAACAGTATATATTTCCCATTAAACATATCATAACATATATACACAACTTCATGTAAAAACAGTTCACAGATTCAGTCTCTGAGGCGGCGCCTCCTGCACCTCCTGACTCGGTCCGGATAACGCCTCGGTGGTGTAGTAGTTTTCGGTGGTGTAGTAGGTTTTTGTTGCTGGGGTGACTCATCTAATAGTCCTTCACTGGGCTTAACAGCTTGAATTTTCGTAACTTCAGAACCAGCATTGTTGACTTCTAAAGGCTTGGGTACCTTGGGAAGTTTTTCTGCTTCCAGACTGATTTGGCTCAGTTTGGAGGGACCACGTGTGTGACCTGGTAGGGGTGATAATGGTTCAGATGAGTCATCATCATGGGACAACTCACATGAATATACTAGATTGCTGTCCTCTTCAGTATCTACGTCCTCCAAATGTTTTATTATTTCTATTTTTGGAGCTTCAACTGTGAGTGTGGCTGTGGTCTGTGCATTACTTGATTTGCAGCTATATTCACCAGAGTCTTTGGGTGTGAGGTTTGTAATGGTAAGTTCTATCACATTCTTATTTTGTTTAAATTTGTATCGGTCAGAAGATTCGATTTAGCTCTGGTCTTTGTACCATCTGACCATCTTGGGAGTAGGTGTAAACTCACAGCTCAAAGTAGCAGAATGTTTCTCTTCCACTGTAATGTTCTGTAGTTCTTTGACTACCTTTGACGGAGGCTCTTTAATAGTCAGCCTCGCCTCAGATTTTGATTTCCCTGCAATAAACTGCAGCAAGCCGGTCATCTTACAAGTTGTTTTTTTCAGAGTGAGACGATGAATAGCGCCACGATGCTCAATGTCCACCTCTTCAGAAGCATGAAGAATTTCACCATTTAGTATCCATTTTGGAGGCTTCACGTCAGCAACTGAAAGCTCACACTCAAGAATGGCGTCACTTGGCTCTGTCACTTCCACATCACATATGGGTTTAATGATGGCAATTGATTGCTCTTCTACATATAACTTTGCTGGGCTTTGGTCATCTATGGCATCGCACATGTAGTTGCCTTCATCTTCAAAAGCGACATTATTAATAACGAGCTTCCTGTACACATCCTCACTCACAATCTCATTTATTACTGGGATGAATCTCTTTGTCTTTGTCATACCACTTGACAACAGCATTTGGCCTGGAAACCTTGCATTCGAAAATGACACGATGTTTCTCCATGCCAATCTTCTCTCAAGGTTTTCACAATTTTAACTGGCAATTCTTTAATTCGAAGCAAAGCTCTGGAAGTAGCGCTTTCAGCAACAAACTTGATCTCTGCAGCATCTTCAGTTTTTGCCTCTGCCACCAATTCCCTGAGTGGCTTATTACTGCTGACACTGCTCACAAAAGGGTGCTCTTTCTTCTTAGCTTTCAACTGATCGATGAATTTGATATATTCCCTTTCTTGCTCAGCTTTGATTCGTTTGGCCTCATCGCGCAGACGGTTTGTGTGTTCCTGTTCCATTTTCTCAATCAGCTGCTTCTGCTGTCTTTCCAGATTCTCCCACTCTGTGTCAAAGAACTTTTTCTTTGCATTCATCTCTTGCTCAAAACGGCAAATCATTTGTTCTAATTGCTGTTGTAGTTTGAGATTGAGTTGAGTTCGAGCCCGGTGTTCCTCAGAAATGTGCATGTCTGTAGACTGGACAGACTCAGAATTCTGTCAAACTATGTTGTTGTTGTTCAGTGGAATTCTGTTCTGATACTTTGTTCTCTCTTGAAGCATTTATACACTCCTTCGTTTTTCCATCATTAGTCTGCAAGTCCATTTTAGACTTGTCTTTTGCACATGGGCTGGTCTTACCATCATCAGTTCCAGGGTCTGAGCGGATTGTCTACACCGAGTTCTCACTCTCTGCTTTGTCACTGTTACTGCTGCATATGCCCTCATCCAATATTCTGGACAATCGTGCAGGTTTGACATCTTTTCTTTTTCCGGAATCTCCCGTTATTGCTTTTAGGGAGTGCCAGTCCATATTTATTTTCCTGATCCACTCCCGTCCCAGAAGTGGTGGACCTCCCTCAGGTAGTACATATATGTCCATTCCTTGGTGTTCTTTGCCCTTGTGTACCACCTTGACTTTTATCCTTCCGATGGGGTATACTCTTTGCCCCGTGTATGTCTTTAATACTATCTCCGTATCCCATAGGGGAGTATGTGTGAATAACCTTTTGTACTCTTGCTTATTCATGACCGTCAACGCCGATCCGGTGTCCAATTCCATCTTCACTTGGACTCCTGCTATCTGCAGGGTGACCCAGATAGTTTGTCGGTCAGCTTCCTTACTCACATTGTGAATTCTCAGACTACCCAGTTCCTTGCTGTTGGAGTCTGAATCCGAATTCTGTTCATCCAAACTCTTCTCAGCCACCTTGTGTACCTTGCTGCACTTTTCCTGCGGTGACTTTTTGTTGCTGGTCTTCTTTCCTGACCGGCATACTTTAGCTATGTGACCAAGCTTGCCACATTTTCTACATTCCTGGTTTTTAAACCAGCATTGGTTCTGATCGTGTGTTGTCTTCCCACAACGATAACATTTCGTTGTACCCAAAGCCATTTGATCTACGCTGAGTACCGCTGCCTTCAGCTGCATTTCCGCAGTGCCTCTCGCTGCGGCTTCGTGCGATGCTGCAATAGAGACAGCCTTATCAAGTGTAAGATCATTCTCTTCAAGTAGCCGCTTTTGCGTTCCTTCTTTCGACAATCCACACACAAATTTGTCTCTCAGTGCCTCTGTCAGTCTTTCCCCAAACTGACAGTATTTCGCTAGCTTACGCAGTTCAATTAAGTACTCCGCGTTGCTTTCCTCTTTCAGTTGCGTTCTCACATAAAATTTAAATCGTTCCGCTAACATCAGCGGTGTGGGGTTCAAATGATCCTTCAGGACAGCAACAATATTGGCGAAAGTCTGATCCGCCGGTTTAGCTGGTGATAGAAGATGCTTCAATAGCCCGTATGTCTTCGCACCCATTGAGTTTAGTAAGGTTAGTGCTTTATCTTCATTTGATATTTTATTTGCCTTACAATATATCTCTATGCGTTCTACATACGTGGCCCAGTCTTCAACATCGGGATCGAAATCGTTGATGTTACCATGCTTAGGCATCCTCGCGATCTTCTTGAGAAACAAAAGAATTATTTATTTTTTTTTCTTTTACAAAATGGCGGTTTCCCGCGCTTGTCTTCTTCCCCGCCTACTAAAATGGCGGCTTCCCACGTTTGTTCCCGCGCTTGTCTTCTTCCCCGCCTACTAAAATGGCGGTTTCCCGCGTTTGCCTTTCTCCCCCGCTGGCTGTAATGGCGATTGCCGTATTGCTGCATTTGCCCTCCCCAGTGGTTTTCAAATCGTGCCTCCCAGCCCCTCTTGCAGTCCGGTCCTTTCCCCCGGCTGCGGCTGAGTTCTCCGCGGTTTCTTTATTTTCTCCCGCACCTTACGCGGAGCCGGTCGCTGCGCCTCGCGGCTTTTTCACCGGTCGCGGTCGAGCTTGCAGTCCGGTCCTTTCCCCCCTGGCTGCGGCTGAGTTCTCCGCAGTTTGTTTTATTTTCTCCCGCGCCTTACGCTGATCCGGTCGCTGCACCTCGCGGCCTCGGTAGCTGCCCGGCCTTTTTCACCGGTCGCGGTCGAGCTCTCTCTCGACGCTGTTGCGTCTCCCAGCCCGCTTGCAGCCCGGTCTCTCACACCGGCTGCGTTTGTATTCACCGCGGCTTCCGTGCCTTACGCTGCCACAGTCTCAGCGCCTCTGGCCCCGACTTCTGTCCGGCTCTTTTCCCCGGCCGTGGTTGGTTCTCCGCCCTTATATTCTCCGTTTTTCCCTCCCCTACTTCACAGTCAACGTTGCTGACTGGCTGATCGGCTTACCCACCACCGTGATAGAAGGGATGATCACTGCCTGTTGCTGATGGAAGGCTTCGTGTCAGAATTCTTCCTTTGCTCTGCAGACTCGAGTCTTCTCTCAGCAGAATGATGAGGGCGGATGCCTCTTCTCGACGCCCGTTAAACTGCCTTGGATGTATCTCTGCCGCAGGGTAAGATCGTACTCGTCGCCACTGTTAAGTCTGTGTGTTATATTGAGAATTACTACACAGACCACAAGAGTAAACTTTAACAGGTCTTTACTGGTTGAAGGTTAGGGCAGAACTGCCCAATAAATCATTACACAGCACTTATATACCGGTGTGGTCACCACCGGTATTACAGTATACAGCAGCCAAGATAAAGTAGTGCAACTCTTAAAATAGTTCTCTTAAAGGTGGAACGGTTACATACACTACAGTTAGGATCTGGAATGTACTGCCTGAAAGGGTGGTGGAGGCAGATTCAATCGTGGCTTTCAAAAGGGAATTAGATTTAGAAGGGAAAAATATTTGCAGGGCTACGGGGAGTGGGACTAGCTGATGTGCTCTTGCAGAGAGCTGGCATGGGCTTGACGGGCCAAATGGCCTCCTACTGTGCTGTAACCATTCTATGATTCTACCAGGGCTGAATACAGTTTTAAATGACCTCTCTGGATATGTTATACCCCTTGCTATCCATTCCAATTTTGTTTGCTCTTTTAACATCCTTGGAGCATTGTGCTGATGGTTTCTCTTCTGCTCTGATTTGTCAAGTGCATTGCCATTTAGTACATAATCCACATCAACCTCCCCTCTGCAAATCTCAACCTTACATTTTACTTTTCAAGGGGAATTATAACTTTATTGTATCTGATCTTGGTTGGGTTGTATCTTCAATGTGAATTTTAGTACCTAACCTTGGATTTCAGATGACTTGAAGCAAGTATAGTATTCCAAAACTCTGCCTTATCTGCAGAGGTATGGTAGGTAAGTAACTCTGTCCTTCAAAAGTGAGGTTGGACCACATGTTTTAAACAAGCTTGAGGAAGGAGGTTAGGGGGGATTAAATACGTGGGGTTACGGGGATAGGGCTTGGGTGGGATGGCTGTCAGTGTCAGTGTCACAACCGGGTGCTAGGGTTTGGATGATCAGCCATGATCTCGTTGAATGGCGGAGCAGGCTCAAAGGGCCAAATGGCCTACTCTTGCTCCTATCTTCTATGTTTCTAAGGTAGTCAAATCTGAGATTCATGCAGTTTGGAATTGATCTTGAACTTTTTGATGACAGCATTTTTTCATATTGTGACTTGGTATATGCAAATGCTTTCCATAGGGATTCTCCCGCTAATCCGCTGTAACTTCTGCACAAGGCAGAAACCCTGGAGAAATGGCATAAACAGCCATGGAAATTCCAAGTGATAGGGTGCTGTGTCCTTATGGTTGCCTGATCTTTCTTGTCTCATTTTTGGCTGATGTTGCCGCATATCTCTTTAAAATTATGACTATTTCTTAATGTATAACTGTTTGGATGGGATATGGAATATGATCTACTTGATCTAAGCCTATATAAAGTACAATTTTTTAAATTATAATAAAACTTGCATTTGTATATCACGATCACATTGAAATATCTCAAAATGCTTCAAGCAATTAATTACTTTTAAAAATGCAGACAAAGTTGACAACATCCCACGAACAGCAGTGAAAGAAATTCTGGCATTTATACATCCCATTAACACATCTCACAGAAACATCTTAAAGCTCTCAAGCACGATGAATTATTTTGAAGTGCAATGACTGTTATGTAGGCAAATATGCCAACCATTTTGGACACAGGAAGAGTCCACAAACAGCAATGCAATGAATAAGCAGTTAATTGGATTTTGGTAGCATTGGTTGAGGGAGGAATGTTATGACATCAGTAGAACTTCTTCAGATAGTGTCAGGGAATCTTTAGGGGGCGATTTTCTCGGCCCCGAGGAGGCGGGACTGCCGAGAAAATGGCAGAATTTGGGGGCAGGTGGCAAACCCGCCCCCCAACCCGCCTCCATGCCATCTTCCCAGGAGGCAGAAAATAGGATTATCCCGTTTTTGCCCTCACAAGTGCGGGCATCCCGACAGCACCAAAACCTGCCAGGGTCACCGAGGCGAGTACTGGGTCTGCGGGGGGGGGGGGCCGCGGTGCAAAAGTGTGGTGTGAAGGTAAGTGATGGGTGCAAGAGTGTAGAGTTGAGTATCTGTTTTTAAAAGTGTACTTACCTTTGTTTCTTCCTGCAGGCTTCAGTCGGCTTCTATACAGAGAGTCTTGTGCCCTCAGTGTTGCAGATGAGAGATGTCCGTTGCATTCTCGGATGCAACAAACACCTCAATTCTGTAAAAGAAAGGTTGATGAGGTCTTGTATGCAAGACCTCATCAAACTGCAGAGATTGTCACTGTTTGACAGCTTCACAGATGACATGTCATACGTTGACGTGCTCTGCAACCGGCTTTCTCTTAATTGGCCTGTTAAACCCGCTGGGCGGGCTTAACAAAGTCAATCAAGCGAAGATAGCGTGGGTTGGCCACAACTTGATGGAGGCGGGACTGAAACCCGACAAGCAGCAGTCCTGCCTCCAACTCACCTCTTCATAAAATCGCCCTCTTAATGTCCATGTGAACTATTAGATATGGCTGCAGTTTTACACCCGAGCCAAAGGAGGGTACCTATGATAATGCAGCACTCAGTACTGCACTGAAAGATCAGCCTATTTACGTGCTCAAGTCCTGAAGCAGGGTTTCAATCCACATCCTACTGACTCAGAGGTAAGAGTGCAATCAACTGAGCCAAGTTAATGATAGGATTCAATCTGACATTGTAATGTTGTGCTTAGGACTGTTCCAATTGGCCTGGATGCGCAGCTAGAACCTTGCAGTTGGTATTCCTTCCAAATAATGCAGAATACACAATGGTCAGATATATCAATTGCTGCTTTGTTGAATATTTTTAGGTAATTAGAAGGGCTGGTCAGTGTAAATAGATCTATGTTCATTTCCTTACCAACATGTTTGCCCCTAAAAATGGGCGATAGCAGGTAGAAAACACGATATGGATTGATCCCGCCCAGCATACGCCGGTTCCAGAAGCCATTTGATTTTCTGGGGCAGCGGGGGAATTTACTGGTGGCCAGAGCTCCTATATGAAACAGGCCAGAGCTTCCATTGCACATTCTTTAAAAAGAGAGCAGGCAAGAGCATCGCTCCATTTTTGAGACTGTGGGCATGCTGGATGTCGAATCCCCAGCACAGCCATGGAAACCTGAGGGCAAGGAGGCCTAGGCCTACCTGCAAACAGGAGAGCCTTCAAAAGGCCTGCAGAATTTAAAGGTAAATGTTTTAAGACCTTTAAAAAAAGACCCATCCTGTACTTTTCAAAAAATAAACTGCAGGCATTTAAGCATTCATAAACCTTTGTGCCAGCTGTCTTTTTTCACCCTGGTTCGTCAATAGGGATATTCTGAGCTGATGTATTTGGAGGAAGAGAAGGATGCATGGAGGTTTGGCTGCCCAAGAGGTGCTCTATACCATTCCACCTGCACCCCACATCTGTAAAGAGGTGCATCATGCCTCATTTCAGCAGATGTGCTGGTCAGGGTTTCTCTTCCTAAAGGAGAACACACCAACAGACACCTGGTGACATCACTTCAAAATGTGAATGCCTTACTACCCGTTATGTTGGAAGGTTCTTCAAAAGCACTCCAATCACAGCATATCATGCTTTACATGTTACTATATGAAAGAAGGTATGCCAGGATGATGAGGAGTCAATGTTGCCTATTTGTATGCACTTGCTAAGATATCAACCATTTCTGCAGGCCTTGGAAAACCTACTAGGGAATGACCATGGGAACCTGCCTGCTCAGAATCTGGGTCAGTAGAGACACCTGTGGCTACCATGCAGCAAAGAGCTTGCACGTGTGCAGGGACAGAAACTTGTGGCCTGAAACATAGCTGCCCTTCTTGCATGCTTGCTACAGTGCTGACGTATGGGATGGTACCATTGAATGGCACAGAGGATAACCCTCCTCACCACCATCTCATGCAGTACTACTTTGAATTCAGTAGAGGAGGTAAGTCACATGTTGGGCTGTACCATCACCTGTCCACAGACTTGCCCCTTAACCTAGGGAGTCCCATTCACTTCACCTTGATCTGCCACATCTTAATCTCCTGTCCCTCCAGCCTTGGCAAAGGCTGATGAGTTGAAGCTTTTTGAATTTTTATCCCTCTCCTTTGTGATATTCCCCTTTAATTGTCCTTTAAGTTAAATTTGACTTAAACATAATATTGGCCCTGAATTTGCGGTCGTGGTGACAGTGAACAGGCTGTCATTGCATCTTTTAATTTTGTGCAGTGTGAAATTTATCAATTTTAATAAAAATAAAAAATTTTAAGAAATGTTTTTTTTTTTTTAATAAGTTTGTCCATTTTTATTTCAGGTTTGCCTTTTCCCCATGTGAGCACCCCAATCTTTCTTTTGCTCGCTCTAACATTTTTAAAAAGTTAGAATTTTAAGAGCTCACTCACTTCCTTGTTTTCTGTCTGTGAGAATTCTGCGTTTTGATTGGCTGCTTAGATAGCTTGTTGACATCACAGCAGTTAGCACAAGGGGATCCCCACTATACCTCATTGATTTGAATTGAAGGTCAGAAAACCCGAAGTTCTCGACACAGAGATTGCGAGGTCCTTGTGCGAAGCTTACTTCGGGGCCACCAGCGAACACCTTCGCTTCGCCGCTGACCGCAAATTCAGGCCAATGTTCTGCTCCTACCGGTGATGTCATCCCTAGACCTATCTGAATTTCCACTTGCTGTTGTGAATAATTATGCAAATAAGCTTAGACCAGAAAATTTGAGTGATTTTTGAACTTGAGATTCAGGTGGGTCTTAAAGCCATGCAAACCAAATTAGAACTGACTTAGACCTAAAGACAAAAATCAACCTCAAGGGGAACCAACTAATTCATATGTCACATTGATCAAGATTATAGTGCACCGAGGAACAGATGATTTAATTCTGTTGGTATTATTTGATATGTGGACAATAATGGAATCAATAATGAACAGTTAACTGTAGCCAGTACAATTGTCCTCCCCTTGAGAAGTACATCTTCACGGAACTTGGAAGATACTTGATTCCAAATTTTGCCTTTGGAAAATTGCCAACGTACATTTAAGATATAGGGCAGCTCTCTACTATCTCCACCTTGGTTCTACCAAAAGACATCTGAGATTTTTAACTTTACTGCCCAAAGTGTTTTGCAGCACCTGGGTGGAGTAGAGAGAAAGGCTGAGTGTGGAAGATTGCACAGAGACTGCTCAATTTCCTTCCATTACTGGGCTCCATTACAGGTTTAATAAAGTTTCTCCCTTTCTTTTTTGGTGATGCTCTTAAATTTTTTCACTCTGGTTATTGAATCACTGACCAGTAAATATACAATTAACCTTATAAGAAAGACATAAGAGCAGGAATAGGTCATAGCTCGAGCCCCTTATCAAATACCCTCACAATTTAGAACACCTCCATTGGATCTCCTACTATCCTTTTTTGTTGTAATAAAAGAACACCAGTTTCTATAGTCTCTCCTCATAATAAAGCCTCTCATCCTTGGTATCATCTTTTTGAATCTCTTCTGCACCCTCTCTACCATCTTGACATCCTTCCTAAAGTAAGATCCTCAAAACTGGATGCAATATTCTAACTGGTCTAATCAATGATCTCCATAGGTTTAGCATTATTTATTTGCTTTTATATTCAATTTTTCTATTTATACAATCTAGAATCAGGATCTTGGCTCTTCACCTGAATTACTCAATTAAAAAAAAGTTTAGGAAAATTAAAATATACTGCCATTTTCACATTGACGTGAAGTAGTTTTGAGTGCACTTGATGTAAAAAGTAGCAACATAACTCAGGTGTCAGGCCCCAATCCGCAATCCAAGTGCACTAAAACCAAAGTGCTAGATCTCCTCCAAGAGGGTGTTGCAGATGGCTGGTGTTATGTCAGAATAAACACGCAAATGGGAACACCATCACCTCCAAGTTCCCCTCCAAATCACACACCATCCTGACTTGGAAATATATCACCGTTCCTTCATAGTTGCTGGGTCAAAATTCTGGGACTCCCTCCCTAACAGCACTATGGGAGTACCTTCACCACACAGACTGCAGTGGTTCAAGAAGGTGGCTCACCACCACCTTCTCAAGGGCACTTAGGGATGGACAATAAATGCTGGCCTTGCCAGCGACGCCCACATCCCAGGAACAAATAAAAAAAATTGGTGTGGTAATAACTAGATGCTTATTTCCACCCTCTAGAATATTCTAAAGAGTAACAAAAACAATACAGCAAACCATCCACCAAAACTAAAAACAGAAGCTTCAATCTTCTCTTCAATAACACCAACACTGCATTTTTTCACAATCCCATGGAAATGTTAACATAATATTCTTTCTCCCACGCGATATTGCTTCAAAGTTGGTGATCCACTATTACAAAGTTTCTTTCTCGACACGGATGTCTCCACATTAGGTTTAAAAATATCAAGACAAGTACGTAACTTCCTTCCAGTGAATAATTTAGCAGATGTTTTACCCATGAGATGTTGTACAATAGCTCAAAAGAAATACAGCTAATTTCTATTGCCTGGAGTCAGGATCTTGTAACATCTTCTTTAGATAGGTTTTTGAATGCACATACAATCCTCAGCTTTCCTATTTGACTGCAGGTGCCCAGATGGAGAAATAATATAAAGACACATCATTCTTATTCAAAAATTGTATGACTGGAAAGACAGTCCATTGTCAGAGACCAGCTCTACAAGAAGTCCATATCAGGCAAACAAATACCATAACATATTAAATCAGCGCTGTTGCATCTGTTGATGACATCGGAACCACTTCAAGCCATTAAGATCAGCCATGATCTTATTGAATGGCGGAGCACTCAAAGGGCCAAATCACCTACTCCTGCTCCTATTTTCTATGTTCTTATGTAGAATAAGAATCCAAAATAAGTAAAAATTTCTACATCTTCAGCTTGTCTAAAACAGGAATATATTGCCAAGGTTTTGTTGGCCATTGACAAGTATTGTACTAGTTTCCACAGTGTTTACAGGTACGTTGATTGGACAGGCTTGACACTCAAACAGCAACTTCTATGTTGCTATCTTGGGAAGGCCACCACGTGCATTCTAGCTAATCCTTTCATTCTTACTCTACCAGTATAACTGGCATGTAATTTCTGGACCATATGGTTTCGGAATTTAGGTATAACAACAACACAAAGTCCTTACAACAAACACCCACCTTCGATCGACAATTCATCTTGATATCTACTGTATAATCATAGTCGCTGTGGTCTATTGTGGTTTCTCTGCCTCCAATTATACCCTCACACTCCATGTGATCTAATTCTGCTGATATCATAGGGTTAGGTCTGATCTTTAAAAAAAAATTGGCTTTTCCCCCTCCTTCACATTAAGGTGTACCTGGATACCCTTTGCTGCAGCAAGTTTTGGACTGAATAAGGACTTGTACTCTTCCATGACTAAGTCCACCCATCTTTGACTAATGATGTTAATATTGGCCCAGTTTAACTTTAGGCTACGAATCCAATCTTGGCCCATCAATGAGGGATGTTTGTCATTAACTACAATTACATACAATTGTTTTGTCTGATTTTCATATTATACTTGTGTAGGAATTGATGTATTCCTAACTAATAACTGAGGTCGACTCAAGAGAACAGGTCTTTAATGTAGGATTTGATGAATTCCAGAAAACAGCAGAGATCGACACAGGAGAGCCATTGTACAGGTCTTTACTGAACAGGGATGCCACGAGGACTGACAAGCAGTCCCGTGGTTCGCGTCGTGACATCATCGCGTTTGCCCGCGTTTTCCCACGCTTGGGTGGTCACGTGATTTGCGACGTGACGTCATCATGTTTGCCCGCGTTTGGGCGGTCATGTGATTTGCGACGTGATGTCATCGCGTTTGCCTGCGTTTGGGCCGTCACGTGATTTGTGACGTGACGTCATCGCGTTTGCCCGCGCTCTTAAAGGGGCCACGCCCCGTACATGCAAACTCTGTATACAAAACCCTGTATACAAAACCCAGTAATGCCCAACTGAATGGTACAGGTTAAGGCTGGTGTTAGGACATCGTTAAAGGGAATTATATACAGTTAGCTAGCTTAACCCAGTGGTACCGCCACACTTGGACCTTTATTTTTCCAAAGACTGGGAATGGGTTTCCAGAATAACTTTTCAATAAAATGTTTTTTTGCTGGGCAATTCTCTGAAACATTTCCTCATATCATTTTGATGACATAATAATAACAGTCCCAGTGTCCAATTGAAATTCACATTTAATACCTTTTATCCAGACGAGGACTATAATTTTGCATTGTCCCTTTCCACTTATGGAATATACAAGAAAACACATCACTTCTTCATCCGTCTAACGTTGTGGTAGAGTTTCTTCCTCAGCGGAATTGACATAACGGACCCTGGATTTTTGTCTTTTCTTCTGTTGATTCCTCTGTGACCTGGGGCATTCTTTTCTTTTCCCTGCCTCCAATCAAGCGGCACCAATTAGCTTCCAGTTAAATGGCCTGATTCCATGCAGTTATGACATAGGACATATAACCTACTTACAAAAACATTGGTGTGGACAATTTTTTTTTTTTTTTTTTTTTTAAACCACACCTCGCACATGGTTGAGTGACTGTTCACTCTGGAGCTGTTGGACCCCGTGACATGTAACTCACTAACATGCCTGACAGCAGTCTCCATCCCAAGTGCTATATTGAGAGCTCCTGCAGATGCAAGTCTGACTTCTACCAACAGTTTCCTTCAAACCACAAACACTTGCATTTAAGAAACTCAAAGTCACAAAGTTTCAGACAGTTTCCTCAGATCTGCCGTAATCTAAGAAATATTTTCATTATCACTTTGTCTCCTCTGGTTAAACTTGAACCATTCAGCAACAAGTGGCTTCAGGCTCAGATGTTCTTTGTCCGCTTGGACTAACTTTTGATACGTTTTGTCATTAACTTGGGCAGGAGCAATCATCAATGTATATGCTGTAGGTCCACAGGTAGTAAGCAAAACTGTTCTCTTTTTGTCATCTACTGTAAGTTCATTTGCCTCAAAATATAAATGATGTCTTTCTACATACTTACTCCAGTTTGACCCCATTCACTATTCTCAGATTTTCCAATTAATGCAGACATGATAAAAAAAAGTTTGTGACAGGGTTGATTCAATCTTAACAATCCTTATCACCACTGTTGTGTGGTAATAACTAGCTGCATTTATTTCCAGAATCTCTCAAATATTTCATGGAAGATTAACAAAAGCAATGCAAGAGAGATCTTGGAATGTAATTGCAACAATATGCTTATTCCCAGCAGGGGGTCATCTAGTGTTCAGTTAACAATATACATGTACCACACACATCAGCTGGGAGTTTGTATCAGCTGCAGTGTAACAATAATGTGGAGAAAAATAACTTGTAAAAGTGCCTAGGAGATCCATTGAATCTCCTGGGAAATCTTATAACTTTGAATAGAATGTTTTAATGCTACTGCTGCTACTCTCTTCAAATAGCAAAAATTGGATGCTTGCGACGGCAGCTCTGCACATGTATTGAAACACGTGCAGTGATGTGTTGTCGCTGCAACTGGGTGCTGGTCAGACTCGGGTCAACATAAACTAATAGGAAGGGTGTGCTGACTGAGAATCATCATCAGCCGATACCAATCACAGATCGTTAACTGCGATAATTGGGAGCTTGCTGTGTGCAAATTGGTTGCTGTGTTTCCGACATTACAACAGTGACTACACTTCAGAAAATACTTCATTGGCTGTAAAGCGCTTTGGGATGCCCTGAAAGGCACTATATAAATGCAAAACTTTCTTTTCTTTTTTAATATAATAATGGCCCAGTAATTCGGGTCAGGGGCTTCCCGCGGGTGCAAGCCCCCGACCTACACTTACCTAGCGCACCGGCAGTTGACCTCTTGGCCTGCATGGAATTCCTCTCCGAGGCCTGTCCCAGAGGCCGGCGCGCTATGCTGGCGTGTCCCAGGGGCGTAGTTAGTGTGAAGCGCCCCCTGGGATCACGTGAGCAACAGGCAGCCAATCGGAGCAGGGAATGCTCCATTCATAAGTCTTGACAGATAGACCTGTCAAAATGTATAAATGCTGAGGCTGTAAAACTGTACTTTACCTTCAAATAAATTTTTTAAAAACATCACACTTTGTAAATAAACTATAACTGACATTAAATAACAATTTTAAACAAAAATTTAAATTTTTGAAAAAAATAATTTTATAAAAAAACAGGGCTAAAACTAAACTTACCTTGCTTTACAGTATTTAAAAGTAAAAAACCTGTGGAAAAAATGTTTTAATTTTAAATAATTGACCACTTACCTTTGAAAATGAAGTCCTTACGGCTGCTTTTTACATTTCTAAAATGTAGACTTACCCACACGTTAAAACCTGAAAAAAAAAGGAAGTTCAATGCGCACGCGCAGACTCCCGCGCGCATGCGTTCGACCTCTGAACCCCTTGGTTCAGAGGATCGGAAGTGCTGGTTTCCCGCGCATGCATAGTGCATGCAAGATTCCGGCACTTCCATCGGGTTCACGCGTGAGTACTCCATCCGTACTCACGCGTTGGGACCCGAATTTCTGGGCCAATAGCATTAAGCTATCATTTCTGCAGCGTCTGCTTTGTCCTTTGGAAGAAAATATAAAGCTGAAGAAAGTTTGTTTAATAGCAGCACTTTTAAACAATTGAAATGGTTTCATGTCTATAATAATTTTCTAAATATTTTTGATTTGCTGATTAATGAGAAATGTAAAAGTAGTTTCACGTATTTCCCTGCTCCAAATCAGAAATTTCTTTCCAGTTATCTTAGTCCTAAAGCTGTAAAACAAATTATCGCAAAAATTATCACACCAGTAACACATCCAAGGCATCTATTTGCACTTTGGCCCAAGTGCTGCCTCTTCTGATAAAAGTACACAAAATATGAAAACTGAAAACTACACTCTCAAACGAGATTTAAAAAAAAAAAAAAAAAAATTATTCATTGATGGGATGTGGGTGTCGCTGGCTAGGCCTGCATTTAGTGCCCATCCCTAATTGCCCTTGAGAAGATGGTGGTGAGCCGCCTTCTTGAACCGCTGCAGTCCATACGGTGTAGGTACACCCACAATGCTGTAAGGGAGTTCCAGGATTTTGGCCCAGCGACAGTGAAGGAACGGCGATACAGGTCCAAGTCAGGATGGTGTGTGGCTTGGAGGGGAACTTGTAGGTGGTGATTTTCCCATGCGTCTGCTGCCCTTGTCCTTCTAAGTGGTAGCGGTCGCGGGTTTGGAAGGTGCTGTTGAAGGAGCTTTGGCGAGTTGCTGCAGTGCATCTTGTAGATGGTACACACTGCAGCCACAGTGCGCCGGTGGTGGAGGGAGTGAATGTTGAAGGTGGTGGATGGAGTGCCAATCAATCGGGCTGCTTTATCCTGAATGGTGTCGAGCTTCTTGAGTGTTGTTGGAGCTGCACTCATCCAGGCAAGTGGAGAGTATTCCATCACACTCCTGACTTGTGCCTTGTAGGTGGTGAAAAAGCTTTGGGGAGTCAGGAGGTGAGACACTCGCCGCAGAATTCCCAGCTTCTGGCCTGCTCTTGTAGCCACAGTATTTATATGGCTGGTCCAGTTCAGTTTCTGATCAATGGTAACCCCCAGGATGTTGATAGTGGGGGATTCAGCGATGGTAATGCCATTGAATGTCAAGGGGAGATGGTTAGAGTCTCGCTTGTTGGAGATGGTCATTGCCTGGCACTTGTGCGGTGCGAATGTTAATTGCCACTTGTCAGCCCAAGTCTGAATGTTGCCCAGGTCTTGCTGCATATGGACACGGACTGCATCAGTATCTGACGAGTCTCGAATGGTGCTGAACAGTGTGCAATCATCAGCGAACATCCCCACTTCTGACCTTATGATGGGGGGTAGGTCATTGATGAAACAGCTGAAGATGTTACAAAAGCAAAATACTACGGATGCTGGAAGTCTGAAATAAAAACAGAAAATGCTGGAAATACTCAGCAGGTCAGACAGTATAGAGAGAGAAACAGAGTTAACGTTTCAGGTCGATGACCCTTCATCAGAACCCCAAAACAGATTTGTTACTTCTTTGTCTACTGCAACTTTCCTACCCTCATCTGTACAACACTTTTTAAAGATGATTTTTGTTACAATGTTTGTATAATGATCCAAAAATATAAATTATTTTAATTTCAAAATGTGAGTTTGCTGCAGTCTTTGCAGATATTGATTGAATTTCTGTGGATTTTTTACTCTATTACTGACTTTCAATCAAGTTTCAATGTTTAAGTAATATGGTTTCCTGTATTCATTTTCTTTAATCTTTGTTACTGTATCATTGTATGATCTTACTGAGATCCCATAGCATTGGAAACCAGAGACAATTGTTTCTTATATTTTGAGAAAGACAGCAATTTTAAAATTAAATTTAAAAATTGTGGCTGCATTTATCTTCAGCTATGTCAAACTAAAAATGAAGTATTTTTCCTCAAAATGAAGTCAAAGATAATTAAATAAGAAGGTAATTCTGGTGATAATTATTTTAGGTATTAAGTACTTACCACTGGATGTCTCAGATAATTTAGTTTTCTTCTTCAAGTGGAAATATTTTTTTTTTAAAAGCAAAAATTAAGAGGAAACAAACAGAAGCTGTTGATTATAATTCCAGGAGGAAAATGTGCTCCAAAGTGGGTGGGGTAAGGTGATGTGAAATGGTGAAGAGCCCTACCTGGATGGACCTGCACAATAAGGCTTTGGGCTCCCACATATGTATCATCATAGGCTAAATAATTATTTTACTGTAATTCTAAAACTGACAAATAGGACAGCAGGTGTTTCTTCCATGGAGCCAAGGCTGCTCTGCTGCGACTGTGTGACGCTCTGGAAGCCCCTGGCAACACTTGCCCCCAGAGCCAAGATGGCAGCAGTGTGATCTGCCATGGAAGCTGTCAGAGCTGTCAGCAGAGGCTCCATCATGGTGTGCACCACTGTCACTTGCTCCATGTTGGACAGAATCATCTCCATGCTCTGTGCAAAGTCCTGACACAAGTTGGAGCTGGACTCCATGCTCCAAGTCATTCTGTGCGAGCACGCTGGCAGGCTGCTCAATGCACCTAGCATTTGGTGGTGTTGAAGTAATCATTTGAGTCCTCTGCAGAAGAGCTGGTATGTGATCACACCCTCCAGCAAGCTGACACATGTAGCGTCCTATCCCCTGCCCTAGCTCTTGCACACTGGTGGCCAGTGATTCACCCTCTTCTAACCTTCCCTCTAAAGTATGCATGGTGCCAGTATCTGAGCTGGTGCTTACTAGGGCCAGATCGAGTGACACTGCATCTTCAGGAAGGCTGGCCTGACTGTGAAGTAGCACATGACCGTGACATTTTCAACACCTGAAATGAAAGAGGGACAAAGGTTACCTTTTATCGTGAAGGGAGAGCAATGAAAAATGAGTGGCCGGTGAGAGCAGCTGCAGTTTGTCATGCCGAGTGTGTAGGGTGACATAGAAGAGAAGGGGAAGAAAAAGAGGATAAGGTGTGAAGAAACCCTGTGTGACATCTCCAACATTGCCACTTGGCCATGATGATTCTTTCCCTGCTCATAATGGCCAGCACATCTTCCTCCAGAGGAGAAAGTGTGCATAGGCAGGCCCAGCCTCTTGCTGCACGTTGTGAGTGACCTTCTCTTGCAAGAGAAGGGTCTGTCTTTGTAACAGCATTGTGAGCTGTTTAGAGAATGTGCCTGTCATGTTTGAACAGTGCAGATGTTTTGTGCAAAATGTAAAGTGTGTGAAAGTGAGGGTTACAGCAGCGGTGAAAGTAGGAAGTGCAGAGTGTGGGAGAAGGAAGAGAAGAATGTAGAGTGAAATGTGGTGCAGTGATTGAAGGAAAGTAAAAGGAAGCGGTGGAGAGGAGTGTTGAGTAGTGAGGTAGGAGATGGTGCAAGTGTGAGGAGAGAATAATTAAGGAGAGAGGTAGGATTCCTATCTTGACAACTCTGAAGAAGTCATTGAAAATGTTTTGGCATTGCAGCCATGTACTGGGAGCCAAGCTCCTGGTATGGACCTGCTCTACAACCTCTTCCCACTGGTGGTGGCATTGCCTGGAGGGCTTCCGGTGCCAGCCCACCCCCGCCCCAGGGAGGACAGGATCTCCCTCCTCCTGTCCATCACCTGGACCCGGGCCTCTAATGCTACATCAGAAAACCTGGGTGTTCTCTCTCTATCTTGCAGCCATTTCTCCACTTGCAAAGTTTCCCTGCTGTCTGCAGCCAGAGTGCACCTCCCCTTTAAGAGATGCTGGCTGCCTTTAAGTGACATCAGTGAAGTCCAATTTCTTGCCCCCCCCAAATAAGAGTACAGCCAATAAGCTGCTTGGATAATGCTGGCTGCACATTTGACTCATTATAATGAGCTGTCTGCATGAATTTCATATCGTCCTTGCGCCCACATGAACAGGCGCATGTAATGCATGTCCTGCCACCTGCGTACTCATTTTCAGGCGTGATCAGATTTCTAGGCCTTTATGTTGAAATGACAGATCAGTACTGATATCAATTCAAGCAAGGATCTATCTTCACTGGTAGCAAATGATAATAGTGTCAAAAGACACTGTTTACTTGGTGGATGCCTGCAGCTGCCTAAACTAACAAGTACAAGAGTTACCAGCGCAACCTCGCATAGCCAGAGGAGGTGCATTATGGAGCAATCTCAGCACAGGATGTTTGAATCCCGCTGATTTTAGAAGTGGATGTTGGACCTATTAGAGTTGTTTCTGGTGCAATGAGGCCTATAGAGTGCAAATACTTCGGCAGGAATTTTGCGGGGGGGGTCAGTGGGTGGGATCGGTGGTGGGTCGGGTGGGAAAGTGCTGAGCAGACCCGACAGGCAGCGGCGGGAGACCCAATTAAGCTCATTATTGCCTTGTTGACAGATGATTAACAGGCTTTTTTAACTTACCTTTTCACTGTAACTTCATGGCCATGGGAACCATGCTGTTCAGGGACTACAGCTGTCAACCTGAGGTGGAAGTTCAGTGGCCATTGCTCCAGCTGATTACTTGACAGCTTCAAATGTTCAGTGAAAGCTCCCACCTGACAGATCTTCACTTTCCTCAGCCAGAAGTTGTTTCTCAGTCCATTCCCAGCACAGATTATGCAGGCTTTCCACTCTCCATCCAGTATCACCTCTTTGGAAGAACTCTCTCACCTTTGACAGAATGCTTCTGTCATCTGTACTTCACCTGCCATCTATTCAATCAGCATGGGTGCCCTTTATACTGTCTCACCTTGGTCCTCAGAATCCGACCACGATCAGCCCCAACACCAGCAGCACCAACCTTCTCCACAATCAACTGATGCTGCACAGGACAGAGGGCATCAGCACCCGAGCACGTCGCTGCCTGGGAGGCCAGGGATGGCCTTACTATGGCCAGATTTACTTCACTTGATGCTGTACACCCTAGCATCCACATGATGTACCAGGTTGGTACCATCCCACATCAACACCATAAAGCATCCCTACAATGCCCAAACCATTCCTTTCACACTCACCACCATTGCGGGGCATACTGTTATGTCTCACCATTCACTGCAACTCACTAAGCCACTTCCAAAGATGTACACAAATCTGTCCAAGAATGGAAAGTATTTAAAATAAAGGTTTCAATGTTTGACAGCACAATTACAGAAACTTTACAAGAACATTGGATGAAACACCCAAGTGGCTACCCTTGTGTGTTGTTAGTTGGTATGATTGCACTAGGATGAGGATGAGTGTGAGGGGTGGCTAGTGAGATGGGGAAGTGATAATGTAGAGAGAGAGGGATGGGTGGAGGTGCAAGGTAAGTTGGTGTGAGTAAGGATGTGCAGGAGTAGGGTAGGGAGGGCAGAGTGATGGGGATGTGATGAGAGGCACAGGAGGATGAAGGTGAGTGTGGTTTTGTACTAACATTTCCTGATCTAATGAGATCATTGAAAGGTTTACACCTGCATCCAGGACCTCCTGACGACATCCCTGTTTGTGCCTTCCTCTGCAATGTGCAACCAGGCTATATTGGTTTCCTGGGGAGGTCTCTTCCGCCCATGGGAAGGTAAGAGGACCTTCCTGCATGCTCTGACTCCCATAAGCATATGGAGTCATGGGAGAACCTGGGTGCAGCCGTGCACCTCTGTACAGTGATTGTCGGTGATTGCAGTACTTCAATGCTGTAGAACACTGACAGCACAAATGTCAAAATAAAGTTGGCCATGGTCCCTTTAGGGAAATTGGTTAATGACATGTCATGAAATGACATCACCAGGCCTCCTTCATCTAATTGGCCCGGGAAATGCGCTGGGCAGGTTTAACAAGCCCTATCAACAGAAAGTCATTTCACAGAGCGGACTGGAGCCAGCAGCGGGGTCGGGACCTGCCACCGATGTTGGCTGCCCCAGACCCGCAGAGGTGAGTAAAATCACGGCCATAGTTTCTGAGAAGGGGTGGCTTTGGAAATGGAGTAATACAGAACTCCCAAGCCCCTGCAAATTTTGGTGGATTCCAGACAGACGATAAAAGTGCAGAGTTCTCTCAATTGGGCTGGGCAAACAAGACACCTTCATGATACAACTGTGCACTTCTGGTTGGGAGATTTCAGATATCTCTTGCTGTTGCTTGGAAGGACCACAAACTTAAAATATGTAAAGCAGTGCTTACCTTGACAGCCACTCACACAGCTGTCCCTATCCTGGAAGTGGTTGCTAAGTAACGCTGCAGGACACTGCAAAAGTTCAGTCATGGCAGGTTTCGTGAAGCCTATCCAGCAGCAATTGTCTTGGCCATAACTGGCAGCAAGAGGGCAGGTCAAACTAGACGGTTCAAGGTGCAAACTGCATACCTCCTTTGATCCTCCTTAACCAGGGGAGCTGGATGCTCAGAGGGATTCCCAAAGCTTCTATGCAACAGCCACTTGCATGTATACACCACCCAGCATTCCTTATTTCAATTGTGCATCATATTCAGAACTGACAAAGGAATACCCACTATAACTCTGCATTATGCAATCTCAAAGCCAACAAGAATACTGAAGCCAAGTTCTGGCAAGTAAAAGAAAATTCAAAAGTGGAGGACTATCTGCAAAACCAGCTAATACATGGAGCAAAATGAGACAAGAAGTAATTAAAAACACACAAAAAGAAACCCAGCAGAAAATACGTTTAACAAAATTGCCTCCAACAGAAAATACCTATAAAAAATAAAATTACTTCTAGCAGAAACCTTTAAGAATCCTACTTGAGCAAGCCAGATCCCAGGACTTCTCTTGCGCCCAGTTTTTATGGAAAACTGCAGGGCGTTGTCTCACCTATAGTCATGAGATTTGTCGTAGGTATATTTACATATTTAAACGAGGCTTCTCATGGGCCTTGCAAAATCAGGGATTTCCTGTGGTGAACTAATTCCACAATTCTGCACTCCCAGCGAGGAGCTATGCTCACAGGGGTCGAGATTTGGAACTAGAGCTACAACACTGTAGCCCTGATATTCAAACCCGAATATGGAATTACACCTTATGCTTGTTTAGGATGGGACTAAAAAAAAGGTGCTGCAGTCAACCCACTGCAAAAATGAATGGAATAAAGTGGACAGGAGTCCGGGAAGGAGCTGAATTACAGCCTCATGAGGCAGCGACTGTCCTCAGGCTCGCGGTCCGTGGACTCGTCTACTTGGTTCCAGCCACAGGGAGTAGGGTAGTCGGCCGGTTCCCAGGATATAGGCCAAGACTTTCATGCAATGGCCGGTGTTTGTCCTTGAGTCGGTAGCGGGCTTGCGTAGCACCTCACTAATTTCCCTATTATTTTTGTCGCACTTTATTTTTCACCTCTCGCTGCCCCTGCGGGAAATGGGGAAGCCTGCCCAGTGAGGGCGGTTCTAGGACAACCCCGCATCGACCAATCAGATTTGCGTTTTCACATCACCAGCCAATGAGATGTGTTACCTGTCCCCGGGCTTCGACTCGCATAGACATCACCACCATCACAACTCCCGCACAAACACAGCTGCCTCATTGGCCAGCACTCACCCCCCCCCCCCCACTCTGTCCTTTCATTGGTCCAAACCAAAGCCAATTTGGTCAAAGCCAAACTGTCGTCACAGTGATCCGCCCTTTCATTGGTCCGTCCTTGTCAATGGGCAGAGAATCTGTCAATCAACAGTGGGCCTTGTTGATTGGTATTTCTCTGTGTCCGAGTGCAGGCACAGACTTATGTGAGCTGCAATTAGGATGAATGGAGCTTATTCATATAAAATTTGGGGACGAGTTTCATGAGCCGGGGACTCTTCCGGTGACATTGTCTGCCCAGGGACACAGTACCTCATCCTGGGGCTGTCCTCTGAAGAAATGCAGTAATATAAATGAGTGCCTCCAGAGGTATAGAGACCTAATTGGATAGATTGCCAAGGAGTTTCGAGAGGCAACCACCTCAGGAGACAAACAGGTATTGGTGCTGGTGCTGGTGCTGGCACTGTATGCACCTCACCACCATTTATTTTAGTTCAGGTAGACTGAGCTCTTAGCCTACCAATACAGGCCAGTAATTAGGTTTTAACATAATGGTCTGTGCCGAATTTACCCCAATATTGGGAAAGATCCACGCCTGAAAGTTACCAACAGTGCTCTGAATTTGCTTCACAATGAAAGCAGGACAATTTCGGAGCACAAGCAACTTTTCACACAGTCCAGTGGAGGCAGTTGGGCAACATATATGCCCTGTTTAACCACAAATCTCCCAATAGTTTCAGCAGTTAACTTAGTGGCAGATGCGTTCTACTGTATAATGGCTATGAGTGTAACAGGAGACAGGATGTTTCCTGTGTTCCTTTCCCTATGAACAGTATTTCAGATAAAGGCATCCTCCAAAAGGCCACAGACAGGAAATATCAGGACATTGAAGTCATTCTCATTTGACGATGGATCCTTGTGGCCATCAAACATATTGACCCAGAATTTGCGGTCAGCAGTGAAGCGACGGTGATCGCCGCTGACCTCAAATAAAGCTGCCCACAAAGATCTCGCAATCTCTGTGGCAAAAACTTTAGGTTTCTCAATGATAAAAATGGTTGTAGTAGTCAATAGGGTATTGCCAGAGCAGAGCAGCAGTAATGTCATCAAGCTGTCTAAGCAGCCAATCATATTGAAGAATTCTCACAGACAGCAAACCAGGAAATAAAAAGCACTGATTCAGTTCACTTTAATTTTTTTTTACAGTGATCAAAATAAAGCTTGGAACGTACACAAGCTGAAAATCATAAACAAACTTTGAAAAAAATTTAAAATATATTTTATTATCTTAAAAATCTAGTAAGTTAATGGTGATATTAGCACAGAAAAGCTCAAGTTTTTGTCAGTTCAACCGATTTCACTGATTGCTTGCTATGGGGAGTGCCACAGATCAGCCTGTAGTGGAGCAGTGAATAACTGACTGCAACTTCAGGATTCCCATGTTTATTTGTGCATTGCACTAAATCCTGAAGTTAGTCAGTTTCAGAGGGGTAATGCTGTCATTACCACCGCAAAATCTGGGCCATTATTTTGTTTTCTTATTTTTTAAGACATTGTTCGTTCCAGACACCACCACCTCCAAGTTCCCCTCCAAGTCACACACCATCCTGACTTAGAAGTATATCGCCGATCCTTCATTGTCACTGGGTCAAAATCCTGGAACTCCCTCCCTAACAGCACTGTGGGAGTACCTTCACCACATGGACTGCAGCGAGTTAAGAAGGCAGCTCACCACCACCTTCTCAAGGGCAATTAGGGATGGGCAATAAATGCTGGCCTTGCCAGCGATGCCCACATCCCATATACGAATAAAAAAGATATATGGCATAATAAATATTACGAAATCATGATCTTAGTATTTTTAATGAAGGTTGTGACCGTGTCTAAACTGGGTTTATAACCTTTGTGTTGGTAGAGGAACTTTACAGCAGCAAGTTATTGCCACTGAAGGGTTCATTACAGCATGTTATTTCACTCCCTAACTAATTCTGAGTTGAAATGAAAATTATTGTACAGAGAAAAACATTGACAAACACTTGGATTTGCATGCTGTTGAATATAGGTCAATAACCAGAGTGGGCGGGTCACTAACTCGTTTCGTTATTGACCACGCTGATCCTACAGGAACGGCTCAATTCCACAGAAGAAACCCACGTACATTTTACTTTACATTTATTATGGTTTTACTTTAACTCTTCCTAGTGTAATAAAATGTAATGAACTTGGGGTATATGTGTATATTGAAAGAGGATTTTTCAGCAAGGCTTCAGATTAGTTCACATCATAATGCAGATAAGGCACATGCTGCAAATCTCATTCTTCATTAAGATAATGTATGAAATGCTACAAAGGCACCTGATTTTAGAACAGGAATACCAAAATCCAATAGCTCGCCTACTTCTTTTTTGTATCATCAAAGATTTATATAAACCATGATTTAACAGTGAAGAGAGAACTAAATTCTAACATAAACACACATTTTTCATTTATTACCAGTAGTGTGAAACACTTAGAATATAAAAAGCTGTATTCATATTTGAGAGGTTTTGATTGTTCGTTCAAGGTATTTGGATGTGACGCAACCTCTGGCATTCTTGTTCTGAATATATTTTTAAATATTAGTTTTGTCTTTTAATAAGAAATAACTTTTTGGCCCTTTTTTTGTAGATTTTAACAACCGCCCATCAAAATGGAGCTGGTCAGAAGCATTGTGTGGGCAATTTTTGTACCATATATCATGATGTACTACATTGTACAGATAACACAGTAATCAGATGTGTATACCAAGTACCTGCAATAATAAGGCAAATAGCAGGTTAACATAAACATAACAATTAGTCAAATTATAGTACTAGAGGGCCTAATGTGTTTGCTAGTCCACCCTTAACGCTAGAACAGATGAATAGATTTGATTAACTTCCCCTGCCAAGATTTATTGTATAACAAGTAGTTTATGTAATCTAAACACTCTCCCTGGTTAATCAATGTACAGTAATTTGTGTGTGCAATTCCCAACATGCCTCATTTCTTAAACATGATGTAAAATATTTAAGGCAGGGTTTCTTTACACATTTGGCTGCAGTTACTGTTAAGTTTTATTCAAACTATTATAGGTGCAAATATAATACCACTTCAAAATTATTTATTTTTTGGTCAGGTAAGCTGCATTTCTGTTCAGTTGATATGGTGTGCACTCTCTCTCTTTATACTTATACAACCCACTTACCAAATCCCAAGAGCTTAACCACAGGTTGGTAAGAGCCAAAGCTTAGGGATTCTGAAGTGTGCAAAGGGGTACTGCTAGAGTTTAATGATCAAAGACTGCACAGCAAATCAACACAGTATATTGACGAGTTTCCCATTGGCTGTCCAGCCAGGACCATTCTATCAGGGCAGAACGTTCACTGTTATCAGAAACTAAATAATAAAACCCCAGCTTTCAGTGACAGGTCTGCCACTTTGGGTGGCACTAATGAGCTAGTCTGTTTGGTCAGTCATCAACAGTGTACTCTCTCAAGGTACTTCGCAGGGGCATTATCAGACAAAATTTGATAGCAAGCCATATAACATTCACGTAACAAGTAATAAGTAACATTCTCACCATACAAGTGCCAGGCAATGACTATCTCCAACAAGAGAGAGTCTAACCACTACCCCTTGAAATTCAACAACATTGAATTGATTCCCCCACCAGCAACATCCTGGGGGTCACCATTGACCAGAAACTTAACTGGACCAGCCACATCAATACTGTGGCTACAAGAGCAGGTCAGAGGCTGGGTATTCTGCGACGAGTGTCTCACCTCCTGACTCCCCAAAGCCTTTCTACTATCTACAAGGCACAAGTCAGGAGTGTGATGGAATACTCTCCACTTGCCTGGATGAGTGCAGCTCCAACCACACTCAAGATGCTTGACACCATCCAGGACAAAGCAGCCCATTTGATTGGCATTCCATCCACCTCCTTAAACATTCACTCCCTCCACCACCAGCGCACTGTGGCTGCAGTGTGTACCATCTACAAGATGCACTGCAGCAACTCGCCAAAGCTCCTTCAACAGCACCTTCCAAACCTGCGACCTCTACCACTTAGAAAGACAAGGGCAGCAGACGTATGGGAACATCACCACCTACAAGTTCCCCTCCAAGCCACACACCATCCTGACTTGGACCTGTATCGCCGTTCCTTCACTGTCGCTGGGCCAAAATCCTGGAACTCCCTTCCTAACAGCATTGTGGGTGTACCTACACCATATGGACTGCAGCGGTTCAAGAAGGTGGCTCACCACCATCTTCTCAAGGGCAATTAGGGATGGGCACTAAATGCAGGCCTAGCCAGCGACGCCCACATCCCATCAATGAATAAAAAAACTTTTTAAAATCACTTCATCCACCACCGGTGAACTATGGCTGCAGTGTGTACCATCTACAAGATGCACTGCAGCAACTCACCAAGGCTTCTTTGACAGCACCTCCGAAACCCTCGACCTCGACCACCTAGAAGGACAAGGGCAACAGGCACATGGGAACACCACCACCTTTAAGTCACACACCATCCTGACTTGGAAGTATATCACCGTTCCTTCATCGTCGCTGGGTCAAAATCCTAGAACTCCCTCCTGAACAGTACTATGGGAGTACCTTCACCTCACAGACTGCAGCTTTTCAAGAAGGCAGCTCCCCACCACCTTTTCAAGGGCAATTAGGGATGGACAATAAATGCTGGCCTTGCCAGCAAAGCCCACATCCCATGAATGAATAAAAAAAAGATATTTGGGCAGGTGACAAAAAACTTGATCAAATAGGTAGGCTTTATGGAGAGAATTAAAGGAGAGGGGACAGGATTATGGAGGGAATTCCAGAGCTTAGGGTCTAGGCTGCTGAAGGCACAACCACCAATGGTGGAGCGAAAGAAATCAAGGATGCACTAGATGTTAGAACTGGAGGATTGTAAAAATATTGGAGGGTTCAAGGGCTGGAGGAGGTTACAGAGATAGGGAGGGGCGAGGCCCTGGTGGGATTTAAACACAAGGATGAGAATTTTAAAATGGAGGTGTTTCCAGAATGGGAGCCAATGGTAAGCGATGCGAGTTAGGATATGGGCAGCAGAGTGTTGGATGAGCTCAAGTTTACAGATTACAGGTGGGAGACCGTCAGGAGAGCATTGGAATAGTTGAGTCTGGAGGTAACAAAGGCATAGAGGAGGGTTTCAGCAGATGAGCTGAGGCAGCGGCGGAGATGGGTGATGTTATGGAGGTGGAAGTAGGCAGTCTTGGTTGGACAGGATATGGGGTCAGATAGTTACTGCAGAATTATCTGGCTTGGGGATCAGATTATCAAAACTGCTTCAGAGGGCTGATTCAGTTCCAATCTTCCATCAATGGTAATACTATCTTGGGGGTTTAAAAGGACTTAGTCAACTTACTTATTCAGAACTACTAAAATGTAATTATTCTAACTTTATTTATTTTATAAATATACAAATCCAGTTGGGTTCAAGTTGCATTCCGGACTCGTCTGCCTGATTGGATGGATGTTAAAGATCCTACTGCACTGTGCGAGAGAAGGTGTTTCTCCTGAGTCCTGACCAATATTCCTGCATCAAATCACCAGAAACTGATCATTCACCTCATTGGCTGTTTGCATAGACATTAGCTGCCCAGTTTCTGTGTATAGCAACTGTAACTACACTTCAAAAGTAATTAAACGCTTTTGGAGGTCTTGGGTCCCAAAGCGCTTTACAGCCAATGAAGTACTGTTGAAGTGTAGTCACTGTTGTAATGTAGGAAACGATACCAGGACTATATAAATGCAACATCGTTCGTTGTTTTCAGCATTGTGTTCAAATATGACAATAGCTAAATATCAGATGTATTCAAAAGAGAGATTAAAATTGGTGTAAATTATAATTGAGTTTTTAAAAAAGATGGCGAGTCCATTGGGAAATTTCTGACAACTAATCGAATGCAAGAAGTGACAGCTGAATGATGTAAGCCTGCAGTTCCTAGGCCGCTGCAGAAAGGGATGTCCATTATCCAGAACGCATTCTTTGATTAAATCACTGTCTACACCGCAAGAGAATGGAGAAATCACTAGTCTTACAATCTTCCTGTTACCTCCTTTATTGAATATTAAACGTTTGTATCGTAATTACAGCAATTTTGGGGGGAAAAAGCTTTAAGTACAATTACAAATAACAATCGCATTAAAGTACCACTTTCATTATCTGCAAAAGAAATACTAAAATACTGGGAGTATGTGGTACAGAAAGTTTTAAAATGCAGCGTCTCCCATTACGCCTTCAGTATAACTTTGCACATACAAATCTATTGCGGCAGCCTGTGGGCTTTGCATCAATACAAAATATTAACAAAAGAATAAAGCTGAACACCCCCATTATCGCTATGATTAAAACGTGCTAAATCAACTGTATCTAGCGTCATTCCAAAAATTCTTGGAGGGAGGATGAAAACATGAACCAGTGCCAATTTATATCATACAGCAATGGAAACATGGAAAGGAGGGGGTGAGATGCTGCTGCCCTTACTACTCAAGAGCGCTTCACCGGCAGAGCTCGAAAAGCAAAGATTCTCCTCCAGAATCGATCACAAAAACACTTACATGAAAGCAGACTCATTCAATAAATCTTTGATTTTACGTCACTTAAATTTCAAGCTATCAAATAGCATATCAAAAAAAATCCCTCGTCAAGAAACTTTGGAAAACCACAGCACTGCACGCTAAATGTTAAGTCTTCACTTTAATAAATGAAGCTATCGGCTTGTAACCAATATATTCACCGCTCAGTCATTTACTGCCATGTTTGTTGAAATCAAACTAGGTTTTCTCCCCGTACAAAGTATTTCTTATGAAGTTTATGTAAGACAGGTCGTCAATATTCGGCACCAATTCCCCAGCCCTGGTAGACCGTTATGCGAGGACATGGATACATAGGCTATGCAAGGCACAGATCGCTCAATGGGAAACATCTCACTGGAAGATCCCAAAACCAGGAAGTTTCCAGATTCAATTCCTGCTTTGTACAGAGTTCGATCGATCAAACGGAGACGGGACTACAACTGTCCTTATCATTCCTAAGCAAGGAGGTCAAAGTTGACTAGGTAAGTATCCAAACTACCTTGTCCCGAGAGTCCACAGGATCTAGTTAACAGGGTTTGGACATATAATAAAACAGATCTCGCCATCCTTCAAACATTCATCCCCAGGGTCGTGAATACTGGTCTTTGTTGTTGCTGTAAATTGTCGAGATGTTTTATTTTGTGTGGTCTTACCACGGAGATGTTTGATGCAGCGGTTACAGGAGGTACTTTCACCCACAAGACCTCACAGATCAAAGTTGAAGAGGGGGCAATACACAGCTGTGGTGCAAGTCACTTTCTGCAAATTTCGTTAACACATTTGCCTGAGAAGGAGGCACAGCCCCCTGTATATTTTAAAGTACAGTTTAACTATAAACCCCGTGGTCATTTGTTCCACAGTAACAGTGTCATAACAATATAAATAATTGTTTCTCAAAATTATTTAAACTTCTGTTTTGATTCCCAACATAGAACACTCTGCCCTGTATAAACTGCAAGACAGATCTTTTCTCAACACCTTGACTAACGGACAGTCATCAAAATCATGGTTGGATCTACACCAAGCAATCCTGGCCGGTGTTTGTGCAAACATGGATATAAAAAATATCTAGAAGCAGATGCAAAGCCGCTGAGGGAGAAAGCCAGCGATCATAACAACTGACCAGTACAAATAAAATCAACTGTATAAAGACAAATTCAGTATAAAACAAACAGAAAAAAGCAAGTAAGCAAAGTCCCATCAGGTGTAAAGTTCTGTGGGCTCCAGCCTCCGAGCAGCAGCTTTTGCGAGGAGCAGTGTCTTGAGCAGCTCCACTTCGGCAGAGAGAGCAGACAGATCCTTGCGGAGTTGGCTGTTTTCACCGTGAACACCAGCAGCAGCAGCTTCTTCCCGGAGGCTCGGCTCCGGCTGGTCCGCGGGGAGGCTCCAGCTCGGGCTGCTCTCGGGAGGCGGCAGCGCTCGGGGTCGGGGCTCGGGCTCTGGGCGCTCCAGGTTGGCGGCTGTGGCTGGCCCGCCGCAGGAGATTTTCAAGCGCAGTTTGTGGGGTAAACTCCGGAGCCAGCCCGGGTCGCTGCTCTCCGGCCGCCGAGAGACGGCTGTGCCCCGCTCATCCTCCACCTCCCCCTCCCCCTGGGCACGGAGCCCGGCGGCCTGGGGAGGGGCGAGAGGCACCGGGCTGGCCGGAGCGGGGCTGAGCCGCGGCGGCTTGTGGCCGGGGAAGGGCTGCAGGCGCCGGGCTGGAGGTGGCGGCGGCTCCCAGGCTCCCTCCCAGCGGGCGGAGGGCGCGCCGGGCCCGGGCTCCGCCAGCAGCCCGAGCGGGAAGCGCAGCGCCAGCAGCTGAGCCCGGAGCCGGGCGTTGTCGGCCAGCAGCGCCGCTAGCCGTCCCTCCAGCGCCAGGTCCCGGCGGCGCCGCTTCTGGCGCGACCTCCGCGCCGCCTCGTTGTTGCGGCGCCGCCGCTCCCAGTAAAGCGAGTCCTTCCGCTCGGCCGGGGTGAACTCGCGGCCCCTGCGGGTGGGAGGTGAAGGAGGAGCGGTGGCCGCCCGCTCGCAGTCCCGCACAGCCAGCCAGCAAGAAGCAGCCACCTCCGCGATCGGCTCGGCGCTATCAGAGGGCGGAGAGTTCATGGCCGACCGTATCCCCACCCCCGGTTAACCCGCACTTGTACTGCCGGGCGGCCGGCCCCGCCTCCCCTGCCCTGCCCTCCGGACCCAGCGCTCTCGGTCCCCCGCACACATCTCATTGGCTTTGAAACTGACCTCAGCCAACCGGGCCCGAAAGTGCACTCCAGCTTCCCCCACCTCCCCTCCGTGGTCAAATTGCCTGTCGCCATATCTCCACTTCTTGCGGAGAAATGCGAGCTTTTAGGACGGGCGCGGGATGCAAAAAATGACACCAAAACTGTGGAGATACTCACCGGGCATGTGTGAGGGACCCTGGCATGGTGTGAGGGACACTGGCACGCTGTGAGGAACACTGGCAGGGTGTGAGGAACACTGGCACGGTGTGAGGTAGATTGGCACGGTGTGAGGTAGACTGGCACGGTGAGGCGGGCACTGGCACGGTGTGAGGGGAACACAGGCACAGTGAGGGGAACACTGGCACGGTGTGAGTTACCCTGGCATGGTGTGAGTTACCCTGGCACGGTGTGAGTTACCGTGGCACGGTGTGAAGGACACTGGCACAGTGAGGCGGACACTGGCACGCTGTGAGGGACGCTGGCACGCTGTGAGGGACGCTGGCACGGTGAGAGGGACACTGGCACCCTGAGAGGGACACTGGCACCCTGAGGGGGACACTGGCACCCTGAGGGGGACACTGGCATGGTGTGAGGGACACTGGCACGGTGTGAGGGACACTGGCACGGTGAGAGGGGCACTGGCACGGTGTGAGGTACACTGGCACGGTGAGAGGGACACTGGCACGGTGAGAGGGACACTGGCACGGTGTGAGGTACACTGGCACGGTGAGAGGGACACTGGCACGCTGTGAGGGACACTGGCACGCTGTGAGGGACACTGGCACGGTGTGAGGGACACTGGCACGGTGTGAGGCACTGGCATGGTGTGAGGTACACTGGCAGGGTGAGAGGGACACTGGCACGGTGAGGGACACTGGCAAGGTGTGAGGTACACTGCCACGGTGAGAGGGACACGGGCATGGTGTGAGGTACACTGGCACGGTGTGAGGTACACTGGCACGGTGTGAGGTACACTGGCACGGTGTGAGTTGCCCTGGCATGGTGTGAGGTACTCTGGCATGGTGTGAAGTACACTGGCACGGTGTGAGGTACACTGGCACGGTGTGAGGGACACTGGCACGGTGTGAGGTACACTGGCACGGTGAGGCGGACACTGGCACGGTGTGAGGAACACTGGCACGATGTGAGGTACACTGGAACCCTGAGAGGGACACTGGCATGGTGTGAGGTACACTGGCACGGTGAGGCGGACACTGGCACGGTGTGAGGGACACTGGCATGGTGAGAGGGACACTGGCATGGTGAGAGGGACACGGGCACGGTGAGAGCGACACTGGCACAGTGAGGGGAACACTGGCACGGTTTGAGTTACCCTGGCACGGTGAGAGTTATCCTGGCACGGTGTGACGTACCCTGGCACGGTGTGAAGTACACTGGCATGGTGTGAGGTACACTGGCATGGTGAGAGGAACACTGGCATGGTGAGGGGAACACTGGCACAGTGTGAGTTACCCTGGCCCGGTGTGAGGTACCCTGGCACGGTGTGAGGTACCCTGGCACGGTGTGAGGGACACTGGCACGGTGTGAGGTGCACTGGCATGGTAAGGCGGACACTGGCACGGTGTGAGGATCACTGCCACAGTGTGAGGTACACTGGCACCCTGAAGGGGACACTGGCACGGTGTGAGGGACACTGGCACGGTGTGAGGGACACTGGCACGGTGAGAGGGGCACTGGCACGGTGTGAGGTACACTGGCACGGTGAGAGGGACACTGGCACGGTGAGAGGGACACTGGCACGGTGTGAGGTACACTGGCACGGTGAGAGGGACACTGGCACGCTGTGAGGGACACTGGCACGGTGTGAGGGGCACTGGCATGGTGTGAGGTACACTGGCAGGGTGAGAGGGACACTGGCACAGTGAGGGACACTGGCAAGGTGTGAGGTACACTGGCACGGTGAGAGGGACACGGGCATGGTGTGAGGTACACTGGCACGGTGTGAGGTACACTGGCACGGTGTGAGTTGCCCTGGCATGGTGTGAGGTACTCTGGCATGGTGTGAGGTACACTGGCACGGTGTGAGGGACACTGGCATGGTGAGAGGGACACTGGTACGGTGTGAGGGACACTGGCACGGTGTGAGGTACACTGCCACGGTGAGGCGGACACTGGCACGGTGTGAGGAACACTCGCACGGTGTGAGGTACACTGGAACCCTGAGAGGGACACTGGCATGGTGTGAGGTACACTGGCACGGTGTGAGGGACACTGGCATGGTGTGAGGTACACTGGCACGGTGAGGCGGACACTGGCACGGTGTGAGGGACCCTGGCACGGTGTGAGGGACACTGGCACGGTGTAAGGTACACTGGCACGATGAGGGTACTCTGGCACGGTGTGAGGTACTCTGGCACGGTGTGAGGTACTCTGGCTCGGTGTGAGGTACTCTGGCATGGTGAGAGGGACACTGGCACGGTGAGAGGGACACTGGCACGGTGAGAGGGACACTGGCATGGTGTGAGGTACACTGGCACGGTGAGGGGAACACTGGCACGGTGTGAGTTACCCTGGCACGGTGTGAGGTACCCTCGCATGGTGTGAAGTACACTGGCACGGTGTGAGGTACCCTGGCATGGTGAGAGGTACTCTGGCATGGTGAGAGGGAGACTGGCACGTTGTGAGGAACACTGGCATGGTGAGGCAGACACTGGCACGGTGTGAGGAACACTGGCATGGTGTGAGGTACTCTGGCACGTGAGAGGTACACTGGCACGGTGTGAGGTACACTGGCACGGTGTGAGGGAAACTGGCACGGTGTGAGGGACACTGGCATGGTGTGAGGGAAACTGGCACGTTGGGAGGGACACTGGCACGGTGAGAGGGACACTGGCACGGTGAGGGGACACTGGCATGGTGTGAGGTAGACTGGCACGGTGAGGCGGACAGTGGCACGGTGTGAGGTACACTGGCACGGTGTGAGGTACACTGGCACGCTGTGAGGTACACTGGCACGGTGAGAGGGACACTGGCACGGTGTGAGGTACACTGGCACGGTGTGAGGTACACTGGCACGGTGTGAGATACACTGGCACGGTGAGAGGGACACTGGCATGGTGAGAGGTACACTGGCACGGTGAGAGGTACCCTGGCAAGGTGTGAGGTAACCTGGCACGGTGTGAGGTACACTGGCACGGTGTGAGGTACACTGGCACGGTGTGAGGTACACTGGCATGGTGTGAGTTACCCTGGCACGGTGTGAGGTACTCTGGCACGGTGTGAGGTACCCTGGCATGGTGTGAGGTACTGTGGCACGGTGAGAGGGACACTGGCACGGTGTGAGGTACACTGGCATGGTGAGGGGGACACTGGCACGGTGGGAGGTACCCTGGCACGGCGTGAGGTACACTGGCACGGTGAGAGGGACACTTGCACGGTGTGAGGTACACTGGCACGGTGTGAGGTACACTGGCAGGGTGCGAGGTAAACTGGCACGGTGTGTGGTACACTGGCACGTTGTGAGGTACACTGGCACGGTGAGAGGTACTCTGGCACAGTGCGAGGTACTCTGGCACGGTGCGAGGTACTCTGGCATGGTGAGAGGGACACTGGCACGGTGCGATGAACACTAGCACGGTGAGATGAACACTGGCACGGTGAGAGGAACACTGGCACGGTGTGAGGAACACTGGCACGGTGTGAGGAACACTGACACGGTGTGATGGACACTGGCACGGTGAGAGGGACATTGGCACGGTGTGAGGTACACTGGCACGGTGTGAGGTACACTGGCACGGTGAGAGGGACACTGGCATGGTGAGAGGGACACTGGCACGGTGTGAGGTACCCTGGCACGGTGTGAGGTAGACTGGCACGGTGAGGCGGACAGTGGCACGGTGTGAGGTACACTGGCACGGTGAGAGGGACACTGGCACAGTGTGAGGTACACTGGCACGGTGTGAGGTACACTGGCACGGTGAGAGGGACACTGGCACGGTGAGAGGAACACTGGCACGGTGTGAGGAACACTGGCACGGTGTGAGGAACACTGACACGGTGTGATGGACACTGGCACGGTGAGAGGGACATTGGCACGGTGTGAGGTACACTGGCACGGTGTGAGGAACACTGACACGGTGTGATGGACACTGGCACGGTGAGAGGGACATTGGCACGGTGTGAGGTACACTGGCACGGTGTGAGGTACACTGGCACGGTGAGAGGGACCCTGGCACGGTGAGAGGGACACTGGCACGGTGTGAGGTACACTGGCACCCTGAGCGGGACTCTGGCACCCTGAGAGGGACACTGACACCCTGAGAGGGACACTGGCACGGTGTGAGGGACACTGGCACGGTGTGAGGGGCATTGGCACGGTGAGAGGGACACTGGCATGGTGAGAGGGACACTGGCACGGTGTGAGGTACACTGGCACGGTCAGGGGAACACTGGCATGTTGTGAGTTACCCTGGCACGGTGTGACGTACCCTGGCATGGTGTGAAGTACACTGGCACAGTGTGAGGTACCCTGGCACAGTGTGAGGTACCCTGGCACAGTGAGAGGTATTCTGGCACGGTGAGAGGGACACTGGCATGGTGTGAGGTACACTGGCACGGTGTGAGGTACCCTGGCACGGTGAGAGGTACTCTGGCACGGTGAGAGGGACACTGGCACGGTGAGAGGGACACTGGCACGGTGTGAGGTACACTGGCACGGTGAGGCGGACACTGGCACGGTGTGAGGTACACTGGCACGGTGTGAGTTACACTGGCACGGTGTGATTTTCCCTGGCACGGTGTGAGGTACACTGGCATGGTGTGAGTTACCCTGGCATGGTGTGAGGTACCGTGGCACAGTGAGAGGGACACTGGCACGGTGTGAGGTACACTGGCACGGTGAGGGGGTCACTAGCACGGTGTGAGGTTCCCTGGCACGGTGTGAGGTACACTGGCGCAGTGTGAGGTACTCTGGCACGGTGAGAGGGACACTGGCACGGTGTGAGGTACACTGGCACAGTGAGGGGAACACTGGCACGGTGTGAGATACACTGGCACGGTGAGCGGGACACTGGCACGGTGTAAGGTACACTGGCACGGTGAGGGTACTCTGGCACGGTATGAGGTACTCTGGCACGGTGAGGGGAACACTGGCACGGTGTGAGTTACCCTGGCACGGTGTGAGGTACCCTCGCATGGTGTGAGGTACCCTGGCACGGTGTGAAGTACACTGGCACGGTGTGAGGTACCCTGGCACGGTGAGAGGTACTCTGGCATGGTGAGAGAGAGACTGGCACGTTGTGAGGAACACTGGCATGGTGAGGCAGACACTGGCACGGTGTGAGGAACACTGGCATGGTGTGAGGTACTCTGGCACGTGAGAGGTACACTGGCACGGTGTGAGGTACATTGGCACGGTGTGAGGGAAACTGGCACGGTGTGAGGGACACTGGCATGGTGTGAGGGACACTGGCACGTTGAGAGGGACACTGGCACGGTGAGAGGGACACTGGCACGGTGAGGGGACACTGGCACGGTGTGAGGTACCCTGGCACGGTGTGAGGTAGACTGGCACGGTGAGGCGGACAGTGGCACGGTGTGAGGTACACTGGCACGGTGAGAGGGACACTGGCACGGTGTGAGGTACACTGGCATGGTGTGAGGTACACTGGCACGGTGAGAGGGACACTGGCACGGTGAGAGGAACACTGGCACGGTGTGAGGAACACTGGCACGGTGTGAGGAACACTGACACGGTGTGATGGACACTGGCACGGTGAGAGGGACATTGGCACGGTGTGAGGTACACTGGCACGGTGTGAGGAACACTGACACGGTGTGATGGACACTGGCACGGTGAGAGGGACATTGGCACGGTGTGAGGTACACTGGCACGGTGTGAGGTACACTGGCACGGTGAGAGGGGCACTGGCACGGTGAGAGCGACACTGGCACAGTGTGAGGTACACTGGCACCCTGAGAGGGACTCTGGCACCCTGAGAGGGACACTGACACCCCGAGAGGGACACTGGCACGGTGTGAGGGACACTGGCACGGTGTGAGGGGCACTGGCACGGTGAGAGGGACACTGGCATGGTGAGAGGGACACTGGCATGGTGTGAGGTACACTGGCACGGTCAGGGGAACACTGGCATGTTGTGAGTTACCCTGGCACGGTGTGACGTACCCTGGCATGGTGTGAAGTACACTGGCACAGTGTGAGGTACCCTGGCACAGTGTGAGGTACCCTGGCACGGTGAGAGCTACTCTGGCACGGTGAGAGTGACACTGGCATGGTGTGAGGTACACTGGCACGGTGTGAGGTAGACTGGCACGGTGAGGCGGACAGTGGCACGGTGTGAGGTACACTGGCACGGTGAGAGGGACACTGGCACGGTGTGAGGTACACTGGCATGGTGTGAGGTACACTGGCACGGTGAGAGGGACACTGGCACGGTGAGAGGAACACTGGCACGGTGTGAGGAACACTGGCACGGTGTGAGGAACACTGACACGGTGTGATGGACACTGGCACGGTGAGAGGGACATTGGCACGGTGTGAGGTACACTGGCACGGTGTGAGGAACACTGACACGGTGTGATGGACACTGGCACGGTGTGAGGTACACTGGCACGGTGTGAGGTACACTGGCACGGTGAGAGGGGCACTGGCACGGTGAGAGCGACACTGGCACAGTGTGAGGTACACTGGCACCCTGAGAGGGACTCTGGCACCCTGAGAGGGACACTGACACCCTGAGAGGGACACTGGCACGGTGTGAGGGACACTGGCACGGTGTGAGGGGCACTGGCACGGTGAGAGGGACACTGGCATGGTGTGAGGTACACTGGCACGGTCAGGGGAACACTGGCATGTTGTGAGTTACCCTGGCACGGTGTGACGTACCCTGGCATGGTGTGAAGTACACTGGCACAGTGTGAGGTACCCTGGCACAGTGTGAGGTACCCTGGCACGGTGAGAGGTACTCTGGCACGGTGAGAGTGACACTGGCATGGTGTGAGGTACACTGGCACGGTGTGAGGTAGACTGGCACGGTGAGGCGGACAGTGGCACGGTGTGAGGTACACTGGCACGGTGAGAGGGACACTGGCACGGTGTGAGGTACACTGGCATGGTGTGAGGTACACTGGCACGGTGAGAGGGACACTGGCACGGTGAGAGGAACACTGGCACGGTGTGAGGAACACTGGCACGGTGTGAGGAACACTGACACGGTGTGATGGACACTGGCACGGTGAGAGGGACATTGGCACGGTGTGAGGTACACTGGCACGGTGTGAGGAACACTGACACGGTGTGATGGACACTGGCACGGTGAGAGGGACATTGGCACGGTGTGAGGTACACTGGCACGGTGTGAGGTACACTGGCACGATGAGAGCGGCACTGGCACGGTGAGAGCGACACTGGCACAGTGTGAGGTACACTGGCACCCTGAGAGGGACTCTGGCACCCTGAGAGGGTCACTGACACCCTGAGAGGGACACTGGCACGGTGTGAGGGACACTGGCGCGGTGTGAGGGGCACTGGCACGGTGAGAGGGACACTGGTATGGTGAGAGGGACACTGGCATGGTGTGAGGTACACTGGCACGGTCAGGGGAACACTGGCATGTTGTGAGTTACCCTGGCACGGTGTGACGTACCCTGGCATGGTGTGAAGTACACTGGCACAGTGTGAGGTACCCTGGCACAGTGTGAGGTACCCTGGCATGGTGAGAGGTACTCTGGCACGGTGAGAGTGACACTGGCATGGTGTGAGGTACACTGGCACGGTGAGAGGTACTCTGGCATGGTGAGAGGGACACTGGCACGGTGAGAGGGACACTGGCACGGTGTGAGGTACACTGGCACGGTGAGGCGGACACTGGCACGGTGTGAGGTACACTGGCACGGTGTGAGTTACACTGGCATGGTGTGATTTTCCCTGGCACGGTGTGAGGTACACTGGCATGGTGTGAGTTAACCTGGCATGGTGTGAGGTACCGTGGCACAGTGAGAGGGACACTGGCACGGTGTGAGGTACACTGGCACGGTGAGGGGGTCACTAGCACGGTGTGAGGTTCCCTGGCACGGTGTGAGGTACACTGGCGCAGTGTGAGGTACTCTGGCACGGTGAGAGGGACACTGGCACGGTGTGAGGTACACTGGCACAGTGAGGGGAACACTGGCACGGTGTGAGATACACTGGCACGGTGAGAGGGACACTGGCACGGTGTAAGGTACACTGGCACGGCGAGGGTACTCTGGCACGGTGTGAGGTACTCTGGCACGGTGAGGGGAACACTGGCACGGTGTGAGTTACCCTGGCACGGTGAGAGGTACCCTGGCAAGGTGTGAGGTAACCTGGCAAGGTGTGAGGTACTCTGGCATGGTGAGAGGGACACTGGCACGGTGAGAGGGACACTGGCACGGTGAGAGGGACACTGGCATGGTGTGAGGTACACTGGCATGGTGAGGGGAACACTGGCATGGTGTGAGTTACCCTGGCACGGTGTGAGGTACCCTCGCATGGTGTGAGGTACCCTGGCACGGTGTGAAGTACACTGGCACGGTGTGAGGTACCCTGGCACGGTGAGAGGTACTCTGGCATGGTGAGAGGGAGACTGGCACGTTGTGAGGAACACTGGCATGGTGAGGCAGACACTGGCACGGTGTGAGGAACACTGGCATGGTGTGAGGTACTCTGGCACGTGAGAGGTACACTGGCACGGTGTGAGGGAAACTGGCACGGTGTGAGGGACACTGGCATGGTGTGAGGGACACTGGCACGTTGAGAGGGACACTGGCACGGTGAGAGGGACACTGGCACGGTGAGGGGACACTGGCACGGTGTGAGGTACCCTGGCACGGTGAGGCGGACAGTGGCACGGTGTGAGGTACACTGGCACGGTGAGAGGGACACTGGCACGGTGTGAGGTACACTGGCACGGTGTGAGGTACACTGGCACGGTGAGAGGGACACTGGCACGGTGAGAGGAACACTGGCACGGTGTGAGGAACACTGGCACGGTGTGAGGAACACCGACACGGTGTGATGGACACTGGCACGGTGAGAGGGACATTGGCACGGTGTGAGGTACACTGGCACGGTGTGAGGAACACTGACACGGTGTGATGGACACTGGCACGGTGAGAGGGACATTGGCACAGTGTGAGGTACACTGGCACGGTGTGAGGTACACTGGCACGGTGTGAGGTACACTGGCACCCTGAGAGGGACTCTGGCACCCTGAGAGGGACACTGACACCCTGAGAGGGACACTGGCACGGTGTGAGGGACACTGGCACGGTGTGAGGGGCACTGGCACGGTGAGAGGGACACTGGCATGGTGAGAGGGACACTGGCACGGTGTGAGGTACACTGGCATGGTCAGGGGAACACTGGCATGTTGTGAGCTACCCTGGCACGGTGTGACGTACCCTGGCATGGTGTGAAGTACACTGGCACAGTGTGAGGTACCCTGGCACAGTGTGAGGTACCCTGGCACGGTGAGAGGTATTCTGGCACGGTGAGAGGGACACTGGCATGGTGTGAGGTACACTGGCACGGTGTGAGGTACCCTGGCACGGTGAGAGGTACTCTGGCACGGTGAGAGGGACACTGGCACGGTGAGAGGGACACTGGCACGGTGTGAGGTACACTGGCACGGTGAGGCGGACACTGGCACGGTGTGAGGTACACTGGCACGGTGAGAGGGACACTGGCACGGTGAGGTGGACACTGGCACGGTGTGAGGTACACTGGCACGGTGTGAGTTACACTGGCACGGTGTGATTTTCCCTGGCATGGTGTGAGGTACACTGGCATGGTGTGAGTTACCCTGGCATGGTGTGAGGTACCGTGGCACAGTGAGAGGGACACTGGCACGGTGTGAGGTACACTGGCACGGTGAGGGGGTCACTAGCACGGTGTGAGGTTCCCTGGCACGGTGTGAGGTACACTGGCGCAGTGTGAGGTACTCTGGCACGGTGAGAGGGACACTGGCACGGTGTGAGGTACACTGGCACAGTGAGGGGAACACTGGCACGGTGTGAGATACACTGGCACGGTGAGAGGGACACTGGCACGGTGTAAGGTACACTGGCACGGTGAGGGTACTCTGGCACGGTATGAGGTACTCTGGCATGGTGAGGGGAACACTGGCACGGTGTGAGTTACCCTGGCACGGTGTGAGGTACCCTGGCACGGTGTGAAGTACACTGGCACGGTGTGAGGTACCCTGGCACGGTGAGAGGTACTCTGGCATGGTGAGAGGGAGACTGGCACGTTGTGAGGAACACTGGCATGGTGAGGCAGACACTGGCACGGTGTGAGGAACACTGGCATGGTGTGAGGTACTCTGGCACGTGAGAGGTACACTGGCACGGTGTGAGGTACACTGGCACGGTGTGAGGGAAACTGGCACGGTGTGAGGGACACTGGCATGGTGTGAGGGACACTGGCACGTTGAGAGGGACACTGGCACGGTGAGAGGGACACTGGCACGGTGAGGGGACACTGGCATGGTGTGAGGTACCCTGGCACGGTGTGAGGTAGACTGGCACGGTGAGGTGGACAGTGGCACGGTGTGAGGTACACTGGCACAGTGAGAGGGACACTGGCACGGTGTGAGGTACACTGGCATGGTGTGAGGTACACTGGCACGGTGAGAGGGACACTGGCACGGTGAGAGGAACACTGGCACGGTGTGAGGAACACTGGCACGGTGTGATGGACACTGGCACGGTGAGAGGGACATTGGCACGGTGTGAGGTACACTGGCACGGTGTGAGGAACACTGACACGGTGTGATGGACACTGGCACGGTGAGAGGGACATTGGCACGGTGTGAGGTACACTGGCACGGTGTGAGGTACACTGGCACGATGAGAGGGGCACTGGCACGGTGAGAGCGACACTGGCACAGTGTGAGGTACACTGGCACCCTGAGAGGGACTCTGGCACCCTGAGAGGGTCACTGACACCCTGAGAGGGACACTGGCACGGTGTGAGGGACACTGGCGCGGTGTGAGGGGCACTGGCACGGTGAGAGGGACACTGGTATGGTGAGAGGGACACTGGCATGGTGTGAGGTACACTGGCACGGTCAGGGGAACACTGGCATGTTGTGAGTTACCCTGGCACGGTGTGACGTACCCTGGCATGGTGTGAAGTACACTGGCACAGTGTGAGGTACCCTGGCACAGTGTGAGGTACCCTGGCATGGTGAGAGGTACTCTGGCACGGTGAGAGTGACACTGGCATGGTGTGAGGTACACTGGCACGGTGAGAGGTACTCTGGCATGGTGAGAGGGACACTGGCACGGTGAGAGGGACACTGGCACGGTGTGAGGTACACTGGCACGGTGAGGCGGACACTGGCACGGTGTGAGGTACACTGGCACGGTGTGAGTTACACTGGCATGGTGTGATTTTCCCTGGCACGGTGTGAGGTACACTGGCATGGTGTGAGTTAACCTGGCATGGTGTGAGGTACCGTGGCACAGTGAGAGGGACACTGGCACGGTGTGAGGTACACTGGCACGGTGAGGGGGTCACTAGCACGGTGTGAGGTTCCCTGGCACGGTGTGAGGTACACTGGCGCAGTGTGAGGTACTCTGGCACGGTGAGAGGGACACTGGCACGGTGTGAGGTACACTGGCACAGTGAGGGGAACACTGGCACGGTGTGAGATACACTGGCACGGTGAGAGGGACACTGGCACGGTGTAAGGTACACTGGCACGGCGAGGGTACTCTGGCACGGTGTGAGGTACTCTGGCACGGTGAGGGGAACACTGGCACGGTGTGAGTTACCCTGGCACGGTGAGAGGTACCCTGGCAAGGTGTGAGGTAACCTGGCAAGGTGTGAGGTACTCTGGCATGGTGAGAGGGACACTGGCACGGTGAGAGGGACACTGGCACGGTGAGAGGGACACTGGCATGGTGTGAGGTACACTGGCATGGTGAGGGGAACACTGGCATGGTGTGAGTTACCCTGGCACGGTGTGAGGTACCCTCGCATGGTGTGAGGTACCCTGGCACGGTGTGAAGTACACTGGCACGGTGTGAGGTACCCTGGCACGGTGAGAGGTACTCTGGCATGGTGAGAGGGAGACTGGCACGTTGTGAGGAACACTGGCATGGTGAGGCAGACACTGGCACGGTGTGAGGAACACTGGCATGGTGTGAGGTACTCTGGCACGTGAGAGGTACACTGGCACGGTGTGAGGGAAACTGGCACGGTGTGAGGGACACTGGCATGGTGTGAGGGACACTGGCACGTTGAGAGGGACACTGGCACGGTGAGAGGGACACTGGCACGGTGAGGGGACACTGGCACGGTGTGAGGTACCCTGGCACGGTGAGGCGGACAGTGGCACGGTGTGAGGTACACTGGCACGGTGAGAGGGACACTGGCACGGTGTGAGGTACACTGGCACGGTGTGAGGTACACTGGCACGGTGAGAGGGACACTGGCACGGTGAGAGGAACACTGGCACGGTGTGAGGAACACTGGCACGGTGTGAGGAACACCGACACGGTGTGATGGACACTGGCACGGTGAGAGGGACATTGGCACGGTGTGAGGTACACTGGCACGGTGTGAGGAACACTGACACGGTGTGATGGACACTGGCACGGTGAGAGGGACATTGGCACAGTGTGAGGTACACTGGCACGGTGTGAGGTACACTGGCACGGTGTGAGGTACACTGGCACCCTGAGAGGGACTCTGGCACCCTGAGAGGGACACTGACACCCTGAGAGGGACACTGGCACGGTGTGAGGGACACTGGCACGGTGTGAGGGGCACTGGCACGGTGAGAGGGACACTGGCATGGTGAGAGGGACACTGGCACGGTGTGAGGTACACTGGCATGGTCAGGGGAACACTGGCATGTTGTGAGCTACCCTGGCACGGTGTGACGTACCCTGGCATGGTGTGAAGAACACTGGCACAGTGTGAGGTACCCTGGCACAGTGTGAGGTACCCTGGCACGGTGAGAGGTATTCTGGCACGGTGAGAGGGACACTGGCATGGTGTGAGGTACACTGGCACGGTGTGAGGTACCCTGGCACGGTGAGAGGTACTCTGGCACGGTGAGAGGGACACTGGCACGGTGAGAGGGACACTGGCACGGTGTGAGGTACACTGGCACGGTGAGGCGGACACTGGCACGGTGTGAGGTACACTGGCACGGTGAGAGGGACACTGGCACGGTGAGGTGGACACTGGCACGGTGTGAGGTACACTGGCACGGTGTGAGTTACACTGGCACGGTGTGATTTTCCCTGGCATGGTGTGAGGTACACTGGCATGGTGTGAGTTACCCTGGCATGGTGTGAGGTACCGTGGCACAGTGAGAGGGACACTGGCACGGTGTGAGGTACACTGGCACGGTGAGGGGGTCACTAGCACGGTGTGAGGTTCCCTGGCACGGTGTGAGGTACACTGGCGCAGTGTGAGGTACTCTGGCACGGTGAGAGGGACACTGGCACGGTGTGAGGTACACTGGCACAGTGAGGGGAACACTGGCACGGTGTGAGATACACTGGCACGGTGAGAGGGACACTGGCACGGTGTAAGGTACACTGGCACGGTGAGGGTACTCTGGCACGGTATGAGGTACTCTGGCATGGTGAGGGGAACACTGGCACGGTGTGAGTTACCCTGGCACGGTGTGAGGTACCCTGGCACGGTGTGAAGTACACTGGCACGGTGTGAGGTACCCTGGCACGGTGAGAGGTACTCTGGCATGGTGAGAGGGAGACTGGCACGTTGTGAGGAACACTGGCATGGTGAGGCAGACACTGGCACGGTGTGAGGAACACTGGCATGGTGTGAGGTACTCTGGCACGTGAGAGGTACACTGGCACGGTGTGAGGTACACTGGCACGGTGTGAGGGAAACTGGCACGGTGTGAGGGACACTGGCATGGTGTGAGGGACACTGGCACGTTGAGAGGGACACTGGCACGGTGAGAGGGACACTGGCACGGTGAGGGGACACTGGCACGGTGTGAGGTACCCTGGCACGGTGTGAGGTAGACTGGCACGGTGAGGTGGACAGTGGCACGGTGTGAGGTACACTGGCACAGTGAGAGGGACACTGGCACGGTGTGAGGTACACTGGCATGGTGTGAGGTACACTGGCACGGTGAGAGGGACACTGGCACGGTGAGAGGAACACTGGCACGGTGTGAGGAACACTGGCACGGTGTGATGGACACTGGCACGGTGAGAGGGACATTGGCACGGTGTGAGGTACACTGGCACGGTGTGAGGAACACTGACACGGTGTGATGGACACTGGCACGGTGAGAGGGACATTGGCACGGTGTGAGGTACACTGGCACGGTGTGAGGTACACTGGCACGATGAGAGGGGCACTGGCACGGTGAGAGCGACACTGGCACAGTGTGAGGTACACTGGCACCCTGAGAGGGACTCTGGCACCCTGAGAGGGTCACTGACACCCTGAGAGGGACACTGGCACGGTGTGAGGGACACTGGCGCGGTGTGAGGGGCACTGGCACGGTGAGAGGGACACTGGTATGGTGAGAGGGACACTGGCATGGTGTGAGGTACACTGGCACGGTCAGGGGAACACTGGCATGTTGTGAGTTACCCTGGCACGGTGTGACGTACCCTGGCATGGTGTGAAGTACACTGGCACAGTGTGAGGTACCCTGGCACAGTGTGAGGTACCCTGGCATGGTGAGAGGTACTCTGGCACGGTGAGAGTGACACTGGCATGGTGTGAGGTACACTGGCACGGTGAGAGGTACTCTGGCATGGTGAGAGGGACACTGGCACGGTGAGAGGGACACTGGCACGGTGTGAGGTACACTGGCACGGTGAGGCGGACACTGGCACGGTGTGAGGTACACTGGCACGGTGTGAGTTACACTGGCATGGTGTGATTTTCCCTGGCACGGTGTGAGGTACACTGGCATGGTGTGAGTTAACCTGGCATGGTGTGAGGTACCGTGGCACAGTGAGAGGGACACTGGCACGGTGTGAGGTACACTGGCACGGTGAGGGGGTCACTAGCACGGTGTGAGGTTCCCTGGCACGGTGTGAGGTACACTGGCGCAGTGTGAGGTACTCTGGCACGGTGAGAGGGACACTGGCACGGTGTGAGGTACACTGGCACAGTGAGGGGAACACTGGCACGGTGTGAGATACACTGGCACGGTGAGAGGGACACTGGCACGGTGTAAGGTACACTGGCACGGCGAGGGTACTCTGGCACGGTGTGAGGTACTCTGGCACGGTGAGGGGAACACTGGCACGGTGTGAGTTACCCTGGCACGGTGAGAGGTACCCTGGCAAGGTGTGAGGTAACCTGGCAAGGTGTGAGGTACTCTGGCATGGTGAGAGGGACACTGGCACGGTGAGAGGGACACTGGCACGGTGAGAGGGACACTGGCATGGTGTGAGGTACACTGGCATGGTGAGGGGAACACTGGCATGGTGTGAGTTACCCTGGCACGGTGTGAGGTACCCTCGCATGGTGTGAGGTACCCTGGCACGGTGTGAAGTACACTGGCACGGTGTGAGGTACCCTGGCACGGTGAGAGGTACTCTGGCATGGTGAGAGGGAGACTGGCACGTTGTGAGGAACACTGGCATGGTGAGGCAGACACTGGCACGGTGTGAGGAACACTGGCATGGTGTGAGGTACTCTGGCACGTGAGAGGTACACTGGCACGGTGTGAGGGAAACTGGCACGGTGTGAGGGACACTGGCATGGTGTGAGGGACACTGGCACGTTGAGAGGGACACTGGCACGGTGAGAGGGACACTGGCACGGTGAGGGGACACTGGCACGGTGTGAGGTACCCTGGCACGGTGTGAGGTAGACTGGCACGGTGAGGCGGACAGTGGCACGGTGTGAGGTACACTGGCACGGTGAGAGGGACACTGGCACGGTGTGAGGTACACTGGCACGGTGTGAGGTACACTGGCACGGTGAGAGGGACACTGGCACGGTGAGAGGAACACTGGCACGGTGTGAGGAACACTGGCACGGTGTGAGGAACACCGACACGGTGTGATGGACACTGGCACGGTGAGAGGGACATTGGCACGGTGTGAGGTACACTGGCACGGTGTGAGGAACACTGACACGGTGTGATGGACACTGGCACGGTGAGAGGGACATTGGCACAGTGTGAGGTACACTGGCACGGTGTGAGGTACACTGGCACGGTGTGAGGTACACTGGCACCCTGAGAGGGACTCTGGCACCCTGAGAGGGACACTGACACCCTGAGAGGGACACTGGCACGGTGTGAGGGACACTGGCACGGTGTGAGGGGCACTGGCACGGTGAGAGGGACACTGGCATGGTGAGAGGGACACTGGCACGGTGTGAGGTACACTGGCACGGTCAGGGGAACACTGGCATGTTGTGAGCTACCCTGGCACGGTGTGACGTACCCTGGCATGGTGTGAAGTACACTGGCACAGTGTGAGGTACCCTGGCACAGTGTGAGGTACCCTGGCACGGTGAGAGGTATTCTGGCACGGTGAGAGGGACACTGGCATGGTGTGAGGTACACTGGCACGGTGTGAGGTACCCTGGCACGGTGAGAGGTACTCTGGCACGGTGAGAGGGACACTGGCACGGTGAGAGGGACACTGGCACGGTGTGAGGTACACTGGCACGGTGAGGCGGACACTGGCACGGTGTGAGGTACACTGGCACGGTGAGAGGGACACTGGCACGGTGAGGTGGACACTGGCACGGTGTGAGGTACACTGGCACGGTGTGAGTTACACTGGCACGGTGTGATTTTCCCTGGCATGGTGTGAGGTACACTGGCATGGTGTGAGTTACCCTGGCATGGTGTGAGGTACCGTGGCACAGTGAGAGGGACACTGGCACGGTGTGAGGTACACTGGCACGGTGAGGGGGTCACTAGCACGGTGTGAGGTTCCCTGGCACGGTGTGAGGTACACTGGCGCAGTGTGAGGTACTCTGGCACGGTGAGAGGGACACTGGCACGGTGTGAGTTACACTGGCACAGTGAGGGGAACACTGGCACGGTGTGAGATACACTGGCACGGTGAGAGGGACACTGGCACGGTGTAAGGTACACTGGCACGGTGAGGGTACTCTGGCACGGTATGAGGTACTCTGGCACGGTGAGGGGAACACTGGCACGGTGTGAGTTACCCTGGCACGGTGTGAGGTACCCTGGCACGGTGTGAAGTACACTGGCACGGTGTGAGGTACCCTGGCACGGTGAGAGGTACTCTGGCATGGTGAGAGGGAGACTGGCACGTTGTGAGGAACACTGGCATGGTGAGGCAGACACTGGCACGGTGTGAGGAACACTGGCATGGTGTGAGGTACTCTGGCACGTGAGAGGTACACTGGCACGGTGTGAGGTACACTGGCACGGTGTGAGGGAAACTGGCACGGTGTGAGGGACACTGGCATGGTGTGAGGGACACTGGCACGTTGAGAGGGACACTGGCACGGTGAGAGGGACACTGGCACGGTGAGGGGACACTGGCACGGTGTGAGGTACCCTGGCACGGTGTGAGGTAGACTGGCACGGTGAGGTGGACAGTGGCACGGTGTGAGGTACACTGGCACAGTGAGAGGGACACTGGCACGGTGTGAGGTACACTGGCATGGTGTGAGGTACACTGGCACGGTGAGAGGGACACTGGCACGGTGAGAGGAACACTGGCACGGTGTGAGGAACACTGGCACGGTGTGATGGACACTGGCACGGTGAGAGGGACATTGGCACGGTGTGAGGTACACTGGCACGGTGTGAGGAACACTGACACGGTGTGATGGACACTGGCACGGTGAGAGGGACATTGGCACGGTGTGAGGTACACTGGCACGGTGTGAGGTACACTGGCACGATGAGAGGGGCACTGGCACGGTGAGAGCGACACTGGCACAGTGTGAGGTACACTGGCACCCTGAGAGGGACTCTGGCACCCTGAGAGGGTCACTGACACCCTGAGAGGGACACTGGCACGGTGTGAGGGACACTGGCACGGTGTGAGGGGCACTGGCACGGTGAGAGGGACACTGGCACAGTGTGAGGTACACTGGCACCCTGAGAGGGACTCTGGCACTCTGAGAGGGACACTGACACCCTGAGAGGGACACTGGCACGGTGTGAGGGACACTGGCACGGTGTGAGGGGCACTGGCACGGTGAGAGGGACACTGGCATGGTGAGAGGGACACTGGCATGGTGTGAGGTACACTGGCACGGTCAGGGGAACACTGGCATGTTGTGAGTTACCCTGGCACGGTGTGACGTACCCTGGCATGGTGTGAAGTACACTGGCACAGTGTGAGGTACCCTGGCACAGTGTGAGGTACCCTGGCACGGTGAGAGGTACTCTGGCACGGTGAGAGTGACACTGGCATGGTGTGAGGTACACTGGCACGGTGTGAGGTACCCTGGCACGGTGAGAGGTACTCTGGCATGGTGAGAGGGACACTGGCACGGTGAGAGGGACACTGGCACGGTGTGAGGTACACTGGCACGGTGAGGCGGACACTGGCACGGTGTGAGGTACACTGGCACGGTGAGAGGGACACTGGCACGGTGAGGTGGACACTGGCACGGTGTGAGGTACACTGGCACGGTGTGAGTTACACTGGCACGGTGTGATTTTCCCTGGCACGGTGTGAGGTACACTGGCATGGTGTGAGTTACCCTGGCATGGTGTGAGGTACCGTGGCACAGTGAGAGGGACACTGGCACGGTGTGAGGTACACTGGCATGGTGAGGGGGCCACTAGCACGGTGTGAGGTTCCCTGGCACGGTGTGAGGTACACTGGCGCAGTGTGAGGTACTCTGGCACGGTGAGAGGGACACTGGCACGGTGTGAGGTACACTGGCACAGTGAGGGGAACACTGGCATGGTGTGAGATACACTGGCACGGTGAGAGGGACACTGGCACGGTGTAAGGTACACTGGCACGGTGAGGGTACTCTGGCACGGTGTGAGGTACTCTGGCACGGTGAGGGGAACACTGGCACGGTGTGAGTTACCCTGGCACGGTGAGAGGTACCCTGGCAAGGTGTGAGGTAACCTGGCACGGTGTGAGGTATACTGGCACGGTGTGAGGTACAGTGGCACGGTGTGAGGTGCACTGGCATGGTGTGAGTTACCCTGGTACGGTGTGAGGTACTCTGGCACGGTGTGAGGTACCCTGGCATGGTGTGAGGTACTGTGGCACAGTGAGAGGGACACTGGCATGGTGTGAGGTACACTGGCATGGTGAGGGGGACACTGGCACGGTGTGAGGTACCCTGGCACGGTGTGAGGTACACTGGCATGGTGAGAGGGACACTTGCACGGTGTGAGGTACACTGGCAGGGTGTGAGGTAAACTGGCACGGTGTGAGGTACACTGGCACGTTGTGAGGTACACTGGCACGGTGAGAGGTACTCTGGCACAGTGCGAGGTACTCTGGCACGGTGCGAGGTACTCTGGCACGGTGAGAGGGACACTGGCACGGTGCGATGAACACTAGCACAGTGAGATGAACACTGGCACGGTGAGAGGAACACTGGCACGGTGTGAGGAACACTGGCACGGTGTGAGGAACACTGACACAGTGTGATGGACACTGGCACGGTGAGAGGGACATTGGCACGGTGTGAGGTACACTGGCACGGTGTGAGGTACACTGGCACGGTGAGAGGGACACTGGCACGGTGAGAGGGACACTGGCACGGTGTGAGGTACACTGGCACCCTGAGAGGGACTCTGGCACCCTGAGAGGGACACTGACACCCTGAGAGGGACACTGGCACGGTGTGAGGGACACTGGCACGGTGTGAGGGGCACTGGCACGGTGAGAGGGACACTGGCATGGTGAGAGGGACACTGGCACGGTGTGAGGTACACTGGCATGGTCAGGGGAACACTGGCATGGTGTGAGTTACCCTGGCACGGTGTGACGTACCCTGGCATGGTGTGAAGTACACTGGCACAGTGAGGGGAACACTGGCACGGTGTGAGTTACCCTGGCAAGGTGTGAGGTACCCTGGCATGGTGTGAGGTACCCTGGCACGGTGAGAGGTACTCTGGCACGGTAAGAGGGACACTGGCACGGTGAGAGGGACACTGGCACGGTGTGAGGTACACTGGCACGGTGAGGCGGACACTGGCACGGTGTGAGGTAAACTGGCACGGTGAGAGGGACACTGGCACGGTGAGGTGGACCCTGGCACGGTGTGAGGTACACTGGCACGGTGTGAGTTACACTGGCACAGTGTGATTTTCCCTGGCACGGTGTGAGGTACACTGGCATGGTGTGAGTTACCCTGGCACGGTGTGAGGTACCGTGGCACGGTGAGAGGGACACTGGCACGGTGTGAGGTACACTGGCACGGTGAGGGGGACACTAGCACGGTGTGAGGTTCCCTGGCACGGTGTGAGGTACACTGGCGCAGTGTGAGGTACTCTGGCACGGTGAGAGGGACACTGGCACGGTGTGAGGTACACTGGCACAGTGAGGGGAACACTGGCACGGTGTGAGATACACTGGCACGGTGAGAGGGACACTGGCACGGTGTAAGGTACACTGGCACGGTGAGGGTACTCTGGCACGGTGTGAGGTACTCTGGCACGGTGTGAGGTACTCTGGCTCGGTGTGAGGTACTCTGGCACGGCGAGAGGGACACTGGCACGGTGTGAGGTACACTGGCACGGTGAGGCGGACACTGGCACGGTGTGAGGGACACTGGCACGGTGTGAGGGACACTGGCACGGTGAGAGGGACACTGGCACGGTGTAAGGTACACTGGCACGATGAGGGTACTCTGGCACGGTGTGAGGTACTCTGGCACGGTGTGAGGTACTCTGGCTCGGTGTGAGGTACTCTGGCATGGTGAGAGGGACACTGGCACGGTGAGAGGGACACTGGCACGGTGAGAGGGACACTGGCATGGTGTGAGGTACACTGGCACGGTGAGGGGAACACTGGCACGGTGTGAGGTACCCTCGCATGGTGTGAGGTACCCTGGCACGGTGTGAAGTACACTGGCACGGTGAGAGGTACTCTGGCATGGTGAGAGGTACTCTGGCATGGTGAGAGGGAGACTGGCACGTTGTGAGGAACACTGGCATGGTGAGGCAGACACTGGCACGGTGTGAGGAACACTGGCATGGTGTGAGGTACTCTGGCACGTGAGAGGTACACTGGCACGGTGTGAGGTACACTGGCACGGTGTGAGGGAAACTGGCACGGTGTGAGGGACACTGGCATGGTGTGAGGGACACTGGCACGTTGAGAGGGACACTGGCACGGTGAGAGGGACACTGGCACGGTGAGGGGACACTGGCACGGTGTGAGGTACCCTGGCACGGTGTGAGGTAGACTGGCACGGTGAGGCGGACAGTGGCACGGTGTGAGGTACACTGGCACGGTGAGAGGGACACTGGCACGGTGTGAGGTACACTGGCACGGTGTGAGGTACACTGGCACGGTGAGAGGGACACTGGCACGGTGAGAGGAACACTGGCACGGTGTGAGGAACACTGGCACGGTGTGAGGAACACTGACACGGTGTGATGGACACTGGCACGGTGAGAGGGACATTGGCACGGTGTGAGGTACACTGGCACGGTGTGAGGAACACTGACACGGTGTGATGGACACTGGCACGGTGAGAGGGACATTGGCACGGTGTGAGGTACACTGGCACGGTGTGAGGTACACTGGCACGGTGAGAGGGACACTGGCACGGTGTGAGGTACACTGGCACCCTGAGAGGGACTCTGGCACCCTGAGAGGGACACTGACACCCTGAGAGGGACACTGGCACGATGTGAGGGACACTGGCACGGTGTGAGGGGCACTGTCACGGTGAGAGGGACACTGGCACGGTGAGAGGGACACTGGCACGGTGTGAGGTACACTGGCACGGTCAGGGGAACACTGGCATGTTGTGAGTTACCCTGGCATGGTGTGACGTACCCTGGCATGGTGTGAAGTACACTGGCACGGTGTGAGGTACACTGGCACGGTGAGAGGGACACTGGCACGGTGTGAGGTACACTGGCACCCTGAGAGGGACTCTGGCACCCTGAGAGGGACACTGACACCCTGAGAGGGACACTGGCACGATGTGAGGGACACTGGCACGGTGTGAGGGGCACTGTCACGGTGAGAGGGACACTGGCACGGTGAGAGGGACACTGGCACGGTGTGAGGTACACTGGCACGGTCAGGGGAACACTGGCATGTTGTGAGTTACCCTGGCATGGTGTGACGTACCCTGGCATGGTGTGAAGTACACTGGCACAGTGTGAGGTACCCTGGCACAGTGTGAGGTACCCTGGCATGGTGAGAGGTACTCTGGCACGGTGAGAGGGACACTGGCATGGTGAGGTACACTGGCACGGTGTGAGGTACCCTGGCACGGTGAGAGGTACTCTGGCACGGTGAGAGGGACACTGGCACGGTGAGAGGGACACTGGCACGGTGTGAGGTACACTGGCACGGTGAGGCGGACACTGGCACGGTGTGAGGTACACTGGCACGGTGAGAGGGACACTGGCACGGTGAGGTGGACACTGGCACGGTGTGAGGTACACTGGCACGGTGTGAGTTACACTGGCATGGTGTGAGTTACCCTGGCATGGTGTGAGGTACCGTGGCACAGTGAGAGGGACACTGGCACGGTGTGAGGTACACTGGCACGGTGAGGGGGTCACTAGCACGGTGTGAGGTTCCCTGGCACGGTGTGAGGTACACTGGCGCAGTGTGAGGTACTCTGGCACGGTGAGAGGGACACTGGCACGGTGTGAGGTACACTGGCACAGTGAGGGGAACACTGGCACGGTGTGAGATACACTGGCACGGTGAGAGGGACACTGGCACGGTGTAAGGTACACTGGCACGGTGAGGGTACTCTGGCACGGTATGAGGTACTCTGGCACGGTGAGGGGAACACTGGCACGGTGTGAGTTACCCTGGCACGGTGTGAGGTACCCTCGCATGGTGTGAGGTACCCTGGCACGGTGTGAAGTACACTGGCACGGTGTGAGGTACCCTGGCACGGTGAGAGGTACTCTGGCATGGTGAGAGGGAGACTGGCACGTTGTGAGGAACACTGGCATGGTGAGGCAGACACTGGCACGGTGTGAGGAACACTGGCATGGTGTGAGGTACTCTGGCACGTGAGAGGTACACTGGCACGGTGTGAGGTACACTGGCACGGTGTGAGGGAAACTGGCACGGTGTGAGAGACACTGGCATGGTGTGAGGGACACTGGCACGTTGAGAGGGACACTGGCACGGTGAGAGGGACACTGGCACGGTGAGGGGACACTGGCACGGTGTGAGGTACCCTGGCACGGTGTGAGGTAGACTGGCACGGTGAGGCGGACAGTGGCACGGTGTGAGGTACACTGGCATGGTGAGAGGGACACTGGCACGGTGAGAGGAACACTGGCACGGTGTGAGGAACACTGGCACGGTGTGAGGAACACTGACACGGTGTGATGGACACTGGCACGGTGAGAGGGACATTGGCACGGTGTGAGGTACACTGGCACGGTGTGAGGAACACTGACACGGTGTGATGGACACTGGCACGGTGAGAGGGACATTGGCACGGTGTGAGGTACACTGGCACGGTGAGAGGGACACTGGCACGGTGAGAGGGACACTGGCACAGTGTGAGGTACACTCCACCCTGAGAGGGACTCTGGCACCCTGAGAGGGACACTGACACCCTGAGAGGGACACTGGCACGGTGTGAGGGACACTGGCATGGTGTGAGGGGCACTGGCATGGTGAGAGGGACACTGGCATGGTGAGAGGGACACTGGCACGGTGTGAGGTACACTGGCACGATCAGGGGAACACTGGCATGTTGTGAGTTACCCTGGCACGGTGTGACGTACCCTGGCATGGTGTGAAGTACACTGGCACAGTGTGAGGTACCCTGGCACAGTGTGAGGTACATGGCACGGTGAGAGGTACGCTGGCACGGTGAGAGGGACACTGGCATGGTGTGAGGTACACTGGCACGGTGTGAGGTACCCTGGCACGGTGAGAGGTACTCTGGCACGGTGAGAGGGACACTGGCATGGTGAGAGGGACACTGGCACGGTGTGAGGTACACTGGCACGGTGAGGCGGACACTGGCACGGTGTGAGGTACACTGGCACGGTGAGAGGGACACTGGCACAGTGAGGTGGACACTGGCACGGTGTGAGTTACACTGGCACGGTGTGATTTTCCCTGGCACGGTGTGAGGTACACTGGCATGGTGTGAGTTACCCTGGCATGGTGTGAGGTACCGTGGCACAGTGAGAGGGACACTGGCACGGTGTGAGGTTCCCTGGCACGGTGTGAGGTACACTGGCGCGGTGTGAGGTACTCTGGCACGGTGAGAGGGACACTGGCACGGTGTGAGGTACACTGGCACAGTGAGGGGAACACTGGCACGGTGTGAGATACACTGGCACGGTGAGAGGGACACTGGCACGGTGTAAGGTACACTGGCACGGTGAGGGTACTCTGGCACGGTGTGAGGTACTCTGGCACGGTGAGGGGTACTCTGGCACGGTGTGAGGTACTCTGGCTCGGTGTGAGGTACTCTGGCACGGTGAGAGGGACACTGGCACGGTGAGAGGGACACTGGCACGGTGAGAGGGACACTGGCACGGTGAGATGGACACTGGCACGGTGAGAGGGACACTGGCATGGTGTGAGGTACACTGGCACGGTGAGGGGAACACTGGCACGGTGTGAGTTACCCTGGCACGGTGTGAGGTACCCTCGCATGGTGTGAGGTACCCTGGCATTGTTTGAAGTACACTGGCACGGTGAGAGGTACTCTGGCATGGTGAGAGGGAGACTGGCACGGTGTGAGGAACACTGGCATGGTGAGGCAGACACTGGCACGGTGTGAGGAACACTGGCATGGTGTGAGGTACTCTGGCACGGTGTGAGGTACACTGGCACGGTGTGAAGGAAACTGGCACGGTGTGAGGGACACTGGCATGGTGTGAGGGACACTGGCATGGTGAGAGGGACACTGGCACGGTGAGAGGGACACTGGCACAGTGAGAGGTACACTGGCACAGTGAGAGGTACACTGGCACGGTGAGATGGACACTGGCACGGTGTGAAGTACACTGGCATGGTGTGAGGGAAACACTGCCACAGTGAGGGGAACACTGGCACGGTGTGAGTTACCCTGGCACGGTGTGAGTTACCCTGGCACGGTGTGAGGTACCCTGGCACGGTGAGATGGACACTGGCACGGTGTGAGGTACACTGGCACGGTGTGAAGTACACTGGCATGGTTTGAGGGAAACACTGGAACAGTCAGGGGAACACTGGCACGGTGTGAGTTACCCTGGCACGGTGTGAGTTACCCTGGCACGGTGTGAGGTACACTGGCATGGTGTGAAGTACACTGGCACGGTGAGAAGTACACTGGCATGGTGAGGTGGACACTGGTATGGTGAGGCAGACACTGGCACGGTGTGAGGGACACTGGCACGGTGTGAGGGACACTGGCACAGTGTGAGGGACACTGGCACAGTGTGAGGTAGACTGGCACAGTGTGAGGTAGACTGGCACGGTGAGGCGGACACTGGCACGGTGTGAGGTACACTGGCACGGTGTGAGGGACACTGGCACGGTGAGAGGGACACTGGCACCGTGAGAGGGACACTGGCACCGTGAGAGGGACACTGGCACCGTGAGAGGTACACTGGCACGGTGAGAGGGACACTGGCACGGTGAGGGGAACACTGGCACGGTGTGAGGTACCCTGGCACGGTGAGAGGTACTCTGGCACGGTGAGAGGGACACTGGCACGGTGTGAGGAACACTGACATGGTGAGGCAGACACTGGCACGGTGTGAGGAACACTAGCACGGTGTGAGGTACTCTGGCACAGAGAGAGGTACACTGGCACGGTGTGAGGGACACTGGCACGGTGTGAGGTACTGTGGCACGGTGAGAGGTGTTAAGTCTGTGTGTTATAGTGAGAATTACTACACAGACCACAAGAGTAAATTCAACAGGTCTTTACTGGTTGGAGGTCGGACTATACTGAATACAATGTTATTACACTGTGCTTATATACCGGTGTGGTCACCACCGGTATTACGTATACAGCAGCCAAAGAAAGTAGTACCTTTCTTAAGGTGGACCAGGCTTAAGTTCTCTTAAGGTGGAACAGGTTACATACACCACAATCCTCCCTTTTTAGCTGAACAGTCATATCCCCAAATAAACATAACATATATACATATATAACTTCAGGTATAACAGTTCAAAGGTTCAGTCTCTCAGGAGGCTTTCTGATTCGGCTTGGATAACGCCTTTCAGTGGTCTCTGATTCTTGTTGTTGAGGTGCCTCCTCTAGTTGGTTGCCAATGTATTGGGTGTCATCTTCATCAAATACATTCTCGGCCGAGGTAGATGCTTCAGGTTCATGAACGTCTTCCACAGCTGTCTCTGTCACAACCATGGGTTCGACCCTTGCTCTCGACTCTACCAGTTGATCCGCATGACGCCTTATCACATTATGACCAATATCTACGGTGTACATCAGAGGTCCTTGTCTGGCCCGGATTGTTCCGGACTGCCATTTGTCGTTTCCATAGCCCCTTGCCATCACTGGTTGTCCTACGTCGAAAGTTCGAGTGGTCTTGCTGTTAATATGCCGAAACTGTTTGTTTTCCACTTCCCTCCGCACATTTGGTTTTAACAAGTCCAACTTGGACCGCAACCTCCTGTTATAAAACATCATAGCAGGACTTTGGTTAGTCACGGCATGATCGGCGTTTCTATATGACATCAGGAACTTATCGACCTTGTGTTGCAGCGGAATCTGATCCTCATTCATGGCCTTAATAGCCTTTTTGAATGTCTGGACAAATCTTTCAGCCAGCCCGTTTGTCGCCGGATGATATGGGGCAGAGGTATAATGTTTAACTCCATTCTTCTTTAAGAATTGTTGGAATTCTTCCGATACAAACTGTGGTCCGTTGTCCGAACAGATCTGTTCTGGCAATCCGTTCCTTGCGAATATTGTTCTTAACACCGCAATTGTCTTTTCTGAAGTAATGGTATTCATCTTGATGACTTCTGGCCATTTGGAATGTGCATCCACCGCGATTAGGAACATGGAATCCATGAATGGACCAGCAAAGTCAATGTGTACGCGTTTGTGGTAAACCACTTTTATCGTTACACTATAGTTATCACTGTTGTATTGTTATCACCGTTATCACTGTTGTATCACGATACGAGGTCGCCTCTTGTCGCGCTGTTATACCTGGGCTGACCACCTCCGACTCCACCCATGGCTCCACCTACCTGCCCAGGTATAAAGGTAGTCGACTGGCTGGTATTCCTCCTTGTTGGACCCGATCACCCACGAGGGTGGGCTCTGTTATTTAGTCAATAAAAACCTTTAGTTACGTTCCTAACTCGTCGCCTTTTATTGGACGAATTGATAGGTATATCAGCGTTGCTGTGGGGCTGAAGGCCATTCCCATGGGTGTAGCGGTGCTATCGGAGGTGCATTTTGCACTTTTTGACACCCAGCGCAGCTTTTCGTTAACTCCTCAATCTGTTGGTCAATACCCGGCCACCATATGTAAGCCCTAGCAAGACTTTTCATTTTTACTCCCCCCAGATGACCTTCATGTAGTTCTTTTAAAACTCTTTCCCTTAACTTGGGAGGAATAATCACTCTTGTCCCGTACATCAAAGTACCATGGCAGACGGACAGCTGGTCTCGCCTTGCCGAGAATGCCGGTAACAGAGGATCACCCCGTGTTGGCCATCCTTTCACTGTCACCTCGTAGAGTCTGGACAGCGTCGGGTCGTTCCTGGTTTCTCTTTCAATACTTGCGTTGGTGACAGGTAAACACTCGATAATGGTCGAATGAAATAACTCAACAGGGTCAACTTCCGTCATGTCTTCATCTTCAGGTAGTGGCAGGCGCGACAGGCCATCAGCATTGCCATGCTGTTTCGTACCTTTGAATTCTATCTGATATTGATGTGCCCCCAAGAAAAGAGACCATCTCTGGAGATGCTGTGCTGTCATCACCGAAACACCCTTCTTAGGGTTAAAAATGGACACCAACGGTTGATGGTCCGTCAGAAGTGTGAATTTTTGGCCCTGTAGGTAATGATTAAACTTCTTCACTCCCCATACAAGGCTAAGGGCCTCCCTATCGATCTGCGCATAGTTGCGCTCAGCGGAGGTCAATGATCTGGATTCAAACGCGACTGGCCTTTCCGTGCCATTTGGCAATTTATGTGAGATTACTGCCCCAATACCATATGGAGAAGCATCACAAGCCAACCGAATAGGCAGTGTCGGGTTGAAGTGAGCCAACAGTTCCTCTGAGGTGATCAATTCTTTGCTTTTGCGAAATGCCTTCTTACAGTTTTCGCCCCAGTCCCATGGTACCCCTTTCTGTAAAAGAGCGTTCAACGGATGCAACACCGTGGATAGATTTGGCAGAAATTTATGGTAATAGTTAATTAATCCTAGAAACGACCTCAACTGAGAGACATTCTCCGGAGCGGGAGCCTTTACAACTGCCGCTATCTTGTCAGGAGACTTATGAAGCCCCTCCCGGTCAATGACATGACCACAGTACGAGATCCGCTTCTGGAAGAACTCACATTTCTGCCGATTTACTCTAAGTCCATACTCTTTCAGTCTGTTGAGCACCAGTTCCAAGTTAGCGAGATGCTGTTCATCACCATCACCTGTGATCAGAATGTCGTCCAGGTAACATTGTGTGCCTGGAATTCCCTGTAATACCTGCTCCATGGCCCTCTGCCAAATTGCTGGAGCCGATGCCACACCAAAAACCAGCCTATTGTACCGGTACAACCCTCGATGTGTGTTGATCGTGAGGTATTGGCGTGACTCTTCTTCAACCTCCATCTGCAAGTATGCCTGTGCCAGCTCTATCTTGGTGAAGTGTTTCCCGCCAGACAGTGAAGCGAAAATATCCTCAATCCGTGGAAGCGGATACTGCACCGTGTGAAGCACCGGATTAACGGTGATTTTGAAATCTCCACAGATGCGAACCTTCCCTGGATCTCCTGGCTTATTGTTCGCAGGACGTTTCATAACGGGAACAATGGGCGTAGCCCACTCACTCCAATCTACTTTAGACAGTACCCCTGAACGTTCTAGTGCTTCCAGCTCCGCTTCAACCGCAGGTCGTATTGCATAGCGTACCGGTCTGGCTTTAAAAAATTTTGGTTGTGCATGTTCATTAATCTTGATGTTTGCCGTAATTCCTCTCAGTGTTCCCAGTCCTGGCTGGAACACCTCTTTAGCCTCATCCAGTATTCTGGACAATCGTTTAGGTTTGACAGCTGTTTCCCCGGAATCTACCGTTAGTGCTTTCAAGGAGTGCCAGTCCATATTCATTTTCCTAATCCACTCCCGTCCTAGTAGTGGTGGACATCCTCCAGGTAGCACATATAAGTCCATTACTTGGCTTCCTTCGCCCTTGTGGACCACTTCTACCTCTATTTTTCCGATGGGGTACACTCTTTGCCCCGTGTACGTTTTCAATATAATCTCCGTATCCTGTAAGGGAATATGTTGGAATAACCTTCTGTAATCTTTCTTATTCATGACCGTCAATGCCGATCCAGTGTCCAATTCCATTTTTACTTGGACTCCTGCTATCTGAAGAGTGACCCAAATTGTCTGGAGGTCTGTATCCTTACCAACGTTGTGTATTCTTAAGCTATCCAGTTCATTACTGCTAGCGTCTGAATCTGACTTCTGTTCGGTCAAACTGTTCTTTGTCACCTTGTGTACCTTTGCATATTTTCCTTGCGGTGACTTTTTATTGCTGGTCTTCTTTCCTGACCGGCATACTTTAGCTATGTGGCCAAGCCTGCCACACATTCTGCATTCTTGGTTTTTAAACCAACACTGGTTCTGATCGTGCGTTGTCTTTCCACAACGATAACATTTGACAGAACTCAAACCCAATTTGTTTGTACCGAGTTCCGGTGGCCGTAGCTGCATTACTGCCGTGCCTCTTGCTGCGGCCTCGTGTGCTGCTGCCATAGTGACCGCCTTCTCGAGAGACAGCTCATTCTCCTCGAGCAGTCGCCTTTGTGTATCCTGTTTAAATAAACCACACACAAATCTATCTCGAAGTGCCTCTGTCAGTCCCGTTCCAAACTGACAATATTTTGCTAGCTTACGTAATTCCATCAAATATTCATCATTGCTTTCATTTTGCAGCTGTCTTCTATCGTAAAATTTAAATCGTTCCGCTAGCATCAGCGGCGTGGGGCTAAGATGATTTTTTAGGACAGTAACAATCTGTTCGAACATCTTATCCGCCGGTTCATCTGGTGATAACAGGTGTTTCAATTGCCCGTATGTCTTCGCACCCATTAAGTTTAGTAATGTTAGTGCTTTATCTGTCTCAGGAATTTTATTTGCCTTACAATAGTTTTGTACGCGTTCTACATACATAGCCCAGTCTTCTATATCACTGTCGAAGGCATTAATGTTCCCATGTTTAGGCATCGTAGCAATTTATCGTATTTTTAATGTTATCTAAGATGGCGGCTTCCCGCTCTTGCCGTCGTCCTCCGCCCACAAAATGGCAGTTTTCCCGCGCTTGGCGGTCTTCACCTGTCCCCCGACGCTGTCTCCGCTTCACCGCGGCTCTCGCGCCTTCAGTTTCCCCAGACGCTGCGCCTTTAGCCCGAATGCGGCCCTTATCTCCGGTCGCGATCGATGTCCCGCGCTGCGCCTCTCGCTCGAAAGCGGCCCGGCCCTTATCTCTGGTCACGATTGACCTCACCGCCCTTATTCCTCTGTCTTCCCAGCCCCGTCTGTACAGCCAATGCGGTTGACTTTCTGTCACGTCGCTGCCCGGCTTACCCACCACGAGGTAGTAGAAGAAGCTGACAGTCGCTGATGGAGGCTTTGAGGTCAGGATGTCTTCTGCACTCCGGTTGCTCGATGCCTGCCGCTCGACATGTCTTCCCGTAGGCGATGAGGGTGGAAAACTCTCTTCGACGTCCTGTCTGTGGACGAAGTCGCCGTGGAAATTACTGCAGCAGGGTAAGAATCGGACTCGTCGCCACTGTTAAGTCTGTGTGTTATAGTGAGAATTACTACACAGACCACAAGAGTAAATTCAACAGGTCTTTACTGGTTGGAGGTCGGACTATACTGAATACAATATTATTACACTGTGCTTATATACCGGTGTGGTCACCACCGGTATTACGTATACAGCAGCCAAAGAAAGTAGTACCTTTCTTAAGGTGGACCAGGCTTAAGTTCTCTTAAGGTGGAACAGGTTACATACACCACAGAAATGACCTAGCAAGCCACTCAGTTTTATTCAAGAAGGCGGCTCACCACCACCACCTTCTCGGACATCCACATCCCATGAATAAAAAAAATATGAAAGTTAAAATCCCCATTAAAACCACTCTGCCTTTACGACATGCTTGCCTAATCTCTACATTTATGCATTCTACCACAGCTGCTATCAGGGGGCCTATACTGGCACACATCACTGTGATGAAATGGCACAGATTAACCCTTTTGAGTGCTGAATGTCTTTTAGAAGTTGCATGTTTTGTTAACTGCCAAAAATCATTTTTCTACTCCTAAATCTTAAAGTCTTAAGTCCTTTTCTGTTTCTTAATTCTACCCGTAAAGTCTCCATTGCCTGCTTACCTGTCATTATATCCTCTCTTATCATTGAAGTGATTTCACCTTAATCACTAAGGCTACTCCTCCCCCTCTACCATTTTCCCTGTCTTTTCTGCAGACCTTATAACCTGGTATATTTATAACCTGGTACATTGAGTTCCCAGTCTGGACCACCTTGCAGCCATGTCTCAGTCATGGCTGCCATGTCACACCCTCCAAGTTGAATTTGCGCCTACAATTCATTCAATCTGTTGCTACAGTGTGCGTTTGTATAAAGAACGCTTATTTGGGCCACACACCCTAACCTGTCCTTCTGCTCTAATATTTTACTCACACGTTTCTTATTTCTCTCTGTAAGGGGTGGTCTGTGGGTCAGCTTCACCTGTGACTTGTGAGCGGTTCGAATTGCTCCCATTCCCTTGGTTCTAGACCTGGGACTTATTTGGGGGTTGTGATGAAAAAGTGCAGCAGACAACTGAATTTTGTTGAAAGGAATAAGGGCCTAGAAATTCAGTGGGCTTTGCGCCCAGTTAAGGCCCAAAGAGGGTTTCTGCGCCAGTGTAAGAGGGTGCGCTGATATTCAGCGCTGCGGTAATGGCGGCGGTAGCCGGTAGCGCTGCGCCGACACCGATGACGTCATCGGTGTGCGCAGTGCCCCGGTTCCGCCCCGCTTCCGGCCCAAGTGCGGCCGGCCGCTTTTTCGGCAGCCGCCTGCCCGCACCTCCTTCCCCGGCCTCCTCCACCCCCCCTCCGCGGCATTGCCGGCTGCTTTCCGTGAGCCCGGCACTTCTCCGTGGTGCCGGGCTCATTTGCCGGCACAATCCAGCGGCGATCTCGCTGTTGCCGGCACCTCCCCCTTAAGAGAAGGAGGAGGCCTGCAGTACCGCAGCCTGCCGCTCCGCAGCGGGTGGTGCAGCGGGGCCTACAGCGCAGAAATTCAGTTTCAGCACCCCAAGCGGGGGCGGGCACACCCTGGAATAGCGCCCGCTTCCGACTTGAGGCGCAAAAGCTGAATATCTGACGGGCGCACCTGGCTCCGCGCGCAGTGCTAACTTTTGGGCATTAGCCTGCTGGCGGGCCTTAACTGAATTTCTAGGCCAAGATCTTTATTGAGAAAGAAAATATACACCACAATAATCTTAACACACTAAATTGGGGGAACACTTCGGAATATACGAGGGAAACCTCTTGTTTAATTGCAGTAACATTTGTCTTTTCCTGTGGGGTCGAAGGTTCCTTTTGTTAGTTGGTGGCATGTTCTGCATTATGTATACTTTGGATGGCTCTGTTCTGCATTATGTATACTTTGGATGGTTCTGTAATTTTGGGCGGGAACTGCTCTTCCGTTGGTCTATTGTCATTATGTAAAATGACTGAGACAGTCCAGATAGTCCCCAGACAGCTTGGCTAATGCCAATACTCAAAACTGTCCATATACAGAGGCCAATCCCAATTCATTTTGTTGCACCCCCCTTTTCTTCCACAGGCTCGAACACGCTTTTAAAATTAAAACCAAAATCCTGGGGTCCTTGATTTTTAATTCTCCCTTTAGGCCCAATATTCTTATACCATTCTGACATGGTTTATTAACAGTCCAAAAATCCCATCTTTAGGGTAATCTTCTTGGTTTTGGGGAATCTGTTGAATTTTGCGAATCTTACATCTCTCCTGCTTTAATTACTTTACATCTTTTAGTTAAAGCACAATTTTTGACTATTACTCTACTTGCTTCCCTTTCTTTTGTTTTAGAACTATTATTCCACCTGAGCTCTCCCCCCGCCCCCACCCCCGCATTTATTTGTTTAAAGTCTTCATGACCGCCCTATTTATCCTTTCCGCTAGGACCTTAGTCCCAGCTCGGTTCAGGTGGAGCCCATCCCAATGGTACAGTTCCTTCCTGTCCCAGTACCCCTTGAAATGGAACCCATTTTTCCCACATCACTCCTACAGTCACGTGTTCACCTTTCAAGGTCTGACCAAGGACAAAATAGTGTGCTTTGTCCTATAGTCAATTGTACCCCAACACCCTAGTCACTCTAGCTATTGCTTCATGGCATTGCTCATGAACCTTTAGAGATCTATGGGCTAGAATGCCTAAATCTCTTTGTTTCTCCACCTGCTTTAATGTTTCGAATGTATTTGTGTTCAGTATTCACCCTGCCCACATGCATAATACTGCACTTTTCCAAGTTAAACATCATGGCCCAGAAATTCGGGTCGGGGGCTTCCTGCGGGTGTAAGCCCCCAATCTGCATTTACCTAGTGCGCTGGCCGTTGAGCTGTGGGCTCCCGTGGAATTCTGATCTGGGGCCTGGTCCAGCTGCCGGCACGCAGTGCTTGCGTATCCCAGGGGCGCAGTTAGTTTGATGCGTCCCTGGGATCACGTGGGCCATGGGCAGCCAATCGGAGCAGGGAATGCTCCATTCATAAGTCTGACAGGAAGTGCTGTCAAGACTTATAAATACTACGGCCCCAAAATAGCACTAAATCTTCAAATACATTTTTTTTAAATCACATTTTTAAAATAAACTATAAATTACATGAAATAACTATTAAACAATAATTTAAATTTTTGAAAAAAATAATTTTATTTTCTAACGGGGCTAAAAATCAACTTACCTTGCTTTAAAGTATTTAAAAATAATAAACCTGTGGAAAAAATGTTTTAATTTTAATTAATTCACCACTTACCTTGTAAAAAGCAGGGCTTACACCTGCTTATTATATTTCTAAATTCTGCAGGCTTACCTTCCCAGGAAAACCTGTGGAAAAAAAATGAAGTTCGATGCGCACGCGCAGCCTCCCCCACGCACGCGTTCGACCTCTGAACCTCTTCGTTCAGGGGAACGGAAGTGCCGGTTTCCCACGCATTCGCAGTGCATGCAGGAAACCGGCACTTCCATCGGGCCTACGGGTGAGTACCCCGTGCGTACTCACCCGTGGAGACCCGAATTTCTGGGCCATGTGTCAGTCAGGAGCCCAATCCCTCAATGCATCAAGATCGTCCTAAAGCAGTCGAACATCATCTACAGTCCTGACATTGCACAGATCTTATTATCATCTGAAACGTATCCCCAAAAACTACATCTAAATCATTAATAAAAATAGTAAGGAGCAACGGTCCCAACACCGATCCCCACGGGACCCTACTGGTGACTGGTCTCCAAACAGACTATAACTACTTTCTTGCAACGGCCTTCCAGCCAGCTCCCAATCCAGCTCAATATATTACCACTAATACCGGAGGCTTGGATCTTGTAGAGAAGCCTCTTATGTCAAAAGTTAGTCAAAAGCTTTTTGGAAGTCTAAGTAGACAGTGTCTCCTGGGATTTCTCCCGGGTCTCATTCTGTGGGGACTATACCGATATTGGAGTTGGGGCAGGGCTTTATAACCTTCTTCAGTTATTCACTGTTTGCAATGGGGGAGCCCTGTGTTAGTCCGTACATTCAGAAGGCCTGAGCCCCCTGCACCCGGGGAGATGCGTGTCTGACTCGCTCGCTTTATTGACACAGGATGTGAACGCAGCACTGCCCAAGTCACTATTCTGGGTGAACTGAGCAGTAAACTTACTTTCTGTACTGATTAACCAGGGTTGACATGCCAACCATATATAAACAATAGATAACCTGTCAGGAACCAGAGGGTTTGAAGGTGTATTTTTCAGTGTGTCTTATTATGGTTTTGTCACATTGATGGTCTGTCTGAGGCTGGGAGTTTTCCTGTCAGGCTCTATGGTGATCCCAGTAATGTGTGTGGTGCCTGTGTATCGCCACCTGGTGGCAGGATGCGTAATAAACAGATTAACGGCCAGGGATTTCCCAAAGACTCAGTGAGAAAAGTAAGATTTGCATTTCTATAGCGCCTTTCACAACCTCAGGATATCCCAAAGTGCTTTAGAGCCAATGAAGTACTTTCTGAAGTGTAGTCACTGTTGTAATGTAGGAAATGCGACAGCCAATTTCCACACAACAAGGTCCCACAAATTACAATAAGATAACCAGATAATGCTGGAAATACTCAGCAGGTCAGGCAGCATCTGTGGAGAGAGAAACAGAGTTAATGTTTCAGGTCGATGACCCTTTGTCAGAACTGAAAAAAGCTGGAGATGGAACAGGTTTTTAAACAAGTGTAGGGGCAGGGAAAGGGTGAGGAGAGGAAAGAACAAAAGGGAAGGTCTGTGATAGGGTGGAAGGCAGGAGAGATTCTGAGACAAAAGGGATGATGGTGCAAGGCAAAAGGAGATGGTAATGGGACAAGTTAAGAAACAAAAGATGGCTCTAGATGAAGTGTAAATGGCGATGGCAGAATGATCGACAGCTGCCATATGAGAGAGAAAAAAAATGGGAAAAAAAGATAGGGGCAGAGGTTAGGGTCTGAAATTGTTGCACTCGATGTTGAATCCAGAAGGCTGTAAAGTGCCTAATCGAAAGATGAGGTGCTGTTCCTCGAGCTTACATTGAGCTTCATTGGAACAGTGTAAGAGGCCAAGGACAGTGAGGTCCGAGTGGGAGTGGAGCGGAGAATTAAAGTGACAGGCGACCAGAAGCTCGGGGTCACCCTTACGGACTGAATGGAGGTGTTCCACAAAGCAGTCACCAATCTGCGTTTGGTCTCCCCAATGTAGAGGAGACCACATCGTGAGCAGCGAATACAGTATATTAAATTGCAAGAAGTATTTTATTTCAGATTTCCAGCACCTGCAGTATTTTGCTTTTGTAACAACCAGATAATCTGTTTTAGTGATGTTGGTTGAGGGATACATATTGACCAGGACACTGGGGATAACTCCCCTGCTCTTCCTCGAATAGTGGCCGTGGGATCTATTACATCCACCTGAGAGAGCAGACGGGGGCTCATTTTAACATCTCATCCAAAAGACAGCGCTGTGACAGTGCAGCACTCCCTCAGTACTACCCCTCCCGACTGCGGCACTCCCTCATTGCCGCCCCACTGACAGTACAGCGCTCCCTCAGTACTGCCCCTCCTACAGTGCAGCCATCCCTCACTGCCGCCCCTCCGACAGTGTGGCGCTCCCTCAGTACCGCCCCTCCGACAGTGCAGCTCTCCCTCAGTCCTGCCCCTCCAACAGTGCAGCTCTCCCTCAGTACCACCCATCCGACAGTGTGGCGCTCCCTCAGTACTGCCCCTCCGTCAGTGCAGCTCTCCCTCAGTACCGCCCCTCCTACAGTGCAGCTATTCCTCACTGCTGCCCCTCCAACAGTGCAGCACTCCCTCAGTACCGCCCCTTCGACAGTACAGTGCTCCCTCAGTACCACCCCTCCGACAGTGCAGCGCTCCCTCAGTACCGCCCCTCCGACAGTGCAGCGCTCCCTCACTGCCGCCCCTCTGACAGTGCGGCGCTCCCTCAGTGCGGCGCTCCCTCAGTACTGCCCCTCCAACAGTGCAGCTCTCCCTCAGTACCGCCCCTCTGACAGTGCAGCACTCCCTCAGTACTGCCCCTCCAACAGTGCAGCTCTCCCTCAGTACCACCCCTCCAACAGTGCAGCTCTCCCTCAGTACCGCCCCTCTGACAGTGCAGCACTCCCTCAGTACTGCCCCTCCGACAGTGCAGCTCTCCCTCAGTACCGTCCATCCAACAGTATGGCGCTCCCTCAGTACTGCCCCTCCGTCAGTGCAGCTCTCCCTCAGTACCGCCCCTCCTACAGTGCAGCTATTCCTCACTGCCGCCCCTCCAACAGTGTGGCGCTCCCTCAGTACCGCCCCTTCGACAGTGCAGTGCTCCCTCAGTACCACCCCTCCGACAGTGCAGCGCTCCCTCAGTACCACCCCTCCGACAGTGCAGCGCTCCTTCACTGCCATCCCTCGACAGTGCAACACTCCCTCAGTACTGCCCCTCCGACAGTGCAGCTCTCCCTCAGTACCGCCCCTCCAACAGTGCAGCACTCCCTCAGTACCGCCCCTCCGACAGTGCGGCGCTCCCTCAGTACTGCCCCTCCGACAGTGCAGCGCTCCCTCAGTACTGCCCCTCCGACACTGCAGCTCTCCCTCTGTACTGCATTGGCAGTGTCAACCTTGATTATGTGCTCAAGTCTAGAGTGAAATTTGAACCCACAACCTTCTGACTCAGAGGAGAGAATGCTATCCACTGAGCCACGGCTAGAGTTTCAACTTACCGCCTGGGTGTAAAACTGGGTTTGAATTCAATGTAAATATAAATCAGGCGGTTTCTATAACAAGCCACCAATCCACAGCACCAGTTTTATACCAGTGGAGCAGGTTGAAGGGCTTAAAGGATTAAATTATGCGGCCAGGTTGCACAGACTTGGCTTGTATTCCCTTGAGTTTAGAAAGTTGAAGGGTGATCTAATCGAGATTTTTAAAATGATGAAAGGATTCGATTGGGTAGATAGAGATAAACTATTTCCCTTAATGGGGGGAATCCAGAACAAGAGGGCCCAATCTGAGAATTAGAGCTAGGCTGTTCAGGAGCAAAATCAGGATGCACTTTTTCACACAAAGGGGAGTTGAAATCTGGAACTCTGCACAAAATACTGTGGGTGCTGGGTCAGTTGGAGCTTTCAAGACTGATTTATGTTGGCTAAGGTATCAAGGCAAAGGCGGGTAAATGGAGTTGAACAGATCAGCCATGATCTAATTGAATGGCAGAACAGGCTCAAAGGACTTAATAGCCTCCTCCTGTTTGAATGAAAGTCTACCTCAGTGACTTAATTCACTGGATATCGGAGCCATACAGATCAGGAAGGTGCTAAGTTTGATCCCCAGTCTGTGCTGAATTAGCTGATCTTTCGTGGGCTGGAGAGGGGAAAAAGTTATCAGAGATTCCTGCTCCTTATTGCTGTATGTTTCTGTGTGCGGATGTTGGGTAAGAACAGGTTTGGGTGCAACTGTGATGCCGCTGTAGTTGAACAACCTGCCGACATCAGGGGAGGGGAGAGGGCATGGTGAAGTGAAAAGAGGGAGAGACCGGGGTAGGGCAGGAGAAAGGAGGTAGAGGAAGGAAAGGAGGCTGGTGTGGGTAGGGGAGAAGTAGGGCAGGAACCAAGGGAGGGAAGAGAAAGGGGAGGGAGGTGGGAGAGAGGAGGGGAGTGAGGGAGGGAGGAAGAGAGAGGAGGGGAGTGCAGGGAAAGGAGTGAGGGAGAGGAAGGAGGAAATAACTGGTCGATAAAAAGACCTTTGTTATGTGCAGGGTGGGGTTCTTTTAAAATAGTGACACAGGGTCAGGCTAAAACACCCATATTTAAAATAAAAAGGAGTGCCCATGTGACTTGGCTTATGATTGGCTCCCTCCAGGCCATGGCCCGCTGTACAATTTCACCTCAAACTGCCTTCCCTGTTCCCCTGCTTAAGCAGCTTAGTCCTCCTTAACTCCATACCCAAACTCTCTATCTTTCTGCTACATGGGGTATGATCTGCTCCACTAAACCTTTGGTCGCAGGCCAGCTTATAAGCTGCCTTTATCTCCCTAACTATCTCCTCCTTCTCTGTTACTTCTGAGGTGAGGCGGGCATTCTCTTCCCGCAGTCTCATCTCATTACCCTTTGCTTCAGTAAACTGGCACTTTAGGAACGCTATCTCGTGCCTCGCATGGCTTTTGCCCTTGCTAGCTTCTTGGGTCAGGTGTGCGATTTCCTCCTGTAGCCTCATCTCACTGTCCCTGGCCTCTGTGACTTCCTGCACAAGGTGCTCTATAAATGCCTGGCATTTCGTGACCTCTAGTGTGAGGCGTGCATTCTCTTCCTGCACCCTCATTCCACTAGCTCTGGCCTCATCCACCTCTCTGATGAGGCGTTTTTCAAACTGGGACTCCCGATTCTTGGCCTCTTTAACCTCCTCCTGCACCCTCATCTCACCCTCCTTAACCCAGCCACGTATACCATGATAGGTCAGCCTACACGCTGCCGCTAACATCCGCAGGGCTACGCACATACTGAAAGTGAGAGAAACAAGAGCTGATGCTTTCTCCAGATCCAGACCAGTCATCATATCAAGAACTGCCTCCAGTCCTGCCGCGGTCGCCAATTTGCAGTTGGGCATCTTTTAACTGGTTTACGGTAATTTGCCTAGTCAGGCAGCTTTGCCTGCACTCTGACCAATTCCAACCTTTTACCTGGTTTACGGTAATTTACCTGGTCAGGCCTTTGCCTGCTACCCTTAAACCAATTTCCAAACAGCGGTTTCGAATCGCGAACCCCACCTTCCAGTTCTGACTGGAGGAACTTATAATTAATGATATATTAAAAACGGACAAGTGGTTTTGATGTGAGAAAGTCAACTTTATTTAAACAAAAGAAACTATAATCAAATTTTAAACTATACCACACGAACACAGTAATTACAGTAAAATTGCTTAAATGGGAGAAGGCAGATGGCAAAAATGAGGGATTAATGGCTACAATGTAGATTAAACAATCTTAGCAATTTCCCCTTAATTACCACCCCCTAACTCCTTACTAGGTTGCCTTGCTGAGGAGTCAGAAAACCTGCTCACCTGTGGCCCAGCGAAGTAAGAGAGAGATAGCTTCTCGGGAGCTATCTTTTATATCCTGCCAACTCCTGTTTGGTGCTGAAAAGGTCTGTGTGCAAAATTCGTGCCCAAAATCCAAATACACAAGAGAAAGGCTGTGATTGGCTGATTCAAAGTGATTGGAGTGGTTTAATGTGTCTGCACTCTGGGGCTGAAGTGTACCCGCCCATGTCTGGAGTTCACCTGGGCTAAAACAAAAGGGAATCCAACTGCCCTATTGTTCAGTAATGGGTAATTCAAAACCCATTCAATCCAAATTGTTCTCTTTCAAAAGTCCTTTTCCGGAGTTTAGGTGTATCCATTGTGTGTATAAGAGGTTTGAATGGGGCTGGATTTCTGTGTAAACAGAAGCCGATTGTTCTGCGGTTTCTGAGTAACTGCAGTTAAGTGCTATGTCAACAGTTCGGAGCAGTGAGGTGAGCCCGGTATAAAAACCGGCGCGAGTACCGAGGCCCGACCAGTTCGGAGCAGGGAGCAGCGAGGTGAGCCCGGTATAAAAACCGGCGCGAGTACCGAGGCCCGACCAGTTCGGAGCAGGGAGCAGCGAGGTGAGCCCGGTATAAAAACCGGCGTGAGTACCGAGGCCCGACCAGTTCAGAGCAGGGAGCAGCGAGGTGAGCCTGGTATTGTCAGGGTTGGGGAGCCATGGGGCCGTATAAATACGAGGCCGTGCTCTCCGGGCGAGGTAGGTTCTGGACCCAAGCGCAGAAACGAGGCGAGAGGCAAATATACAGTACTTTGTTTGAACTTTACTAGATTCACACATAACTGAATTAACACAAGGGACACAGCAATATACATAAGAACTAGAGACAAGAGAACTCAAGACAGAAACACAACAAGCATACATAAGAACTAGAGACAAGTTACAAGACAGCTAGTCAAGATAGGAACTCAGGACAGCTTCCATGAGGAAGCCCACTTGTCTATACTGAGCTTGCGACAAGCTACCACAAGGGGCAACCGGCTTGCCGAGGCTAAACTCCAGACAAGCTACCCCAAGGGTAATCGGCTTATCAATGCAAAGCTCAAGACAAGATCCCAACGGCTCCCACATAGCAACACGCTAGTCCAAACAGCACCTTACCAAGACAAGCAACTTAACAGAACAACAGACTTAAATACATCTTAAATCCAGAGACAAGAACACAGACTTAGATACATAGCTCAAGAGAACTATGGCAGCCAGCTAGTGAAGGCAAGCTGCCATAGAGAAAAGGCTAGTCACACAGAGCACCTAGTCAAGACAGAGGACATTGTCAAGACTAACTCCCTGGTCCACCCTAGTGAGGACTGAGCAAAGAGTAAAACAACAACAGAACTTATATACCAAGACACCAGGTGAAACCCATGAACAGCTAACAGGCCGTTAAGACTTAACAGAAGACTAGGAACAATTAACACAGGAGACTAGGACAATTAACCAAAGAACAAACAAGTGAAGGTGCCATCTAGAGGTTACAAAAGGAACTGACTGGCACCCTCACAGGTATAAAAACCGGCGCGAGTACCGAGGCTTACCAACTCAGCAGCGGGGAGAGAGGTAAAAAGTAATCAGAGTGTGACGTCACCAGGGAGCAGGTAAGTGATTGGTTGGTGAGTATTTCTCTTTTTTAAACTTTAACTCTGTAGTTTATAGTTACTAGGGTCTTTTCTGGTGTAGCAGGGACTGTTGGTAGACCATACAAGCGCCCTAGAGCTATCTTTAATTGGTGATAGTGAATTAATTTAAATTAATTAAAGGGTAAGTCATGCCAGGAGAGCCCAGCCCCGTGTTATGCTCCTCTTGCTGTATGTGGGAATTCAGGGACACTGCTGGTGCCCCTGATGACCACGTGTGCCGGAAATGCATCCAGCTGCGGCTACTAGCAGACCGCATTGAGGCGCTGGAGCTGCGGGTGGATGGGTTGTGAAGCATTCACGATGCTGAGAGGGTCGTGGATAACACGTTTAGTGAGTTGGTCACACCGCAGGTAAGGGCTGCACAGGAAGAAAGGAAATGGGTGACCACCAGGTGGAGCAATAGAAGCAGGCAGGTAGTGCAGGAGACCCCTGTGGCCATTCCCCTCTCAAACAGGTATACCGATTTGGATACTGTTGAGGGGGATGACTCACCAGAGGAAGGCAGCAGCAGCCAACTTCCTGGCACTGGGGGTGCTCCTGCTGCCCAGGAAGGGAGGAAAAAGAGTGGGAGAGCAATAGTGGTAGGGGATTCTATAGTAAGGGGAACAGATAGGCGTTTCTGTGGCCGTAGACGTGAATCCAGGATGGTTTGTTGCCTCCCTGGTGCCAGGGTCAAGGATGTCACTGAGCGGCTGCAGGGCATTCTGGAGGGGGAGGGTGAACAGTCAAGAGGTCGTGGTCCACATTGGTACCAACGACATAGGTAAAAAGAGGGATGAGGTCCTGCAGCAAGAATTTAGGGAGCTAGGTAGAAGATTAAAGAGCAGGACCTCAAAGGTTGTAATCTCTGGATTACTCCCGGTGCCACGTGCTAGTGAGTATAGGAATAGGAAGATAGAACAGATGAATGCGTGGCTAAAGGGATGGTGCAGGAGGGAGGGCTTTAGTTTCCTGGATCACTGGGTCTGCTTCTGGGAAAGGTGGGACTTGTACAAGTTGGACGGTTTACACCTGAACCAGAGGGGGACCAATATCCTTGCGGGGAGGTTTGCTAGCACTGCTGGGGGGGGTTTAAACTAACTTGGCAGGGGGATGGGATACAGAGTGGAGCTATAGTAGGGGGTGATTTACAGCCAAATACAGAAGAAAAAACAAGTCAGCTGGGAAGGCAGGGCAAATATGTGAAGGCAAAAGGGAATATGGCAAGGCTAGAAGGCATTTATTTTAATGCAAGGAGTCTTGCAAATAAGGTGGATGAACTGAAGTTGTTGTTGAACACATGGGAGTACGATATTGTTGCTATCACGGAGACATGGTTGAGGGAGGGTCAGGACTGGCAGCTCAATATTCCGGGGTATAGAATCTTCAGGCGAGACAGAGGGGGGTGTAAAAGGGGAGGGGGTGTTGCAATATTAATTAAGGAGTCAATTACTGCTGTAAGGAGGGATGATATATTAGCAGGTTCCTCTAATGAGGCCATATGGGTAGAACTTAAAAACAAAAAGGGGGCAAGCACTTTGCTGTGAGCGTACTATAGGCCCCCAAACAGTCAGGGGGAGATAGAGGAACAGATATGTAGGCAAATCTCAGAGAAGTGCGAAAATAATAGGGTAATAATAGTGGGGGATTTCAACTTCCCCAATATTAATTGGAATAGTCAGTGTGAAAGGCTTAGAGGGTGCAGAATTCTTAAAGTGCATCCAGGAGAGCTTTTTGAGCCAACATGTAGAAAGTCCTACAAGAGGGGGGGCGGTACTGGACCTAATTCTAGGGAATGTAGCCGGGCAAGTGTTGGAAGTGTCAGTAGGAGAGCATTTTGGCGACAGTGACCATAATTCGGTGAGATTTAAGGTGGTCATGGAAAAAGACAAAGACGGCCCGGAAATAAGGGTTCTAAATTGGGGGAAGGCCGATTTTAATATGATAAGGCAGGATCTGGCCAAAGTGGACTGGGAGCAGCTACTTATAGGAAAATCCACATCAAAGCAGTGGGAGACTTTCAGAAGGGAAATAGAGAGAGTACTACGCCAACATGTTCCCGTAAAGGTCAAGGGTGGGACCAACAAGCAAAGGGAACCTTGGATGACAAGGGATATACAAAAATGCATTAGGAAAAAAAGGGGGGCTTTTGGCAGTTACAAAAGACTAAAGACGGAGGAAGCCCTAGAGAAGTATAAAAAGTGCAGAGGCATACTTAAAAAAGAAATTAGGAGAGCGAGGAGGGGCCATGAAATAACACTGGCGAGCAAAATAAAGGAAAATCCTAAGATGTTTTATAAGTATATTACGGGCAAGAGGATAACCAGGGAAAGGGTAGGGCCCATTAGGGACCAAAGTGGCAATCTGTGTGTAGAGCCAGATGATGTAGGCGGGGTTTTAAATGAATTTTTTGCATCTGTGTTCACTATGGAGAAAGACGATGTAGACATAGAAATCGGGCAAGGGGACTGTGACATACTTGAACATATTAGCATCGAGAGGGAGAAGGTACTAGCGGTTTTAGCAGGCCAAAAAGTGGATAAATCCCCAGGCCTGGACGAGATGTATCCCAGGCTGTTGTGGGAGGCAAAGGAGGAGATTGCAGGGGCTCTGACACAAATTTTCAGAACCTCTCTGGCCACAGGGGATGTACCAGAGGACTGGAGAACAGCTAACGTAGTACCATTATTCATGAAGGGTAGCAGGGATAATCCAAGGAATTACAGGCCAGTGAGCCTAACATCTGTGGTAGGGAAATTATTGGAAAAAATTCTGAGGGACAAAATTAGTCTCCACTTGGAGAGGCAAAGATTAATCGGGGATAGTCAGCATGGCTTTGTCAAGGGTAAATCATGTCTGACCAATCTGATTGAATTTTTCGAGGGGGTGACTAGGTGTGTGGATGAGGGAAATGCTGTGGATGTGGTTTACATGGACTTCAGTAAAGCTTTTGACAAAGTCCCGCATAGGAGACTGGTCAAGAAGGTAAGAGCCCATGGGGTCCAGGGTGCCTTGGCGCGTTGGATCCTAAACTGGCTGAGTGGCAGGAGGCAGAGGGTGATGGTCGAAGGTTGCTTTTGTGACTGGAAGCCTGTGTCCAGTGGGGTACCTCAGGGATCGGTGCTGGGTCCCTTGCTGTTTGTGATCTACATAAATGATTTGGATGAGAATGTAAAAGGTATGATCAGTAAGTTTGCAGATGACACGAAAATTGGTGGGGTGGTAAATTGCGAGGAGGAAAGCCTCAGGCTACAGGACGATATAAACGGGTTGGTCAGATGGGCGGAAAAGTGGCAAATGGAATTTAACCCTGAAAAGTGCGAGGTGATGCATTTTGGACGGACAAATAAGGCAAGGGAATACACAATGAGTGGTAGGACCCTAGGAAGTACAGAGGGTCCTTGGTGTACATGTACATAGATCCCTGAAGGCAGCGGAACAGGTAGATAAGGTGGTTAAAAAGGCATATGGGATACTTGCCTTCATTATCCGAGGCATAGAATATAAGAGCAGGGAGGTTATGATGGAGCTGTACAAAACGCTGGTGAGGCCACAGCTGGAGTACTGTGTGCAGTTCTGGTCGCCTCACTATAGTAAGGATGTGATTGCTTTGGAGAGGGTGCAGAGAAGATTCACCAGGATGTTACCTGGGATGGAGCGCCTCAGCTATGAAGAAAGACTAAACAGGCTGGGGTTGTTTTCCTTGGAGCAGAGAAGGCTGAGGGGGGACCTGATTGAGGTGTACAAAATGATGAGGGGCATAGATAGGGTAGATAAAGAGGAACTCTTCCCCTTAGTAGGGGGGTCAATAACAAGGGGGCATAGATTCAAGGTAAGGGGCAGGAGGTTTAGAGGGGATTTGAGGAGGAACTTTTTCACCCAGAGGGTGGTTGGAATCTGGAACTCACTGCCTGAAAGGGTGGTAGAGGCAGGAACCCTCACAACATTCAAGAAGCATTTGGATGAGCACTTGAAATGCCATTGCATACAAGGCTATGGACCAAATGCTGGAAAATGGGATTAGACTGGACAGGGATTGATGGACGGCGCAGACACGATGGGCCGAAGGGCCTCTTTCTGTGCTGTATAACTCTATGACTCTATGACAGCAGTTTCAATAAATAAACATCGATTGACTGGAGGAGAGATTTCCCCTTTAGATTGACAGAATCTGACTGCCACTGTTTTGATCCTCCCACTTTTTTCACAGACATACTCCAAGCTGCTTTTTAAGCCTCATTGTCTCTTTTGGCCATGTCTTTTTCTGATGGCCATTTTCAAACCTCTTTGAAATTACCAAACTCCAGGGAACAATTTTATTAAAATGTACTGTCTTAAAGTGTGTGAATTTTTCCACAGAGCTCCTCGATTCCGGTGTTGTCCACGTGCTGCAACACAGCCTTTTGCGGTTCTGGGCACGTTTTAAAACATTGTCCTACCTGTTGTTTGTCAGTGGGTCAGAAAGTTTTGCTCACTCCTTCGAGTGGATACTACAATCAAGTTGGAAGTATCAAAAGGAGGAAATGTAGGGGTTCGCTAAATCCCCTAAATCCCTGAACATCAGAAAATATTGGTCCACATCGTGGACAAAGAATTACGTGATTTGAATTGATTTGAACCCCGAGCAACTCCTTTTCTGTGTAAGGTCACGCGCGCAGGCGCAGTCGCCCATTTAAGGTCCCCGCTTCCTGATCCATACGCGCAGGCGCAGTAGCCTGCTTGGAAGACCCAGCGGTTCTTCCTATCTTTTTCAAGCAAATCGGACACGCAGGCGCGGTTGCCTGTGAGAGTGTAGCAGTTCCCCGGCCCTTTGAAAAGATTGTTTGCGCAGGCGCAGTTGCCTGTGGGACCCCAGCGGCTCTTTCTAAGTTTTCCCACGCAGGCGCAATTGCCTGTTTGAAGCCAGAGGCTTCACAGCCTCTGCCGCGGGCCTCCGAGGAGGAGGTTTGTGCAGGCGCAATCGCCTGTTTGAAGGCAGAGGCTTCACAGCCTCTGCCGCGGGACTCTGAGGAGGAGGTTTGTGCAGGCGCAGTTGCCGGTGGGACCACAGCGGCTCTTTTTCAGTGTTCTTGTGCAGGCGCAGTTGCCTGCTTGAATGCAGAGGCTTCACAGCCTCTGCCGAGGGACTCAGGGGAGGAGATTTGCGCAGGCGCAGTCGCCTGTTTAAAGGGACCAGCTTCCCAGCCCGCTTCTAGAGTGGTCCCCCTCCATGATGTGGGACCCTGCGGAGGCAGGGATAGCAATTCCTCTTGCAGGGGAGTTGGTCACAGGTTTTGGACATGGGGAGGAAAATTTCCAGCGACCGGCAGCGGGTGGTGAGGGAATACCTGCCCCCAGTACAGGAGTGGGTAGGGAAAAGGGGACAAACCCAGAGTACCGGCAGGCTGCCAGGTATCTTATACAGTCCGGGATGGTTGCATCAGGGGGAGAAGTCTCCCAGCCAGCTAGGGCCATGACCCAAGCTCAGGGTCCACCAGCCAAAGTTTCCCCCACAGAGACGCCCCTCAGAAGGTCTCAGCGGGTCCGCAAGCCCGGGACAAGATGGTCACCCACTTTACAGTGGAGTAAGGCGGTCCCCAACCAGCGGCCATAAGCTGCGAGGGACCAGAGGCAGGAGACAGTCCAGCTTCGCTGCAGCCAGCAGTAATCTGCGACAGTGCCAGAGATTAGTCTGGCCGTCCGGAGATGGGTGGCATTTGTATCATAGCTTTGGTTTGAATAAATCTTGCTTTCAGGTGTAAATTGTATGTTTAGAATTAACTGTTGTAGTTTAAGTTAAAGTTAAAGTTTACAAGTGTGCCAAATGTTTGTATTTTGGTCCGAGGTCGAGGGACCCGACCACGCCTCCACCTAAGGCAGCATGTCAGTGAGACCTGGCTGCATGTCCTTTTAAGTTCTTTTGCAGGAGAGTTGAAGAAGAAGCAGCCCTGTTCGCCCAGCCTGAGTTGGGCATCGAAGGAAGATATGGATACAGAATGTTGGGGATCACCTCGCCACTGGACAAATCCAGAGGGAAACCCCGCAGCGATCTTCGGGAGGAACCGGACAGGGTCCGGAGGAACTTGCCTACTCCTCCTACGCGGAAGAGATGGCCCCAGCTGGGTGGGGCACGGCCCCCAACCCAGCACTATCCTGACCGAAGTTCACTTGCGGGAGACCTCGCTGTTGAGGAGTCATGGTGGGGAAGCACGGGTGCCTTGTCAGATAGGGACGCGTTCCCCGGGAGTGGGTGGTGACGGCCTGGGAAAGATTGTAAAGGGGAGGGGGAGACCCAAGAGGCATGTGGGTGCGTTCGGGGAAGGGGGGAACTCACCCGGGGCCCACGGGCAAAGTTAAAGTGTAAGTGTGGCTGGGGAGGATGAGTGGGTGGCCGGGGAGGATGAGTGGGTGGCCGGATCTGGGATCCAAGTTTGAGTGTGGGGCCAGGGAGAGCCGCCACACAGGCACCCATCATTTTCTGCAGCCAGTCAAGGGTAGACGGGAATGGGAGGGACTGGGAGTCGCGATCCCATACTCCCCGGTCTCGGTCTGTGCCAAGGTAAATTTAAACATGAGGGGTACCCCGCCTCCACAAAGGGACAAGGGAACAGCTCGGGGCTGGCGGAGCAGGCTGGTCTGTAAATCCATTCTGCATGTTTTAAAAGTTCAAGACCATTCAAGGGGGGGTGGAAGGAACATTTACTGCCTGAGTGGGAGGAGCAATACCCACTCGAATTTCGCGACACATCATTGGCACGTGATGGTCGGGGTTTGTTTAAACATGTTGTTCAAGATTTTTTATTTTTTATTTTGTGTTACAGCCCCAAGTTGAGCAGAGGCGTAGGATACTCTCCGTGCTTGGGATCATTTGTGACAACTCCAAGTTGAGCAGAGGCGTAGGACCCTCTCCGTGCTTGGGATCATTTTCATTACTTTGTATGACTAAGATTGCAACATTTTGTAATAAGTTGTAATGTAACAAGTGATGCAGGGGTATGAGACCCCTTATTGTAAATTGATGTATCTGTAAGATGCCTAACATACCACGGTTTTTTCTTGAATTTGAGGGGAATAGACGGGACGGGGATCAGTGGTAGGTAGCTGTTAGGTAAATACAGGGGATGGTTGTTTGTCGGGGGGTCAGAAATTTTGCTCACTCCTTCGAGTGGATACTACAATCAAGTTGGAAGTATCCAAAGGGCAGACTGTAGGGGTTCACAAAATCCCCTAAATCCCTGAAGGTCGAAAAATATTGGTCCACATTGTGGACGAAGAATTATGTGATTTGAATTGTCTCTGGCTAGGACAATGTTTTAAAATGTGCCCAGAACCGCAATAGGCTGTGGACAACACCGGAATCGAGGAGCTCTGTGGAAAAATTCGCACACTTTAAGACAGTACATTTTAATAAAATTGTTCCCTGGAGTTTGGTAATTTCAAAGAGGTTTGAAAATGGCCATCAGAAAAAGACATGGCCAAAAGAGACAATGGGGCTTAAAAAGCAGCTTGGAGTATGTCTGTGAAAAATGTGGGTGGATCAAAACAGTGGCAGTCCGATTCTGTCAATCGATGTTTATTTATTGAAACTGCTGTCTGTTGACATAGCACTTAACTGCGGTTACTCAGAAACCGCAGAACAATCGGCTTCTGTTTACACAGAAATCCAACCCCATTCAAACCTCTTATACACACAATGGATACACCTAAATTCCAGAAAAGGACTTTTGAAAGAGAACAGTTTGGATTGAATGGGTTTTGAATTACCCATTACTGAACAATAGGGCAGTTGGATTCCCTTTTGCTTTAACCCAGGTGAACTCCAGATGTGGGCGGGTACACTTCGGCCCCAGAGTGCAGACACATTAAACCACTCCAATCACTTTGAATCAGCCAATCACAGCCTTTCTCTTGTGTATTTGGACTTTTGGGCGCAAATTTTGCACACAGACCTTTTCAGCACCAAACAGGAGTTGGCAGGATATAAAAGATAGCTCCCGAGAAGCTATCTCTCTCTTACTTTGCTGGACCACAGGTGAGCAGGTTTTCTGACTCCTCAGCAAGGCAACCTAGTAAGGAGTTAGGGGGTGGTAATTGAGGGGAAATTGCTAAGATTGTTTAATCTACATTGTAGCCATTAATCCCTCATTTTTGCCATCTGCCTTCTCCCATTTAAGCAATTTTACTGTAATTACTGTGTTCATGTGGCATAGTTTAAAATTTGATTATAGTTTCTTTAGTTTAAATAAAGTTGACTTTCTCACATCAAAACCACTTGTCCGTTTTTAATATATCATTAATTATAAGTTCCTCCAGTCAGAACTGGAAGGTGGGGTTAGCGATTCGAAACCGCTGTTTGGAAATTGGTTTAAGGGTAGCAGGCAAAGGCCTGACCAGGTAAATTACCGTAAACCAGGTAAAAGGTTGGAATTGGTCAAAGTGCAGGCAAAGCTGCCTGACCAGGCAAATTACCGTAAACCAGTTAAAAGATGCCCCCCTGCATAATGCAATGGTGGATGGCTTCTCTGAACATGTCCAACATGAGTGACCCAGGCCTAGCGTCAGGGCCCACAGAACAAGGAGCAAGGCTGGAAAGGGAGGAGATGAATCAGGAGCGAGCGATTAGGTCATGTCAGGCTTGGGTTTTCAAAGGCTGAAGATTGTGGCAGGGAAGACTGAGGGAAGTGAGAAATTCCATTGTTTCTATGAAGTGACTTGGTTTTAAAAGCTCAATTGGTTAAGTTTGATGATAATGTAAACCTGGGAATCATAGAATAGTACAGCACAGAAGGAGGCCATTCAGCCCATCGAGTCTGCGCCGGCTCTTTCGAAGAGCAATCCAGTTAGGCCCACTCTCCGGCTCTTTCACATATCCCTGTCATTCTTTCTCCTTCAAGTATTTATCCAATTCCCTGTTGAAGGCTACTGTTGAATCTGCTTCCACCACCCTATCAGGCAGTGCTTTCAAAATTCTAACCACTTGTTGAGTTAAAAAGTTTTTCCTCATGTCGCCTCTGGTCTTTTGTCAATCACCTTAAATCTGTGCCTCTGGTTATCGACCCTTCAGCCATTATTTACTCCATCTAAACCCTTCATAATTTTAAACACCTCCATCAAATCTCCTCTTAGCCTTCTCTGCTCTAAGGAGAACAACTCCGACTTCTCCAGTCTATCCACGTAACTGTATTTCCTTATCCCTGGAACCATTCTAGTAAACCTTTTCTAAACCCTCTCCAAAACCTTCTCATCCTTCCTAAAGTGTGGTGCCCAGAATCAGAGACAATACTCCAGCTGGGGTCGAACTCGTGTTTTATAAAGGTTTAGCAGGATTTTCTGTGCCTCTATTTATAATGCTCAGGATCCCATGTGCTTTATTAACCGCTTTGTTAATCTGTCCCGTCACCTTCAAATATTTGTACATAAACACCCCCAGGTCTCTCTGTTCTTACACCCCCTTTAAAATTGTACCATTTATCTTGTATTGTCTCTCCTTCCAGCCAAAATGTATCACCTCACACATTTCTGCATTGAATCTCATCTGCCATGCATCTGCTCAGTCCATCAGCCTGTCTATGTACTCTTGAAGTCTATTGCTGCCTTCCTCACTGTTTACGATACTTCCAAGTTTTGTGTAATCTGTAAATTTCAAAATTGCGCCCTGTACTCTGAAGTCCAAGGGGGAGAAATTAGGTATCGCCACGTTTGGGGCGTAATAATCGAGCGGGCGCAAAATTTATCGCCCGGCGCAAATTATCACCACCTACTGCTAAATTGACCTGCTTCATCCCAGGAGGTGCTTGGAGCGCTAAAACAGGCGCTGCACGACTGTCTTAAGGCACTAAGCCGGAGAAGCGAGGCGCTGCCACCGAGGGCGGGCGCAGCGCAGGTGCAGCCAGTTAGCGATTGCACGCAGACACGCTGGCGCTAGTCAGCTCTTAAAGGGGAGGTTCAATCGTGGATTGCAGCCACACCCTGTGCATCGGAGCCCTGATTCTCAGCCTGGACAGACCTGCTGCCACATTCTAACGCCTAGGACCATGGAGAGGGCCAGGGAGCGAGCGCAGCGGTTCAGTGAGGGGGCCTTGCAGGTTCAGGTTGGCGCGGTGGAGCGCAGGCGATCTATCCTGTTTCCGGACAGTGGCAGGAGGCCGCTGCCCAACGACTATCGCAAAGCTTGGAGGGAGGTGGCTCACAGAGTGGCCTCCAGCAGCATGGTGCCTAGGACCACTGTGCAATGCAGGAAGAAGTTCAACGACCTCACTTGGGTCATCAGGGTGAGTACCCTTTTCAGTATCCTCTTCATCCCTGCATGTCCATCTCAGTTTATGGCCAAAGGGTCCTGAAAACCCCAATGCCCAGCCTTCATCCAACACCTATGGGCCTTTCATGAAACTCACATGCATATTCAGCACTTTACACACTGTAAGGGCTAATCGACCATGGGAGGCAGTGCAGCCAAGATTAGGGCTTCACACTGTAAGGGCTATTCGACCATGGGAGACAGCGCAGCCAAGATCAGGGCTTCACACTGTAAGGGCTATTTGACCATGGGAGGCAGTGCAGCCAAGATCAGGGCTTCACACTGTACTCAGAGCCCATCCTTTCTCTTGCAGGGCAAGCTGGCCCATAACAGGAGACAGCAGCAACGGGCCGGGGGAGGCCGGCCTCACCTTCAAGACTTCAGCGATCTGGAGCAGCGAGTCCAGCGGATTATGGCAGGCCAGATGATTGGCCCCATCGCCACTGGAGATGCCGACCCCGTTCTGGACAGCAATGGTAAGGTCATCACCTTTTTGACCTCTCTCCTTCCACTTGTGCCTCACACCAGCATCCTTTGCCACTATCGAACCAATACAGTGCATTGCAGCACTCATGCCTCCCTCGCTGCCACTCGGTCCTCACGCTAAAGCAACTCTTGTACCTCCCTGCTTTCAGATGCTGATTCACCAGGTGAGGAGGCAGGCCCTCAAGCTGCCACTGTGAGTGAATCTGAAGGCGAGGAGGAAGAGTAAGCCGGACCATCAGTGCCGCACTCAGCCAAGGCAGCCCATTGCCATAATGGGGACACGTCTTCCCTGGAGGGGAGCAGGGGGGAATGGTCTGAGGAGGGTGAAGCTCCGGGGCCCAGCGGGCAGCAGCAATGCGGGGGGGGTCGGGAATGTAATGTATGTACCTTTAAGGGGGGAACTACTTTGTACAGCTCATGTATACTGTAGTACCGGCAGTGACCACACCTGTATATAACGCTGAGTAGTGATCTGTACAGCTCAGTTGCAGTTTGAACCACGTTGAGTAAACACCTGTTGTACTGTTCTCCGCAGTCCATTTTTTAAATTATACACGGACGTAACATTGGCGACGAGGCAGGTTCGAACCTACCTGCAACTCTGCATCACCTCCTGGGGATTCGTTCCTGGAGATCAGTGGATTGGAGGTCAAGGCCAGAGACTCGGGCGTCGACCACGGGCAACCGCCCAGTCATCCAGCAGAGATTCGAGAATTGCGGGGGAGGCTGTCGAGAGCCAGGCTTGGCTTTCCAGTCAAGGTGGTCCAGCGAAACGGGCTGGCAACAGGTAGTGCGCAGACCCTTCCCGGATGGCGGCGGGCTAGAGCCGACCGAGCGGCACAGCAAAGGGCCGAGCAGCGTCGACAGGGAGAGAGAGAGAGAGGGCAGAGCGCACAGGGCGCAGCCGGTGTTCAGGGGCCAAGCAGCATCGGAGAGAGGGAGAGAGAGATGCGCAGAAACCCGCGAGTCGCCGCCATTGCCACGAGGACCGCTGTGAGCAGCGTCGGAAGCAGCGGGGGAGGAAGGAAAGTGCGGGAGATGCAATTTTAAGCCATTGGGAGACGCCATTTTAAACCACACCCAAAATGCCGAAGAGTGGCAGTATCACCGCATTTGACAATGAAGTCGAAGATTGGACTACATATGTCGAACGAATAGTGGTGTACTGCAAGGCAAATGAGGTGTTAGATGACAAGAAAGCATCGGTATTGTTAAATTTAATGGGTGCAAAGACGTATGGTTTATTACAAAATCTAGTAACCCCAACAAAGCCAATGGAAAAGAGTTTTGAAGACATTGTAATGATACTAAAGGAACATTTAAAGCCCACACCGCTGCTGATAGCAGAAAGATTCATGTTTCACAAATGGAACCAGCATAAGGATGAAAGCAATGCTGATTATTTAACAGAACTGCGCAAACTATCAAAACACTGCCAGTTTGGAGCGGGACTGGCAGATACCTTAAGGGACAAGTTTGTGTGTGGGCTTCAAATTGAAGGAACCCAGAAACGGCTTTATCTGAAAAGGACCTTACGCTGGAAAAGGCTTTCAGCATTGTGGTATCATATGAAGCAGCAGCACGGGGCGCTGCAGAGATACAACAGAGACCGCAAGAATATGGCACAAACGAAATGTCATATGGAACAGAGAAGTGCTATCGCTGCGGCAGAACAACACACGACCAGAATGATTGCTGGTTCAAAGACAAAGTGTGCAGACAGTGTGGAAAAGTAGGACACATAGCACGAGTCTGCAGGTCGGGAAAGAAAACCAGCAATAAGAAACCGACCAAAGGGAAGTAAAAGAAGGTACATAAGATAACGGAGAATAGTTCAGACGAACAAAAGAGTGATAACGACTCCGAAAGCAGGGAACTGAGTTGTCTGAAACTACATAATGTGATCACAACGGAGGATCACCGAAACATTTGGGTCACTCTCAAGCTAGCAGGAGTCCAGGTAAAGATGGAATTGGACACAGGATCAGCCCTAACAGTCATAAACTGATGGGACTATGAGCGGCTATTCTCACACATACCCTTGAGAGACACAAAAATTATTTTGAAGACATACACGGGGCAAAAAGTCTACCCCAAAGGAAAAATAAGGGTGACTGTTATATATAACGGTAAGGAAACACCAAAACTAGACCTGTATGTATTGCAAGATGGAGGACCAGCATTACTGGGACGTGAATGGATCCGGAAAATACAACTGGATTGGCATTCCATACAGGCACTGACTGTGGCTGACAAAAAGGATGACAACGTCACACCTGGGCGACTGTCAAAGATCCTAACTGATGCGAAAGAAGTGTTCCAGCAAGGCCTCGGAACACTAAAAGGCATGACAGCGACGATTAAAATTGAAGAAAATGCAAGCCCAAAATTTTTTAAGGCCAGACCGGTACCTTATGTGATCCGCCCAGCCGTCGAAGCAGAGCTGGAGAGTCTGGAACGTTCAGGTGTACTGTCCAAGGTAGACTGCAGCGAGTGGGCTACAACCACCATCCCTGTGATGAAAAAGTCGTTGAGCAGCACGCCTGGGGAACCAAGGAAGGTTCGCATCTGTGGGGACTTTAAGGTAACAGTGAACCCGGTCCTTCACACCGTACAATATCCATTTCCGCGGATTGAAGATATTTTCGCCTCACTATCTGGCAGGAAATGCTTCACTAAGATTGATCTGGCCCAGGCGTATCTGCAAATGGAGGTAGAAGAAGCATCAAAAAAATACCTCACAATCAACACCCATAAAAGGTCTCTACCAATACACCGGCTGGTATTCGGGGTAGCATCAGCTCTGGCTATTTGGCAGAGGGCAATGGAACAAGTCCTGCAAGGGATCCCAGGGACCCAGTGTTATTTGGACGACATCCTGGTCACGGGCGAAAATGACAGTGATCACCTTGCCAACCTGGAGCAGGTGCTCACTAGATTGCAGGAATATGGGCTCCGAGCTAACCGCCCCAAATGCGAGTTTTTTAGAAAACAGATCTCGTATTGTGACCATGTTATCGATAAAGAGGGGTTACATAAGTCCCCAGAGAAGATTGAGGCAGTAGTCAAGGCTCCAGCACCGGAAAATGTGCCACAACTGAGGTCGTTCCTCGTGCTGGTAAACTACTACCATAAGTTCTTGCCAAATTTGTCTACAATACTACACCCACTGAACACCTTACTGCAAACTGGGGTGCCATGGAAGTGGAGTGACGAATGTAGACGAGCTTTCCAGAAGAGCAAAACACTAATCACATCGAAAGAGGTATTGGCCCATTACAACCCAGCATTACCAATTCGGTTGGCATGTGATGCGTCACCCTACGGCATTGGAGCGGTGCTGTCGCACAAATTCTCGGACGGCTCAGAGAGGCCAATAGCCTTTGCGTCACGATCACTAACCTCAGCCGAGCGTAACTACACCCAGATTGACAGGGAGGCCCTCAGCCTAATGTGGGGAGTGAAAAAATTAAATCACTATCTGCACGGGCAGAAATTCACCTTGCTGACTGATCACCAGCCTCTTGCCTCCATTTATAATCCGAAGAAGGGCGTTCCGGTGATGACTGCGCAATGACTACAAAGATGCTCACTTTTTCTAGGGGCGCACCACTATGAGATTGAATATAAGGGCACGAAACAGCATGGAAATGCTGATGGGCTATCATGCCTGCCACTGCCTACTGCGGAGGAAGCACCAGCAGTGGATCCTGTCGAAATATTCCATTCGATTATAGTTGAATACCTACCGGTAACTAACACTTGTATCGAAAAGGAAACCCGAAATAACCCGACACTGTCTCGGGTATATGATTTGACGGTGAAGGGATGGCCAGCACATGGCGACTCATTGTTGCCAGCATTCTCGACAAGGAGAGAACAGCTGTCAGTGTGCTGGGGGACCTTGATGTGTGGATCCTGAGTGGTAATTCCACCCAAGTTAAGGGATAGAATACTCAATGAGCTTCATGAGGGTCATCTGGGAGGGGTAAAAATGAAAAGCCTAGCCAGGGCTTATGTGTGGTGGCCGGGAATCAATAAACAAATTGAGTACCTGGCCAAGAGCTGCTCAGGATGCCAGAAAGTCCAAAATGCACCACCACAGGCCCCTCTACACCCATGGGAGTGGACCTCATCTCCATGGCAACGGGTGCATATTGATTTTGCTGGTCCATTCATGGACTCAATGTTTTTAATAGCCGTGGATGCGCACTCGAAATGGCCTGAGGTCATCAAAATGTCCTCCACCACCACGGAGAAAACTATTGCAGTCCTACGGACCATTTTTGCCAGGAATGGCTTGCCAGAACAGATTTGCTCCGACAACGGACCACAGTTTCTGTCCGAAGAGTTCCGGAGGTTCTTGAAAAAGAATGGGGTAAGGTATTACACATCCGCTCCGTATCATCCAGCCACAAATGGATTGGCTGAGAGGTTCGTACAAAACTTTAAGAAGGCAATAAAGGCTATGTACAATGACAACATTCCGCTGCAGCACAAGGTGGGCGATTTCCTGTTCGCCTACCGGAATGCGACACATGCAGTCACCAACCAGGCCCCAGCCATGATGTTCTTTAACCGAAGGTTAAGATCTCACCTGGATTTGCTCAGACCAAACGTACGAAAAGATGTTGAGAGTAAGCAATTCCAGCACATCCATGAGAAGCCAACAAGGAGCTTCAATGTAGGGCAACCAGCCTTGGCCCACGACTACCGAACAGAAAAATGGCAGCCAGGTACAATATGCACACGGCAGGGCCCACTAATGTACACAGTGGATGTTGGGGAGAGCATCGTGAGACGCCATGCTGGCCAGATCCTAGAGTCACAGGAACAAGTCAACCCCATGCCTCGCCCATACGTACCTGGTGATGAACCCGATGTACAGGTCGCATCTACCCCAGAAACAGTAGCATCAGAAGCTGATGAACCAACCGACGACAGCGGGCCAGAATCGCCTCCGCACCAAGAGCAAGACACTCGGGAAAGGCGCTATCCAGAAAGGATCAGGAAGCCTCCCCAAAGACTGAATTTATAAATAGACTATTTTCAGCTAATGTTGCATGTTAAAAGTGTTAATTGTAATTAGTTTGATATTTAATTGTTAAATGAGTGTTATGGTACTGTTAATCTAAAAGGGGAGGAATTGTAATATATGTACCTTTAAGGGGGTAACTACTTTGTACAGCTCATGTATACTGTAGTACCGGCAGTGACCACACCTGTATATAACGCTGAGTAGTGATCTGTACAGTTCAGTTGCAGTTTGAACCATGTTGAGTAAACACCTGTTGTACCGTTCTCTGCAGTCCGTTTTTTTATTATACACGGACGTAACAGGGAAGCTCGGCGGCCTTCTCCCCAGAGGGAGAGTCTGGCCTCGAGTTCTGCTACAGTGAGTGCAGAAGAGGTGCGGCTCCTCGCTGAAATGAGCACCCAGGCAGAGCACAGGCACACTGAGCTCATGGCTGCAGTGGCAAAGATGCCCAAATCCATTGAGTCACTGGCAAAGAGTGTCCAGGTCTTCGGCGCAGCACTGGCAAGGAGTCTGAAGGACTTCGGCGCAGCACAGGCAAGGAGTCTGCAGGACTTCGGCGCAGCACAGGCAGCACAGGCGGCTTCCACGCAAGTGCTTAGTGGTGCAATGCAGTCAGTGGCTGGTCTGATGCAGACGCAGATTGAGGCCACACGAGCACTGACTGCTGCCACCCTCGCTGGATCGGGCACGAATTGCTGGGGCCCTCGCCGCGCCACAGCAGGCCAGCAGTCTGTGCTTCAACAGATTGCTCCGCATGCTGCAGTGCTGCCCCGTGGGCGTGCCAGTGTGTCGTCCGACCAGGGAGTGGCTGTCCTCTTTCAGGATGGCAGCATTCCTGCTGCCAACACTGTCACTTCTCCACTGCAGCTGCCACCACCTGTAGGACAGACTGCTGCCGCCCATGCAGAGTTGGAGCAGTCAGCAGCCGGGCCCTCCAGGCCCAGAGCTAGTCCAGGCTGTACCACATGGGCATCTGCCGACTCAGTTTCTGACACTCAGCAGCCTTCCCCCAGCCTTGCTGCAGCCACTGGGGTCCCATTGCGGAGGAGCTGCAGGGTGGGAAGGGGCCAATCTTGCAAGCGAAGCAGACCACCCTTGAAGGGCAAAAAGTAGGAGGTGTGGCAAAATGCTGCTTATTTTTTTATTGAAGGCCGAGGATCGTGGTCATTTTTTGGTTACTCTTTTGTTCATTGTCTCCAGGTTGTGAGAGCCAGTTATGTGTCTGACTGCTTTTTTGGGGGTTTCTCTCTATTACTTTGTCATGCGGGAAGGGCACACAGTTTGTTAAATAAAGAAGTGTCTTTATTCAGAACTAGCTGGAGTGCCCGGCGGTGCCGAGGCTTTTTTGAGGGCATGTTATTGTTGGAAGAGAGAGAGAGCGACTGGGGGGAAGAGAGAGAGCGACTGCGGGGAAGAGAGAGAGCGACTGGGGGGAAGAGAGAGAGCGACTTGGGGGAAGAGAGAGAGCGACTGGGGGAAGAGAGAGAGCGACTGGGGGGAAGAGAGAGTGCGACTGGGGGGAAGAGAGAGAGCGACTGGGGGGAAGAGAGAGCACGACTGGGGGGAAGAGAGAGAGCGACTGGGGGGAAGAGAGAGTGCGACTGGGGGGAAGAGAGAGAGCGACTGGGGGGAAGAGAGAGAGCGACTGGGGGGAAGAGAGAGAGCGACTGGGGGGAAGAGAGAGCACGACTGGGGGGAAGAGAGAGAGCGACTGGGGGGAAGAGAGAGAGCGACTGGGGGAAGAGAGAGAGCGACTGGGGAGAAGAGAGAGAGCGACTGGGGGGAAGAGAGAGAGCGACTGGGGGGAAGAGAGGGAGCGACTGGGGGGAAGAGAGAGAGCGACTGGGGGGAAGAGAGAGCGACTGGGGGGAAGAGAGAGAGCGACTGGGGGAAGAGAGAGAGCGACTGGGGGGAGGGGGAAGGGGGGTGGGGGGGTGGGCGGGGGTGTGTGGGGGGGAAGGGGGGTGGGAAGGGTGTGGGGGGGCAGGGTGGGGGAAGGAGGGGGGAGGGGGGAAGGGAGAAAGTGAGGGAGGGCGGAAGGAAAAAGGGATGGGGGGAGAAAGGGAGGGGGGGAGCCAGCAGACCCTCTCCCCTCTGACGGTGATGTCTCCGCGGAGCTCCGTACCGCCCCACGCACTGACATGGCCCAGCCGAGCGCAGCGCCCCGGTCAGCCCGAGCCCCGCCTCCCGAGCCCCGCCCCACGTCCTCCCGAGCCCCGTTGCTGGGGTTACCCTTCCACCCCTTCCCGCTCTCCCGAGCACCGGCCTCCCGAGCCCCGCCGCACCGCCCGAGCCGCGGGGGCGAAGGAGAGAGAGAGCCGCCGCTCCTCCGGTCGATGAGTTGCGGGCCGACCCCTGATGAGCACTCGATCAGCTGAGCCCGAGCCCCGTGGTGACCGCAACTCACCTCCCGCTAGGCTCCCTCCCGCCCCGCCAGCCTTTATAAAATGGCGGCGATGGCTACGCTCAGCCCAGTCCCGCGCCGCCAACCTTTACCAAGATGATGCCGATCGCGGGGTGGCCCCAGCGGGGGGGGCGGTGCCTAGCTCAGGCGTGGCTGGGCAACAGAGGCCCAGGCTTCCAGGGCTGGAAAAACGGTGAAAGGTAGGAAAATTATAGATGTTAGAGAAAAGATTGACAAATGAATTAACTTTTTTTTAAAACAATTTGGCCTAGAAATTGAGTTTGCGCTGCGCCAGGGCTTTAGCGCCGGAAGTTAGCGCCGGTGCTAAAGCCCTTTGCGCGTGCCAACAATTCAGTAGCGCCGCGCCCAAACGGCTGCCGGCGCTACTGAAGGGTTTTAGCGCCTGAAAACTGGCGCAATGCGCTGCATTGCGGCGCTATTCCGGCGCTGCGGCGCCCGCTGCGGTGCGGCAGGCTCGGGAAGTGCAGGCCTCCTCCTTCCATTAAGGAGGAGCTGCCTGCACCTGGCCGCGGCCCGCGCAAATCTCATCAAAATTGAGCCCGGCACCTCGGACAAGTGCCGGGATTGCATCTGTTCCGGGGGGGAGGGGGGGAAGTCCGGGGAGGGAGCTGCGGGCAGGCGGCCGGCGGGAAAGCGGCCGGCCGCCGCGCCTCCTTAAAGCGCCAGCGCAGACTCCGGCAACACTCGTTTGCCGGAGTCTTAGTTGCGGCTGCCACTGGGGAGGCGGCCGCAACTGAATTTCGGCTTGGGGCCGGGTTACCACAGCAACCGGGACGCTGCGCACACCGATGACGTCATTGGTGCCGGCGCAGCGCTACCGGTCTACCGCCGCGGAAGGGTGCCAGGCAATTTAGGAACCGGCGCCAATTGCAGCGCTAGGCCCTCTAGCGCCGCAAAATCGGTGCTAAGGGCACTGAATTTCTAGGCCTTTGTGTTTTAAAAGCAACTTTTTTTTTGCTGGAAATGTAGATTTGAAAAGAAACACGCAGAAAGCGGGAAAAAGAAATGAAGAGTTTGGAATCAAGATGGCGGCCACTCACCTCGGTTCAGAATGATTAGGCCCACCCACACACGCACCGATTGGTCAACCGTCAGGTCACTGAAGTGTAGGATTGGTCAATCGTCCTGTCACTCGACTCTAGGACAGCCCGCCCGCACGCGCGACGAACCTGCCCCAGTGACGCAGTGATTGGTCGACCATCGGGTCGCTCGACTGTATGATTGGTCAACCTTCACGTCACTCGATGCTAATGAGCGGATAATGAGCGGAATTTTGAATAATGAGCGGATAATGAGAGGAATTTTGAACGTTTTTTGGATACCGTGGGCACAATCTTTGTCTCCCCGAAAAGTAAATACGCTTATGACCATTCCGGAATGGTAAGCTTTCTTTTGATGTAACGCACGTGTAGGTACACTCTATAACTTGAGAGTTTATAGCCGGACAGACAGACAGACAGGCAGACGGAAGGACAGACGGAAGGACAGACAGAAGTACCGCTTTATATATAGAGATGTGCATGTTTGCTCTTTGAACTATTTGTTCCCTTGACTGGCTTAGGGGTTGCGGAACGGTTCCATTCAGGTTCTTTGAATGGCACAAGCCATTCCCTCAGAGGGGGCCTAGAACCGACTTGCAATAAGCTGCTGACGGACGGCCCTTGCACTTTGTGCCTCCCTCCCGTCTTGGTGCTCTTCCTCCTCCTCCTCCTCTGCTGGTGCTCCAAAGTCTGGTGGCAGTGGCTGAGTCCTGAGGATTGCCAGGTTATACAGCATGCAGCACACGACAACGAAATGGGAGACTCGCTCAGGTGAGTACTGAAGGGCTTCCCCGGAATGGTCCAGACAGCGGAACCGTTGCTTGAGCATGCCGATTGTGTGCTCAATGATGTTCCTGGTCGCTTGATGGCTCTCATTGTATCGTTCTTCAGCAGGGGTGCTGAGCGCACGGAGCGGGGTCATCAGCCAGGTGCACAGAGGATAGCCCTTGTCCCCGAGAAGCCAGCCTCCTGGGTGAGCCGGGGCCTCGAAAAGGTCTACCACAGAAGTCTGGCGCAGGATGAAGGCGTCGTGGCTGCTGCCTGGAAAGCGGGCATTGACAGCGAGTATCAGCTGTCTGTGGTCACACACCAACTGGACGTTCAACGAATGGAACCCCTTCCGGTTGCGGTAATCCTCGGCATTCTCTTGCAGCGCCCGCAAAGCCACATGCATACAGTCAATGGCGCCCTGGACCATGGGGAAGCCTGCTATTCTTGCAAATCCCATTGCGCGCTCTTGCTGCTTGTCCAGGGTCATGGGGAAGGAGATGTACTGACGTCTCCTTTTAAAGAGGGCATTCATGACTTGATGGATGCAGCAATGCACCGCGAACTGGGAGATATTGGCAATGTCCCCAGTAGCAGATTGGAAGGAGCCGGTGGCATAGAAGTTGAGAGCCACTGTCACCTTCACTGCCACCGACAGAGACATCCTGCTCCTCAGTTGAGGCTGCAGATCTGGCTGAAGCAGGTGGCAGAGCTCAGTGACCACCTCCCTGCTGAATCGCAGCCTCCGAAAACACTGCTCCTCAGACATGTTGAGGTATGAGAACTGTTGGCGGAAAACCCTGGGATGGTAAGGTCTCGTGTGCCGACGCCTGTTGGCCCTCCTCCGTCTGGCCATGATTGGCACTCTCTCTCAGCATCTCTGAGCCCTCTCAATGTAATGGAGAAGCCCAACGTTTCCACCCATTGCAGCCCCCATAGTATGTGGCCACTCAAGGTTATGCCAGTGAAAAAGCTAACCAACTACAAAGTTCTGGGCCGAAGCCAGAAATACCTCTGCGAGCACTGACTCAATGCAGAAAGCTCTCTCCCTTTGTCTCTCTGCAAATCTCTCTCTCTCTCTCTCACAGAAGGAGTGGTCCAAAAATGGCTACCACAAAGAAGCCAGGAAGAGCCCCCTTTAAATAGCGCCCCCCCCAGCCCCACAGCAACTGGGAACCGTTCCAATCAACCAGTTGCTGGGAGTGCCAGGCGGAAAGAAGGGGGGCGCCACTGATTTTCTGGTTCGGGGCGCCCCAAGGACGTTGCACCATGAAATGACGTCAGGAGCTGCGCGCGCAGCTGAGCGGGCGTTGCGGTTTTGCCGCTGCTAAATGTCCGCTCAATTTTGCGAGAGGCGCAGGTCTCGCCGCGCCCGGGCACTAGCTGCCTCGCGCCCCAATTATCGCCCTCTTCAGGTGCTAACGGGTGGCGCAAACAACTGAATTTCTCCCCCCAAGTCTTTTATGTTCTTACTTTTTGAATCGTTATCCAATTCCCTTTTAAATGATAGCAAATACAGCAATGATAGTTCTGTTGAAGGGTTTCGACCCGAAACGTTGACTCTGTTTCTCTCTCCACGGATATGCCCTTTTAAATGATGTTATAGTCTCTGCATCATTAGCCCCTTGTCGTGCTGGGTACAGCAACCGAGTGGTTCAGCTACTGGACTAACAACGCAGCTGTGGCTCAGTGGGCAGCACTCTCACCTCTGGGTCAGAAGGTTCAGGGTTCAAAGTCCCACTCCAGAGACTTGATGGAACAAAAATCTAGACTGACACTCCAGTGCAGCACTTAGGGTGTGCTGCACTGTCAGAGGTGCTGGGCTGGATTTTCATTGGGTCGTGGAGGCGGGATTGGAGGCGTGTGGGGTGTTAACATCCCGAAATCGGGGGTCCCGACCCCATCCCGCACCCTATCCACCTCCATGCCAGTTTCAAAGGAGGCGGGTACCAGCCCTGCACTGGGACCCGCCTCCCCGAGGCGGGAAGATGGTTAGTACCAATTAACTGCCTGTTAACAGGCAGTTTTTAGCCTAATCCCTATTTTCATTGTTGAAATGTGGGATTCCCGACGGCTCCAAACCACGCCAAGTTAGCGAGGCGGGCCATCAGGATGAAGGGCTTGGAGGGTTCGAGATGTCCGGTGTTCAGGTGAGTGATGGGTGCATGAGTGCAGAGGTAGGTGTGTTCGGTGTGTCTAAAGTGTTTAAAGAAGTTCTACTTACCTTTACAGCCTTCCTTCCTTCAGGTCTCGGGAGTCCCTCATCTCACCAGCACAGAAAGCAGAATGGCTGCCAGCTGTCAAAATCTGCAGCCTCTGCTTTCTGTTCCGGGGAGATCTCTAAATCATCCTGAGAGGAAGGAATTAACTTGGAGTACAGATTGTCAGTGTTTGACAGCTTCAAACAGCTGTGAAACGCTGATATTTCATCTGTCAAAAGGTCTTGACAGATGAAATATCAATCTGTGACGTCACCTGTTGCCGGGTGGCCCTTAATTGGCCTGCTGAGCCCGCTGGGCGGGCTCAACAAGGTCAATCAAGTGAAAATCGCGTGGGTTGGCTAGAACTCGATGGGGGCGGGACTACAACCCCAAAAGGTGTAGTCCCGCCTCCTCAATGAAAATCCAGCCCGCTGTCTTTCGAATGAGATATTAGACCAAGGCCCTGTCAGCTCTCACAGGTGGATGTAAAAGATCCCATGGCACTATTTTGCAGAAGAGCCGGGGAGTTCTCCCTGGTGTCCTGCCCAATAATTATCCCTCAATCAACCTAACAAAAACAGATTATCTGGCCATTGTTACATTGATAGTTATGGGAGCTTGCTGTGTGCAAATTGGCTGCTGTGTTTCCTACATTACAACAGTGACCACATTTCAAAATGTACTTCTTGGCTAAAAAGCACTTTGAACGTCTTGAGGTTGTGAAAGGCGCTATAGAAATGCAAGTCTTTCTTTTTTCTTTTCTAAATGTACCATGGTAAGTTGTGAAATTAAATTCAATAAATAAATGTTAAAACCTAACTGGTTCACTTGTACTGTAGTGTATGTGCCTTTAAGGCAGAACTACTTTTACAGCTCCTGTATACTGTAGTACCGGCAGTGACCACACCGGTATATAAGCTTTGCACATGCCTCTGTACCCCCAGTCTAGAGACTACCCTCCTCCAGTAAAGACCTGTTATTTGTTAATGTACAGCATCCGTGTGATTGATTAAGAAAGGGAAGATAGATTATGAAAGTAAATTAGCAAAAAATATAAAAACAGATAGTAAGAGTTTTTATAGTTATATCAAAGGAAAAAGGGTGGCTAAAGTAAATGTTGGTCCCTTAGAGGATGAGACCGGGAAATTAATGGTGGGAAATATGGAGATGGCAAAAACACTGAATGAATATTTTGTATCAGTCTTTACAGTAGAGGACACTAAGAATATCCCAACACTGGACAAACAGGGGGCTAAAGGGGGGGGAGGAGCTAAACACGATCAAAATCACTAAGGAAGTGGTACTCGGTAAAATAATGGGACTCAAGGCGGATAAATCACCTGGACCGGATGGCTTACATCCTAGGGTCTTGAGGGAAGTGGCGGTAGGGATTGTGGATGCATTGGTAATAATTTTCCAAAACTCCCTGGACTCGGCAAAGGTCCCGGCAGACTGGAAAACTGCTAATGTAACACCCTTATTTAAAAAGGGCAGTAGACAGAAGGCTGGAAACTATAGACCGGTTAGCCTAACATCTGTGGTAGGTAAAATTTTGGAGTCCATTATTAAGGAGACAGTAACAGGACATTTGGATAATCATCATTTAATAGGACAAAGTCAGCATGGTTTTATGAAGGGGAAGTCATGTTTGACAAATTTGCTGGAGTTCTTTGAGGTAGTAACATATAGGGTGGATAAAGGGGAACCAGTGGACGTAGTGTATTTAGACTTCCAAAAGGCATTTGACAAGGTGCCACACAAAAGATTATTGCTTAAGATAAAAAATCACGGGATTGGGGGTAATATTCTGGCATGGATAGAGGATTGGCTATCTAACAGAAGGCAGAGAGTTGGGATAAATGGTTCATTCTCAGACTGGCAATCAGTAACTAGTGGTGTTCCACAGGGGTCAGTGCTGGGTCCCCAACTCTTTACAATCTATATTAACGATTTGGAGGAGGGGACCGAGTGTAACATATCAAAGTTTGCAGATGATACTAAGGTGGGGTGGAAAGTAGTGAGTGAGGAGGACATAAAAAACCTGCAAGGGGACATAGACAGGCTAAGTAAGTGGGCAGAGATTTGGCAGATGGAATACAATACTGGAAAGTGTGAGGTTATGCACTTTGGCAGGAAAAATCGTAGAGCAAGTTATTATCTTAATGGCAAGAAACTGGAAAGTACTGAAGTACAAAGGGATCTGGGGGTCCTGGTGCACGAAACTCAAAAGGTTAGTATGCAGGTGCAGCAAGTGATTAAGAAGGCCAATGGAATGTTGGCTTTCATTGCTAGGGGGATAGAATATAAAAATAGGGAGGTATTGCTTCAGTTGTACAAGGTATTGGTGAGACCGCACCTGGAATACTGCATACAGTTTTGGTGTCCATACTTAAGAAAGGACATACTAGCTCTCGAGTCAGTACAAAGAAGGTTCACTCGGTTAATCCCGGGGATGAGGGGATGGACATATGAGGAGAGGTTGAGTAGATTGGGACTCTACTCATTGGAGTTCAGAAGAATGAGAGGCGATCTTATTGAAACATATAAGATTGTGAAGGGGTTCGATTGGGTGGATGCGGGGAGGATGTTCCCGATGATGGGTGAAACTAGAACTAGGGGGCATAGTCTTAGAATAAGGGGCTGCTCTTTCAAAACTGAGATGAGGAGGAATTACTTCACACAGAGGGTGGTAGGTCCATGGAATATGCTGCCCCAAAAAGCTGTAGCAGCTACATCATTACATAAATTTAAAACAGAAATAGACAGTTTCCTAGAAGTAAAGGGAATTAAGGGTTACGGGGAGTGGGCAGGAATTTGGACATGAGTCTAGGTTTGGATCGGTCATGGCCCTGTGGGTAGCGGAGTGGGTCCAGGGGCCGTGTAGCCTGATCCTGCTCCTAGTTCGTGTGTCTAATTCTGTTAGATTCAGGAGATGGTTCTGTGATAGTAGATTGGCGGTTAGGAGCAGGTCAGCCATGATCTTATTGAATGGCGGAGCAGGCTCGAGGGGCCGATTGGCCTACTCCTGCTCCTATTTCTTATGTTCTTATGTTCTGATGTGATTATTTAATAATAGCATATCCACTGAACCACGGGTCTAACAGTGGCGACGAGTGTCGATTCGAATCTACCTGCAACATAAAAAAAAAAATAGTCGAGACCAGGAACACGGGCGTCGACCACGAGCAAACGCCCAGCAGTCAGGCAGAGATCCAACTTCACAGGGGAGGCTGTGGAGAGCCGGGCTTGGTTCCCCAGCCACAACGAGCAGTAAGAGACCGACGACAGGCCCAGCGCAGACCCTTCCCGAGCAGCGGCGGCTGGAGCCGACTGACGGAGGAGAGAGAGCCGAGCAGCATCGACGGGGTAAGACAGAGGGTGAAGAGCGCAGGGCGCAGCCGGGGGTTGAACACCGAGCGGCGTCGAGGAAAATAAAACAAACCGGAGAGAGAGAGGGTAGGAAACAGCCGGGTTCTAGACTGAGCGTCGTCGAAAAATATAAAAAGAAGAACGCGCAGAGCACAGCCAGTGCTCACGGGCTGAACAGGGTCCGCGGGGCGAAGAAAGGGGAGACGCCATTGAGCCGCGGAGAAGAAGGAAGAGCGCGGGAGGCGCCATTGAGCCGTGGAGAAGAAGGAAGAGCGCGGGAGACGCCATTTTTAGAAGCCGCAGCGGAGAAGAAGGGCGAGCGCGGGAAGGAAGGAAAGTGTGTGAGACGCCATTTTGTGCCAGCGGAGAAGAAGGGGAAGCGCAGGAGGCACCATTTGTGATAGTTAACACACACCCAAGGATGCCGAAGAGTGGCAGTATCTCTACGTTTGATAATGAAGTCGAAGATTGGGCGACATATGTGGAACGTATTGAGGTGTACTGCAGGGCAAATGAAGTGCCAGATGCTAATACATGGGTGCAAAAACTTATGGGTTACTGCGAAATCTAATAACCCCAGAGAAGCCGGTAAACAAGAATTTTGAAAGCATAGTAGAAATCCTACAGGACCACTTAAACCCCGCACCGCTGCTGATAGCAGGAAGATTTAAGTTCCTTAAAAGGAACCAACACAAAGACAAAAGCAATGCTGAGTATCTAACGGAACTGCGCAAGCTGTCGAAACACTGCCAGTTTGGAGCGGGACTAGCAGACACGTTAAGGGACAAGTTTGTGTGTGGGCTACAAAGTGAAGGAACCCAGAAACGGCTTCTATCAGAAAAAGACCTTACGCTGGACAAAGCTTTTAGTATGGCAGTATCACACGAAGCAGCCGCAAGGGGTGCTGCAGAGCTACAACGGAGACTGCAAGAATATGGCACCAATGAAATGTCCTATGGAACAGGGAAGCGCTATCGCTGCGGCAGAACAACACATGACCAGAAAGATTGTTGGTTCAAGGACCAAGTGTGCAGACAGTGTGGGAAAGCAAGACACATAGCAAGAGTCTGCAGGTCTGGGAAGAAAACCAACAGAAAGAAATCTCCACAGGAGAAGTACTAAAAGGTACACCAGGTGGTTCAGATGAACAGAAAAGTGACACAGACTCCGGAAGCAAGGAGCTGGGTTGTCTGAAACTACATAAGGTAACCGAAATGGAGGATCACCAGACTATCTGGGTTACACTCAAGATAGACGGAGTCCAAGTGGGAATGGAATTGGACACAGGGTCAGCTCCAACAGTCATAAATCAAAGAGACTACAAGCGGCTATTTTCACACATACCATTGAAAGCTACAGAGATTGTCTTGAAGACGTATACGGGGCAAAAAGTCTACCCCAAAGGAAAAATAAGGGTGAAAGTGACATTTAAAGGTCAGGAAATACCTAAAATGGATATATATGTATTGCCAAATGGAGGACCACCACTACTAGGACGTGAATGGATCCGGAAGATACAATTAGATTGGCATTCCATACAGGCACTGAAGGTTGAGGCCAAAAAGGATGATGACGTCACACCTGGACGACTGTCAAAAATGCTAACTGACGTAAAAGAAGTGATCCAGGAGGGACTAGGAACACTAAAAGGAATAACAGCAACGATTAAAATAGAGGAAAATGCAAGCCCAAAGTTTCTGAAGGCCAGACCAGTGCCTTATGCGATCAGACCAGCGCCTTATGCGATCAGACCAGCTGTTGAAGCAGAGCTGGAAGGGTTGGAACATTCAGGAGTACTGTCCAAAGTGGACTGGAGCGAGTGGGCTACACCCATCGTTCCTGTAATGAAGAGGTCATTGAGTAATACGCCTGGGGAACCAAAGAAGGTCCGCATCTGTGGGGATTTTAAGGTGACAGTGAACCCAGTCCTTCACACGGTGCAATATCCGCTTCCACGAATTGAGGATATTTTCGCCTCGCTATCTGGAGGTAAACACTTCACCAAAATTGATCTAGCCCAGGCGTACTTGCAAATGGAGGTAGAAGAAGCTTCAAAACATTACCTTACGATCAACACTCTTAAAGGTCTCTATCAATACAACCGGCTGGTGTTTGGAGTAGCCTCGGCTGCAGCTATCTGTCAAATGGCGAAGGATCAGGTCCTGCAAGGGATTCCAGGGACCCAGTGTTATTTGGACGAAATCTTGGTCACGGGCGAAAATGACGGTGATCACCTCGCTAACTTGGAGAAGGTGCTCACCAGATTAAAGGAATATGGGCTATGAGCTAATCGCCACAAGTGCGAGTTTTTCCAGAAACAGATCTCGTATTGTGGCCACGTCATCGATGAAGTGGGGTTACATAAGTCCCCTGACAAGATTGAGGCAGTAGTCAAGGCTCCAGCACTGGAAAATGTGTTGCAACTGAGGTCGTTCCTCGGGCTGGTAAACTACTACCACAAGTTCTTACCAAATTTGTCTACGAAATTACACCCGCTGAACACCCTACTGCAAACAGGGGTACCATGGAAGTGGGATGACGAACGGAGACGAGCTTTCCAGAAGTGTAAAGAATTGATCACATCAAAAGAGGTGTTGGCCCATTTCAACCCAGCACTACCAATTCGTTTGGCATGTGATGCATCACCCTACGGTATTGGAGCGGTGCTGTCGCACAAATTCCCAGACGGGTTGGAGAGGCCAGTAGCCTTTGCGTCTCGGTCACTGACCTCAGCCGAGCGCAACTATGCCCAGATTGACAGGGAGGCCCTCAGCCTAGTATGGGGAGTAAAAAAATTCAACCACTATCTGCATGGCCAGAAGTTCACCTTGCTGACTGACCACCAACCACTTGTCTCCATTTTTAATCCTAAGAAGGGCGTTCCAGTGATGACTGCACAGCGGTTACAAAGATGGTCCCTGTTTCTAGGGGCGAATCAATATGAAATAGAATATAAAGGCATGAAACAGCATGGGAACGCTGATGGGCTATCACATCTGCCACTGTCTACTGTGGAGGAAGCACCAGCAGTGGACCCTATCGAGATATTTTATTCGTCAATAATTGAACGATTGCCAGTAACAAACACGGATACAGAGAAGGAGACCCGCAATGATCCGACGCTGTCACGGGTATATGAATTGACGGTGAGGGGATGGCCAACACATGGCGACTCACTGTTGCCAGCATTCTCATCCAGAAGAGAACAGCTGTCAGCATGCCAGGGGACAGTGATGTGTGGATCCAGAGTGGTGATTCCACCCAAGTTAAGGGAGAGAGTGCTAAATGAGCTACATGAAGGTCATCTGGGGGGAGTGAAAATGAAAAGCCTTGCTAGGGCTTATGTGTGGTGGCCAGGAATCGATCAACAAATCGAAGACCTAACTAAGAGCTGCTTAGGATGCCAGAAGGTCCAAAATGCACCACCACATACCCCTCTACACCCATGGGAGTGGCCCTCCTCTCCATGGCAACGGGTGCATATTGATTTCGCTGGTCCATTCATGGACTCAATGTTCTTAATAGCAGTGGATGCTCATTCAAAGTGGCCTGAGGTGATAAAAATGTCTTCAACCACTACAGAGAAAACGATTGCAGTCCTACGGACCATATTTGCCAGAAACGGTTTGCCAGAGCAGATTTGCTCTGATAATGCACCACAGTTTGTGTCCGACGAGTTCCAAAAATTCATGAAAAGGAATGGGGTAAGGCATTACACATCCACCCCGTATCATCCAGCCACAAATGGATTGGCTGAGAGGTTCGTACAAACCTTTAAGAAGGCGATAAAGGCCATGTGCGACGATGAAATTCCACTACAGCATAAGATGGACAATTTCTTATTAGCCTACCGAAACGCGACACATGCAGTTACCAACCAGACCCCGGCCATGATGTTCTTTAACCGAAGGTTGAGATCTCGTCTGGACTTGCTCAGACCAAATGTGCGAAGAAATGTTGAGGACAAACAATTCCAGCACATCAATGAGAAGCCGACAAGGAGCTTCAATGTAGGACAACCAGTCTTGGCCCGTGACTATCGAACAGAGAAGTGGCAACCCGGAACGATATGTACAAGGCAGGGGCCATTAATGTACACAGTGGATGTCGGGGAGAACATTGTGAGATGCCACGTCGATCAGATCTTAGCGTCACAGGAACGCATCAACCCAATGTCTCGAGTACCTGGGGATGAACCCGACATACCGGTAGCATCTACTTCAGACCCAGTAGCAGTGGAACCCGATGAACTACCCGATGAAAAGGGGTCAGAATCGCCTCTGCACCAAGAACAAGAACCTCTGGAAAGGCGCTATCCCGAAAGGGTCAGGAAGCCGCCCCAAAGACTGAATCTATAAATGGACTTTTGTTGTTTAATGTACATGTTGAAATGTTAATTGTTATTTGAATATTAGGGGTATTACTAATCTAAAAGGGGAGGAATTGTAGTGTATGTGCCTTTAAGGCAGAACTACTTTTACAGCTCCTGTATACTGTAGTACCGGCAGTGACCACACTGGTATATAAGCTTTGCGCATGCCTCTGTACCCCCAGTCTAGAGACTACCCTCCTTCAGTAAAGACCTGTTATTTGTTAATGTACAGCATCCGTGTGATTATTTAATAATAGCATATCCACTGAACCACGGATCTAACAAGTACCCTCCAGGGAAGGGAACTGCCACACCTCCCCAGCCTAGCCTACACGTGTCTCCAGTCCTACACTATTTGGTTCACTCTTAATGCACTCAGGGCAGCGAGGGATGGGCAAGAAATATATTCCAAGAATAAACTTGATAATTCAGTATTCTAGTGACCCTCTGTGAAAACATTTCTTTTCACTTCCCTCCAGTTGTCTGCTGAGACTGTCTAAGGGCAGACTCACAGACAGTGGGGTAGACTCACAGACAGTGGGGCAGACTCACAGACAGTGGGGTAGACTCACAGACAGTGGGGCAGACTCACAGACAGTGGGGCAGACTCACAGAAAGTGGGGCAGACTCACAGACAGTGGGGCAGACTCACAGACAGTGGGGCAGACTCACAGACAGTGGGGCAGACTCAGACAGTGGGGTTGTAAGATTCGAAAATTTTCATTAACTAATCACGCAAGAAAACAGGATTAATAATACAGCTTTATTGACCAAAAGAAGCTTATACAGAAAACCCTTTGATAAAAAGGGGCATACAAAATGGCCACCGGACCTCGTGATCAGTTTCTGGGACCATTTGATTTCTGTTACTGCAAGCCAGACAGGCTTGTGGATTGAGGACAGTAAGCCCGCGAAAGCCAGTATCGGGAAACCGAAACTCAGGGAAATGGGCATACATATTCAATTGGATTCTAAGGACAAGACAGTTTCAGGTAACAGGATGGGGCCCATCAAGGTATGGGCGGACAATTGAATGAACACTTAAACCCATTTACTGTACAAAGGAAGAACCGTTTAACAGCCATCAAGGGCAATCTCCAGACCGATCAATATGCGAACCGAGTTACGGTGACAAAGTAAAAGACATTATCGGCCAGGAAGGCCAGTTAAGCTATCCCCGGCTCCCGTTACAAGACAAAGCGCCCCTGCAGAGATTTCTGCCCGCCAAAAATATTACAAGGACTGGACTATGATCTGGCGGGAGATAAGACTGTCCCAAAAGAGTATAATTATGGATTTGAAAGTCCATCAAAAAGGACACACACACTGGAGGCAACGCTTCACCTCGACAACTACGCTTCATTCGTAGGACGATTCACTTCTTCGGTACAATTCGTAACTTCGGTGACGACGAGAAGACTTTGGCTGGGAAGCCAGCTCGGCCAGGCAAGGCTCAACCACGACGGGAAGACGAAGGAGGGTGGCCCGGGTACTTTTGTCGGGAGATCATCGACGACCCAGGCCGAAGGAGAAGACACCCTCTGGAAAACCGCCGAGCCAGGCGGGAGCGAGAAATAAAAGGACACTCCGGGCCTAGCACTTCCATGCCTCAACATCCCATTCGCAGTTTTTCCTTACTGGACTCTCCCATGTGCATCCAGTTATTCAACATCACATCGGTGGCCGATTCTCCCATGTGTATCCAGTTCTTCAACAGCTTGTTAACGGATTCAACCATGACGAGCGCTCATCGAGGCTGTGTCCACTGCCTCATTGCCTGAGAGAGAGAGAAAAACAAGCTGCGCCAGAAGTTTCCAAATCCACGTGACGACGGAAAGCTGTACCAAAAGGCTGCGAACCCCCTCTTTTGCGAATCTGAAAGTGGTGAGCATGATTCCGAGTTCCTCAGGTCGAAACTTAGTCTAGGTCTAGGGGAGGGGTTAAGGGTAATCGTAATATGTTTCCCCTTTTTCGATGTGCCGTGTGTTTCCCATTTCCATGGAATTAAGTTTATAGATATGTGCATGCTTGTAGTCGCTTTAATTTATGCTTATGACATGTATTTTATAATGCTGCAAACTGTTTAATAATAAAAGCATTCATTTCGTGCTATTCAACCTGGTCTATTGAGTCTTTCTCTGTACTACAGTTCCCTGCACCTAAGTCCAAGGTCCAGAACCGTAGGGGAGAGTGGGTCGAACCACTCAAGGGTAATTATTGCACGAAGCCTGGTAGGAGACCAGAACGAGCAAGAGAAACCCCCTACAGAAATGGCGACCGCGGCAGGACCTTGGCATCAGGAATGTAGCATGTTAGATCAAGGTTTAAATAAACGAAATGTGATGGATGAAAGAATAGCGGATTATGTTTTTGGGAAGGTAAACCTTACAAAACAGTGGATATCTGACCTATTGAGAGATAGGCGCCCGCTAGACGCAGCCATCAAGTGGACAGAAAGCAAAGAGCATAAGAAATCGGTAGAAAAGGCGGTCTGGCTGATGTGCTACAAGAAGCAAGTCCAGCTTTTGGACCAAGTCGTTGTAGCACAGACGGCCCAGATCAAGGGGTTATTAGCAGAAGTAGAGGAAAAGGTTGCGGGAGGTCAGAAACTGATTCAATCGCTTAACGCACTGAATCAGGAACGCCAATCCGTAACTCACCGCCATGAGACCCGGATAGAGTATTTGGAATGTCAGGTCATTGAGGCCAAGGCCAGTGAAGGTAGAATGAGAGAGAGGTGTTTCCGCCTAGCTAAACAGGTAGCGACACAGGAGGAAAGTATCTTGGGGGCCAGGGCAGCTTATAAGATGGCCATGCAGGATAGGTCTGAGAACACCGATCATAGCGCTTGCCACAGAGAGCTAGAGGACCGGAGAACGGCCCTAGCGAAGACAACCGGCTTGGTGTGTCTCATAAACCCGCCAGCGAGCCAGCTACTGTTAGCCAAGGAATCCAAAAGACCGATTCCACAAGAGACAGTTAGGGTACCAACCCCCGAGCCCTCAGCACCTCCTGCCTATGATGAGTCTTGGACTCCGGGGAAGGAAACGGAGAAGTCAGACACAGGGGTTCTTGAGGCAGAGCAACCCCAGGTAGCAGAGTCAGGACCGGCACCGATGTGTCCCACGCGACACCAGAGGCTGGGTCCGGACCAAGCGAATGGCGATGACGGACCCCTCGTGAATCAGATCATAATGCCCCATAGCGCACGACAGCTAAGGGAAATGATAAGTCACCTCCCAAAACTCTCCGAGTCAGGAGATCCCTCCGTGCATTTTAGGGACGTGGAGCAGACTGCAGCAGTTAATGACTGCGACGGGGTTGAACAGTCCAAAATGCTGCTGTTCTCCCTGGACAGCTCACTCCTCCAGTGTCTCCCTGACAAGAGCAAGAGAGGGCACAAGGCATATGAGGAGTTACGGGATGAGATCCTGGAGATCATAGGGGAGGGTGACGGAACTCCGTTCCTCCGATTGGAAAGGACGGTACAGCTCGAGGGAGAACCCCCACGGGTTTTCACCGGAAGATTGTGGCCAGTGTACTGGCGCAGCTGCCAAGGAGGACCGGACTGGAACGCGCTAAATGATGACCAAAGGGCTCATTGGCTCCGGTGTCTGGTCGCCAATTGCTTGCCGCTGGTGAGGGAGCAGGCCAAAGCATGGTTTGACCCCAGTAACCCCCGCTCCACGGAGGAAGTAGTACTTGATCAGCTCATGATAAGTTACAGGAACAACAAGAGTAGGGATGTGCCTTCCTCAAAAGGAAAGGTGCATGAGGCGAGGCCTGCAGCCCCTGCTAAAAAGGAATGGCATCAGGAGGGGAATCGCGCCCCCCAAGCCAAGAGCAGTTGTTACGGGCGTGGAAAGGAGGGTCATTGGCGCCGAGACTGTAGAAATCCCTGGAAGGATTTAAAGGGAAAAACTCCCGCAGCCCCAGCCCAAGCGCCCGTCCGGGAGAGGGGAGCCGATGCGTCGATCCACCCCGACACGATCGAGTCGGTTTTAGAGGCAATGTGGTCTCTAATGACCTCGCAGGGGAAGGTGGCAGTCGTCAACAGCCCTGTTGCTCCCCCAGCCCCAACCGAAGCACCCAACTGACTGAAGCCCACGCAGCCCGTCTACCTGTGTCCGCTCCGTTATGACGCGTGGAGAAGACCCGTTGTGGAGATGGAGGTGGAGAAGGAAAAGGGTAGTTACCTGTTGGATACGGGAGCATCATGCACCGTGATCCACACAGCTAAGCCTTTTGCCTCACCTCTATCTACCCAGGCTCCATTCTCAGTAGCGGGTTTCACAGGCAGAGAACAGGCTGGCGCGTACTCCATCCCGCTCTCCATTCATTTGGGGGCACTCCACACCACGTGGACGTGCATCCTATTGAAGTGGAATGAGGGGGGTGGGAAAGGCATCCTCGGGGCTGATTTCTTGGTGGAACACGGAATCCTCGTGGACCTTAGAAATCACTGTCTCTGGGGAGCCGAGAATGGGCTAGGCAAGGTAGTCGTGATCCCAGGGAAGGGAGAAAAGGGGACCCTGTGTACCATGAAGCCGTCAGGGGGTTACGACCTCGGACTTCTGGTCGCGGATGTCCCAACGGACTTGCAAGCGTGTGTGTCGGACAATCTGACCGCGTTTGCCACCCACAAGCACGACTGTGGGAGGGTCACCGGGTTTGAGGTCAGCGTAGACGGGGACCCCATGATCCGGCCCCAAAAGCAATATAACTTCCCCAAGGAGGCAGAACCCGACATGGAGACAGCAATATCTCCCTTGATGCAGCAGGGCGTGTTGAGACCAATAGCCACTCACGTGAACTCCCCATTGTGGCCGGTAAGGAAGCCGGACAATTCGTGGAGGGCCACGGTGGACTATAGAGTCCTCAACAGTAACATCCCAGCCTACGCGCCCACGGTAGCAGCAGTTGCCGACCTAATAGGGAGTATTCCAGCATCCGCGACCACGTTCACGGTGCTGGATATCTCGAACGGTTTCTGGTCCATTCCGCTGCGGCGGGAGGATCAGTACAAGTTTGCCTTTACTTTTAAAGGACAACAGTACACCTGGAACTGCTTGCCACAGGGTTTTCACAACAGTCCCAGCATTTTCCATCAATGCATGGCGGGAAGTTTAAAAGAATTTAGCCAGCCCAATCAGATAGTACAGTATGTGGACGACTTGCTCCTGTTCACGGACTCAAGGGAGGAGCACGGCCCACTATTAGCCGAACTATTGGAACTGTTAGAAAGGAAGGGTTTCAAAGTAAACCCAAAGAAAGCACAGATCGGCCAGCAGGAGGTGAAATTCCTGGGTCTGGCCATCCGCGCTGGAGAAAGAGCCATAGATAAGGCTAGACGGGAATCGGTGCAAGATCTACCGATCCCTAACACAGTAACGGCTGTAAGGTCCTTTTTGGGGTTGACCGGGTACTGCAGGGATTTCATCGAGGACTATGCAGCCACAGCAGCCCCGCTACTCCGACTCTTACACAAGGGAGTCGAGTGGTCTTGGGATGAGGGGTGTCAGGCAGCATTCGAGAAGTTGAAAAGGGATCTGCAGACCGCGCCAGCCTTAGGGGCCATAGATGGGGGGGAGGAGTTTTTCCTGGAAGTAGCCGCTAGTGGGGACAGCCTGAGCGCCGTGATGCTCCAGGAGCGACACGGCAAGCTGAGACCAGTGGTCTATTCCTCCAGGGTACTCACGGATGCGGAGAGGAGTTTTTCCAATTGCGAACGGCATCTCCTGGCCACGCATTGGGCTGTGAACAGATCAGTGATCTTCACAGGAACCTCTCCCATCACTCTCCTCACCCATCACGCCCCCACAAAGATGCTTCTGGATGGAAGGATTAAGGATGGGACTGTAAGCAGCGCCCGGATTGCGCGCTGGACCCTCCTCCTTTCCCAGATGGATCTCAAAGTTAAAGGTCTCTGCAAGCCAAAGCTCGCAGCCAACATGGTATATCCCGGAACAGCCCATCGGTGTTCCGTCGAAGGGGTATGGGAGGTTAACATAGGTTTACGGGCCGGGATACACCCCACAGGCCGCGAGATCTATGTAGACGGTTCCAGCACGGTATCTGCTGGCGAACGACTCACAGGGTGTGGAATTTATGACCCTACGGCAAACATTGCCTTGGCAATTAAGCTCCCCAGCACTATGAGCGCACAGCAAGCTGAACTGTACGAGGTGGCGCACGTGGTTACCCACCCCGAGATCTTCCCAACCCCATACACGATTTGCTCGGACAGCATGTTCACGTGCAATTCGTGTACGGAATACCTCGCCATCTGGTCCCGCAGCGGATATACCTCCGTGGACGGACGGCCTTTAACAGTTAAGCCCTTGCTGGAAAAGATCCTGGCAGCTGTGGGGGAGGAAGGGGAGGTGTTCATCCACAAGGTGAAGGCTCATTCCACCACAGAACCCCGCAGTCAGGGCAACCAGCAGGCGGATGCACTAGCCCGGGAGGGTGCCCGCAATGGCATTTTCTGGGACCCCTATGGACCCGGACCCGTGGCGGCGATCCAAGGCAGGGAGGGGACTCCAGGAAACACGGGGTGACACCGCCCCTAGACCTAAAAACCATCCAGACCCTGGATCCCGCCCTAAAAACGGTCCTCAAAGCCATTACTGAGGGCAAGCAGGTAGAGGGTCCATACAGTACGGCAGCCCTCGCAGTCAAGGAAGGCATGCTGTTCCGAGAGGAACAGTGGGTTGTGCCGCAGCAGCACTGGAGGGAATTCCTTCAACTGGCCCATGAGGGTCCAGGGGCAGGACACCCCGGGCCTGAGGTTACCTGGCAACGGGTAGAGCAGGCGGGATGGTGGCCGGGACTGAGGGACGATGTCCGCGAGTTCTGTGCGAGCTGTCTTGTGTGCGCTGCAAACAACCCAGACCCCCAGAAAAGGAAGGTGCCCATGGGGCACATCAGGAGGGTAGAGGGACCATGGCAATCGATTCAGGTCGACTACATAGGGCCCCTGCCCGCCGCCCAGGGCGGCTATAAGTATTGCCTTGTCCTGGTGGATGTGTTCACCAAATGGGTAGAAGCTTTCCCGTGCAGAACAGCTACGGCACTGGGTACTGCCAAGATCTTGATCCGGGAAGCGTTCTCACGGTGGGGACTCCCCCGTTTTGTTGAGTCCGACCAAGGGAGTCAGTTCACCAGTCAAGTGATGCAGAACACCCTCATGCTCTTGGGCATTGAAGGGAAGTGACACGTAGTATACAACCCCCAGTCATCTGGGATTGTTGAGCGCATGAACCGGACCCTCAAGGAAAAGCTGAGGAAAGAGACAATGGGCTCGCCCCAGAAATGGGCGGAGGTCCTGCCTTTAGTCCTCATGGGGATTCGAGCCAGCCAGTCCAAAAGTACGGGGTACTCCTCGCACGAATTAATGACTGGGAGGATCATGCGAACACCCACCCATGTACTAGCCCCGGTGCTCACTGAGGGCCAGCTCCAAGAGGTGAAACGAGACAAGTTCGTCCAGACCCTTTTGGAGTGCCTGAAGCAGATTTATGGGCAGGCGGCTGGGAACATGGGGAGACAGCATCAGGGGAACCGACTGTTGCTGGAACCTCGTAAGCAACAAGAGTGGGAAGTCGGAGACCAGGTCATGGTTAGGACCTATGCCCGGGTGGGGAGTTTTGAACCACTGTACATGGGGCCTTACAGCATTGTAGACAAGGCCAGCCCCATGGTTTATGCAGTGAAGGTGCCCCGACGTACTAAATGGTTTCACATTAACCAGTGCAAACTGTTTAAGGCGGGTGCACAAGGGCCAACAACAGGGGCCAGGTCTGAGGACAAAAATCCTCAGCCTGCGACAGGGTCACAGACCACACAGGCTGGAACAGTGGCCTGCGTGAAGGGAGGAGTCATCCCATTGGAGTGGGAGGTCTCCCCTCTGATTTGGGATTCGGACGGGGAGGAGGCGGAACAGCTCGACCCCGCCCTTGACCTGATCACGGAGGAGGATGAGTCAGAGGACGAAGATCCCGCCCTCGACTCAAGCTTAGGGGAGGTAGGGATTGGGGGCGGAGACTCACTACCTGTAGGGACAGGTGAGGTGGAGTCGGATACCACAAATCCCGGCCCTGGGGGGGCGGAGCCTGAGGGAAGGGAGCCGGAGCCGGCAGCTGTGGTGGGACCACAGGCTGTGACGGTGAAAGCCCCAACCCCCGGTCCGTCAGCCCGGGGAGTCTCACCCAAGGCAGCCCCTCGTAGGTCGACTCGAACGCCCCAGCCCAGAAAGCAATGGCCCAACTCTCCCTATCTTCCCCAACCTCGGTACAGAGCAGCCCGAGAAAGGCACGATTCCCGTTCAGCAGCGACAGGCTGCGGGGGATCAAAGCCGAAGGTCAGCGCAGCCCCGCCACAGGAAGCGGCGCGCTGCAGCCCTCACAGGAATTAGGTAGGCCGCCCGAAGGAGGGCGGCGCTGTACATAGGTTTTGGTAATGATGTTAAGTGTAAGTGATTTTAATGTTAGTTTAAGATGGGTAAAGTTTGAGATGACGGGATGTTTAAAGGATAGTTTTCAAAGTCTGCCCAGTATGTGTGGTTGTTTGGAAGTGGGGTCAAGGGATCCGCGCGTTCGTTTAATTAAGCCAGCACCTGTTGGGAGCCTGGCTACATCATCTTATCGATTACAGAAACCAGGGATACAATGGAGAGGATTCTCGTGACGCTCGCGGTGATCGGGTGCGGGCTGGCCTACCGGGGCCGCACCAAGGACGTCATCATGTTCGGGTGTTCCGGGGACACAGCTCCCATCGCGACGGATGGGACGGGGAAGCGAGAGGTTGAGGAAACCGCCACCTATTTCCACCAAGGGAGATGGCCAGGATGGCTGGGGACGAATTCTATGGAATACTCCAGCAATTTCGGTTTCGCCTACCAAGAGACTTCGTTAATGTGCCCTCGGGTGAGGGTCCTTGCACCCAGAGTCAGCGTTACCGTGGGAAAGAGGATCTGTTTGGTATGTAATGGGAACGTACCACTAAGTTGATGGTGGTGGCTACGAAAGCTGGGAAAGGACATGAAGAACTCTACTATCGAGTGGGAACGACTGGGTAATAATACCCATCGGACAATTACGGGGACTCACGGACAATTACGTGTGTGTTGGGACAAATGGTGGGAACCAGATGAAGGGATATATGTCTGTATGTGGGGTTCAAAACGCATCTGCCCCAAGGGCGTATCCATCTTTTTCCAGAGGCAGTGGCAGGACGAAGGAAAGGGGATGAGATGGGATGTCAGCACTTGGGCGTGCGGAGCCCCATACTCCCCGATTCCAGTAAACGCCACTGAACTCATCACCCACCCACGCAAGCCCCTGCCCACGATCCCGGTAGCGCTAGCCCAGAAGGAAGGGTGCCCTACCACCACAAAGGGACCCGGGAACGGTCTAGTATTGGTACCCACCGGGCAGGTGCTGTACCAAGGGGTACACTACACGGTGGCCTCAGTGATTTTAAACCTCACTGAGGTACGATTGCTGGAGTGGTGTCCTAGGGAGACGGAATAGTTGTACCAGGTACTGTTAACCCGAATGTTCAGACAATTTTACGAGTTTGACTTTGCCGACATCGACAAGGCCAAATTATACACCACACCACAGGAGTTTTGGATCGGGTAGGAAGGCAAAGAAGGGGTACTGTAAATGACATTTTCACTGCTTTTAACGCCGGAACGTCTGTTGTCAACGCTCTAGACAACGTGGAGCTGCAGACACAGATCAATGGTTTAAAAACACAGTTGAGGAACATACTGACAAGCGAAAATAAGGTAGTGGGTTCTGAGCTGCATGAAGACCAAGCCATGACACTACACTTAAAGGAAATAATTGCTGAGCTGGAGAAGCACGCTAGGACGGTAAATGCGCTCATTAAGGAGGATCGGAATGCGTCCGATCAGGCTGCGCAGAACGAGGCTTGTGTGCTATACGGGGCGTGGTTACTGGGCGAGGGCCGCAGTAATCTGGAGGATTTAAAACAAGGTTTGGTCCCATCCTGGATCAGCAACAAGCACTTGCAAGCGCTCCACCCTTTCGAGAACGCATTAAGTCCGTGCCAGCTCAGACTAGCTGCAGAAGCGTACCCAGTCCCAGTGGACTGCGGACGCTCAAACCACACTATCATGGGAATAGTTGTAAGGATGCCGGTGTTGGGTCCCGCAGCAAAGCCCGCCCCGGTATACAGGGTGGAGAACATTGGAGTCATTCAGGGGGGTGCGCACATTCGTTACGCAGTGGTCCCGCCTTATGTCATCAGATGGGCGCGTACGATGACAGGCACCGACCTCTCGGGGTGTCGTAGCCGGGGAGCACACATCATCCTGTGCCCCCAGCATTTGAATGCCTTTTTGAAACCACAGTGCGGGTTCAGAGCCGCTAGCGCGAAGCCGATAAATTGCACCATGGAGGCAATGGCAAAGGACCATGTGCCCCCGCAGGTGGCATATATCGGAGGTGGGACATACTGTGTCACCACTGCAGCACCTCACTACCGCCATGGACAGCACGAGTGGTGTCCGGTCAGTGACAGCAGTTTCTGTTTTAAACCCAGGGCTGAAGTTCAAGTGGCACAACAACGGATTGTCCCCATTCCTGCACCCTCCACCGTTCACCTCACTGTAAGAGAAAATTTCACGGACTTACAGCGATTCGTCACGCATTTTGGTTATGTCATTCCCCCTCTTCCCGAACACCTCACCAAGATTTTAAAAGCCGTTATAGTTTCACAGAAACATTTTTACACACTGGAGCAGAAGACAATAGAGATAGGAAAAGACATATTGGACATAGTCACCCCACCATGGTGGGACCTGTTCACCAATATAGAGATCCCGGCTTGGATTAGAATAGCATCCCACAGCCTAGTAGTGTGTCAAGTTCTAATTGTAATATTTTTATTGTTCGTGCATTGCAAGAGAGGCAAACGCCTCCAGAGGCACAAGAACACAGGGGAATGGAGAGAACGCTATGTACGAGTGGGGGAAGAGGGCACCCCAGTGTAAGCAGCTAGTATTAAAAGTTAAAGCGTCCCTCCATTTTTAGATTTCAGCCACTGCATGATTTAAGTGTGTGAATACTGTAATGTTATAGCCGTTGGTGAAGTTTGTTTTTTTGATTAATAAAAGGTGTATGCAGGTGGTGCAAGGAGCATTGGGCCCTTCACATCTGAAAGATGAATGTGTTATAGTTTAAGGTAATACTGCCTGCGATTGTCCAACTGTACACAAGGTAATTTTCTGAAATGGGAACTGCATGTGTCATGGGGGTCATAGATAGTTAATTACCGGGAATGATTGGACGTGAGGAATCGGGAAAATTTGCTCACCAAGGATTATTGATACTGTAAGCAAGCTATCAGTATCACGGGGGGACTGTAAGATTTGAAAATTTTCATTAACTAATCACACAAGAAAACAGGATTAATAATACAGCTTTATTGACCAAAAGAAGCTTATACAGAAAACCCTTTGATAAAAAGGGGCATACAAAATGGCCACCGGACCTCGTGATCAGTTTCTGGGACCATTTGATTTCTGTTACTGCAAGCCAGACAGGCTTGTGGATTGAGGACAGTAAGCCCGCGAAAGCCAGTATCGGGAAACCGAAACTCAGGGAAATGGGCATACATATTCAATTGGATTCTAAGTACAAGACAGTTTCAGGTAACAGGATGGGGCCCATCAAGATATGGGCGGACAATTGAATGAACACTTAAACCCATTTACTGTACAAAGGAAGAACCGTTTAACAGCCATCAAGGGCAATCTCCAGACCGATCAATATGCGAACCGAGTTACGGTGACAAAGTAAAAGACATTATCGGCCAGGAAGGCCAGTTAAGCTATCCCCGGCTCCCGTTACAAGACAAAGCGCCCCTGCAGAGATTTCTGCCTGCCAAAAATATTACAAAGACTGGACTATGATCTGGCGGGAGATAAGACTGTCCCAAAAGAGTATAATTATGGATTTGAAAGTCCATCAAAAAGGACACACACACTGGAGGCAACGCTTCACCTCGACGGCTATGCTTCATTCGTGGGATGATTCACTTCTTCGGTACAATTCGTAACTTCGGTGACGACGAGAAGACTTTGGCTGGGAAGCCAGCTCGGCCAGGCAAGGCTCAACCATGACGGGAAGACGAAGGAGGGTGGCCCGGGTACTTTTGTCGGGAGATCATCGACGACCCAGGCCGAAGGAGAAGACACCCTCTGGAAAACCGCCGAGCCGGGAGGGAGCGAGAAATAAAAGGACACTCCGGGCCTAGCACTTCCGTGCCTCAACATCCCATTCGTAGTTTTTCCTTACTGGACTCTCCCATGTGCATCCAGTTATTCAACATCACATCGGTGGCCGATTCTCCCATGTGTATCCAGTTCTTCAATAGCTTGTTAACGGATTCAACCATGACGAGCGCTCATCGAGGCTGTGTCCACTGCCTCATCGCCTGAGAGAGAGAAAAACAAGCTGCGCCAGAAGTTTCCAAATCCACGTGACAACGGAAAGCTGTACCAAAAGGCTGCGAACCCCCTCTTTTGTGAATCTGAAAGTGGTGAGCATGATTCCGAGTTCCTCAGGTCGAAACTTAGTCTAGGTCTAGGGGAGGGGGTAAGGGTAATCGTAATGTGTTTCCCCTTTTTCGATGTGCCGTGTGTTTCCCATTTCCATGGAATTAAGTTTATAGATATGTGCATGCTTGTAGCCACTTTAATTTATGCTTATGACATGTATTTTATAATGCTGCAAACTGTTTAATAATAAAAGCATCCGTTTCGTGCTATTCAACCTGGTCTATTGAATCTTTCTCTGTACTACAGTTCCCTGCACCTAAGTCCAAGGTCTACAACCGTAGGGGAGAGTGGGTCGAACCACTCAAGGGTAATTATTGCACGAAGCCTGGTAGGAGACCAGAACGAGCAAGAGAAACCCCCTACAGGGTAGACTCACAGACAGTGGGGTAGACTCACAGACAGTGGGCAAACTCAAAGACAGTGGGCAGACTCACAAGTGTGAGGAGCTCGTGGACTTCTTAGTCTCTAAGATTGAGACCATCTGTTCAGCTGCCCATCCCTCCCACTCCCCTTTCTTCCCAGCCCAAACTTCCTGTAAGGTTCCCCCTGAACTCACAACTAGCTTGGCAGGGGAATGGGAACCTGATAATAGATTCAGAAGGGAGAGAAGCAAATCAGAAATTGGAAAGCAAAAAAGTAGAAAGTGAATTTGGAAGACAGAGGAAACAAGGGCTAGAAAATAGAAAACAAGGGAGTTTGGCAGTGCTAAATGGGATATACTTCATTGCAAGGAGTATAGGAAATAAGGCAGATGAGCTTAGTGCACAGATAGACACTTGCGACTATGATATTATAGCTATAATAACTGAGACATGACTGACAGAAGGGCAGGTATGGCAGCTCAACATTCCTGGTTACAGGATTTTCAGACGGGATAGAGAGGGGGTAAAAAAGGAGGGGGGTGGCAGTATTGATTAAAGAAACAATTACAGCTGTGAGGAGGGATGATATGTTAGAAGGATCATCCAATGAGGCCATATGGGTTGAAGTGAAGAATAAAAAAGGAGCGATCACACTGCTGGGAGTGGACTATAGACCCCCAAACAGTGAGAGGGCGATAGAAGAGCAAATACATAGGCAAATTTCTGAGAAGTGCAAAAACTATAGAGCAGTAATAGTAGGGGATTTCAACTATCCTAATATTAACTGGAATAAAATTAGTGTGAATGATATAGAGGGAGCAGAATTTCTAAAATGCATTCAGGAGAACTTTTTTAGCCAGTGTGTAACAAGCCCAACAAGGGAGGGGGTGGTTCTGGACTTAGTTTTAGGGAATGAAGCTGGGCAGGTGGAAAGGGTATCAGTGGGGGAGCATTTTGGTGGTAGTGATCATAATTCAGTTAGATTTAGGGTAGTTATGGAAAAGGACAAAGATAGACCAGGAATAAAAGTTCTCAATTGGGGAAAAGCCAATTTTGCTAAGCTGAGATGAGATTTAGCCAAAGTAGACTGGAAACGGTTACTTGAAGGTAAATCAGTGTCAGAGCAGTGGGAGGCATTCAGGGAGGAGATCCAGAGGGTTCAGAGCAAATATGTTCCTTTTAAGAAAAAGGGTGGCACTAACAAATCTAGAGCCCCCTGGATGTCAAGGGACATACAGGGTAGGATAAAGAAAAAATGGAGGCTTATGACAGATACCAAGGGCTCAATACTTCAGAAATTCTAGAGGAGTATAGAAAGTGCAGGGGTGAAATTAAAAAGGAAATTAGGAAAGCAAAGAGAGAGCATGAACAAATATTGGCAAGTAAAATCAAGGAAAACCCAAAGATGTTTTATAAATACATTAAGAGCAAGAGGATAACTAAAGAAAGGGTAGGGCCTATTAGAGATCATAAAGGTAACCTGTGTGTGAGGCAGAAGACGTGGGTATGGTTCTTAATGAATACTTTGCGTCTGTTTTCACAAAAGAGAGGGGCGATGCAGGGAGGAGGCGTGTGAAATATTAGATGAAATAAACATAATGAAAGAGGAAGTATTAAGGGGTTTAGCAGCTTTGAAAGATAAATCCCCAGGCCCGGATGAAATGTATCCCAGGCTGTTAAGAGAAGCAAAAGAGGAAATAGCAGAGGCTCTGACCATCATTTTCCAATCCTTTCTGACTTCAGGTGAGGTGCCGGAGGATTGGAGGACTGCTAATGTGGTACCCTTGTTTAAAAAGGGAGAAATGGATAGACCGAGTAATTACAGGCCAGTCAGCCTAACCTCGGTGGTGGGAAAATTATTGGGAAAAAATTCTGAGAGACAGGATAAATCTTCATTTAGAAAGATACAGATTAATCAAGGACAGTCAGCACGGATTTGTTAAGGGAAGGTCGTGCCTGACTAACTTGATTGAATTTTCTGAGGAATTAACAAGGTGGGTCGATGAGGGTAGTGTGTTTGATGTAGTGTATATGGATTTTAGCAAGGTTTTTGATAAGGTCCCGCACGGCAGACTGGTCATGAAAGTAAAAGCCCATGGGATCCAGGGCAAAGTGGCAAGTTGGATCCAAAATTGGCTCAGAGACAGGAAACAAAGGACAATGGTTGATGAGTGTTTTTGTGAATGAAGGCTGTTTCCAGTGGGGTTCTGCAGGGCTCAGTACTGGGTCCCCTGCTTTTTGTGGTATATATCAATGATTTAGGCTTGAATGTAGGCCCCTCCCTATCTCTGTAATCTCCTCCAGCCCCACAACCCCCTGAGATATCTGCGCTCCTCTAACACTGCCCTCTTGAGCATCCCTGATTATAATCGCTCCACCATTGGTGGCCGTGCCTTCTGTTGCCAAGGCCCTAAGCTCTGGAATTCCTCCCCTAAACCTCTCTACCTCTCCCTCCTCCTTTAAGACACTCCTGAAACCCTCACTCTTTCATCTGCCCTAATTTTCTCCTTACGTGGCTCGGTGTCAATTTTTTGTCTTATAACACTCCTGTGAAGCGCCTTGGGATGTTTTACTACGTTAAAGGCGCTATAGAAATACAAGTTGTTGTTGCAGGCGTCGGTTCTGTTTCAGATTTGAATTTTTTGTCCTATTTTTGTTATCTGCACGGTCGCGATTGTCAATCAAATGAAGAAGGGGCGAGGAAACAGGCAGCAGCTGCAGGGATGAAAGGAGCTGCTGGGGTCGAACAGTGAGTCTCAAGCTCGCGGAGGAAGTAGAGCAGAATAGGTCAACATTAGAAAACTATTAGGAATGACACTTATTACCAGCAAAACTGAAACAGTTGCAAACTCATTTAAATATTCTGCACTATCTAATTTTCCCCCCATTTTCTCTCCTGCTGTCTTCAAAGTGTCGACTCACATTGTAGTACAGTTAAAAGGGTGCTGGCTGCTCTTTGGTGCCAAACCTCATTCATTCTTCATCTGCGAGCCGATACCTTGAGTGTTAGCAGGCTTGCTCTACCGAGGAGGGCATCACAGACTGGCCTGATTTTTCACATCCAATGTTGGCCTCCAGCTAGGATTTCAACCTAGAATCATAGAATCATAGAATGGTTACAGCACAGGACGAGGCCATTTGGCCCATCGAGCCCGTGCGGGCTCTCTGCAAGAGCACTCAGCTAGTCCCATTCCCCCGCCCTTTCCCTGTAGCCCTGCAAATGTTTTCCCTTCAGATACTTATTCAATTCCCTTTTGAAAGCCACGATTGAATCTGCCTTCACCACTCTTTCAGGCAGTGCATTCCAAATCCTAATCACTTGCTGCGTAAAAAAGTTTTTGCTCATGTCGCCTTTGGTTCTTTTGCCAATCACCTTAAACCTTAAATCTGTGTCCTCTGGTTCTCGACCCTTCCACCAATGGGGACAGTTTCTCTCTATCGACTCTGTCCAGGCCCTTCGTGATTTTGAACACCTCTATCATATCTCCTCTCAATCTTCTCTGCTCCAAGGAGAACAACCCCAGCTTCTCCAGTCTATCCACGTAGCTGAAGTCCCTCATCCCTGGAATCATTCTCGTAAATTTTCCAGGATTGTCCTGGAATTGCCAGGAATACAACATTAATCTGGACACTGTTGCAAGCTTTTAGAAATGATAATCTGGGACAAAATTAATAGCCACTTGGACAAGTATCGGGGAACGTGTGGGGGAGTGGGACTAGCTGAAGTGCTCTTGCAGAGAGCCGGCATGGGCTCGATGGGCCAAATGGCCTCCTTCTGTGCTGTAATTCTATGATTCAATGAGTTCTTTGACGAAGTAACGGGGAGGGTTGATGAGGATAATGCGGTTGATATCTTGGATATGAATTTTCAAAAGGTGTTTGACAAAGTACCACATAATAGGCTTGTTCGCAAAATTAAAGCCCATGGGATTAAAGGGACAGTGGCAGCGTGGATACAAAATTGTCTGAGGGACAGAAAGCAGAGAGTGGCGGTGAACGGTTGTTTTTCAGACTGGAGGGAAGTTTACAGTGGGGTCCTCCCGGGGTTCGGTATTAGGACCAATGTTTCCCTTAATTTTTATTTTTGGGTGCACGGTCCCTTTAACGGGCTGTGCAGCCCATTCAAAATTTCATGTGCGAAATCGTTCAGCCGGTGAACGGCCTGTGCAGGACCTCCAGGCATAGTGGGAGTGTTGGTTTGGACCACTGCTCTTTTTGAGATATATTCATGACCTGGACTTGGGTATACAGGGCATCATTACAAAGTCTGCAAATGAGATGAAACTCAGAAATGTAGTAAACAATGAGAAGGATAGTAACAGACCTCAGTGGGACACAGACAGGCTGGTAAAATGGGCAGACACATGGCAGATGAAATTTAATGCAGAGAATTCTGAAGTGAACATTTTGGTAGGAAGGATGAGGAAAGGCAATATAAACTAAATGGTACTATTTTAGAGGGGTGCAGGGATTTGGGGGTGTATGTACACAAATCTTTGAAAGTGGCCAAACAAGTTGAGAAGGCTGTTAAAAGACATACGGATTCCTTGGCTTTATTAATAGAGGCATAGAGTACAAAAGCAAGGAAGTTATGTTAAACCTTTATAAGACACTGATTAGGCCTCAGCTGGAGTATTGTGTCCAATTCTGGGCATCACACTTTAGGGAGGATGTGAATGCTTTGAAGAGGATGCAGAAGACATTTACTAGAATGGTACCAGGGATGAGGGACTTCAGTTATGTGGAGAGACTTGAGAAGCTGGAGTTGTTCTCCTTAGAGCAGAGAAGGTTAAGAGGAGATTAACAAGCATAATATATCCAAATTTGCTGACAATATAAAGCTAGGTGGGATCGTAAGTTGTGAGGAGAACAAGAGACATAGACAGGTTAAGTGATTGGGCAAGAAGTTGGCAGGCAGAGTATTTTTTTTTGTTTATGGGTTGTGGGCATCGCTGGCATGGCCAGCATTTATTACCCATCCCTAATTGCCCTTGAGAAGGTGGTGGTGAGGCTTGCTGGGCCATTTCAGAGAGCGGTTAAGAGTCAACCACATTGCTGTGGGTCTGGAGTCACATGAAGGTCAGACCGGGTAAGGACGGCAGATTTCCTTCCCTAAAGGACATTAGTGAACCAGATGGGTTTTTACAACAATCCGGTAGTTTCATGGTCACCATTACTGGAATATCTTTTTATTCCAGATTTATTTAATTAGCTGAATTTAAATTCCCCAGCTGCCATGGTGGGATGTGAACTCATGTCTCTGGATCATTAGTCCAATAATGTACCACTATGCTATCGTACCGTATAATGCAAGGAAGTGTGAAATTATCCACTTTGGTAGGAAGAATGGAAAAGTGGAATCTTTTTTATAAGGTTAAAGGCTAGTAACTGTTGGGATTCGGAGAGATTTTGGTGTCCTCTTCATGAATCACAGAAAGTTAACATGCAGGCACAGCAAGCAATTAGGAAAACAAATGTTATGTTAGCCTTTCTGGCAAGGAGGTTGTAGTATAAGAGTAAGGAAGTCTTGCTGCAATTATATAGGGCTTTGATGAAACCACACCTGAAGTACTGTGTACAGTTTTGATCTCCTTAGCTGAGGAAAGATATAATTTCCTTAGAGGGAGTGCCGCGAAGGTTCATCAGACTGATTCCTGGGATGGGGGATTGTCCTATGAGGAGAGATTGAGTAGATTAGGCCTATATTCCCTAGAGTTTAGAAGAATGAGAGGTGATCTCATTCAAACATACAAAATTCTTACAGGGCTTGACAGGGTAGATGCAGGGAGGATGTTTCCCCTGGCTGGAGAATCTAGAACCAGGGGTCAAAGTCTCAGAATAAGGGGTCGGCCAATTAGGACTGAGATGAGGAGAAATTTCTTCACTGAGAGGATGGTGAATCTTTGGAATTCTCTACCCCAGGGGGCTGTGGAGGCTCAGTCATTAAGTATATTCAAGACAGAGAACGATAGATTTTTGAATATTAATGGAATCAAGGGATATGGGGATAGTGCAGGAAAGTGGAGATGAGGTCGAAGATCAGCCATGAATGGCGGAGCAGGCTCGAAGGGTCAAATGGCCTACTCCTGCTCCTAATTCTTATGTTCTTATGATCGTGGGGAGTGTGGGTGGGATATTGGGGCATGCGGGTGGAATCATGGAGAGTATGGGTGGGGAATGAGGAGTGGGATTGCGAGGAATGGGATTGTGGGAAGTGGGGTGTGCTTTGTGGGTGGGGTATGTGGGTGGGATCATGGGGAGTGTGGGTGGGGTGGGGATGGAGGGATGGGGAGTGGGGATGGGAGTGGGGGTGGGAAGATGGGGAGAGAGGATGGGGGGATGGGGGGTGTGGGTGGGGAGTGGGAGTGTGGGTGGGAAGTGGAGATGGGGCGTGTGGTTGGGGAGTGGGGGTGGGGAGTGTGGTTGGGGAGTAGGGTTGGTGAGTGTGGGTGGGGAGGGGATGGGGAGTGTGGGTGGGGAGGGGATGGGGATGAGGTGGGGAGTGGGGTTGGGGAGTGGGGGTGGGGAGTGGGAATGGAGATGGGGAGTGTGGGTGGGGAGTAGGGGAGGGGGAGTGGGGGGTGGGGAGTAGGGGTGGGGAGTGTAGGTGGGGAGTGGGGAGGGGGAGTGGGGGGTGGGGAGTAGGGGTGGGGAGTGTGGGTGGGGAGTGGGGAGGGGGGTTGAGCTATTTTGCTCACTGAATCAGCACCAATCGTTTGGATTCCTTTCAGTATCAGAATCTGAAGAATAAAAAAGATGCTGTGATGCGGCGAGTGATCAATATTGCGAATACGGTGGACTTGGTGAGTATGGAGACTATGTTCACACTGATGGCAGGTTAACCTTCCTCTTCCACGCCTCTGTTAATGACTCCTCCTGCTAACAGCCGGGTCAAAATGAAATTGCCATTAAATGTGGTATTGTGGTCACTCTCAGTGTTTGAAACCTTTGGCCTCAGACATGCCGACTCACTGGTTCTCAGCACCCCCGAAAATCGCTGAGGCCTTCACCCTAAGTCTGAAATATCTCGGTGGTCTGAGCCCTCTATATGTGAGTGATCTTCTACAGCTGTATTGCCCACACTCTGAAACTGGATAACTCTCTCATTGCAGAAAAGCTCAGGTATTGCCACGCTGTGCTTTGCCACTCTCACCCAAAACCACTCTGTACCTCTCGCACCCTTCAAAAGCAGCTAAACACCATTTTCGTTGTTTGCTGTGCCTCCTTTTCTTATTTGCCTCCCTCTCCCGGTGTCCTCTCTCTCAATCTCCCTGTCCTGCTGTCTGCTCTCTCTTTCCTAAGAGTATTTCCTAAATAGTGAAAGATTGGGGAATGCAGATGCTCAAAGGGACCTGGGTGTCCTTGTACATGAGTCACTGAAACATGGCCACAGTAAATAATAATTCTAATAGGTCTAAGAGCGTTAAAAAAACAAGCCTGAAGGCTTTGTGTCTTAATGCGAGGAGCATTCGTAATAAGCTGGATGAATTAGCTGCGCAAATAGAGGTAAACGAATATGATTTGATTGGGATTACGGAAACATGGCTCCAGGGTGGCCAAGGCTGGGAACTCAACATCCAGGGGTATTCAATATTCAGGAAAGATAGGTGTGGTAAACCACTGTTGTTGTTGTTGTTGTTGTTACACACCGTTGTACCTATGCATGCCTCAACATGTCTCGGCTGGCTCCCCCACACAGGCCCAGGTATAAAGGTGATTGACCTGCAGCCCCCTGCCTTCTTGGAACCCAGTCAACCACAAGAGGCATGCTCTGTTCTTTGCTAATAAAAGCCTTTAGTTACTCTCTTAACTCTCAGTCTTTTATGAGTAATTGATAGCGCATCAATTTTATTAGCAAAAACAAAATGTCGACATTTGCTGAACAGCAGGCTGCTGCACCAAACGCTGGACAGCAGACTGCTGCACCAAACGCTGAACAGCAGGCTGCTGCACCAAACGCTGAACAGCAGGCTGCTGCACCAAACGCCGAGCAACAGGAGCTGCTGCGAGCCCTCAGACCAACATGCCTGGACCTAGACCCCCAAGAAGCGGGTTCGGCTACCAAATTCGCGCATTGGCTGCGTTGCTTCGAGGCCTACCTGCAAGCCTCAACTGTGACCCTGGACGAAAACAAGTTGGAAATCCTGGCCTCAAAGGTGAGCCACCAAGTTTATACAATAATCCAGGACGCGACGACCTACGCGGCGGCTATCGGTCTGCTAAAAGGGCAATACGCACGCCCGGTAAATACGGTCTATGCCCGGCACCTCTTAAGATCCCGCAGACAGCAGCCCGGGGAATCGGTGGAGGCCTTCCTACGGGCACTACGGATACTCGGCCGAGACTGCGATTGCAAAGAAGCATCAGCCGCAGCACACACGGAGGGACTGATCCGAGATGCTTTCGTTGCGGGTCTAAGGTCCGACTACTCCCGGCAGAGACTGTTGGAAAAGGGAGAAATGGACCTGAGAAAGGCAGTGTCCCTCGCGCTCTCGCTCGACGCGGCCCACAGGAATATGGACGCCTTCTCCCCTAACCGCTCCGCAACGTGGACGCCACAACCTTGGGTCATGGGACCGCCACCTTCAACTGCTGCTGCGATGTCCAAGGCACAGAAATGTTATTTTTGTGGCCAGGCAAAACACCCCAGAGCACGCTGCCCGGTGAGAAACGCTACCTGCTCCGGCTGCGGGAAGAAAGAACACTATGTCAGCGCCGCGTGCGAACCGTGGGGGCAGCCATCTCGTCCGCCATCTTGGGCTCCCCCAGCCGCGTGGGGATCGGGACCATGGGCGCCGCCATTTTGTCCGCCATCTCGGACATCTCCAACTTCAACCACGGGGGACCCTGGCTCAACCACCGCCTCATCTGATGACCACATCGACTCGCTCGACCATACGCTGGCCTCCGTGATGCTGGACCAATCTCTCCCTCATCAACTGTCCAGGTCCATGATGGACATTAAGGTAAATGGCCGCGCCACTACCTGCCTTTTTGACAGCGGGAGCACGGAAAGCTTTACCCACCCCGACACGGTGCGCAGTTACTCTCTCCCGGTCCGGCCGACGCGACATCGGATCTCTTTGGCTTCCAAAGCCCAGTCAGCGGACGTCGGTGGCTACTGTGTAGTGACCCTTTCAGTAAGGGGCACAGAATACAAAAATTTTAAACTCCTGGTCCTGCCCCATCTTTGCGCTGCCGTTCTACTGGGGTTGGATTTTCAGTGCAACCTTAAGAGTGTCACATTAGCGTACAACGGACCCCTCCCCCCACTCACAGTCTGCAGCCAGCAGCTTTTGGGAGCAGTTTAGAATTCAACAAAGGAGGACAAAGGGATCAATTAAGAAGGGGAAAATAGAATATGAGAGTAAGCTTTCAGGGAACATAAAAACTGACTGTAAAAGCTTTCATAGATATGTGAAGAGAAAAAGATTGGTGAAGTCAAGCGTAGGTCCCTTGCAGTCAGAATCAGGGGAATTTATAATGGGGAACAAAGAAATGGCAGACCAATTAAATACATATTTTGGTTCTGTCTTCACAAAGGAGGACACAAATAACCTCCCAGAGATGTCGGGGAACATAGGGTCTGATGAAAGGGAGGGACTGAAAGAAATCAGTATTTGTAGGGAAATGGTGTTAGGGAAATTGACGGGATTGAAGGCCGATAAATTCCCAGGGCCTGATAATCTACATCCTAGGGTACTTAAGGAAGTGGCCCTAGAAATAGTAGATGCATTGCTGATCATCTTCCAACCTTCGATGGAATCTGGAACAGTACCCATGGATTGGAGGGTAGCTAATGTTACCCCACTATTCAAAAAAGTTGGTAGAGAGAAAACGGGGGAATTACAGACCGTTAAGCCTGACATCGGTAGTGGAGAAAATGCTAGAGTCCATTATAAAAGATGTAATAGCAGAGCACTTGGAAAACAGTGACAGGATCGGACAAAGTCAACATGGATTTACAAAAGGTAAATCATGCTTGACTAATCTACTGGAATTTTTTGAGGATGTAACTGGTAAAATAGATAAGGGAGAATCAGCGGATGTGGTGTATTTGGACTTTCAGAAGGCTTTCGATAAGGTCCCGCATAAGAGATTAGCGTATAAAGTTAAGGCACATGGGTTTGGGGGCAAGGTATTGACTTGGATAGAGAACTGGTTGGCAGACAGAAAGCAAAGAGTTAGAATAAATGGGTCTTTTTCCGAGTGGCAGGCAGTGACTAGTGGGGTACCGCAGGGATCGGTCCTTGGACCCCAGCTATTCACAATATATATTAATGATCTAGACAAGGGAACTAGATGTAATATCTCCAAATTTGCAGACGACACAAAGCTGGGTGGGCGTGTGTGCTGTGAGGAGGATGCCGAGAAACTCCAGGATGATTTGGACAGGTTGGGTGATTGGGCAGAAGCATGGCAGATGCAATATAACGTGGATAAATGTGAGGTTATCCACTTTGGAGGCAAAAACAGGAAGGCGGATTATTATCTGAACGGCAATAGATTGGGAGAAGGGAAATGCAACGAGACCTGGGTGTCCTTGTGCACCAGTCGCTGAAGGTAAGCATGCAGGTGCAGCAGGCGGTTAAGAAGGCAAATGGTATGTTGGCCTTCGTAGTGAGAGGGTTTGAGCACAGGAACAAGGATGTCTTGCTGCAGTTGTACTGGGCCTTGGTGAGACCACATCTTGAGTATTGTGTGCAGTTTTGGTCGCCTTATCTGAGGAAGGATGTTCTTGCCATGGAAGGAATTCAGCGAAGATTCACCAGGCTGATACCTGGGATGGCAGGAATGACGTATGAGGAGAGATTGGGTCGATTGGGCTTATACTCGCTGGAGTTTAGAAGAATGAGAGGGGATCTCATTGAAACTTATAAAATTCTGACAGGACTGGACAGACTAGATGCGGGAAGGATGTTCCCGATGGCTGGGGAGTCCAGAACCAGGGGTCACAGTCTAAGGGTAAGGGGTAAGCCATTTAGGACAGAAATTAGGAGGAATTTCTTCACCCAGAGCGTGGTGCACCTGTGGAATTCTCTACCGCAGAAGGCAGTAGAGGCCAATTCATTAAATATATTCAAGAAGGAGTTGGATATATTTCTTAAGGCTAAAGGGATCAAGGTGTATGGGGAGAAAGCAGGGACCGGGTACTGAATTTGGATGATCAGCCATGATCGCATTGAATGGCGGAGCCGGCTCGAGGGGCCGAATGGCCTACTCCTGCTCCTATCTTCTATGTATCTATGACAAATTTGACACCGATCCAAATAAGGATAAATTAGGGCAGGTGTCCAAAAGATTGGTCAAAGAGGTATGTTTTAAGGAGCGTCTTAAAAAAGGAGAGCGAGGTAGAGAGGCGGAGAGGTTTAGGGAGGGAATTCCAGAGTTTAGGGCCTAGGCAAGAGAAGGCACGGCCATCAAAAGTTGAGCGATTATAATCAGCGATGCTCAAGAGGGCAGAATTAGAGGAGCGCAGATATCTCGGGGGTGGCGGGGGGGAATCTGAAGGAGATTACAGAGATAGGGAAGGGGACGAGGCCATGGAAGGATTTGAAAACAAGGATGAGAATTTTGATATCGAGGCGCTGCTTAACCGGGAACTATTGTAGGTCAGCGAGCACCGGGGTGATGGGCGAATGCGACTTGGTGTAGGTTAGGACACGGGCAGCCGAGATTTGGATGACCTCAAGTTTACGTAGGGTGGAATGTGGGAGGCCAGCCAGGAGTGCGTTGGAATAGTCAAGTCTAGAGGGAACAAATTCATGGATGAGGGTTTCAGCAGCGGATGATCTGAGGCAAGGGCCTGTATCTCTTGTCCAAAACCTTAAATCTGTGTCCTCTAGTCCTTGTACCATGAACTAGTGGGAACAGCCGTTCCCCGTCTAGCCTATCCAAACCCGTCATCATCTTGTACACCTCTATCAAATCACCCCTCAACCTCCTTTGCTCTAATGAAAACAAATACAGCGTCTCCAACCTGTCCTTGTAACTAACCAGTGAGAGAAACTGAGGAACAGAAAGCAGATAGAGAGAAATACAAAGACAGAGATCAAAAAACGAAGAACGAGAGATAAAGGAGCAGAAAGAGATTAAAGGAGAGGTGGAGAGAGGTACCGAGAAAGATTGAGAACTAAAGATAAAAATACAGAGCGATTAAAATCGGGGATGCGCAAGAGGCCAGCACTGGAGGAGCACAGAGATCTCAAAGAGCTGTAGGGATGGAGGAGGTTACAGCGATAGGGAGGGGCAAGGCTATGGAAGAACTTGAAAACGAGGGTGAGAATATTAAAATTGAAGTGTTGCCAGGCCGAGAGTCAATGTAGGTCAGCAAGGGACTTGGTGCGAGTTAGGAGTAACAAAGGCATGGATGAGGGCTTCAGCACCTCGCTCTGTAATTTCACATCAAATACTCACTGGGTCGGTCCAGCATTGTGAGGTACAGGTTAATGCTCTCTCAATGCTACCCATAAAACATCAGCTGGGCAAGTACAGCACAGGTTAGATGCAGATTAATCCTCTGAGCATCTATACTGTCTAGCCCCCTCAGAATCTTATATGTCTCAATAAGATCACCTCTCATTCTTCTGAGTATAGGCCCAACCTGATCAACCTTTCCTCATAAGACAACTCTTTCAGCTCAGGAATCAACCTAGTGCACCTTCTCTGAACAGCCATCCATGCAAGTACATCGCTCCTTAAATAAGGTGACCAAAACTGTACGCAGTACTCCAGGTGTGGTCTCGCCAACGCCCTGTACAGTTGTAGCAAGACTTCCCTACTTTTATACTCCATGCCCCTCGCAATAAAGGCCAACATTCCATTTGCCTTCCTAATTACTTGCTGTACCTGCATGCTAACTTTGTGTTTCATGTACGAGGACACCCAGATCCTTCTGTACCACAGCATTCTATTGTCTCTCTCCATTTAAATAATATTTTGCTTTTCTATTCTTCCTCCCAATAAGATGCTTTAGACTGGGAATCAGTTTAGTGCCTCCTCCTCCTCTGCACCCTTTCCAAAGCCTCAATATCACCCACCATGTGAGGAGACCAAAACTGGACACAGTATTCCAAGTGTGGCCTGACTAAGGTCTTGTACAAGGACAAAACAGTATGCCTAGTCTTGTACTCAATTTTCCTATAGATACAACCCCAAACCCTATTTGCTCTAGCTATCGCTAAACTTTGCTCATGATCTTTAAGGATGTATGCACTAGAATGCCCAAGTCTCTTTCTATCTCCACCATCTTTTAATGCCTTTCCCTGAAGGGTGTATGAATGTTGAGCATTTGCCCTGCCCACATGCATAACATTGCGCGTATCTAAGTTATATATCATTTTCCAGTCTTGAGCCCAATCACCCAGCACATTAAGATCTGCCTGAAGCAGACGAGCATCATCTACAGTTCTAACACTCGCACAGATCTTGGTATCATCTGCAAATTTGCAGATTGTGCCCAAAACACCTACATCCAGATCATTAATAAAAGTAGTAAAGAGGAACGGTCCCAACACTGATCCCTGCGGGACAGCACTGGTGACCGGTCCCCAAACAGATCCAAATCCATCTAGAACTACTTTTTGCCTACATCCTGTCAGCCAATTCTGAATCCAGCTCAATATATTACCACTTTGATCTTATAGAGAAGCCTCTTATGCGGTACCTTATCAAAAGCTTTTTGGTAATCTAAGTAGACAATGTCCACTGGACTTCCCTCATCACCAACTTTGTAACTTCTTCAAAAAATACAATTAGATTTTTAAGACATGACCGGCTTTTTATGAAGCCATGTTGGGTGTCTCTAATATGGCCCTCTCTATCCAAGTATTCATATATTGCATCCCCAATGATTCCTTCAAGCATTTTCCCTAGTACTGATGTTAAACTAATGGGCCTATAGTTACCCGGGTCTGTCTTGTCACCTTTTTTTAAAGATGGAGACTACATTAGCCTCCTTCCAGTCTATAGGAACCATTCCAGAGTGCAGTGAGCTATTAGAAATACAGGCTAGGGCTGGCACAGCACATGCCCCATCTCCCTGAGGACTCTCGAGTGGATATCATCCAGCCCGGCTGCTCCATCTATTTCCAAGTTCTTAATTCTTTTTAAAACAATCTGTTCATCTATGTTAATACTGGTTTTGTTAGTAAAATTGTTAAATTCTAATAGTTGAGCATCATCTTCAAGGGTGAAGACCGATGCAAAGTACTCACTTAATATTTCCGCCATACCCAATGAGTCCTTTGTAACCTGTCATTGAACACTCTTCAATGGCCCAATACAGACTTTGATAGTTCTCCCACTCTTCACAAGTGAAAAAGCTTTTCCCATTGCTTCCACAGTTGTCTACAATCCTTTTTTCCATGAGCCAGTCAACCACCTTGGCTTTTTCTGACCACATTTTCTTCTTTTTGACTTTGGGTTCATATTTGTTTTCCACATTTTTTAGCTTGTTCTTAAAAACTTTCCATTTATATTCTATTATTATATTATATTAAGGGATAGATCAATAGAGATGCAGTGGCAGATATTTAAGGGGATATTTCAGAATACACAGAATATATACATTCCAACGAAAAAGAAAAATTCCAAGGGGAGGACCCACCATCCGTGGTTAAGTAAAAAAGTTAAAGATAGTATCAAACTTAAAGAAAAAGCATATAATTGCACAAAGATGCGTGGCAGGTCAGAAGATTGGACAGAATATAAAAAACAGCAGAGAATGACTGAATGAAATGATTAATAAGGAGAGAAAAATTAGAGTATGAGAGAAAGGTAGCTAGATATATAAAAACAGATAGTAAGAGTTTCTATAAATATTTCAAAAAGAAAAGAGTCAACAGAGTGAGCACTGGTCCTATAAAAACTGAGTCTGAGGAATTAATAATGGCAAATAAGGAGATGGCAGTTGAATTGAACAGGTATTTTGCATCGGTCTTCAATATAGAGGATACAAGTAACATCCCAGTAACCTCCCTCACACTGTCACTCAGTAACCCTCTCCCCAGCACCCTGTGTTACTGACTGTATCTCTACTGATGTTAATCCAGCTCCCTCACACTGCCACTCAGTAACCCTCTCCCCCAGCACCCTGTGTTACTGACTGTATCTCTACTGATGTTAATCCAGCTCCCTCACACTGCCACTCAGTAACCCTCTCCCCCAGCGCCCTGTGTTACTGACTGTATCTCTACTGATGTTAATCCAGCTCCCTCACACAGTCACTCAGTAACCCCTCTCCCCCAGCGCCCTGCATTACTGTATGTATCTCTACTGATGTTGATCCCCTCTCATTCTTCTAAACTCCAATGAGTATAGGCTCAACCTTTCTTCATAAGACAACCCCTTCATCTCCGGAATCAACCTCGTGAACCTTCTCTTAAATAAGGAGACCAAAACTGTACGCAGTATTCCAGTTGTGTTCTCACCAATGCCCCGTATAGTTGTAACAGGACTTCCCTACTTTTATACTCCATTCCCTTTGCAATAAAGGCCAACACTCCATTTGCCTTCCTAATTACTTGCTGTTCCTGCATGCTAACTTTTTGTGTTTCATGTACGAGGACACCCAGATCCCTCTGTACCTCAGCATTTTGTAATCTCTCATTTTGCAGCAAATGTTGGTACAGGGTAAATCTCTCTCTACACTGTGCCATCAAATTCTCCCAAGTCAAGTACAGCACGAGTAAAGCTCCCGCTACCCAATCCCACCAAACACACCCAGGGCAGGTACAGCATAGACCTTCCCTTTTGTTCTTTCCTCCCATTCCCCCCTTTCCCTGCCTCTATATTTGCTTAAAAACTGTTCCATCTGTAACATTTTCCTGTTCTGATGAAAGGTCATCGACCTGAAACAGTAACTCTGTTTCTCTCTCCACAGATGCTGCCCGACCTGCTGAGCAATGTTCCCTGTAAGGTGCATGGGTGCGCGGCAATCTGTAAGGTCCTGTGCACTGAAATTCATAGGCTGTGCAGTGAGCTGGAGCGGTGATGCAGTGATGTGGGAGCTTTACTCTGTATCTAACCCGTGTTGTTCCTACCCTGTGTTTTTTTGATGGACTGGTTTAAAGAGAGCTTTACTCTATCGATTCTGTAGCAAGTCCGGGGATTCAGTGCATACACAGCGCAGACGGAAACACGGAACTTGCAGGGCCTGTACCAAGGCCTAAGTCGTGGTTACGGAGACCATGATTTCAGGGCCATTATCTTTGTTTGATGTAATCCTTCACTCCTGTGTATACAGACAGTGAGTCTCACAGCTTAAAATTCAGTCAAATCTCAGTAAGAATACCCAGAACAGACTTTAATTGTCTTTTATTTGCTGCATTTTTCTAAGGTGAACCCAGATATCTGCAGACCAACATTCGTCCACATGTGAGCCCCTCCTCTCCATTTAAATCAAATCACGGTAACACTTTATTATTTAATCTACAATCACTGAGGTTCAGTATTGAAATATACCAGGAGATCCAGGCACGTTTTGATAAAGCAGATTTACAATGAGTTCAGTGGGGAAACAACTGCAATTCCTTTCGGCTCACTGGACTCACTGAAGGGAGTTTCTGTTCCACAGCAGCAGATGTACAAACCAGAGTCCGACAGACCCCCTCACTATAACTGTGAACATTATTTCATAAATAGTGTGAGGGAACTTTAAACACAATCCGTGCTGTTACTATGCTGGGAGTGTGTGATTCGACTGTGTGGAAATATCTTTAATCTGTATCTAAACAGTGATGTATCTGACCTGTGAGTGTTTCATGGGGCGGTGTAGAGGGAGCTTTACTCTGTATCTAACTGCTGCTGCAGCTACCCTAAGAGTGATTGATGGGACAGTGTAGAGAGAAATTTACTCTGTATCTAACCCATGCTGTACCTGCCCTGGGAGTGTGTGATGGGACAGTGTAGAGGGAGTTTTACTCTGTATCTAACCCATGCTGTACCTGCCCTGGGACTGTTTGACGGGAAAGTGTAGAGGGAGCTTTACTCTGTATCTAACCCGTGCTGTACCTGCCCTGGGAGTGTTTGATGGGACAGTGTAGAGGGAGCTTTACTCTGAATCTAACCCATGCTGTACCTGCCATGGGAGTGTTTGACGGGAAAGTGTAGAGGGAGCTTTACTCTGTATCTAACCCGTGCTGGACTTGCCCTGGGAGTGTTTAATGGGACAGTGTAGAGGGAGCTTTACTCTGTATCTAACCTGTGCTGTACCTGCCATGGGAGTGTTTGACGGGACAGTGTGGAGGGAGCTTTACTCTGTATCTAACCCGTGCTGGACCTGCCCTGGGAGTGTTGAATTGGACAGTGTAGAGGGAGCTTTACTCCCGATCTGACCGGTGCTGTGAAATCACTGCCATGAGTAGATGTCATTTAAACTGGCCACCACAGATAGATATCTCTAAAAATGGCCAGGTAGATGGATAATTCTTAAAATAGCTGCCATGGATGGATATCTCTAAAAATGGCCGCCACTGTTCCCCATAACCCTTGACTCCCCTGTAGCTCAAGTTTCTGTCTATCTCAGCCTTGAAAGGCAGTTAAGAAGGCAAATGGTATGTTGGTCTTCATAGCGAGAGGATTCGAGTACAGGAGCAAGAATGTCTTACTGCAGTTGTACAGGGCCTTGGTGAGACCACACCTTGAGTATTGTGTGCAGTTTTGGTCGTCTTATCTGAGGAAGGATGTTCTTGCCATGGAGGGAGTGCAGCGAAGATTCACCAGACTGATACCTGGGATGGCAGGAATGACGCATGAGGAGAGATTGGTTCGATTGGGTTTATATTCGCTGGAGTTTAGAAGAATGAGAGGGGATCTCATTGAAACTTATACAATTCTAACAGGACTGGACAGACTAGGTGCAGGAAGGATGTTCCCGATGGCGGGGGAGTCCAGAACCAGGGGTCACAGTCTAAGGATAAGGGGTAAGCCAATTAGGACAGAGATGAAGAGGAATTTCTTCACCCAGAGAGTGGTGAACTTGTGGAATTCTCTACCACAAAAGGCAGTTGAGGCCAATTCATTAAATATATTCAAGAAGGAGTTCGATATATTTCTTAAGGCTAAAGGGATCAAGGAATATGGGGAGAAGGCAGGGACAGGGTACTGAATTTGGATGGTCAGCCATGATCTCATTAAATGGCGGAGCAGGCTCGAGGGGCCAAATGGCCTACTACTGCTCCTATCTTCTATGTTTCTATGAATATATTCACTGACTCAGCCTCCACAGCTCTCCGGGGTAGAAAATTCCAAAGATTCATGATCCTCTGAGAGAAGAAATTCCTCCTCATCTTCATCTTAAATGGGCGACCCCTTATCCTGAAACTATGCCCCCTAGTTCTAGATTGACCCATGAGGGGAAAATAACTCTCAGCATCTACCGTGTCAAGCCCCCTCAGAATCTTATATGTTTCAATAAGATCACCTCTCATTCTTCTAAACTCCTATGAGTATAGGCCCAACCTGCTCGACCTTTCCTCATAAGACAATCCTTTCAACTTGGGAATCAGCCTAGGGAACCTTCTCTGAACAGCCTCCAATGCAAGTATATCCCTCCTTAAATAAGGTGACCAAAACTGTATGCAGTACTCCTGGTGTGGTCTCGCCAACACCCTGTACAGTTGTAGCGAGACTTCCCTGTTAAGTCTGTGTGTTCCAGTTGTATTAAGGTTAATTACTGACACAGACTACAAGAATAAAGTTCAACAGGTCTTTACTAGTTGGAGGTCAGGACTATACTAAATACAATATCACTACACAGTACTTATATACCGGTGGTCACCACCGGTATTACGTATACAGCAGCCAGAGAAAGTAGTACATCTCTTAAGGTGGAACAGGCTTAAGTTCTCTTAAGGTGGAACAGGTTACATACACCACAATCCTCCCTTTTTAGCTTAACAGTCATATCCCCATTTAACATAACATAATAACATATATACATATATAACTTCAGGTATAAACAGTTCAAAGGTTCAGTCTCTCAGGAGGCCTTCTGATTCGGTTTGGATAGCGCCTTTCAGTGGTCTCTGATTCTTGTTGCTGAGGTGACTCTTCTTGTTGGTTTCCTATGTATTGGACGTCATCATCAGGTACAGTCCCTGCCGAGGTAGATGCTTCAGGTTCATTAACGTCTTCCACAGTTGTCTCTGTCGCAACCATGGGTTCGACCCTTGCTCTTGATTCTACCAGTTGATCCGTATGATGCCTTATCACATTGTTACCAATATCTACTGTGTACATCAGAGGTCCTTGTCTGGCCCGAATTGTTCCGGACTGCCATTTTTCGTTTCCATAGCCCCTTGCCAACACTGGCTGTCCTGCGTCGAAACTTCGAGTGGACTTGTTATTAATATGCCGGAACTGTTTGTTTTCCACTTCCCTCCGCACATTTGGTTTTAACAAGTCCAACCTGGACCGCAACCTCCTGTTATAAAACATCATGGCAGGACTTTGGTTAGTCACTGCATGAGCGGCGTTTCGATATGCCATTAGGAAATTGTCCACCTTGTGCTGTAACGGAATCTGATCATCGTTCATGGCCTTTATTGCCTTTTTGAATGTTTGGACAAATCTCTCGGCCAACCCGTTTGTCGCCGGATGATATGGGGCAGAGGTATAATGTTTCACCCCATTCTTCTTTAAGAATTTTTGGAATTCTTCTGACACGAACTGTGGTCCGTTGTCCGAACATATCTGTTCTGGCACTCCGTTCCTTGCGAATATTGTTCTTAACACCGCAATTGTCTTTTCTGAAGTAGTGGTGTTCATCTTGATCACTTCTGGCCATTTGGAATGTGCGTCCACCGCAATTAGGAACATGGAGTCCATGAATGGACCAGCAAAGTCAATATGTATGCGTTGCCATGGGGCTGAAGGCCATTCCCATGGGTGTAGCGGTGCGATCGGAGGTGCATTTTGCACTTTTTGGCACCCAGCGCAGCTTTTTGTCAACTCCTCTATCTGTTGGTCAATGCCCGGCCACCATACATAAGCCCTAGCAAGACTTTTCATCTTAACTCCCCCCAGATGACCTTCATGCAGTTCCTTTAGAACTCTTTCCCGTAACGTGGGAGGAATAATCACTCTTGTCCCGTACATCAAAGTACCATGGCAGACAGACAGCTGGTCTCGCCTTGCCGAGAATGCCGGTAACAGAGGATCACCATGTGTTGGCCATCCTTTCACTGTCACCTCGTAAACTCGGGACAGTGTCGGGTCGTTCCTGGTTTCTCTTTCAATACTTGCATTGGTGACTGGTAAACAGATGATGGTCGAATGAAATAACTCAACAGGGTCAACTTTCGTCGTCTCTTCTGCTTCAGGTAGTGGCAGGTGCAACAGCCCATCAGCATTGCCATGCTGCTTTGTACCTTTGAATTCTATTTGATATTGATGTGCCCCTAGGAAAAGGGACCATCTCTGGAGTCGCTGTGTTGTCATCACTGAAACACCCTTCTTAGGGTTAAAAATGGATACCAATGGCTGATGGTCTGTCAGAAGTGTGAATTTTTGGCCCTGCAGGTAATGATTAAACTTCTTCACTCCCCATACAAGGCTGAGAGCCTCCCTATCGATCTGCGCATAGTTGCGCTCAGCGGAGGTCAATGATCTGGATGCAAACGCGACTGGCCTTTCCGTGCCATTTGGCAACTTGTGTGAGAGTACTGCCCCAATACCATATGGAGAAGCATCACAAGCCAACCGAATAGGCAGTGTCGGGTTGAAGTGAGCCAACACTTCCTCTGAGGTGATCAATTCTTTGCTTTTGCGAAATGCCTTCTTACAGTTTTCGCTCCATTCCCATAGTACCCCCTTCTGTAAAAGAGCATTCAGCGGGTGCAGTACCGTGGATAGATTCGGTAGAAACTTATGGTAGTAGTTAATCAATCCCAGAAATGACCTCAACTGAGAGATATTATCCAGAGCGGGAGCCTTTACAACTGCCTCTATCTTGTCAGGAGACTTATGAAGCCCCTCCCGGTCAATGACATGACCACAGTATGAGATCCGCTTCTGGAAGAACTCACATTTCTGCCGATTAACTCTAAGTCCATACTCTTTCAGTCTGTTGAGCACCAGTTCCAAGTTTGCGAGGTGTTCTTCATCACCATCACCTGTAATCAGAATATCGTCCAGGTAACATTGTGTGCCTGGAATTCCCTGTAATACCTGCTCCATGGCCCTCTGCCAAATTGCCGGAGCCGATGCCACTCCAAAAACCAGCCTATTATACCGGTACAAACCTCGATGCGTGTTGATCGTGAGGTACTGGCGTGACTCTTCTTCAACCTCCATCTGCAAGTACGCCTGCGCCAGGTCTATCTTGGTGAAGTGTTTCCCGCCAGACAACGAAGCAAAAATATCCTCAATCCGCGGAAGCGGATACTGCACCGTGTGAAGCACCGGATTAACGGTGATCTTGAAATCTCCACAGATGCGAACCTTCCCTGGTTCTCCTGGCTTGTTGCTCGAAGGACGTTTCATAACGGGAACAATGGGCGTAGCCCACTCACTCCAATCTACCTTAGACAGTACACCTGAACGTTCTAGCGCTTCCAGTTCCGCTTCTACAGTAGGCTGTATTGCATAGGGTACCGGTCTGGCTTTGAAAAATTTTGGTTGTGCATGTTCATCAATCTTGATGTTTGCCGTAATTCCTTTCAGTGTTCCCAGTCCTTGCTGGAACACCTCTTTAGCATCATCCAATATTTTGGACAATCGTTTAGGTTTGACATCTGTTTCCCCGGAATCTACCGTTAGTGCTTTTAAGGAGTGCCAGTCCATATTCATTTTCCTAATCCACTCCCGTCCCAGTAGTGGTGGACCTCCTTCAGGTAGCACATATAAGTCCATTACTTGGCTTTCTTCGCCCTTGTGGACCACTTTTACCTCTATCTTTCCGATGGGGTACACTCTTTGCCCCGTGTATGTTTTCAATATAATCTCCGTATCCCGTAGGGGAATATGTTGGAATAACCTTTTGTAATCTTTCTTATTCATGACCGTCAATGCCGATCCAGTGTCCAATTCCATCTTTACTTGGACTCCTGCTATCTGAAGAGTGACCCAAATTGTCTGGAGATCTGCATCCTTACCAACGTTGTGTACTCTTAAGCTACCCAGTTCATTACTGCTAGCGTCTGAATCTGACTTCTGTTCGTTCGAACTGGTCTTTGTCACCTTGTGCACCTTTATGTATTTTCCTTGCGGTCACTTTTTGTTGCTGGTCTTCTTTCCTGACCGGCATACTTTAGCTATGTGGCCAAGCCTGCCACACGTTCTGCATTCTTGGTTTTTAAACCAACACTGGATCTGATCGTGTGTTGTCTTTCCACAACGATAACATTTTACAGTACTCAAACCCAATTTATTTGTACTGAGTTCTGGTGACCGTAGCTGCATTACTGCCGTGCCTCTCGCTGCGGCTTCGTGTGCTGCTGCCATAGTGACCGCTTTCTCAAGCGTCAGCTCATTCTCCTCGAGCAGTCGCTTTTGTGTATCTTCTTTTAATAATCCACACACAAATTTATCTCTTAGCGCTTCTGTCAGTCCCGTTCCAAACTGACAGTACTTTGCTAGCTTACGCAATTCCATTAAATATTCAGCATTGCTTTCATCCTTCAGCTGCCTTCTGCTGTAAAATTTAAATCGTTCCGCTAGCATCAGCGGCGTGGGGTTTAGATGATTTTTCAGGACAGTAACAATCTCCTCGAACGTCTTATCCGTCGGTTCATCTGGTGATAAAAGGTGTTTCAATTGCCCGTATGTCTTTGCACCCATTAGGTTCAATAAAGTTAGTGCTTTCTCTGCATCTGGGATTTTATTTGCTTTACAATAATTTTGTATGCATTCTACATACATGGCCCAATCCTCAATGTCGCTATCAAAGGTATCAATGTTCCCATGTTTAGGCATCGTTGCAATTTATTTTATCCCAAGATGGCGGCTTCCCGCTCTTGTCTTCCTCCTCCGCCTACAAAATGGTGGTTTTCCCGCGCTTGGCGGTCTTCACCCACTGGCTGCAATGGCGTTTGGCATGCCGCTGCTGCTCCCCTTTCCCAGCGGTTAGTAACTCCCCCGACGCTGTCTCCGCTTCACCGCGGCTCCCTCGGGCATTCGCGCTTCCCCGAAGTCGCGCCTCGCAGCCCTTCTTGCAGCCCGGTTATTAGCACCGGCTGCGTTCGCCTTCACCGCGGCTCTCGTGCCTTCAGTCGCCCCAGACGCTGCGCCTTTTTGGCCCGAAAGCGGCCCGGCCCTTATCACCAGCCGCGATCGATGTCCCCGCGCTGCGCCTTTCGGCCCGAATGCGGCCCGGCCCTTATCTCCGGTCGCGATCGATCTCACCGCCCTTATTCCTCCGTCTTCCTCCCCCCGTCTGTACAGCCAACGCGGCTGACTTTCTGCTCGCGTCGCTGACCGGCTTACCCGCCACCGAGGTAGAAAGAAGATAGCTGACTGCCGCTGATGGAGGCTTCGAGTTCAGGATGTCTTCTGCACTCCGGGTTCTCGATGCCTGCCGCGCGACGTGTCTTCCAGCAGGGTGATGAGGGTGGATGCCTCTCTTCGACGCCCGTTCTGTGGACGAAGCCGCCGTGGATATAAACTGCCGCAGGGTAAGAATCGGACTCGTCGCCACTGTTAAGTCTGTGTGTTCCAGTTGTATTAAGGTTAATTACTGACACAGACTACAAGAATAAAGTTCAACAGGTCTTTACTAGTTGGAGGTCAGGACTATACTAAATACAATATCACTACACAGTACTTATATACCGGTGGTCACCACCGGTATTACGTATACAGCAGCCAGAGAAAGTAGTACATCTCTTAAGGTGGAACAGGCTTAAGTTCTCTTAAGGTGGAATAGGTGACATACACCACATTCCCTACTTTTATACTCCATCCCCTAGTAATAAAGGCCAACATTCCATTTGCCTTCCTAATTACTTGCTAACTTTTTGTGTTTCATGTACGAGGACACCCAGATCCTTCTGTAGTCTCTCCATTTAAATAATATTTTGCTTTTCTATTCTTCCTCCCAAAGTGGATAACCCCACATTTCCCCACATTATACTCCATTTGCCAAATTCCTGCCCACTCACTTAACCTATCTATACCCCTTTGCAGACTTTGTGTCCTCCTCACAACTTGCTTTCCCACCTATCTTTGTATCGTCAGCAAATTTGGCTACAGCACACTCGGTCCCTTCATCCAAGTCATTAATGTAGATTGTAAATAGTTGAGGCCCCAGCACTGATCCCTGTGGTACCCCACTAGTTACAGTTTGCCAATAGAAAGTTGCAGCACGGAAGGAGGCCATTTCGGCCCATCGTGTCCGTGCCGGCCAACAAAGAGCAATCCAGCCTAATCCCACGTCCCAGCTCTTGGTCCATAGTCCTGCAGGTTACGGCACTTCAAGCGCACATCCAAGTACTTTTTAAATGTGGTGAGAGTTTCTGCCTCTCCCACCCTTTCAGGCAGTGAGTTCCAGACCCCCACCACCCTCTGGGTGAAGAAATTTCCCCTCAAATCCCTTCTAAACCCTCCACCAGTTACTTTAAATCTGTGCCCCCTGGTTTTTGACCCCTCTGCTAAGGGAAATAGGTCCTTTCTATCCACTTTATCTAGGCCCCTCATAATTTTATACACCTCAGTAAGGTCTCCCCTCAGACTCCTCTGTTCCAAGGAAAACAGACCCAGCCTATCAAATCTTTCCTCATAGCTAAGATTCTCTACTCCCGGGAACATCCTTGTACATCTCCTCTGTACCCTCACTAGTGCAATCACATCTTCCTGTTAACTGCACACATTAAGGGCTATTCAACTATGGGAGGCACATCAGGCAAGCACATGGCTGCATTCATTAAGGGCCCACTCCTGCCCTGGGAGTGTTTGACGGGACAGTGTAGCGGGAGCTTTACTCTGTATCTAACCCGTGCTGTATCTGCCCCGGGAGTGTCTGATGGGACAGTGTAGAGGGAGCTTTACAACCACAGGTTAATTGAGTGTTAATGGAAACAAGAGTTATGTAATGATTGTTAAAAATTGCAGGAAGCTACTTTAGAAGAAACCACTCTTCATTTATTGAGAAAGACGCAGAAAAATACTCCGATAATGTACAATTCGATTTGGTTTGAATGTTTGAAATAGCAGATTAAAAATTGTGAGTACAATGAAGTTTGCTTCCCGCTATTAATTACGAAGTACCTAAAATAATTCAACACTCCTCGTGATAAGAGCAGGGATTAATATTGTGGAGAATGTTTGAGGGAAAAACATCAGAAGCGAAATTGGTAAATTATAAATCTTTACATCAACATATGAGTGAACATTTCCAAGTCAGTCTGACTTGTCTTTCTTCCTGGACAGCAAAACCAATGTTTATTTCTGTTAAGTCATAGCTTTTCCTGCTTTTTGTTTATAGTTCAGTGACACAAATAGTGTGTATATTTGTAAATTGTAAAATAACAAAAATAAATCACATTTCTGCGACATTTTTTATGTCTTAAACGATTCAAGTTGTGGCTCGGAATCTGTACTCTTTTTTTCTCTTTCTTTCTTCTGTCTCCTCCTCTTCCTCATCCAGTTCTCATGTTTTCTTTCTTTCTTTCCTTCTTTCTTCTGTCTCCTCCTCTTCCTCCTCCAGTTCTCATTTTTTCCTTCCTTCTTTCCTTCTTCTTTCCTTCTTTCCTTCTTCTTTCCTTCTTTCCTTCTTCTTTCTTTCTTTCTTTCCTTCTTCTTTCTTTCTTTCTTTCCTTCTTCTTCCTTTCTTTCTTTCTTTCCTTCTTCTTTCTTTCCTTCTCTTTCTTTCTTTCCTTCTTCTTTCTTTCTTTCTTTCCCTCTTCTTTCTTTCTTTCTTTCCTTCTTCTTTCTATCTTTCTTTCCTTCTTCTTTCTTTCTTTCTTTCTTTCCTTCTTCTTTCTTTCTTTCTTTCCTTCTTCTTTCTTTCTTTCTTTCCTTCTTCTTTCTTTCTTTCCTTCTTCTTTCTTTCTTTCTTTCTTTCTTTCCTTCTTCTTTCCTTCTTTCTTTCTTTCCTTCTTCTTTCTTTCTTTCTTTCTTTCTTTCTTTCCTTCTTCTTTCTTTCTATCTTTCCTTCTTCTTTCTTTCTTTCTTTCCTTCTTCTTTCTTTCTTTCTATCTTTCCTTCTTCTTTCTTTCTTTCTTTCCTTCTTCTTTCTTTCTTTCTTTCCTTCTTCTTTCTTTCTTTCTTTCTATCTTTCCTTCTTCTTTCTTTCTTTCTTTCTTTCCTTCTTCTTTCTTTCTTTCTTTCTTTCTTTCCTTCTTCTTTCTCTTTCTTTCTTTCTTTCTTTCCTTCTTCTTTCTTTCTTTCCTTCTTCTTTCTTTCCTTCTTTCTTTCTTTCCTTCTTCTTTCTTTCTTTCTTTCCTTCTTCTTTCTTTCTTTCTTTCTTTCCTTCTTCTTTCTTTCTATCTTTCCTTCTTCTTTCTTTCTTTCTTTCTTTCTTTCCTTCTTCTTTCTTCCTTTCTTTCTTTCCTTCTTCTTTCTTTCCTTCTTTCTTTCTTTCCTTCTTCTTTCTTTCTTTCTTTCCTTCTTCTTTCTTTCTTTCTTTCCTTCTTCTTTCTTTCTTTCTTTCTTTCCTTCTTCTTTCTTTCTTTCTTTCTTTCCTTCTTCTTTCCTTCTTTCTTTCTTTCCTTCTTCTTTCTTTCTTTCTTTCTTTCCTTCTTCTTTCTTTCTTTCTTTCTATCTTTCCTTCTTCTTTCTTTCTTTCTTTCTTTCCTTCTTCTTTCTTTCTTTCTTTCTATCTTTCCTTCTTCTTTCTTTCTTTCTTTCCTTCTTCTTTCTTTCTTTCTTTCCTTCTTCTTTCTTTCTTTCTATCTTTCCTTCTTCTTTCTTTCTTTCTTTCTTTCCTTCTTCTTTCTTTCTTTCTTTCTTTCCTTCTTCTTTCTCTTTCTTTCTTTCTTTCTTTCCTTCTTCTTTCTTTCTTTCTTTCCTTCTTCTTTCTTTCCTTCTTTCTTTCTTTCCTTCTTCTTTCTTTCTTTCTTTCCTTCTTCTTTCTTTCTTTCTTTCCTTCTTCTTTCTTTCTTTCTTTCTTTCCTTCTTCTTTCTTTCTATCTTTCCTTCTTCTTTCTTTCTTTCTTTCCTTCTTCTTTCTTCCTTTCTTTCTTTCCTTCTTCTTTCTTTCCTTCTTTCTTTCTTTCCTTCTTCTTTCTTTCTCTTTCCTTCTTCTTTCTTTCTTTCTTTCCTTCTTCTTTCTTTCTTTCTTTCTTTCCTTCTTCTTTCTTTCTTTCTTTCCTTCTTCTTTCTTTCTTTCTTTCTCTTTCCTTCTTCTTTTTCTTTCTTCTTTCTTTCTTTCCTTCTTTCTTTCATTCCTTCTTTCTTTCTTTCCTTCTTCTTTCTTTCTTTCCTTCTTCTTTCTTTCTTTCTTTCCTTCTTCTTTCTTTCTTTCCTTCTTCCTTTCTTTCTATCCTTCTTCTTTCTTTCTTTCTTTCCTTCTTCTTTCTTTCTTTCTTTCCTTCTTCTTTCTTTCTTTCTTTCCTTCTTCTTTCTTTCTCTTTCTTTCCTTCTTCTTTCTTTCTTTCTTTCCTTCTTTCTTTCTTTCTTTCTTTCCTTCTTCTTTCTTTCTTTCTTTCTTTCCTTCTTCTTTCTTTCGTTCTTTCCTTCTTCTTTCTTTCTTTCTTTCCTTCTTCTTTCTTTCTTTCTTTCTTTCCATCTTCTTTCATTCTTTCTTTCCTTCTTCTTTCTTTCTTTCTTTCTTTCCTTCTTCTTTCTTTCTTTCTTTCCTTCTTCTTTCTTTCTTCTTTCTTTCTTTCTTTCTTTCTTTCCTTCTTCTTTCTTTCTTTCTTTCTTTCCTTCTTCTTTCTTTCTTTCTTTCTTTCTTTCTTTCTTTCTTTCTTTCTTTCTTTCTTTCCTTCTTCTTTCCTTCTTCTTTCTTTCTCTTTCTTTCCTTCTTCTTTCTTTCTTTCTTTCCTTCTTCTTTCTTTCTTTCCTTCTTCTTTCTTTCTTTCCTTGTTCTTTCCTTCTTTCCGTCTTCTTTCTTTCTTTCTTTCTTTCCTTCTTCTTTCTTTCTTTCTTTCCTTCTTCTTTCTTTCATTCTTTCTTTCTTTCCTTCTTCTTTCTTTCTTTCTTTCTTTCCTTCTTCTTTCTTTCTTTCCTTCTTCTTTCTTTCCTGCTTTCTTTCCTTCTTCTTTCTTTCTTTCTTTCCTTCTTCTTTCTTTCTTTCTTTCTTTCTTTCCTTCTTCTTTCTTTCTTTCCTTCTTCTTTCTTTCTTTCTTTCCTTCTTCTTTCTTTCTTTCTCTTTCCTTCTTCTTTTTCTTTCTTCTTTCTTTCTTTCCTTCTTTCTTTCATTCCTTCTTCTTTCTTTCTTTCCTTCTTCTTTCTTTCTTTCTTTCCTTCTTCTTTCTTTCTTTCTTTCCTTCTTCTTTCTTTCTTTCTTTCCTTCTTCTTTCTTTCTTTCTTTCCTTCTTTCTTTCTTTCTTTCCTTCTTCTTTCTTTCTTTCTTTCCTTCTTTCTTTCTTTCCTTCTTCTTTCTTTCTTTCCTTCTTCTTTCTTTCTTTCTTTCCTTCTTCTTTCTTTCGTTCTTTCCTTCTTCTTTCTTTCTTTCTTTCCTTCTTCTTTCTTTCTTTCTTTCTTTCCATCTTCTTTCATTCTTTCTTTCCTTCTTCTTTCTTTCTTTCCTTCTTCTTTCTTTCTTTCTTTCCTTCTTCTTTCTTTCCTTCTTTCTTTCCTTCTTCTTTCTTTCTTTCTTTCTTTCCTTCTTCTTTCTTTCTTTCTTTCTTTCCTTCTTCCTTTCTTTCTTTCTTTCCTTCTTCTTTCCTTCTCTTTCTTTCCTTCTTCTTTCTTTCTTTCTTTCCTTCTTCTTTCTTTCTTTCCTTCTTCTTTCTTTCTTTCCTTGTTCTTTCTTTCCTTCTTTCCGTCTTCTTTCTTTCTTTCTTTCTTTCCTTCTTCTTTCTTTCTTTCTTTCTTTCCTTCTTCTTTCTTTCATTCTTTCTTTCTTTCCTTCTTCTTTCTTTCTTTCTTTCTTTCCTTCTTCTTTCTTTCTTTCTTTCCTTCTTCTTTCTTTCCTGCTTTCTTTCCTTCTTCTTTCTTTCTTTCTTTCCTTCTTCTTTCTTTCTTTCTTTCTTTCCTTCTTCTTTCTTTCTTTCTTTCTTTCCTTCTTCTTTCTTTCTCTTTCCTTCTTCTGTCTCTCTTTCTTTCTTTCCTTCTATATTTCGTTCTTTCTTTCCTTCTTCTTTCTTTCTTTCTTTCCTTCTTCTTTCTTTCTTTCTTTCCTTCTTCTTCCTTTCATTCTTTCTTTCTTTCTTTCCTTCTTCTTTCTTTCTTTCTTTCCTTCTTCTTTCTTTTTCTTTCTTTCTTTCCTTCTTCTTTCTTTCTTTCCTTCTTCTTTCTTTCCTTCTTCTTTCTTTCTTTCTTTCCTTCTTCTTTCTTTCTTTCTTTCCTTCTTCTTTCTTTCTTTCCTCCTTCTTTCTTTCTTTCCTTCTTCTTTCTTTCTTTCTTTCCTTCTTCTTTCTTTCTTTCTTTCCTTCTTCTTCCTTTCTTTCTTTCCTTCTTCTTCCTTTCTTTCTTTCCTTCTTCTTTCTTTCCTTCCTTCCTTCCTTCTTTCCTTCCTTCTTTCCTTCCTTCCTTCCTTTCTTTCTTGTCTCCTCCTCCTGTTCTCTTTTTTCTCTTTCTTTCTGTCCTCTTCTGTCCTCTTCTTTCCACTTCTGTCCTCTTCTGTCCACTTCTGTCCTCTTCCTTCCTCTTCTGTCCACTTCTGTCCACTTCTGTCCTCTTCTTTCCTCTTCTGTCCTCTTCTTTCCACTTCTGTCCTCTTCTTTCCTCTTCTGTCCTCTTCTTTCCACTTCTTTCCACTTCTGTCCTCTTCTGTCCTCTTCTGTCCACTTCTTTCCTCTTCTGTCCTCTTCTTTCCACTTCTGTCCTCTTCTGTCCACTTCTGTCCTCTTCTTTCCTCTTCTGTCCACTTCTGTCCTCTTCTTTCCACTTCTGTCCACTTCTGTCCTCTTCTTTCCTCTTCTTTCCGCTTCTGTCCTCTTCTTTCCACTTCTGTCCTCTTCTGTCCTCTTCTTTCCACTTCTGTCCTCTTCTGTCCACTTCTGTCCTCTTCTTTCCTCTTCTGTCCACTTCTTTCCTCTTCTGTCCACTTCTGTCCTCTTCTTTCCTCTTCTGTCCACTTCTGTCCTCTTCTTTCCACTTCTGTCCTCTTCTGTCCTCTTCTTTCCGCTTCTGTCCACTTCTGTCCTCTTCTTTCCACTTCTGTCCACTTCTGTCCTCTTCTTTCCACTTCTGTCCTCTTCTGTCCACTTCTGTCCACTTCTGTCCTCTTCTTTCCACTTCTGTCCTCTTCTTTCCTCTTCTGTCCACTTCTGTCCTCTTCTTTCCTCTTCTGTCCGCTTCTTTCCACTTCTGTCCTCTTCTTTCCTCTTCTGTCCACTTCTGTCCTCTTCTTTCCACTTCTGTCCTCTTCTGTCCTCTTCTTTCCTCTTCTGTCCACTTCTGTCCTCTTCTTTCCTCTTCTGTCCGCTTCTTTCCACTTCTGTCCTCTTCTTTCCTCTTCTGTCCACTTCTGTCCTCTTCTTTCCACTTCTGTCCTCTTCTGTCCTCTTCTTTCCTCTTCTGTCCGCTTCTTTCCACTTCTGTCCTCTTCTTTCCTCTTCTGTCCACTTCTGTCCTCTTCTTTCCACTTCTGTCCTCTTCTGTCCTCTTCTTTCCACTTCTATCCTCTTCTGTCCTCTTTCTCTTTTTCTTTTTATTCCTCTTCCTCCTCCTCCTCCTCATCCGAGGTGGGTCTGTGAGGAGCCACTTGGTCCTGAGGAATCTGCAAGCCATGATGCTGTGCCATGTTGTGAAGTACACAGCAAACCACGATGCTTCTGGAGACCCTGGCTGCTGAGTACTGTAGGGCCCCACCTGATCTATCCAAGCATCTGAAGCGCATCTTCAGCAATCCGATGGTTTGCTCAATAATGCATCTGGTGGAAGTGTGGCTGGAGTTGTAGCACTCCTCAGCTTCGTTGGTTGGTCTCCTCAACGGCATCATTAGCCACGTCCTCAGGGGCTAGCCCTTGTCTCCAAGTAGCCATCTCTGAAGTTCGTCTGGCGGCCTGAATAGCGGAGGCACAGTAGACTGGCGCAGTATGAGGGAGTCATGGCAGCTGCCGGGGTACTTGGCACAAACATGCAAAATCTCCTTCTTGTGGTCACACACCAGCTGAACGTTAAGGGAGTGGAAGCCCTTGCGGTTGACAAAAACTCCTGGATTGCAATGGGGTGCCCTAAGGGCCACATGTGTGCAGTCAATGATGCCCTGCACCCTTGAAAAGTCTGGTTTGACTCAGCGCTCACACAGGTACTTCTGGCTTCAGGCCAGAGCTTTGCAGTTGGATTTAACTTTCAGTGCCATAGCCTTGAGTCGCCACATATAATGGGGACTGCAATGGGTGGAAACATTGGCTTACTGCATTGCATTCAAAGGGCTCAGAGACGCCTTGAGAGAGTGCCAGTCATGGCCAGATGGAGAAGGGCCAACAGGCATCAGCACAGGAGGCCTTACCCACCCAGGGTATACCGCCAGCAGTTCTCATATCTGAACATGTCTGAGGAGCACTGTGTTCGGAGGCTGCAATTCAGAAGGGAGGTGGTCACTGAGATCTGCCACTTGCTTCACAGAGATCTGCAGCCACAGCTGAGGAGTAGGATGTCTCTGTCGGTGGCAGTGAAGGTGACAGTGGCTCTCAACTTCTATGCCACTGGCTCCTTCCAATCCGCTACTGGGGACATTGCTAACATCTCCCAGTTCGCAGTACATTGCTGCATCTGCCAGGTGACCAATGCCCTTTTCAGAAGGAGACGTCAGTACATCTCCTTCCCCATGACCCTGGACAAGCAGCAAGAGCGTGCAATGGGATTTGGAGGAATAGCCGGCTTCCCCATGGCCCAGGGCGCCATTGACTGCACGCATGTGGCTTTGCGGGCACCTCTACAGAATGCCGAGGATTACCGCAACCGGAAGGGCTACCATTCACTCAACGTCCAGTTGGTGTATGACCACAGGCAGCTCATACTAGCTGTCAATGCCCGCTTTCCAGGCAGCAGCCACGATGCCTTCATCCTGCGCCAGACTTCTGTGGCAGACATTTTCGAAGCCCAGGCTCACCCATGAGGATGGCTTCTCGGGGACAAAGGCTATCCTTTGTGCACCTGGCTAATGACCCCGCTCCGTGCACCCAGCACCCCTGCTGAAGAGCGATAATGACAGCCATCAAGCTACCAGGAACATCATTGAGCACACAATCGGCGTGCTCAAGCAACGGTTCCGCTGTCTGGATCGTTCCGGAGGAGCCCTACAGTACTCGCCTGAGCGAGTCTCCCATTTTGTTGTAGTGTGCTGCATGCTGCACAACCTGGCTATCCTCAGGACTCAGCCACTGCCAGCAGACATTGGAGGACCACCAGAGGAGGATGAGGAGCACCAAGATGGGAGGGAGGCACAAAGTGCAAGGGCTGTCCGTCGGCAGCTTATTGCAACTCAGTTCTAGGCCCCCTCTCAGGGAATGGCTTGTGCCAATGAAAGAACATGAATGGAGCCGCTCCGCAAGCCCTCAGCCGGTCAAGGCAACAAATAGTTCAAACTGCAAACATGGACAATGTGATTAAATAAAACTTTTTACTGTGCAAACTCTGTGCCCTTCCCGCATGACAAACTAATTCAGATAAACCCCCCAAAAAACAAACAGTCAGAGACATAACTGGCTCTCACAACCTTCAGAAAATGAAAAAAACAGTTAAACAAAAATAACCATGATCTTCGGCCTTCATACAAAAAACAAACACTACAGTCTCAGCCTTCATAAAAAACAAACACAACAGTCTCAGCCTTTATAAAAAACAAACACAACAGTCTCGGCCTTCATAAAAAACAAACCTTCTCGGCCTTCATATATAAAAAAACCTTCTCGGCCTTCATATATTAAAAAAAGCCTTCTCGGCCTTCATATATAAAAAAAACATTTGGCCACACCTTCTACTTTTTCCCCTGCGAGGGTGACCCACCTCGCTTCCGCGAGTGGCCCTTTCCCGCCCTGCAGCTCCTCCTCAATGGGACCCCAGTGGCTGCAGCTAGGCTGGGGAAGGCTGCTGAGAGTCAGATAGTGAGACGGCAGATGCCCTTGGGGGACGGCCTGGACCAGCTCTGGGCCTGGAGGGCCCGGCTGCTGACTGCTCCAACTCTGCTTGGGTGGCAGTAGTCTGTCCTACGGGTGGTGGCAGCTGCAGTGGAGGAGAGACAGTGTTGGCTGCAGGAATGCTGCCAACCTGACAGAGCACAGGCATTCCCTGGTCGGCTGATACACTGGCACTCGCACGGGCCAGCACTACAGCATGCGCAGCAATCTGCTGAAGCACAGACTGCTGGGCTGCTGTGATGCGGCGAGGGTCCCGGCGATGCCTGGCCAATCCAGCAAGGGTGGCAGCAGTTAGTGCCCTTGTGGCCCTGATCTGTGTCTGCATCAGACCAGCCAGTGAATGCACGACTGAGCACTTGGCTGGAAGCCGCCTGTGCTGCCGCGAAGTCCTGAAGACTCCTTGCCTGTGCTGCACTGAATTCTTGCAGACTCCTGGCCTGTGCTGCCCTGAATTCCTGAGCACTCCTTGCCAGTGACTCTATGGAGTCAGGCATCCTTGCCACTGCAGCCATGAGCTCAGTGTGCCTGTGCTCAGCCTGGGCGCCCATTTCACCAAGGAGCCACACCTCCTCTGCGCTCACCGTAGCAGGACTGGAGGCCGCACTCACCCTCTGGGGAGAAGGCCGACGAGCTTCCCCGCCCCTCCCGCATTGCTGCAGCCCGCTGGGCCCCGGAGCTTCACTCTCCTCAGACCCTTCCCCCCCTGCTCCCCTCCAGGGAAGACATGTCCCCATCATGTCCATGGGCTGCCTCGGCTGAGGGTGGCACTGATGGGCTTCCTCTTCCTCCTCCTCGAATTCAGAATCGCTGACAGTGGCAGCTTGAGGGCCCGCCTCCTCACCTGGTGATTCAGCATCTGAAAGCAGGGAGGCACAAGAGTTGCTTTAGAGTGAGGAGAGGGCGGCAGCGAGGGAGGCATGAGTGCTGCTATGCACTGCATTGGTTCGATAGTGGCAAAAGATGCTGGTGTGAGGCACAAGTGGAAAGAGAGAGGTCAAAAAGGTGATGACCTTACCATTGCTGTGCAGAACAGGGTCGGCATCTCCACTGGCGACGGGGCCAATCAGCCGGCCTGCCATAATGCGCTCCACATGCTGCTCCAGGTCGCTGAGCTCTTTGAGGTCAGGATGGCCTCTTCCGGTCCGTCGCTGCTGCCTGCGATTGTGGGCCAGCTTGCCCTGCAAGAGAAAGGACGGCCTCTAAGTACAGTGTCAAGCCCTGATCTTGCCTGCACTGCCTCCCATGGTGGAACAGCCCTGACAGTGTCAAGCCCTCATCTTGCCTGCACTGCCTCTCATGGTGGAATAGCCCTGACAGTGTCAAGCCCTCATCTTGCCTGCACTGCCTCCCATGGTGGAATAGCCCTGACAGTGTCAAGCTCTGATCTTGCCTGCACTGCCTCCCATGGTGGAATAGCCCTGACAGTGTCAAGCCCTCATCTTGCCTGCACTGACTCCCATGGTGGAATAGCCCTGACAGTGTCAAGCCCTGATCTTGCCTGCACTGCCTCCCATGGTGGAATAGCCCTGACAGTGTCAAGCCCTCATCTTGCCTGCACTGACTCCCATGGTGTAATAGCCCTGACAGTGTCAAGCCCTCATCTTGCCTGCACTGCCTCCCATGGTGGAATAGCCCTGACAGTGTCAAGCCCTGATCTTGCCTGCACTGACTCCCATGGTGGAATAGCCCTGACAGTGTCAAGCCCTGATCTTGCCTGCACTGCCTCCCATGGTGGAATAGCCCTGACAGTGTCAAGCCCTGATCTTGCCTGCACTGCCTCCCATGGTGGAATAGCCCTGACAGTGTCAAGCCCTGATCTTGCCTGCGCTGACTCCCATGGTGGAATAGCCCTGACAGTGTCAAGCCCTCATCTTGCTTGCACTGCCTCCCATGGTGGAATAGCCCTGACAGTGTGTAAAGTGCTGAATGTGCAAGTGATTTTCATGAGAGTCCCATAGCTGTTGGATGAGGGCTGGGCATTGGGGCTTTCAGGTCCCTTTGGCCATAAAGTGAGGTGCACATGCAGGGATGAGGAGGATACTGGAAAGGGTACTCACCCTGACAACCAGAGTGAGGTCGTTGAACTTTTTCTGGATTGCACAGGAGTCCTGGCAACCATGTTGTTGGAGGTCACCCTGTTTGCCACCTCCCTCCAGGCTTTTCTATACTCGCTGGGCAGCGGCCTCCTGCCACTATCAGGGAAGAGGACAAGTCGCCTGCGCTCCACTGCGCCAACCAGTAGCCTCAGGGCACCCTCGCTGAAGTGCTGCGCTCGCTCCCTAGCCTTCTCCATAGTCGTGGGCGTTGAAATGTTGAAGCAGCTATGTTCAGGGCTTGATTCAGGGCTGCAGTGTGCAGGGCGTGGCAGCCAAACAAGTCCACCCTCCCCCTTTAAGAGCTGACCGGCGCCAGCGTGTCTGCCTTCAATCAGCAACTCGCCGCACCTGCGCTGCACCCGCCCTTGGTGGTAGCGCCTCGGCACGCCGGCTTAGCGCCTTATGATAGTCGTGCATCGCCTGCTTTAGCGCAGCAGCAACCTCTTGGGGCGATGCAACTGAATATCGGCGAAGGTGGCGCTAAGTTGCGCCGGGCGCTAAATTTAGCGAACGCCCAGCTGTAACGCCCCAAACGTGGCTATACTGAATTTCTAGGCCTATATTTCTAGAATTGTCTCAGAGTAATTCTGTATAGAACCCACAAATTCTGTACATTCTTTTGTAAGGAGTTGCAGAATTCTGGGGGGTATTCCGGACCCTCATAATATCTGGAAGGTTACAGTCTAGTTCAACTTATTAAAAGTACTATCCGGAGGACGGTAACATCTTTAGGTGGTCCTTTCCTTTAGGGAGAGATAGCCTGAACCTTTAGACCCATTTAAGCATCTTATGGAATTCGGCTATCTCTAACTTAAGTTGCGGGTGAACATCTGGGGAATACGCCTGATCTGGAATAGCCCAAAAGGGCTAGGACTGTAATTATCCCTTCAAGCTATGCCTCCTGGGTGGTGCAGGAAAGTGCCAAGGGCCTGCGGTTCACAGCTCAGGGAAAATGTTTGCGCTTACGGCAGTAGAAGTGCAGGGAACCGGGTTACAGAGAGGCATAGAGGTCCTAGGGAAAGCCGTGATAAAGGCGAGTGATTTACAGTCCAAGGGGCGAGCATGTGACATGCTGGCTCAGGACTTGATTGACAGTGTTGAATCAGACATTGAAGACATCAGGTTTGGGATGGTGCCCTGGCATGCGCAGAAGGAAGTCAGCAGTCTCAATCTGATTAACTGGGAGGAAGATAGACAGGGGCTCTTGGTAACCCGACCAGCAGGTGGGGGGGCTGTGGATGCATTTAGATTTCTAATGATGATGTCACGGGGCACAAGAATGGGACATATCGGGGGGGTGTAAAGTAGAGTCTCTGGGAGTGGTACACTGGCTCGGCCTCCACTGGAGTATTGTGTCCAATTCTGGGCACCGCACTTTAGGAAGGATGTGAAGGCCTTAGAGAGGGTGCAGAAAGGATTTACAAGAATGGTTCCAGGGATGAGAGCCTTCAGTTAGTGGATAGAAGGTTGAGGGGAGATTTGATAGAGGTGTTCAAAATCATGAGGAGTCTAGACAGAGTATATAGAGAGAAACTGTTCCCATTGGTGGAAGGGTCGAGCACCAGAGGACACAGATTTAAGGTGATTGGCAAAAGAACCAAAGGCGACATGAGGAAAAACTTTTTTACACAGTGAGTGGTTAGGATCTGGAATGTACTGCCTGAAAGGGTGGTAGAGGCAGATTCAATCATGGCTTTCAAAAGGAAATTGGATATGTACCTGGAATAAAAATATTTGCAGGGCTACGGGGAAAGGGCGGGGGAGTGAGACTAGCTGAAGTGCTCTTGCAGAGAGCTGGCACGGGCTCGACAGGCTGAATGGCCTCCTTCTGTGCTGTAACCATTCTATGATTCCAAGCTTATATTGTGGTTAATAACAGACACACCCTGTTCTTTCCCCTGATCTGATTACAGATTCCAACCAGTCAATTCAGTGAATAGAATGTCTTATCAGTGTTGCCATGGCGACCTGTCTGCAGTGAAAAGCCTGTTTGAGTTTCTAACTCAGACTAAACTTCTCTTTCCCATAATACACATTATATCAGACATTTGATGTCAATGTATTTCAGACATGTTGGCCTAGAAATTCAGTCTGGACACTTTTGGGGCGCTAAAGTCGGGCGTTCGCTAAAGTTAGCGCCCGCCGGAAAGTGTAGGCCACATCGTCGAAATTCAGTAGAGTTGGCCAAGAGTTTGGCCGAGCGCTGAAACTGGCGTTGCAATGCTCTCTTCAGGCGCTAAGCCGGCGATGCGGCCTGATAACGCCGAGGCCGGGCGCAGCGCAGGTGCGGTCATGTTTTGATTGACAGCAGACACCCTGACGCCGGCCAGCTCTTAAAGGGGGAAGGGTCGACTTTGACTGCTGCCACGCCCTGCATACTGGAGTCCTGCAGCTAGGCCTCAACACTGCTGGTGGGCCAAAATAGCGCCTGGAGCCATGGAGAGGGCCCGTGAACGAGCGCAGCGCTTCTCAGAGCATGCTCTGAGGGTGCTGATTAATGGTGTCGAAAACAAAAGAGAGATCTTGTGCCCGGACAGTGGCAAGAAGGCTCCCAGGAGCCAGTACAGGAAAGCCTGGAGGAAAATCGCCCGCAGGGTGTCATCCACCTGCGATGTCCCCAGGAGTGCGGACCAATGCCGCAAGAAGTACAACGACCTCACTCGGATGGTGAAGGTGAGTACCCTTTCCAGTGTCCTCCTCATCCTTGCACGTGCACCTCACATTATGGGCAAAGGGATCTCAAAGGACTAATGGGCAGCCCTCCTCCCGCAGCAATGGCACTGGCATGATCATCAATAGCACTTTCTGCACTTAACACACTGGCCAAGCTATTCGACCATGGGAGGCAGTGCACACAGCAACAGGGCACCACACTGGCCAAGCTATTCGACCATGGGAGGCAGTGCACACAGCAACAGGGCACCACACTGGCCAAGCTATTCGACCATGGGAGGCAGTGCACACAGCAACAGGGCACCACACTGTACTTAGAGGCCATCCTTTCTCTTGCAGGCCAAGCTGGCGCGGAATTTGAGGAGCCAGTCTGTCACCGGTGGAGGCCGTCCCGAGTACCAGGCGCTCAGTGAGCTGGAGGAGAGCGTGGCTCGACTCATGCGTGACCGGGTGACTGGCCCTGTTGCGATCGGAGATGCGGACCCTGTACTGGGACCCACTGGTAAGGACATGACCGGTTGGACCTCTGTCGTTGCCCTTGCGCTTCAGATCTACATCCTTTCGCACTGACCGACAAATGCGCATAATGCCACCAGTCAGGCCTCCCTCGCTGACGCCCTGTCCTCACTCTAAAGCTACTCTTGTGCCTTCCTGCTTTCAGCTGGTGAGGAGGAGGTGGTCCCTGAAGCTCAGAGTGCCAGGCCCTTGGAGGAGGAGGACGACGAGGACCAGGAGGAAGGCGGCACATCGGGGGAACCCTCATCCGCGCCAGGGGATGGCAATGGAGGGAAGACGTCTGGCCTGCAGGAGAGCCAGGGGGAAGTGTTGCAGGGGAGGGCAGATCCTGGGCCCAGTGGGCTCGAGGCACGCGGGAAGGGTCGGCCAGCTCGGCGGCCTTCTCCCCAGAGGGAGAGTCCGCCCTCCAGTCCGGAGACGGTCCTCGCCCAGGAGGTGCGCCTCCTCAATGAGATGTCGACGGCGTCTGAGCGGCGCCACCAGGAGTTCATGGGGGTTGTGCAACAGATGCCTCAGGCCATTGAGTCCCTGGCTCATAGTGTGGTCGCTTTCGGGGAATCACAGGCCAGGGGGGTCGAACAACTCACGGCAGCGCACGACAGGGGTGTCCAGCAACTCGCGGCAGCCCAGGACGCGACTCGCGAGACGAGTGGTGCCGTCCAGACACTGGCAGAGCTGATGCGGGCACATACCAGGGCAGTTCGGGCACTCACTTCTGCCACACTCGCTGTGGCGCGGAAGCATCGCCAGGGCATCCGCCGCCCTGCTGCAGCACAGCGGTCTGGCCTCCACCAGATTGCTGCGCTTGCTGCACTGCCAGCCCGGCCGAGTGCCAGTGTCTCTGGCGAGCAGCGCGCGCCTGCCATCAGCCAGCTTGCCCCCATTGGTGCAGCCGACACTGCCACTCCCCCAGCCAAGGTGCGACGAGCTGCTGCTGAGACTGATGCTGGCCAGCCACAGCTGCAGCAGTCAGCAGCCGGCCCCTCCCGGGCCGGGCCTCGTCTAGGCCGACCCCCAAGGGCATCTGCCGACACGCATTGTGGCCCTCATGAGCCTTCCCCCAGCCTTGCCACACCCGCAGGGCCCAGGTTGAGGCAGAGCAGCAGGTCGGGCAGGGGCCAGAGAAGCCTGTCTAAGGACTCGCCCTCTCGGCACACCCATTAGAGTGTGGTGATAGCGGTTTTTTTTATATTGGGGGGCTTGTGTTCTGGGGGGGCATTATTTTGGTAAGTCCGAGGATCAAGGCATTTTTTGTTTTTATGGGGGTGTTTGTGTTGTGGAGGGGGGGGCTTATTTTTGTAAGGCCGATGATGAAGGCCATTTGGATGGGCAAGTTTTGTTAGTCCTCCCCAGGTTTTGGGAGTGACAGATGTTTTTGACTGTTTTTTGGGGGTCTTGTCTGTTTTTCTGTTTCATGTGGGAAGGGCCCTGAGTTTGTGAAATAAAGCTTTTTATTTATTCAGCATGTCCACGTCTCAGGTTTCAAGTGGTTGTTGCGTTAACCGGCTGAGGGCTTGCGGTGCGGCTGCCTTCAGGTGCGTTCATTGCCACAGCCCATTCCCTGACAGGGGGGCCTAGAAGTGTCGATCAATAAGCCCCCGGCGGACGGCCCTTGGACCTTGTGGCTCCCTCCTGGGCTGGTACTCCTCCTCCTCCTCCTCCTCCTCATGGTCCTCCTGCTCGTCCTCCTGAGGTGGTGGTGCAATGTCAGGTGGCAGTGCCTGAGTCCTGCGGATAGCCAGGTTGTGCAGCGTGCAGCACACGACGACGAACTGGGAGACTCTATCCGGCGAATACTGTAGAGATCCACCGGAACGATCCAGGCAGCGGAACCGTTGCTTGAGGACGCCTATCGTTTGCTCTATGATGTTCCTTGTGGCTTGATGGCTTTCGTTGTATGCCTCCTCCGCTGGGGTCCTGGGCGCGTGGAGCGGGGTCATGAGCCATGTACACAAAGGGTAGCCCTTGTCCCCGATAAGCCATCCCCTTGGTGGAGGCTGTGCCTCGAACATGTCAGCCACAGTAGTCTGGCGCAGGATAAATGCATCGTGGCTGCTTCCTGGGAAGCGGGCATTGACAGCTAGGATACGCTGCCTGTGGTCACACACCAGCTGTACATTTAGGGAATGGTAGCCCTTCCGGTTGCGGTAATCCTCGGCATTGTGGATAGGTGCCCGCATAGCCACATGCGTGCAGTCAATGGCGCCCTGCACCATGGGGAAGCGCACGATCCTGGCAAATCCAACTGCACACTGCTCCTGCCTCTGTCGGGTCATGGGGAAGGAGATGAATTGGTGTCTCCTCGCGAAAAGTGCATCGGTGACCTGCCGGATGCAGCGATGCGCGGCGAACTGGGAGATGTTCGCTATGTCCCCAGCAGTGGCTTGGAAGGAGCCGCTTGCATAAAAGTTCAGAGCCACCATGACCTTCACTTCCACCGAGAGAGACGTCCTGCACATCAGCTGTGGATGCAGATCTCTGTGAAGCAGCTGGCAGATCTCTGCAACCACCTCCCTTCTGAAGCGCAGCCTCTTAACACAATGCGCCGCAGTCATGGTGAGATAGGACACCTGCTGCCGGTATTCCCTGAGTGGGTAAGGCCTACGTTGCCGACGCCTGATGGCCCCTCTGCGTCTAGGCATGGCTGGCCCTCTCTCACAGCGTCTGCGAGCCCTTCGCACATAATGCTGCAACTGAGGGTTGGACCCCCATACAGCCCCCATAATAAAGTTGAAAACAGTGAAATCAAATGAATCAAATGTCAAAGCACTGGCCAGAAGCCAAAAATACCTCTCCTATGTTGTCCCAAATCAGTAAGCTCTGTCCCTTGGTCTCTGTCCAGAAATCCAAAGCAGTAAAGTCATTGCAGCAAAATGGCTGGGCTTTATAGGTCAGTGTAAGTGCCCTTTAATTAGCACTCCCCGAGGCCCACAGGGCCTCTGTTGCGTTCCACTTCACAGTTCTTAGCAGCGCCATGCCCACATTGGGCGGGCGCCACTGAATTTCCGGTTTGGGGTGCACAAACAGCGTTGCACGACGAGATGACGTCATAAGCTGCGTGCGCAGCTGAGCGGGCGCAAACACTTTGCGCCGGCGCTAAATGTCAACTGAATTTGGGCGTTGGCGCAGATCGGTCTGCGCCCGGGCGCTAAGTGCCTAGCGCTGGAAATATACCCCTCTTATGGCGTTACCGGCTGGCGCAACCAACTGAATTTCTAGGCCGTTATGTTAATATCTCTAAAATCTACAGGGAGATCAGATACACAAATCTTTAAAAGTTGGGGGACAAGTTTATAAAGTAATTTAAAAATGTTACCCGAGGTTTTTTATAAATGGGGTGCAGAAAACAAAACCATCGGTTCGACTGCAGTTAGAATAAGTGTTGGGCATCTTACACTAGGAAGGATGTTGGGGCCACAGAGAGGCTGCAGAATAAATTAATGGAGGTTATACCACGGATGAGAGGCTTTAGTTATCAGAGAATCATACAGTACAAAAGGTGGCCATTCGGCCCATCATGCTTATGTTAGCTCTTTGGGAGAGCTATCCCATTAGTCCCACTCCATTGCTCTTTCCCCATATCCCAGTAAATGTTTTCCCTTCAAATATTTATCCAATTCCCTTTTGAAAGTTACTCTTGAATCTGCTTCCTCCACCCTTTCAGGCAGTGCATTTCAGATCATAATAACTCACTGGGTAAAGAAATGTTTCCTCATGATGACCTGTCTGCAGTGAAGCGCCTGTTTGAGTTTCTAACTGAGGAGAACTTCTCTTTCCCAGGAGGAGAGACGAGAGAAACTGGGGCACTTCTCATTAGAATAAAGCAGGATGAGAGGAGATGTGAGCGAGGTGTTTAAACTTGATCAACGACACCGATCAAAATATCAGAGAGACTCCCTGTCCTTCAGGACCTGTGTCCAGGGAAGAAGCTGATGGGTTTATCAGATCATCTTTGGGTTAAATATTGTGCTCGTGGAGCTGAGCCCCTAGTGTCAGCATTTAACACTCTCCAGTTGGGTACAGCACGGGTTAGACACAGAGTAAACCCATCAGCCGCTCCCCGACACATACCGAGGGACAGGGAGTGTCCGGGACAATGACATTTCTCACTCAATAAGGTATAAATTGATCCTGTACCTCTCCCCATTAATCCTGGGCTCCACACGGGGCGAATCCTGCTCCTGTTTCCCTTCCAGTAACAGTACTGAGCTAAACCCAGCCTTTAATGAGCAGAGCTGAGGGAGGTTGGTTGCTAGGCACTGCAGTGATGTCATAAAGCAGGGCCATTCAGCCCAGCTGGTCGTCTCCTTGATCCTTTAAATGTCGAGAGCCGGGACACCCTGTCTCCAAACACATCCCACCTGTTCATCCTGAGAATCCCCGGGGAAGGCCCAAGGCCCAGAGTGTGGAACACAACCAAGGGGGAAAGAGGAGGAGAACCAGGACACCCTTCAGCTCCACAATACAACAGAGGGACTTTGGCCTAGAAATTGGAGATCACTAAAAACCTGCCGGTGCCACCGTGGGCTGGAGTTAATGGCTGCCGAAATTGGTGGCGTTGGCAGGACCGGTAAATTGGTGTTGGCTGCTAATTAATATTAGCCCAGCACTAAACTTAACGTGTGTGGTGATTATTCTTTATGTTTAGTAAGAAGTATTGTGATTGGTTGTTTGTTTCCTGCCTTGGGATATATGCTGTAATCTCATTGGTAGTTGATGTCATGTATTTTTTTTTTTAAATACATGACATCAACTACCAATGAGATTACAGCATATATCCCAAGGCAGGAAACAAACAACCAATCACAATACTTCTTACTAAACATAAAGAATAATCACCACAATGTGCAAGGCCGTTTTCATGGCATTAGTCCCAGCAGGATGCCCCAAAGTAGCGTGGCCGTAGCGTCATTGCAGCAAGGACAGCTTTCTCTTAAAGCAAGGCTGTTATTTTAGAAAGCAGTGCGGTCCCTTAACGGGGTACTGCCTTCTAAAATGAGAAAAACCAAAATTAATTAAAAATAGGCAGTTTTTAGTTCTTACAGCGCAACTGCCTTCTGAAAATTCCCAAGTGGCAGTCTACAGCTTTTCATGCTGAATTGCGTTCCGAAACTAAAAAATGGGAAAAGTGCTATTCATTAACACAAATGGCTCAGCAAGCCAGGGAAGGGTCTTGCATGCAGCACTCCAGCTTTGTGCAGGGGGTCAACACTGCAAGACAGGCCCTCTACCCACAGGGGCCACAGGAGGCTCTCCAGAAAGAAGGATGTGGGACCAGATCACCAAGGCCGTCACTGCCACCTGGCTCCAGTGTCCAAAGTAGCTTCATGACCTTAGACCACTGATCAAGGTCAGTGAATGCATCTTCAAAAGCCATCTCCTACCAACTGCACCACAAGCCTCACACACTTCTCAATGCATGGCTCCACCCCACCCCCATCACTCACCTACCAACAATCTGTACCAAACACGAGGCACACCTCCCATTCCTAACTTCACCTCACCCCCTTGGAGGAGTTGGCGCTGGCCATTCTTGACAGGGGCATGGCTGAGCCCTTGGCCAGTGGCGGGGCTGAAAGGATACAAAATGCTGGTATTGTCATACATTATCCTCCTTCTCGCATGCACCTCTTGCTTTCCCGTCCTTCCCTCACCACATCTTCACCCTTGTGCCTTTCTCATTTCACACACCCAAAAAATGCAGACTGCGCAGCTAGTGGCTGACCAAGAAGAGGGAGCAGAGAGTGAAGAAGAATAAAGGGCGTCACTCAATTTCACACTCCCAGCCACCAACTCCTCAAGGTCAACCAGCAAGGCCATTTGCATTGTCCCCCACTGAAAGTCAGCAGCCTTCCACCAATCATGCTGCAGCCATTGGAGCAGGCAAAGGCACTAAGCGAATGCATAAGGGTGATGAGTTGATTTCTTGATGTCATATTGGATGGATAGATGTATAAAGTTGGATTGGAAAGTTAGCTCTGTGGTGGCTTTTACTTCAGCATTGTGGCCAAGAGGACGCTGTGGTCAGTAACAGAGGTAAGGTAAGGTGAGACCAATGTTGAAAGGGGAATTGGGTTTGTGGTCATAGAAACATAGAAGATAGGAGTAGGAGTAGGAGTAGGCCATTCGGCCCCTCGAGCCTGCTCCGCCATTTAATGAGATCATGGCTGATCATCCAAATTCAGTACCCTGTCCCTGCTTTCTCCACATATCCCTTGATCCCTTTAGCCTTAAGAAATATATCTAACTCCTTCTTGAATATATTTAATGAATTGGCCTCAACTGTCTTCTGTGGTAGAGAATTCCACAGGTTCACCACTCTCTGGGTGAAGAAATTCCTCCTCATCTCAGCCCTAAATGGCTTACCCCTTATCTTTAGCCTATGACCCCTGGCCTGGACTCTCCCGCCATTGGGAACATCCTTCCTGCATCTAGTCTGTCTAGTCCTGTTAGAATTTTATAAGCTTCAATGAGATCCCCTCTCATTCTTCTAAACTCTAGCAATTATAAACCTAATCGACCCAATCACTCTTCATACGTCATACCTACCATCCCAGGTGTCAGTCTGGTGAATCTTTGCTGCACTCCCTCCATGGCAAGAACATCCTTCCTCAGATAAGGCGACCAAAACTGCACACAATACTCAAGGTGTGGTCTCACCAAGGCCCTGTACAACTGCAGCAAGACATCCTTGCTCCTGTACTCGAATCCTCTCGCTATGAAGGCCAACATACCATTTGCCTTCTTAACTGCCTGCTGCACCTGCATGCTTACCTTCAGTGACTGGTGCAAAAGGACACCCAGATCTCGTTGCACTTCCCCTTTTCCCAATCTCTTGCCGTTCAGATAATAATCTGCCTTCCTGTTTTTGCCACCAAAGTGGATAACCTCACATTTATCCACATTATACTGCATCTGCCAGGCATCTGCCCAATCACCCAACCTGTCCAAATCATATTGGAGTTTCTCTGCATCCTCCTCACAGCACACACGCCCACCCAGCTTTGTGTCATCTGCAAACTTGGAGATATTAGATCTAGATCCCTCATCTAGATCATTAATATATATTGTGAATAGCTGGGGTCCAAAGACCGATCACTGCGTTACCCCGCCAGTCACTGCCTGCCACTCGGAAAAAGACCCATTTATTTCAACTCTTTGCTTCCTGTCTGCCAACCAGTTCTCTATCCAAGTCAGTACCTTACCCCCAATCCCCTGTGCTTTAACTTTGCACGCTAATCTCTTATGCGGGACCTTATCGAAAGCCTTCTGAAAGTCCAAATACACCACATCGACTGGTTCTCCCTTATCTATTCTACCAGTTACATCCTCAAAAAATTCCAGTAGCTTAGTCAAGCACGATTTACCTTTTGTAAATCCATGTTGACTTTGTCTGATCCTGTCACTGTTTTCCAAGTGCTCTGGTATTACAGCTTTTATAATGGACTCTAGCATTTTCCCCACTACCGATGTCAGGCTATAATTCCCCGTTTTCTCTCGACCACCTTTTTTAAATAGTGGGGTTATATTAGCTATCCTCTAATTCATGGGAACTGTTCCAGGGTCTATAGAATTTTGGAAGATGACCAGCAATGCATCTACTATTTCTAGGGCCATTTCCTTAAGTACCCTAGGATGTAGATTATCAGGCCCTGGGGATTTATCGGCCTTCAATCCTGTCAATTTCCTGAACACCATTTCCCTACAAATACTGATTTCATTCAGTTCCTCCCTCTCATTAGACCCTATGTTCCCCGACATCTCTGGGGGGTTATTTGTGTCCTCCTTTCTGAAGACAGAACCAAAGTATGTATTTAATTGGACTGCCATTTCTTTGTTCCCCATTATAAATTCCCCTGATACTGACTGCAAGGGACCTACGCTTGAATTCACCAATCTTTTTCTCTTCATATATCTATAGAAGCTTTTACAGTCAGTTTTTATGTTCCCTAAAAGCTTACTCTCGTACTTTATTTTCCCCCTCTTAATTAATCCCTTTGCTGAATCCTAAACTGCTCACAATCCTCAGGTTTGCTGCTTTTTCTGGCCAATTTATATGTCCTCTCATTGGATCTTATGCTATCCCTAATTTCCCTTGGTAGCCACGGTTGAGCCACCTTTTTTGTTTTATTTTATGCCAGACAGGGATGAACAAATTCTGTAGTTCATCCATGCGATCTTTAAATGTTTGGATGTTTGTATACAACTCCCACTAATGTTTTCTGCCCCTTGGTATTTCTCAGCTCTACCCATACAGATTCCACATCATCAGAGTTAATATCTTTCCTTACTATTGTGTTAATCTCCTCTTTAACCAGCAATGCTACCCCACCTCCTTTTCCCTTTCGCCTGTCCTTCCTGAATATTGAATATCCCTGGATGTTGAATTCCCAGCCTTGGTCACCCTGGAGCCATGTCTCCGTAATCCCAATTAGATCATATCTGTTTACATCTATTTGCGAAGCTAATTCATCCACCTTATTACAAATGCTCCTCGCATTAAGACACAAAGGCCTAGAAATTCACTATGGCCCCGCCAGCTGGCTAGCGCCCAAAAGTTAGCGCTGGGCGCGGAGCCAGTTGCGACCGTCAGATATTCAGTTTTTGCGCCCCAAGTCGGAACCGGGCGCTATTCCAGGGTGTGCCCGCCCCCGCTTGGGGCGCTGAAACTGAATTTCAGCGCTCTAGGTGCCGCTGCGACACCCGATGCGGTGCGGCAGGCTGCGGTACTGCAGGCCTCCTCCTTCTCTTAAGGTGGAGGTGCCTGCAACGGGGAAATCGCCGCTGGATTGTGCCGGCAAATGAGCCCGGCACCACGGAGAAGTGCCAGGCTCGCGGAAAGCAGCCGGCAATGCCGCGGGGGGGGGTGGTGGTGGAGGAGGCCGGGGAAGGAGGTGCGGGCATGCGGCTGCCGAAAAAGCGGCCGGCCGCACCTCCACCTTTATGCGCCCCACTAAGGCTGCAGTAAGGCCCTGGTCTCCGGATGTTAGTAGCGGCCGCCACGGAGGAGGTGGCGGCAACTGAATATGGGCGTCGGGCCGGCATCGGGGCGGAAACGGGGCACTGCGCACACCGATGACGTCATCGGTGCCGGCGCAGCGCTACCGGCTACCGCCGCCATTACCGCCGAGCTCAATATCAGCGCAACCTCCTCTATTGGCGCAGAAGCCCTCTTTGGGTGGTAACTGGCCGCAAAGCTGGCAGCGCCTTACTGAATTTCTAGGCCAAAGTCTTCAGCCTTGTTTTTTTAACACTCTCTTAGTCCTTTTAGAATTATTATTTACTGTGGCCCTGTTTGATTTACACCCTCGATTTATCTGCCTTCCACTTTTGCTTTTCTCCTTCCTGTCTTATGCTTCTATCCTTGCTTCCCTTTCCTCTGTCTCCCTGCATAGTTTCCCAACCACCTGCCATTTTAGTTTAAATGCTCCCTAACAGCACTAGGAAACACTCCCCCTAGGACATCGGTCCCGGTCCTGCCCAGGTGCAAACCGTCCAGTTTGTACTGGTCCCATCACCCCCAGAACCGGTTCCAATGTCCCAGGAATTTAAATCCCTCCCCCTTGCACCATTCCTCTAGCCACATATTCATCTGAAATATCCTTCTATTTCTACTCTGACTAGCATGTGGCACTGGTAGCAATCTTGAGATTACTACCTTTGAGGTCCTATTTTTTAATTTATCTCCTAACTCCCTATATTCAGCTTTTAGGACCTCATCCCGTTTTTTACCTATATCGTTAGTACCTATATGCACCACAACAACTGGCTGTTCACCCTCCCCCTCCAGAATGCCCTGCAGCTGCTCCGAGCCATCCTTGACCCTTGCACCAGTGAGGCAACGTACCATCCTGGAGTCTCGTTTGCAGCCGCAGAAACGCCTATCTATTCCCCTTACAATAGGATCCCCTATCACTATAGCTCTCCCGCTCTTTTTCCTCCCGTCCTGTGCAGCAGAATCACCCATGGTGCCAGGAAGTTGGCTGCTGCTGCCTTCCCGCGAAAAGCCATCTCCCCCAACAATATCCAAAGCGGTATATCTGTTTGAGAGGGGGATGGCCATAGAGGACCCCTGCACTACCTGCCTGCGCCTACTAATCTGCCTGGCGGTCACCCATTCCCTTCCTGCCTGTGCAGCCTTTACCTGCAGTGTGATCAACTCCCTAAACATGCTATCCATGACGTCCTCAGCATCGTGAATGCTCCAGTATGTATCCATTCGCAGCTCCAGCGCCACAATGTGGTCTGCCAGTAGCTGCAGCAGGATACACTTTCCGCACACATGGTCGTTAGGGACACAGAAAGTGTCCCTGATTTCCCACATAGTGCAGGAGGAGCATGCCATGGGGCCAAGCTGTGCTGCCATGACTTACCCTTTAATTCAAATTAAATTTAATCAAATCAAATCAATACCACTAATTACACTACATTTAAATGATATACCCAAGGGCCCTTGTTTACTAGCACTCCCCGCTACACAACTGGGAGCTTAGAAAGTATAAACCACAAAAATTAAGACCTTCTAAACTTTATAAAGTATTAACCTTAACTGTCAAACTATAGAGTAGTATAAGTAGTCACCCAATCAGCTGCTTCCTCTTGCCCACATCACTTTTTGAATCATGACGTGGCTCTGGAACGCTGCCGTCAGTCTGCGAGATTGCTAAGTCTCTGATGAAAAAAGCCCACGAAAGTGAGTTCAAATACTCACTGTGCTGCCGCTCTCCTGCTGCTCCTGACACCGGTCTCCGAGGACCAACTCCTACAGGGTGAAAAGTTAGGAAAAACAAATGTGAAGCAAGGGAGCTCCCGCTTCCACTCCTCACCTAACTCCCTGACTCACCCAACCCAACTCACAGCACTCTGTTCAAACTGCACTCAGTGCAAAATCGCACTTCAAAGCCTGTTTTATAGGCCCTGAAACAAAGGAGACTTTATTTAATTAACTGCAGGAACAGGGAGACCTGGGGTTCACATACACATACACCATGAAGGTGGCTGGATAAATTGTTACGGTTGTTAAAAAAGCATATGCGATCCTCAGCTTCATAAATAGAAGCAGACGGTAGCGTAGTGGTAATGCCACTGGGATAGTAATCCATAGTCTTGGACTAATGATCCAGAGACGTGCATTCAAATCCCACCACGGTAGCTGGGGAATTTAAATTCAGTTAATTAAATAAATCTGGAATAAAAAGATAGTATCAGTAATGGTAACCATGAAACTATCGGATTGTCGTAGAAACCCATCTGGTTCACTGATGTCTTTTAGGGAAGGAAATCTGCTGTCTTTACCCGGTCTGGCCTATATGTGACTCCAGACCCACAGCAATGTGGTTGACTCTTAACTGCCCTCTGAAGTGGCCTAGCAAGTCACTCAGTTGTAACTAACTGCTACGAAACAAAATAATAAGATTGAAACCGGATGGACCACCCAGCATCAACTTCGGCTACGGACACGGTAATGGCACACCCAGCCCAGTCAACCCTGAAAAGTTCTCCTCACCAACATCTGGGGACTTGTGCCAAAATTGGGAGAGCTGTCCCACAGACTAGTCAAGCAACAGCCTGACATATTCATATTCACAGAATCATACCTTTCAGCCAATGTCCCGAACTCCTCCATCACCATTCCTGGGTATGTCCTATCCCACCGGCAGCACAGACCCACCAGGGGTGGCGGCACAGTGGTATACAGTTGGGAAGGAGTGGCCCTGGGAGTCCTCATTGACTCGGGATTCCTCATTGATTCTGGACCCCATGAAGTCTCAAGGCTTCAGGAAAAGCATGGGCAAGGAAACCTCCTACTGATTACCACCAACTGCCCTCCCTCAGCTGATGAATCAGTACTCCTCCATGTTGAACACTACTTGGAAGAAGCACTGAGAGTAGCAAGGGCACAGAATGTACTCTGGGTGGGGGACTTCAATGTCCATCACCAAGAGTGGCTCGGTAGCACCACTACGGACTGAGCTGGCCGAGTCCTGAAGGACATAACTGCCAGTCTGGGCCTACAACAGGTGGTGAGGAACCAACCAGAGATCAGGCCATCTTAGACTGGGTATTATGCAATGAGAAAGGGTTAATTAGCAATCTTGTTGTACGAGGCCCCTTGGGTCGGAGCGATCATAATATGATCTAATTCTTCATTAAGATGGAGAATGAAGTAGTTGACTCAGAGACAAGGGTCCGCAATTTAAATAAAGGAAACTACGATGGTCTGAGGAGCGAGTTGGGTAGGATTGTGTGGGGAATGGCGCTCAAAGGGTTGACGGTGGATAGGCAATGGCAAACATTCAAAGACCGAATGGATGAGCTACAGAATTTGTTCATCCCAGTTTGGCGTAAAAATAAAACAAAAAAGGTGACTCAACCATGGCTAACAAGAGAAATTAGGGATAGCATAAGATCCAAGGAGAGGACATATAAATTGACTAGAAAAAGCAATAATCCTGAGGATTGGGAGCAGTTTAGGAGTCAACAAAGGAGGACAAAGGGATTAATTAAGAAAGGGAAAATAGAATATGAGAGTAAGCTAGCAGGGAACATAAAAACTGACTGTAAAAGCTTTTATAGACATGTGAAGAGAAAAAGATTAGTGAAGTCAAGCATAGGTCCCTTACAGTCAGAATCAGGGGAATTTATAATGGGAAACAAGGAAATGGCAGACCAGCTAAATGCATACTTTGGTTCTGTCTTCACAAAGGAGGACACAAATAACCTCCCAGAGATGCCGGGGAACATAGGGTCTGATGAAAGCGAGGAACTGAAAGAAATCAGTATTTGTAGGAAAATGGTGTTAGGAAAATTGATGGGACTGAAGGCCGATAAATCCCCAGGGCCTGATGGTCTACATCCCAGGGTACTTAAGGAAGTGGCCCTAGAGATAGTAGATGCATTACTGATCATCTTCCAGAACTCGATAGACTCTGGAACGGTACCCATGGATTGGAGGGTAGCTAATGTTACCCCACTATTCAAAAAAGGTGGGAGAGAAAAAGCGGGGAATTATAGACCGGTAAGCCTGACATCGGTAGTGGGGAAAATGCTAGTGTCTATTATAAAAGATGTAATAGCAGAGCACTTGGAAAGCAGTGACAGGATCGGACAAAGTCAACATGGATTTACAAAAGGTAAATCATGCTTGACTAATCTACTGGACCTTTTTGAGGATGTAACTGGTAAAACAGATAAGGGAGAACCAGTGGATGTGGTGTATTTGGACTTTCAGAAGGCTTTCGATAAGGTGCCGCACAAGAGATTAGCGTGCAAAATTAAGGCACATGGGATTGGGGGCAAGGTATTGACTTGGATAGAGAACTGGTTGGCGGACAGAAAGCAAAGAGTTGGAATAAACGGGTCGTTTTCCGAGTGGCAGGCAGTGACTAGTGGGGTACCGCAAGGATCGGTCCTAGGACCCCAGCTGTTCACAATATATATTAATGATCTGGACGAGAGAATTGGATGTAATATCTCCAAATTTGCAGACGACACAAAGCTGGGCGGGAGGGTAAGCTGCGAGGAGGATGTCGGGAAACTCCAGTACAATTTGGACAGGTTGGGTGATTGGGCAGAAACATGGCAAATGCACTATAATGTGGATAAATGTGAGGATATCCACTTTGGTGGCAAAAACAGGAAGGCAGATTATTATTTGAATGGCAATAGATTGGGAGAAGGGGAAGTGCAAAGAGACCTGGGTGTCCTTGTGCACCAGTCGCTGAAGGTAAGCATGCAGGTGCAGCAGGCGGTTAAGAAGGCAAATGGTATGTTGGCCTTTGTAGCAAGAGGGGCTGAGTACAGGAACAAGGATGTCTTGCTACAGTTGTACAGGGCCTTGGTGAGACCGCACCTCGAGTATTGTGTGCAGTTTTGGTCACCTTACCTGAGGAAGGACGCTCTTGCCATGGAGGGAGTGCAGCGAAGATTCACCAGGCTGATACCTGGGATGGCAGGAATGACGTATGAGGAGAGATTGTGTCAATTGGGCTTATAATTACTGGAGGTTAGAAGATTGAGAGGGGATCTCATCGAAACCTATAAAATTCTGTCAGGTCTGGACAGACTAGATGCAGGAAGGATGTTTCTGATGGCCGGGGAGTCCAGAACCAGGGGTCATAGTCTAAGGATAAGGGGTAAGCCATTTAGGACTGAAATGAGGAGGAATTTCTTCACCCAGAGAGTGGTGAACCTGTGGAATTCTCTGCCACAGAGGGCGGTGGAGGCCAGTTCATTAACTATATTCAAGAAAGAGTTGGATATGTTTCTTGAGGCTGAAGGAATCAAGGGATATGGGGAAAAGGCAGGGACAGGGTACTGAATTTTGATGATCAGCCATGATCACGTTGAATGGCGGAGCAGGCTCGAAGGGCCGAATGGCCTACTCCTGCTCCTATCTTCTATGTTTCTATGTTTCTATGTGAGTGAACCAACAAGAGGGAAAACCCTACTTGACCTCGTCCTCACCAATCCACCTGTCGCAGATGCATCTGTCCATGATAGCATTGGCAGCAATGACCACCGCACAGTCATCGTGGAGACGAAGTCCTGTCTTCACACTGAGAACACCCTCCATTGTGTTGTGTGGCACTACCACCGTGCTAAATGGGATAGATTCAGAACAGATCTAGCAGCTCAAAACTGGGCATCCATGAGGCGCTGTGGGCTATCAGCAGCAGAATTGTATTCCACCACAATCTGTAACCTCATGGCCCAGCATATCCCTCACTCTACCATTACCACCAAGCCAGGGGACCAACACTGGTTCAACAACGAGTGTAGAAGAGCATGCCAGGAGCAGCACCAGGCGTACCTAAAAATGAGGTGCCAACCTGGGGAAGCTGCATGCTAAAAAGCGGAAGCAGCATGCTATAGACAGGGCTAAGCGATCCCACAATCAACAATTAGGTCAAAGCTCTGCAGTCCTGCCATATCCAGTTATGAATGGTGGTGGACCATTAAACAACTAATGGGAGGCCCCAAGAATATCCCCATCCTCAATGATGGTGGAGCCCAGCACGTGAGTGCAAAAGACAAGGCTGAAGCGTTTGCAACCAACTTCAACCAGAAGTGTCGAGTGGATGATCCATATCGGCCTACTCCCGAGGTCCCCACCATCACAGAAGCCATTCTTCAGCCAATTTGATTCACTCCACATGATGTCAAGAAACGGCAGAGTGCACTAGATACAGCAAAAGCTATGGGCCCCGACAACATCCCAGCTATCGTACTGAAGACTTGTGCTCCAGAACTAGCCGCGCCTCTAGCCAAGCTGTTCCAGTACAGCTACAACACTGGCATCTATCCGACAATGTGGAAAACTGCCCAGGTATCAAATCCAACACGGCCAATTACCGCCCCATCAGTCTACTCTCAATCATCAGCAAAGTGATAGAAGGTGTCATCGACTGTGCTATCAAGTGGCACTTACTCACCAATAACCTGCTCACTGATGCCCAGTTTGGGTTCCACCAAGACCAATTGGCTCCCGACCTCATTACAGCCTTGCTCCAAACATGAACAAAGGAGCTGAATTCCAGAGGTGAGGTGAGAGTGAATGTCCTTGACATCAAGGCAGCATTTGACCGAGTCTGGCATCAAGGAGCCCTAGTAAAACTGAAGTCAATGGGAATCAGGGGGAAAACGCTCCACTGGCTGGAGTCATACCTAGCACAAAGGAAGATGGTTGTGGTGGTTGAAGGTCAATCATCACAGCCCCAGGACATCACTGTAGGAGTTCCTCAGCACAGCGTCCTAGGCCCAACCATCTTCAGCTGCTTCATCAATGACCTTCCCTCTAACAAGGTCAGAAATGGAGGTGTTCAGCGCCATTCGCAACTCCACAGATAATGGCCCAGAAATTGGTGTCGGGGGCTTCCCGTGGGTGCAAGCCCCCGACCTACACTTACATAGCGCGCCGACAGTTGAAGCCTGGCCCTGCGTGGATTTCCTGTCAGTGGCCTGGTTCAGCTCCCGGCGTGCTGTGCTTACATAAGAACATAAGAACATAAGAAATAGGAGCAGGAGTAGGCCAATCGGCCCCTCGAGCCTGCTCCACCATTCAATAAGATCATGGCTGATCTGATCCTAACCACAAATCTTCTATCACTCTCCATCCACCCGAACACATGTGATCTCCCGGGAGAGGCGAAAAACCAGATAAAAAACCCAATGGCCAATTTGGGAGAAAAAATCTGGGAAATTCCTCTCCGACCCATCTAGGCAATCGAAACTCGTCCAGGAGATCACTCTGTCCCTATATTTTCTACAGTACTTACCTTCTGTAAAGGCGATCTCCATCCCAGCCAGGAACAGGAATAAAAGCATCTCCTGAAATCTAACACAGAATTAGAACACAAGAAGTGGGAGCAGAACCAGGCTACACGGCCCCTGGGCCCACTCCACTACCCACAGGGCCATGACCATTCCGAACCTACACTCATGTCCAATTTCCTGCCCGCTCCCCGTAACCCTTAATTCCCTTTACTTCTAGGAAACTATCTATTTCTGTTTTAAATTTATTTAATGATGTAACTTCCACAGCTTTCTGGGGCAGCAAATTCCACAAACCCACCACCCTCTGAGTGAAGAAGTTTCTCCTCATCTCAGTTTTGAAAGAGCAGCCCCTTATTCTAAGATTATGCCCCCTAGTTCTAGTTTCACCCATCATTGGGAACATCCTCACCACATCCACCCGCTTCACAATCTTATATGTTTCAATAAGATCGCCTCTCATTCTTCTGAACTCCAATGCGTAGAGTCCCAATCTACTCAACCTCTCCTCACATGACCACCCCCTCATCCCCGGGATTAACCGAGTGAACCATCTTTGTACTGACTCGAGAGCAAGTATGTCCTTTCTTAAGTAAACTGCAGCAATATCTCCCTGTTTTTATATTCTATCCCCCTGGCAATAAAAGCGGTGTAGTTAGTTCGATGAGCCGGCTGGGATCACGTGAGCACTGGGCAACCAATCTGTTGTATCCGTGTGTTAATGGAGACATGGAATGCAGGAGTTGGTTTAACAGGTGTTTACTGAACAAAGTCTGGAGGTGAACTAAAAGATACAAGACACTATACAGGCTTATATACCCGAGTGGTCACTACCGGTATTACAGTACACAGGGGCTCTTGGTACATACACTACAATTCCTCCCCTTTTAGATAATTAGTACATAAAATTTTAAGTAATCATTAATTAACATGTTTACAAGAACAATAATCTACACACTTGCTGCAGTTAATCAATTATAAGTCAGTCTCTCTGGAGGCTTCCTGACTCAGTCCAGATAATGCCTCGGTGGTGTAGCAGTTTTCGGTGGTGTAGTACGTTCTTTTGGCAAGGTTGATTCGGCTTGAATGCCAGTGTCGGGTTCATCTGGTTCCAGTATCACCGGATCGGAGGTAGATACTATGGGTATCTCTGCTTCATCATTAGGCGTATAGAGTTGTGGTGTAGGTTGTCCCTTTTCAGATGACTCTATGATCTGGTCAGCATGGCACCTTATTATGCGTTCTCCAATGTCCACGGTATACATCAGCGGTCCTAGTCGTGTGCAAATAGTTCCAGGCTGCCATTTCTCGGTACGGTAGTCCCGGGCCAAAACTTGTTGACCTATCTGGAAGGTTCTAGTTGGCCTTTCATTCATGCCTTGAAATTGCCGGTTCTCTACGTCCCTTCTGATGTTTGGCTTGATCAAATCCAGCCGGCATCTTAGTCTTCTATTGAAAAACATCATGGTGGGAGTTTGGTTTGTAACCACATGTGTTGTGTGGTAAACCACTGTTATAGTTATCACTGTATATTGTTCTCACTGTTCTCACTGTCACATCACTACACGAGGTCGCCTCTTGTCGCTCTGTTATACCTGGGCTGACCACCTCCGACTCCGCCCATTACCTGCCCAGGTATAAAGGTAGCTGACTGGCTAGTATTCCTCCCTGTTGGATCGGATCACCCACGAGGGTGGGCTCTGTTATTTAGCCAATAAAAACCTTCAGTTACGTTCTTAACTCGTCGCCTTTTATTGGACTAATTGATAGGCATATCAATTTTATTGACTAAATTTTAAAGATGTCTGATAATGAACAGCAACAGCAAGGAGCTCACCCAGCAGCACAGCAACAGCAGCCTCCAGACAACGGGCCACACCAGCCGGCTTGGCTGCAAGCCTTGAAACCACCATACCTGGATCTAAACCCACAGGCACCAAACTCAGCCAACGACTTCAAACACTGGCTGGACTGCTTCGAATCGTACCTGGAGGAAGCCGTCGTCCCTCAGAGATCCAAACTAAGAGTCCTGAAAGCCCAAGCGAGCCCGAGAGTATATACACTCATCCAGGACATGACTACGTACGACGACGCCATCAACCTACTGAAACAGCAGTACCGGAGCCCGGTAAACTACATGTACACTAGGCATCTCTTAAGATCTCGCCAGCAACAGCCAGGAGAATCGATAGCTGAATTTTCACGAGCGCTGAGACAACTCGGCAGGAACTGTGACTTTAAAGCGGTGACGGCTACTGCGAACATGGAAGACAATGTCCGCGACGCCTTGGTGAGAGGCCTACGTTCCGACTACACACGGCAAAGACTGCTTGAAGCTAAGGACATAGACCTGGACAAGGCCGAAGCCCTCGCCCTCACCCTAGAGGCCACCCAGCAAGACCAGGAAGCGTTTGCCAGGTACTATTCGCGACCCTGGGACTCGGGCCCGACCCCCACCCCACCACCCTTCACAGCGCTGCCCCCGGGACCTACCTCAGCGTCTGCATCACGGATCCGACCGGGCCCGCTAGCCCCGGTACCGGCCCCGACATCAGGCAACCCCGATCGGGCCGCTGGCTGCTTCTTTTGCGGCCAGGAGAAGCATCCGAGGTCGCGCTGCCCAGCCAAAAACTCGACCTGCAAAACCTGCCTCAAGAAAGGCCACTTCTCCAAGGCCTGCAGAAGCAAATCCTCAGAAGCCAGCAGTGCCTCATGCGAACCCTGGGGGCGGCCATCTTTGTGCGGGGCAGCCGAAGCCTGCAGAGCCTCATGGGAAAACCAGGGGCGGCCATCTTTGTGCGGGGCAGCCGAAGCCTGCAGAGCCTCATGGGAAAACCAGGGGCGGCCATCTTTGTGCGGGGCAGCCGAAGCCTGCAGAGCCTCATGGGAACAGCAGGGGCGGCCATCTTTGTGCGGGGCAAACGATTTAAACAGAGCCTCATGTGAACTACGGGGGCCGCCATCTTCGCCGCCATCTTGTCATGACAACGACGCGCTCATCTACACCCTAGCTTCCGTGACCCTGGATCAAGCCCGCCCGCACCACCTGGCCAGCTCAATGATGGACATCAAAGTCAACGGCCACGCCACGACCTGCCTGTTCGACAGCGGAAGCACGGAGAGCTTCATCCACCCAGACACGGTGAGCCACTACTCCCTCCCCGTCCTGCCAACGCGCAGCCGCATCTCGATGGCATCGAGGTCGCACGCCACAGACATCAGCGGCTACTGTGTCGTGACATTGTCGGTTAAAGGGACAGAGTATAAAAATTTTAAACTCCTCGTACTCCCCCAGCTGTGCGCTGCCGTCATACTAGGGCTGGACTTCCAATCCCACCTCCAAAGTGTAACCCTAGCATACGGTGGACCCCTCCCCCCACTCACAGTCGACAACCAGCGAAAGTTAAACCGCCCACCGCGTAACACCTGCAGCCTATCCACCCTCAAGGTACCGCCACCTTCCCTGTTCGCTAACCTCACCCCCGACTGCAAACCTGTCGCTACTAAGAGCAGGCGGTACAGCGCTGGGGACAGAGCCTTCATTAGCTCTGAGGTGCAGCGACTCCTGAAAGAGGGCATTATTGAGGGGAGCAGCAGCCCCTGGCGTGCCCAGGTGGTGGTAGTCAAGACCGGCGACAAAAATCACCTGGTTATCGACTACAGCCAGACCATAAACAGATACACCCAGCTGGACGCATACCCCCTCCCCCGCATATCGGACATGGTCAATGAGATTGCACAATACCGCGTATTCTCGACCATCGACCTCAAGTCGGCCTACCACCAACTCCCCATCAGCCCGGAGGACAGCCAGTACACCGCCTTCGAGGCGAATGGCCGCCTCTACCAATTCCTTAGGGTCCCCTTTGGTGTCACCAACGGGGTCTCGGTTTTCCAACGGGAGATGGACCGGATGGTTGACCAGAACGGACTACAGGCCACTTTCCCCTATCTCGATAACGTCACCATCTGCGGCCGCAACCGGCAGGACCATGACGTGAATCTGGAGAAATTCCTCCGTACGGCCCAACGGCTGAACCTCACCTACAATAAGGAGAAATGCGTGTTTAACACAGCGCGCCTTGCCATCCTTGGCTGTGTAGTAGAGAACGGAGTCATCGGCCCCGACCCCGAAAGAATGCGCCCCCTCATGGAGCTACCCCTCCCCCACTGTCCAAAAGCACTTAGGAGAACCCTGGGGCTTTTCGCCTACTATGCCCAATGGGTACCCAATTATGCGGACAAAGCCAGACCCCTCCTGAAAACCACATCCTTCCCCCTCACGGAAGAGGCGTGCGCGGCCTTCTCCCTCATTAAGGGAGACATAGCCAAGGCCACAATGCACGCAGTGGATGAGTCAATCCCCTTCCAAGTGGAGAGCGATGCATCCGACTTCGCCCTAGCCGCTACCCTTAACCAGGAGGGTAGGCCGGTAGCCTTCTTCTCAAGGACCCTACAGGGCCCCGAGACCCGACACTCGTCGGTCGAGAAGGAAGCCCAGGCAATTGTGGAGGCAGTACGGCACTGGAGGCACTACTTGGCAGGCAAACGATTTACCCTCCTCACCGACCAACGCTCGGTTGCCTTCATGTTTAATAACAAGCTGAGGGGCAAGATCAAGAACGACAAAATCTTGAGGTGGAGAATCGAGCTTTCCACCTATGATTATGAGATCTTGTACCGGCCCGGTAAACTGAACGACCCCCCTGATGCTCTTTCACGCATTACATGCACCAGCGCGCAAAGTGATAGACTTCAGACCCTCCACAATGACCTCTGCCACCCCGGAGTCACCAGACTCTACCATTTCATTAAGGCCCGCAACCTGCCATACTCCATCGAGGAGGTCAGGACCATGACCAGGAACTGCCAGATCTGTGCTGAGTGCAAACCGCACTTCTATAAGCCGGACAGAGCAAGCCTGATCAAGGCCACCCGCCCCTTCGAGCGTCTGAGCATTGACTTCAAGGGGCCCCTACCGTCATCCGACCGTAATGTGTACTTCCTCAACATCGTTGATGAGTACTCCCGTTTCCCCTTTGCCTTCCCCTGCCCAGACATGACCAGTAACACGGTCATTAAATGCCTGAACAAACTCTTCGCCTTGTTCGGGTTCCCGAACTATATACATAGTGACCGGGGCGCCTCCTTCATGAGCGAGGAACTCCGTCAGTTCCTATTGGAGAGGGGTATTGCAGCAAGCAGGACCACCAGCTACAACCCCCGAGGGAACGGCCAGGTGGAAAGAGAGAACGCGACGGTATGGAAGGCCACCCTCTTAGCCTTAAAGTCTAAGGGCCTCCCAACCTCCCGCTGGCAAGAGGTCCTCCCGATTGCGCTGCACTCCATCCGGTCACTACTTTGCACTGCCATTAACACCACCCCCCATGCTCGAATGTTTGTCTTCCCCAGGAAGTCGACTACGGGAACCACCCTACCAACCTGGCTGACCTCTCCGGGACCCGTCTTGCTGCGAAAGCACGTGAGGGCCCATAAAACGGACCCCCTGGTCGAGAAGGTGAACCTCCTGCACGCCAACCCCCAGTACGCCTATGTGGCTTACCCAGACGGACGGGAGGACACTGTCTCCTTACGAGACCTCGCACCCTCACCCCCCCCTCCCAACCCCCCGAGTCCAGCCGAGGTAGACGGCATGCCGGAACCCCACGAGCCTTTGCCGACTACGCAGACACCAGCTTTAACACCGGATAATGTAACACCGCCGCTGCGACGATCGGAGAGGCTAACGAAGCCTCCGGACAGACTGACATACCAGAGCTGGTAATACACTTCACCCCGCCGGACTCTAATCTAAACAAGGGGTGAATGTGGTAAACCACTGTTATAGTTATCACTGTATATTGTTCTCACTGTTCTCACTGTCACATCACTACACGAGGTCGCCTCTTGTCGCACTGTTATACCTGGGCTGACCACCTCCGACTCCGCCCATTACCTGCCCAGGTATAAAGGTAGCTGACTGGCTAGTATTCCTCCCTGTTGGATCGGATCACCCACGAGGGTGGGCTCTGTTATTTAGCCAATAAAAACCTTCAGTTACGTTCTTAACTCGTCGCCTTTTATTGGACTAATTGATAGGCATATCATGTTGCATTCCTGTACGCAAACAAGAAGTTATCTACCTTATGTTGTAGATTTATGTCTTCATTACCCATGGCCTTTATGGCCTTCTTGAAGGTCTGGAGAAACCTTTCAGCTAATCCATTGGTGGCGGGATGGTATGGGGCGGACGTGTAGTGCTTAACCCCATTGTTTTTTAAGAACTTCCTGAATTCTTCGGACACAAATTGCGGTCCATTATCAGAACAGATCTGTTCAGGCAGCCCATTCCTGGCAAATATGGTCCTTAATACTGTGATGGTTTTTTCTGTGGTGGTGGAGGACATCTTTATTACCTCCGGCCACTTGGAGTGTGCATCAACCGCGATTAAGAACATTGAGTCCATAAATGGACCAGCAAAGTCGATATGTACCCTTTGCCATGGAGATGAGGGCCACTCCCATGGATGTGGAGGGGCTTGTGGTGGGGCGTTTTGGACCTTCTGGCATCCTAGGCAGCTCTTGGTCATTTCTTCGATGTCTCCATCGATACCTGGCCACCACACAAACGCTCTGGCTAGGTTCTTCATTTTCACTCCACCCAGATGCCCCTCGTGAAGCTCCTTTAGCACTTTATCCTGGAGTTTGGGTGGAATCACCACTCTGGATCCACACATCAAGGTTCCTCGGCACACTGACAGCTGTTCTCTTCTTTGCGAGAATGCTGGCAACAGTGGTTCGCCATGTGCTGGCCATCCCTTCACCGTTAAATCGTAGACTCGTGAGAGAGTCGGGTCATTTCTCGTTTCCTTCTCAATGGTAGAATTTGTTACTGGTAGACATTCCACTATGGTTGAGTGGAACATCTCCACTGGGTCCACTGTAGGTGCCTCTTCTACCATTGGCAACGGTAGGCACGATAAACCATCAGCATTCCCATGCTGTTTTGATCCTTTGTATTCTATGTCATATTGGTGTGCCCCTAGGAAAAGGGACCACCTCTGTAGCCTTTGCGCTGTCATAATGGGAACGCCTTTTTTAGGGTTGAATATGGAGACGAGGGGTTGATGGTCAGTCAACAAGGTAAATTTTTGTCCGTGTAGGTAATGGTTGAATTTCTTCACTCCCCACACCAGGCTGAGTGCTTCCCTGTTGATCTGGGCATAGTTACGCTCAGCTAAGCTCAATGAGCGTGACACAAAAGCTATCGGCCGCTCCGAGCCATCAGGGAATCTATGCGATAATACCGCTCCTACGCCGTAAGGGGATGCATCGCACGCCAGTCTGATTGGCAGTGATGGGTTGTAATGAGCCAACACGTCCTTGGACATGATCAAGCCTTTGCATTTATGGAAGGCACGTTTACAGTCTTCGCTCCATTTCCAAATTACTCCCGTTTGTAGCAGTGCGTTAAGAGGGTGCAGAACAGTTGACAAGTTCGGTAAAAATTTATGATAGTAATTTATCAATCCCAGGAACGACCTTAATTGTGAGACATTTTCAGGTGCTGGGGCTTTTATGACCGCTTCAATTTTTTCAGGTGACTTATGCAACCCTTCTTCGTTAATTATATGGCCACAATATGATATTTGTTTCTGGAAAAATTTGCACTTGGGGCGATTTGCTCGTAGGCCCCGTTCTCTCAGCCTAGTGAGCAACTGCTCCAAATTGGCAAGGTGCTCGTTGTCGTTTTCTCATGTTACAAGGATGTCGTCTAGGTAGCATTGAGTCCCCGGAATCCCTTTGTCACGGGGTGGGGAGCCACGGGGCCGTGTAGATACGGGGCCGTGCTCTCCGAGCAAGGTAGGTTCTGGACCCAAGTGCAGAAACCAGGCTAGAGGCAGGCAGACAATCCTTAAGGTACTTTACTAGATTCACACATAACTAGATTCATACAAGGAACACAACAACAAACATAAGAACTCAAGACAAGCAACCAAACAGCAAGTCAAGATAGGAACTCAGGACAGCTTCCATGAGGAAACCCACTTGTCCATACTGAGCTTGCGACAAGCTACCACAAGGGGCAAGCGGCTTGCCAAGGCGAGACTCAAGACAAGCTACCCCAAGGGTAATCGGCTTATCAATGCAAAGCTCAAGACAAGCTCCCAACGGCTCCCACATAGCAACACGCTTGTCCAAACAGCACCTTACCAAGACAAGCAACTTGACAGAACAACAGACTTAAATACATCTTAAAACACAAGCAAGAACCATGGCAACCAGCTTGTGAAGGCAAGCTGCCATAGAGCAAAGGCTAGTCACACAGAGCACCTAGTCAAGACAGAGAACATTGTCAAGGCTAACTCCCTGGTTCACCCTAGTGAGGACTGAGCACAGAGAGAAGCAACCACAGAACTTATATACCAAGAAAACCAGGTGAAACCCATGAACAGCTAACAGGCCGTTAAGAATTAACACAGGAGGCTAGGAACAATTAACAAAGGAACAAACAAGTGAAGGTGCCATCTAGAGGTTACAGAAGGAACTGACTGGCACCCTCACACCCTTGCAGGACTTGCTCCATAGCTCTTTGCCAGATAGCTGGAGCTGATGCTACTCCGAAAACCAGTCGATTGTACTGGTACAGTCCTTTGTGTGTGTTTATTGTGAGGTACTTTTTAGAGGCCTCCTCAACCTCCATCTGTAGATATGCCTGTGCCAAGTCAATTTTGGTGAAATGTTTCCCTCCGGATAGTGAGGCGAAAATATCTTCTATCCTCAGAAGAGGATACTGTACCGTGTGAAGGACCGGGTTTACAGTCACCTTGAAGTCCCCACAGATGCGAATTTTTCTCTGTTCTTCAGATTTATCATTATTCAACGTTTTCTTCATGACCGGGATGATGGGTGTTGCCCACTCGCTCCAATCTACCTTGGATAACACGCCTGCCTTTTCCAAATTCTCCAGCTCTGCCTCGACTGCTGGACGAATTGCGTATGGCACCGGCCTTGCCTTAAAAAACTTGGGAATTGCCGCATCTTCTACTTTTATTGAGGCGGTGACGCCTTTCAAGGTTCCTAGTTCCTGTTGAAACACTTAGAGTCATAGAGTCATAGAGTCATACAGCACAGAAAGAGGCCCTTCGGCCCATCGTGTCTGCGCCGTCCATCAAGCCCTGTCTAATCTAATCCCATTTTCCAGCATTTGGTCCATAGCCTTGTATGCAATGGCATTTCAAGTGCTCATCCAAATGCTTCTTGAATGCTGTGAGGGTTCCTGCCTCTACCATCCTTTCAGGCAGTGAGTTCCAGACTCCAACCACCCTCTGGGTGAAAAAGTTCCTCCTCAAATCCCCTCTAAACCTCCTGCCCCTTACCTTGAATCTATGCCCCCTTGTTATTGACCCCCCTACTAAGGGGAAAAGTTCCTCTTTATCTACCCTATCTATGCCCCTCATTAATCGTTCAGGTATGACGTCATCATCATTTTTTTTCTTACTGGTCACCGTCAGTGCCTGAATGGAGTGCCAGTCTAAACGTATCTTCCTGATCCATTCACGTCCCAACAGCGGTGGACCACCATCTTGCAGAACGTATAAATACAACTTCTGTATTTCCTTGCCGTTGTATACAACAGGCACCCTTATTTTTCCTCTGGGGTATACTTTCTGCCCCGTATATGTCTTCAAGATAATGGATGTGTCTTTCAAAGGTATATGCGGAAATAGCTGCTCGTAATCCCGTCGACTTATGACGGTCAGAGCTGATCCTGTATCTCGCTCCATTTTAACTGGGGACCCCGCTATCATGAGGGTAACCCAAATGGTCTGGTAATCATCTTTGGCAATTACATTATGTAATTTGAGACAGCTTAGTCTCTTGTTTCTGGAGTCGCTATTGCTCTTCTGGTCTTCGGAGCTACTGTCCGTCATCATTTGTACCTTTCTGTACTTTTCCTTATTGATTTTTTTTCTGTCAGTGGATTTTTTGTTTCCAGATCGGCATACACGTGCAATGTGTCCCATCTTTCCGCATTGCCTGCATGCTTTGTCCTTGAACCAGCAGTCCCTCTGGTCATGGGTGGATCTGCCGCAGCGATAACATCTCTCGAAACCCTGTGTCATTTCATGGGTGCCGAAGTCCTGTGGCTTTTGCTGTATCTCTGCAGCTCCTCTTGCTGCTGCTTCATATGATACAGGCATACTGAAAGCCTTGTCCAGTGTCAAATCTTTCTCAGAAAGTAGCCTTTTCTGTGTTCCTTCACTTAGGAGACCGCAGACGAATTTGTCTCGTAGAGAATCTGCCAGTCCTGCCCAGAATTGGCAGTGCTTTGACAGCTTTCTTAATTCAGTGAGGTAATCAGCGTTACTTTCATTCTTGTGCTGATTCCTCCTGAAGAATTTGAATCGTTCCGCTATCAGCAGCGGTGTTGGGTTTAAGTGCTCCTGTAGGGTATCAACAATTTCCTTAAAATTCTTGTCCATTGGTTTGGCTGGAGTGATTAAGTTTCGTAACAGCCCGTATGTCCTTGCGCCCATCAGATTTAGAAGTACCGATGCCTTTTTATCATCCTCTACTTCATTCGCTGTGCAATATACCTCCACTCTTTCCACATATGTGGTCCAATCCTCTATATCACTATCGAAAGCAGTAATATTGCCAGTCTTAGGCATCCTGAAAATCAAAAATGGCACCTCCCGCGCTTTCCTTTCTTCCCTGACGAGAAAAAATGGCGTCTCCCGCGTTTTCCCGCCGCTGCCGCTGCTGACAACGCTGTTCTCCGCGGTTTTTATTTACACAGATATTTTTAATAGTTGGAGACTCGTTCCCGCCGGACTCTCTGGGACTTTTCCCTCCCTCTGCTTGGTCCGAACGCCGACCTGCTTTGCAGCGCCGGCCGTCTCCCGAGTGCTGCACCCTCCATCTCTGTTTGCCTCCGCCTTCCGACTCGCTGCTCAGCCCCGCTGCAGAGCCACCCGATCGAGCCCCAGCCCGCCGCCCAGGAAGGATTAGTGCATTACCTGCCACCAGCCCGGCTAGCTGGTGAAACCATTTTTTTTTTTTTTTTCCGACCTTCCTCTGAGGAATCGATCTCCTTGAGGTGCTGCCGAATTGCAGGTAAGTCCGTTTCCAATTCGTCGCCACTGTTGTATCCGTGTGTTAATGGAGACATGGAATGCAGGAGCTGGTTTAACAGGTGTTTTCTGAACAAAGTCTGGAGGTGAACTAAAAGATACAAGACGCTATACAGGCTTATATACCCGAGTGGTCACTACCGGTATTACAGTACACAGGGGCTCTTAAAGGTACATACACTACACAATCGGAGGTTGCAAAAGTTCATTCATGAGTTTGATAGTAAGAACTGTCAAACTCATGAAAACTCTGGGTGCCCAAAACAGTACTTAAACTTCAAATAAAAGTTTTTAAAAATTCCACTAATTAAATGAGCTATTAATAACTGTAAAAAACTAATTTAAACAATTATTCAAATTTTTGAAAAAAATAATTTTTTAACAAATCGGGTCTAAAAATACACTTACCTTACTGTAAAGTCTTTTAAAATAATAAACCTGTGGAAAAAAATTTCTAACTTTAATTATTAGACCACTTACCTTTTAAAACTAAGTCCTTACGTCTGCTTTTTTCATTCGTAAAAAGTTGAGGCCTTCACGCACGGGCAAACCTTTAAAAAAAAAGGAATTTCAGCGCGCACGCGCAGACTCCTGCACGCACGCGTTCGACCTCTGAACCCCTTGGTTCAGAGGAAAGGCAATGCTGGTTTTCCGCGCATGCGCTGTGCTGCTGAAAACCGACACCTCCATCGGGCCCACGCGTGAGTACCCTGTCCGTACTCACGCGTTGGGACCTGAATTACTGGGCCAATGAAACAGTCTATGTCTGCATGCAACAAGACCTGGACGACGTTCAAGCTTGGGCTGATAAGTGGAAGGTACCATTCGCGCCACAGAAGTGCCAGGCAATGAGTATCTCCAACAAGCGAGAGTCTAACCACCTCCCCATGACATTCAATAGCATTACTGTAATGTATACAACATTGAAGGGACTACTTTGTATTGCAGATGTATATCCTTAGTTGCGAGCATATATAACAGACGCGTATCGATTTGTACAGTCAGTGCCGAAGTTCCAGTTACCCAGTAAAGATCACTTGAAGTTACTCTCAGTCTCTGCTGCTTTATTATTTTATGTAGTTGTGTGTAGCGGTACAAACACAACAAATTGGCGAGGAGAATTATGAACCTACGTCTTCCTATTCTGGCATCGTATCCAGAGGACACCGAAACTTGGAAGAAAGGAGCGAGAAGGTAGAGAAAACGGAGTACGCTTGCTAAGCTAGGCAGGGGATACGTAAGTCAAGTGAAAAGTGCACAGGACTTGCATGATGCTAGCTAACTAGTAAAGAAAGAAAAACGGGTTTGGAAAAAAAAATGGCGATGATTGGCACGATTGCAGCATTTGATAGCAGCATTGAAGACTGGGCAACTTATATTGAAAGAGTGGAGTTGTACTGTGAGGCTAACGGAGTGGAGGTAGAAAAGAAAGCCACTGTTTTGCTGAGTGTTATGGGCGCAAAGACATACAGGCTACTACGTAGTTTATTAACCCCTGAAAAGCCAGCAAACAAAACATTCAAACAAATAGTGGACACACTCCAAGACCATTTAAGCCCCAGACCACTGCTCATAGCTGAAAGATTTAAATTCCATAAACGGAACCAGAGCAAAAATGAAAGCATTTCTGAATATTTGGCAAAGTTGCGCAAATTATCAGAACATTGCCAATTTGGAGTGGGCTTATCAGACGCATTGAGAGACAGATTTGTGTGTGGTATGCAAAGTGAAAGCACACAAAAGAAGCTCCTGTCTGAAAAAGATCTCACCTTGGAGAAGGCTCTAAGTATTGCAATTTCAATGGAAGCAGCAGCATGTGGCGCTTTAGAAATTCAACAAAAATCCCTGGAATATTCCACTAACAAAATGTCACTGAAACAAGAAAAGAAGTGCTATCGCTGTGGTAAAATGTCACATGATCACAATGACTGTTGGTTTAAAGACAAAGATTGCAGACAATGTGGCAAACGAGGGCACATTGAAAGAGTTTGCAAAGCAAAGAAGCAGAAAACTGATACAATACAGAGCAAAAAGGCACATCAAGTGACTGAAAACAAGAAACCTTTCAAAGATAGATATAAGAAAGTACACTACGTGACTGGAGACAGTTCAGATAAAGGAAAAAGTGACACAGACTCAGAGGAAGAGGATGTGGCTTATCTAAAACTACACAGTGTGAAAGAAACAGAGGATCACAGAATAATATGGGTTACTCCAGAAGTGGCAGGAGTTAGGCTGAAAATGGAGTTGGACACAGGCTCAGCTTTAACAGTGATCTCTGTACATGACTACAAACGACTGTTTTCACACATACCGCTAAGGCCAACTAAAGTACTGTTAAAGACATACACAGGACAAAGAGTGTGCCCAAAGGTAAAATAAAAGTGACAGTGACATACAAAGAAAACAAAATACCGCAATTGAACCTCTATGTAGTGGGAAATGGAGGACCACCATTGCTGGGACGCGAATGGCTCAGGAAAATACAGTTGGATTGGCACACCATCCAAGCACTGTTTGTGTCAGCAAAGGAGGACAGCAACGCCCCTACTGAGAGACTGGCACAAATACTCTCTGACTCTCAGGAAGTGTTCAAGAAGGGAATAGGAACACTTAAGGGCATGAAAGCAAAAATTAAGATTGAGCAGAATGCAAATCCAAAGTTCCATAAGGCCAGACCAGTGCCTTATGCAATTCGCCCATCAGTAGAAGCAGAGCTGGAGAACTTGGAGCAGTTAGGGGTCCTGTCCAAGGTGGATTGGAGTGAATGGGCCACACCTATAGTTCCAGTGATGAAGAAAACCTCCAGCACAAAACCAGGAAAGCCAAGAAAAGTGCGCATCTGCGGAGACTTTAAATTGACTGTTAACCCAGTCCTCCACACAGTACAGTACCCATTGCCTTGCATTGAGGACATCTTTGCTTCCCTGTCAAGAGGGGAACGCTTCACAAAGATTGACTTGGCCCAGGCCTATCTCCAAATGGAAATTGATGATGCATCAAAGAAGTAGCTGACAATAAATGCGCACAAAGGCCTTTACCAGTACAATCGGCTGGTATTCGGAATAGCATCAGCTCCTGCAATCTGGCAAAGGGCAATGGACCAAGTCCTGCAGGGGATCCCAAGTACTCAGTGTTATCTTGATGACATCATCATTACTGGCAAGAATGACAACGACCACCTTTCCAACCTTGAACAGGTGCTCATCAGGTTACGGGAGTATGGGCTCCGAGCGAACCGAGACAAGTGTGAGTTTTTCAAAAAGGAAATCTCATACTGTGGACATGTGATTGACAAGGACGGTTTACACAAGTCTCCAGACAAGATTGAGGCTGTGATTAATGCACCAACACCTGAAAATGTGTCTCAGTTGAGATCATATCTTGGACTGGTGAACTACTATCACAAGTTCTTGCCCAACCTATCCACAGTGTTACATCCACTAAATGCATTGCTACAGACAGGGTCACAATGGAAGTGGAGTGACAGCTGTGAACAAGCTTTTCAAGAGAGTAAAAGACTCATTACTTCAGAAAAGGTGCTAGCTCACTTTGACCCATCCTTACCTATTCGACTGGCATGTGATGCATCACCCCATGGCATTGGTGCCGTGTTGTCGCATAAGTTCCCAGGCGGCTCAGAAAGACCAATAGCCTTTGCATCAAGATCATTGACTACAGCTGAACGCAATTATGCACAGATTGACCGAGAGGCCCTCAGCCTTGTGTGGGGAGTCAAGAAATTCAACCACTACTTGTATGGTCAACAGTTTACACTGTTAACTGACCACCAGCCTCTCATTTCAATCTTCAACCCAAGGAAGGGCGTTCCAGTGATGACGGCACAACGGCTACAGTGATGGTCACTCTTCCTAGGGGCTCACCTGTATGACATTGAATACAAGGGGACCAAGCAACATGGCAACGCCGATGGTTTGTCACGTTTACCACTGCCGAACTCAGAGGAAACTACAACAGTTGACTCAGCAGAGGTATTTCACACAACAATAGTTGAGCAGCTACCAGTGACAAACTCCCTCATTGAAAGAGAAACACGCAATGACCCTACATTGTCAAAAGTTTATGACATCACTGTGAAGGGATGGCCAATGAATGGTGACTCATTGTTTCCAGCATTCTCAGCTAGGAGGGAGTAGTTATCAGTGTGTCGGGGAACACTGATGTGCGGCTCACGAGTTGTGATTCCTCCCAAGCTTCGTAACCGAGTGCTAGATGAACTGCATGAAGGCCACTTAGGTATGGTAAAGATGAAAAGTCTTGCCCATGGTTACGTGTGGTGGCCGGGAATTGACAAACAGATCGAGGACCTGACAAAGAGCTACTCAGGATGTCAAAAGGTCCAGAATGCACCACCACAAGCCCCTCTCCATCCATGGGAATTGGCCCTCATCACCATGGCAACGTGTGCACATCGACTTTGCTGGACCGTTCATGGACTCCATGTTCTTGATTGCAGTCGATGCACATTCCAAATGGCCCGAGGTCATTAAAATGGAATTAACCACATCTGAAAAGACCATTTCAGTTCTGAGGACCATGTTCGCTAGAAATGGACTACCAGAACAAATCTGCACAGACAATGAATGACAATTTGTCTCTGACGAATTCCAAAGGTTCACGAGGAAAAATGGAATCAAGCACTACACATCTGCCCCGTACCATCCAAATGGCTTGGCAGAAAGATTCGTACAGACTTTCAAGAAGGCCATCAAAGCAATGTACAGTGAGAATCTACCACTGCAACACAAGATAGACAAATTCCTCTTTGCTTATCGGAACGCAGTACACGCAGCCACTAATCAGACTCCAGCGATGATGTTTCTGAACAGGAACCTGAGATCTCGCATGGACCTTCTTAAACCGAATGTACGTCGTGATGTAGAGAACAAACAGTTCAAACATTTGAATGCTAAGCCAACAAGAAGCTTCAGTGTGGGACAGTCAGTTCTTGCTCGTGATTTCCGGATGGAAAAGTGGCAACCAGGTACGATATCCACAAGAGAGGGACCACTGATGTATACTGTGGATGTGGGAGAGAACGTTTTGAGACGTCATGTGGACCAAATTCTGGATGTTCAGGTGGAAAACACCCCTATACTTCGCCCAGACTCACCTGACATGGAAACAGGCACTCCTGATTCATTAGCATCAGCACCAGCCTCATCCTCAGCTGAGAGCTCTGCCTGTGCTGATAGCTCATCTGATGCAACTGTACCTGTACAGTCTCATTCCCCAAAGCAAAAGAGTCTGGAGAGGCGTTACCCAGAGAGGCAGAGGAGGCCTCCCCAGAGACTTGACTTGTAAAAGGGCTGTTGACTAAATAAAATGTTATGTTGGAATTTGAATTTTGTTACTGTAAAGACAGGCTCTGTATGTTAATTATAGAAATTTTGCGTTAATATACTATTAAACTAAAGGGGGAGGAAGTGTAATGTATACAACATTGAAGGGACTACTTTGTATTGCAGATGTATATCCTTAGTTGCGAGCATATATAACAGACGCGTATCGATTTGTACAGTCAGTGCCGAAGTTCCAGTTACCCAGTAAAGATCACTTGAAGTTACTCTCAGTCTCTGCTGCTTTATTATTTTATGTAGTTGTGTGTAGCGGTACAAACACAACAATTACCATCGCCAAATCCCCCACTATCAACATCCTGGGGGCGTCACCATTAACCAGAAACTTAACTGGACCAGCCACATAAATACTGTGGCAACAAGAGCAGGTCAGAGGCTAGGTATATTGTGGCGAGTGTCTCACCTCCTGACTCCCCAAAGCCTTTCCACCATCTACAAGGCACAAGTAAGGAGTGTGATGGAATACTCTCCACTTGCCTGGATGAGTGCAGCTCCAACAACACTCAAGAAGCTCAACACCATCCAGGACAAAGTAGCCCGCTTGATTGGCACCCCATCCACCACCTTAAACATTCACTCCCTCCACCACCAGCGTACCGTGGATACAGTGCGTACCATGTACACAGTGCGTACCATGTACAAGATGCACTGCAGCAACTCACCAAGGCTTCTTCGGCAGCACCTCCCAAACTCGCGACCTCTTCCACCTAGAAGGACATGGGCAGCAGGCGCATGGGAACACCACCACCTCCAAGTTCCCCTCCAAGTCACACACCATCCTGACTTAGAAGTATATTGCCGATCCTTCATCGTCGCTGGGTCAAAATCCTGAAACTCCCTACCTAACAGCACTGTGGAAGTACCTTCACCACACAGACTGCAGCGGTTCAGGATGGCGGCTCACCACCACCTCCTCAAGGGCAACTAGGGCTGGGCAATAAATGCAGGCATTGCCAGCGACGCCCTGATCCCATAAACAAATAAAAAAAAGTACAAAAGCAAGGGAGTTATGCTAAACCTTCAGAAATCACTGGTTAGGCCTCAGTTGGAGTATTGTGGCCAATTCTGGACACCACACCTTAGGAAGAATGTCAAGGTCTTGGAGAGGGTGCAGAAGAGATTTACTGGAGTGGTTCCAGGGATGAAGGACTTCAGTTATGTGGGGAGACTAGCGAAGCTGGAATTGTTCACCTTCGAGCAGAGAAAGTTATGGAGAGATTTAATAGAGGCGTTCAAATTCATGAAATGTTTTGATAGAGTAAAAAAGGAGAAACTGTTTCCACTGGCAGGAGGGTCAGCAACAAGAGGACACAGATTTAAGGTAATTGGCAAAAGAGCCAGAGGGAAGTTCTGGAGAATTTTTTTACGCAGCTAATTGTTATGATCTGGAATTCACTGCCTGAAAGCATGGTGGAAGCAGATTTAATAATAACTTTCAAAAGTGAATCGGATATAGCCTTGAAAAGGAAATATTTGTAGCCCTATTGGGAAAGAGCTGGGCATGGGGCTAATTGGATAGCTCTTACAAAGAGCTGGCACTGGTATGATGAGCCGAATGGCCTCCTTCTGTGCTGTATGATTTTATAATCCCAAAGCTTGAGCCAATCAGATGGAAGAGATGACTGTCATTTCAACCAATCAGGTCCCAAAGCCAGGAAACACTCAAATTGCAGGACCATTGTGTGGTAAACCACTTTTATCGTTCACTATCGTTACACTATAGTTATCACTGTTATATCGTTACTCTATGGTTATCACTGTTCACACTGTTGTATCACTATATGAGGTCGCCTCTTGTCACACTGTTATACCTGGGCTGACCACTGCTGACTCCGCCCATGGCTCCACCTACCTGCCCAGGTATAAAGGTGGTCGACTGGCTGGTATTCCTCCTTGTTGGATCCGATCACCCACGAGGGTGGGCTCTGTTATTTAGCCAATAAAAACCTATAGTTACTTTCTTAACTCGTCGCTTTTCATTGGATGAATTGATAGGTATATCAATTTTATTGGCTAAATTTTAAAATGTCGTTCCCTGAGCAGCAAAGCGAGCAGCAAAGCAAGCAGCAAAATGACCAGCCAGACGCCGAGCTACAACAGCCACAGCAGCCAGCTTGGCTGCGAGCCCTCAGACCACCGTACCTGGATCTAAACCCACAGGCTGCAAACTCAGCCCTCGACTTCGAACACTGGCTGAGCTGTTTCGAGTCCTACCTGGGAGAATCCGGCGTGCCTCAGAGATCCAAGCTAAGAGTTCTGACCGCCCAAGTGAGCCCTAAAGTATTCACACTCATCCGGGACCTTAAAACATACGAGGACGCCATCAACCGGCTGAAAAGACAGTACCAGAGCCCGGTAAATTCCATGTATGCCAGACACCTCCTAAGATCCCGCCCGCAACAGCCAGGAGAGCCCGTGGATGAATTTTTACGGGTGCTACAAGCACTCGGCAGAGACTGTAACTTTAAAGCGGTAACGGCGGCAGAAAATACTGAAGACAATGTCCGCGATGCCTTCGTGAAAGGCCTGCGGTCCGACTACTCATGGCAAAGACTACTGGAAGCAAAGGACCTCGACCTGGACAAAGCTGCAGCCCTCGCTCGCTCTCTAGAAGTGGCCCATCGGGACCTCGAGGCATACTCAAGGTACTGTAACTCGCGACCCTGGGACATGGGACCGACCCCGACCGCAATACCCCCCGCAGCAACCCCCCTGGGACCTACCTCAGCGTCGGCGTCCCGGACCCGATCGAGACCGCCACCCCCAATACCGGCTCCGACATCGGACCCCCGCGATTGGGCCGCCGGCTGCTTCTTCTGCGGCCAGGCGAAACACCCGAGGTCGCGCTGCCCTGCCAAAAACGGGACCTGCTCGACCTGCTTGAAGAAAGGCCACTTCGCAAAGGCCTGCAGAGGGGGATCAACAGAGGCCAGCAGTGCCTCATGCGAGCTGTGGGGGCGGCCATCTTCCATCAAGGCAACAGAGGCCAGCATCCCCACATGTGAGTCATGGGGCGGCCATCTTTGATCCAGGCAACCGACACCAGCAGTGCCTCATGTGAGTTACGGGGGCAGCCATCTTCTCCGCCATTTTGTCCAACCTCGTGGGAGACGCCATTTTACCCACCACGCTCGACCGCCACCGTGCCTCTAGACCCGACTACCACCTCACCCGCAGACTACAGCAGCTCGCTCAGCTATACACTAGCCTCCGTCACACTGGACCAAGCCCGCCCGCATCACCTGTCCAAGTCCATGATGGACATCAAAGTAAACGGCCACGCCACGACCTGCCTGTTCGACAGCGGAAGCATGGAGAGTTTCATCCACCCAGACACGGTGAGCCACTACTCCCTCCCTGTCCAGCCAACGCGCAACCGGATCTCGATGGCATCGAGGTCCCACGCCACAGACATCAGCGGCTACTGTGTTGTGACCCTGTCGGTTAAGGGTACGGAGTATAAAAATTTTAAACTCCTCGTCCTGCCCCAGCTATGCGCTGCTGTCCTACTAGGGCTAGACTTCCAATCCCACCTCCAAAGCGTCACGCTAGCATACGGCGGACCCCTCCCCCCACTCACAGTCGACAACCAGCAGATTTTAAACCACCCACCGTGTAACACCTGCGGCCTATCCACCCTCAAGGTCCCGCCACCTTCCCTGTTCGCTAACCTCACCCCCGACTGCAAACCCGTCGCTACCAAGAGCAGGCGGTACAGCGCTGGGGACAGAGCTTTCATTAGCTCTAAGGTGCAGCGTCTCCTGAAGGAGGGCATCATCGAAGGGAGCACCAGCCCCTGGCGTGCCCAGGTCGTGGTCGTTAAGACCGGCAATAAAAACCGCCTGGTCATCGACTACAGCCAGACCATAAACAGGTACACCCAGCTGGACGCACACCCCCTTCCCTGCATATCTGATATGGTCAATCAGATCGCACAATACCGAGTATTCTCTACCATCGACCTTAAGTCGGCCTACCACCAACTCCTTATCCGCCCTGAGGACCGCCAGTATACCGCCTTCGAGGCGAATGGCCGCCTCTACCACTTCCTTAGGGTTCCCTTCGGCGTCACCAACGGGGTTTCGGTCTTCCAAAGGGAGATGGACTGGATGGTTGACCAGAACGGGCTGCACGCCACGTTCCCCTACCTAGATAACGTCACCATCTGCGTCCGCGACCGGCAGGACCATGACGTTAATCTGGAGAGATTCCTCCGTACGGCCCAATGGCTGAACCTCACCTACAATAAGGAGAAATGTGTGTTTAACACCTCGCGCCTTGCCATCCTCGGCTGTGTAGTAGAGAACGGAGTCATCGGCCCCGACCCCGAAAGAATGCGTCCCCTCATGGAGCTACCCCTCCCCCACTGTCCAAAGGCTCTGAAGAGAACCCTGGGGCTCTTCGCCTACTATGCCCAATGGGTGCCCAATTATGCAGACAAAGCCAGACCCCTCATGAAGTCCACATCCTTCCCCCTTACGGAGGAAGAGTGCGCAGCCTTCTCCCTCATTAAGGGAGACATTGCCAAGGCCACAATGCACGCAGTGGATGAGTCCATCCCCTTCCAAGTGGAGAGCGATGCATCCGACTTCGCCCTAGTCGCTACCCTTAACCAGGAGGGGAGACCAGTGGCCTTCTTCTCAAGGACCCTACAGGGCCCTGAGATCCGACACTCGTCGGTCGAGAAGGAGGCCCAGGCGATTGTGGAGGTGGTACGATGCTGGAGGCATTACCTGGCAGGCAAACGATTTACCCTCCTCACCGACCAGCGTTCGGTCGCTTTTATGTTTAATAACAAGCTGAGGGGCAAAATCAAGAATGACAAGATCTTGAGGTGGTGAATCGAGCTCTCCACCTATGATTATGATATCTTGTACCGGCCAGGTAAGCTGAACGAACCCCCTGATGCTCTGTCACGAATTACATGCACCAGCGCGCAAAGTGATAGACTTCAGACCCTCCACAACGACCTCTGCCACCCCGGGGTCACCAGACTTTACCACTTCATTAAGGCCCGCAACCTGCCCTACTCCATCGAGGAGGTCAGGACCATGATCAGGAACTGCCAGACCTGTGCCGAGTGCAAACCGCACTTCTTTAGGCCGGACAGAGCAAGCCTGATCAAGGCCACCCGCCCCTTCGAGCGCCTGAGCATCGACTTTAAGGGGCCCCTCCCGTCCTCTGACCGTAATGTGTACTTCCTCAACATTGTTGATGAGTACTGCCGTTTCCCTTTTGCCTTCCCCTGCCCAGACATGACCAGTACCACGGTCATTAAATGCCTGAACGACCTCTTCGCCTTGTTCGGGTTCCCAAACTATATACATAGTGACCGGGGCTCCTCCTCCATGAGCGAGGAACTCCGTCAGTTCCTACTAGCGAGAGGTATTGCCGCAAGCAGGACCACCAGCTACAACCCCCGAGGGAACAGCCAGGTGGAAAGAGAGAACGCGACGGTATGGAAGGCCGTCCTCTTAGCCTTAAAGTCTAAGGGCCTCCCAACCTCCCGCTGGCAGGAAGTCCTCCCGGCAGCGCTGCATTCCATCCGGTCACTACTTTGCACTGCCATTAACGCCACCCCCCGTGAACGAATGTTTGTTTTCCCCAGGAAGTCAACTACGGGAACCACTCTACCAACCTGGCTGACCTCTCCGGGGCCAGTCTTGCTGCGAAAGCACGTGAGGGCCCATAAAACGGACCCCCTGGTCGAGAGGGTGGACCTCCTGCACGCCAACCCCCAGTACGCCTATGTGGCATACCCAGACGGGCGGGAGGACACAGTCTCCTTACGAGACCTCGCACCCTCAGGCACTCCGGAGACACCACCTTCACCCCCCCCCCACCACCCCCCCAATTCCAGCCCAGGTAGACGGCATGCCGGAACCCCACGAGCCTTCGCCGACCACGCAGACACCAGCATTAACACCGGATAATGCAACACCGCCGCTGCGACGATCAGAAAGGCTTACGAGGCCTCCGGACAGACTGACATACCAGAACTGGTAGTACACTTCACCCCGCCGGACTCAAATCTAAACAAGGGGTGAATGTGGTAAACCACTTTTATTGTTCACTATCGTTACACTATAGTTATCACTGTTATATCGTTACTCTATGGTTATCACTGTCCACACTGTTGTATCACTATATGAGGTTGCCTCTTGTCACACTGTTATACCTGGGCTGACCACTGCTGACTCCGCCCATAGCTCCACCTACCTGCCCAGGTATAAAGGTGGTCGACTGGCTGGTATTCCTCCTTGTTGGATCCGATCACCCACGAGGGTGGGCTCTGTTATTTAGCCAATAAAAACCTATAGTTACTTTCTTAACTCGTCGCTTTTCATTGGATGAATTGATAGGTATATCACATTGCCACCACAAAACAATCTGATCTCAGAACCTTCATTGCAGTTTTAATTTCTACATTAGAAAAGTGACTCCACTTCAAAAGTACTTCATTGGTTGTAAAGAACTTTGGGATGTTGTGAAAGGCATGATAGAAATGCAACTTCTTTCTGATTGGTTTTCAGACTGAACCAACCAATTATTGTCAATCAAAAACAAGGATATGTGGTCTATGGCTGCAATGGTAGTTCCTCACTCAGCCCTCTATATATCCCCAGAAACAAAATTTATAATCTAATAATCACAAAATATTTAACAGTTCAAATATCACAATTGACTGATATTTGGCTTCAACAATCTCCCTCTCCTTTCTAGAAACAGAATGGCATACCTCACTGGGCCTCTGAGCACCCTGAACCTGCGATACAACTTAAACAACCGCCCCCCCCCACCACCCCACCACCAAATCCTCTCCATTGCCACCCGACAGGTGTATCCCAGGAATCACCGGCCAGCTAGGGCACCAATGGTTGTGCAAAGGAATGTGCTTCTTTCTTCACATAATGGTTTCTATGCTTGTGAGGCCCCAACCCACCATGTTTTTCTCCCTCTGACTCTCTCACCCACACCCCAAAAACAACTAGTCTCCACACAGAGCTGTGTGAATGCTTCAAGAAACCAAGGGAAAAATGCACTGCAGAAACAAACAAGTGAGGTAAAAACAGAGTAAGAGAAGTAAAAAAAAAAGTAAAACAGGAAAGGGAGAGAAAGAGGGAGAGAAATAAAAGTGGAGGAGAGAAGAAGACATCTTTTCTGCAGAGTTCCGATACCAGTGTCCAAAACTGGAGGAGCGTAAGAAACTCTTAGAAACTTTTCCTGACCAAAGAGAATTGGAAATGACTAATATAACCAATTGGTAACACCAAAACGTACAGCTGTCTGTCTCTGATAAATGAACTAAAACCTTTATTTCAGCATTTTTGAAAGCTGGAGGACAAGGAGAAAAGAGAGACACAGAGACAGGCACTATTTGGGGATGAGTAGAGGAAATTGGACATTGAGCAGAGATGCGCAAAGAGAGAGGGTGCCTCTATAGGAGGAGGAGAGAGAGGGTGCCTCTATAGAAGGAGAGAGAGGGTGCCTCTATAGAAGGAGGGGAGAGAGGGTGCCTCTATAGAAGGAGGGAGAGAGGGTGCCTCTATAGAAGGAGGGGAGAGAGGGTGCCTCTATAGAAGGAGGGGAGAGAGGGTGCCTCTATTGAAGGAGGAGAGAGAGGCTGCCTCTATAGAAGGAGAGGGTGCCTCTATAGGAGGAGAGAGAGGGTGCCTCTATAGAAGGAGGGGAGAGAGGGTGCCTCTATAGAAGGAGGGGAGAGAGGGTGCCTCTATAGAAGGAGGAGAGAGAGGGTGCCTCTATAGGAGGGAGAGAGGGTGCCTCTATTGAAGGAGGGGAGAGAGGGTGCCTCTATAGAAGGAGAGGGTGCCTCTATAGGAGGAGAGAGAGGGTGCCTCTATAGAAGGAGGGAGAGAGGGTGCCTCTATAGAAGGAGGAGAGACAGAGGGTGCCTCTATTGAAGGAGAGAGAGGGTGCCTCTATAGAAGGAGGAGAGAGAGGGTGTCTCTATAGGAGAGAGAGGGTGCCTCTATAGAAGGAGGGGAGAGAGGGTGCCTCTATAGGAGAGAGAGGGTGCCTCTATAGAAGGAGGGGAGAGAGGGTGCCTCTATAGAAGGAGGGGAGAGAGGGTGCCTCTATAGAAGGAGGAGAGAGAGGGTGCCTCTATAGAAGGAGGGAGAGAGGGTGCCTCTATTGAAGGAGGGGAGAGAGGGTGCCTCTATAGAAGGAGAGGGTGCCTCTATAGGAGGAGAGAGAGGGTGCCTCTATAGAAGGAGGGAGAGAGGGTGCCTCTATAGAAGGAGGAGAGACAGAGGGTGCCTCTATTGAAGGAGAGAGAGGGTGTCTCTATAGAAGGAGGAGAGAGAGGGTGCCTCTATAGAAGGAGAGAGAGAGGGTGCCTCTATAGAAGGAGGAGAGAGAGGGTGCCTCTATAGAAGGAGTAGAGAGAGGGTGCCTCTATAGAAGGAGAGAGAGAGAGGGTGCCTCTATAGAAGGAGGAGAGAGAGGGTGCCTCTATAGAAGGAGGAGAGAGAGTGTGCCTCTACAGAAGGAGAGAGAGAGGGTGCCGCTATAGGAGGAGAGAGAGGGTGCCTCTATAGAAGGAGGAGAGGGTGCCTCTATAGAAGGAGAGAGAGAGGGTGCCTCTATAGAAGGAGAGAGAGAGGGTGCCTCTATAGAAGGAGGAGAGAGAGGGTGCCTCTCTAGAGGGAGAAAGAGAGGGTGCCTATATAGGAGGAGAGAGAGAGGGTGCCTCTATAGAGGGAGAGAGAGAGGGTGCCTCTATAGAAGGAGAAAGGGTGCCTCTATAGAAGGAGGAGAGAGGGTGCCTGTTATAAATCTCATCATCATAAAGAAACTACTCATGAAATAACACTGGATGGCCAGCTGGTGGCGCCATCCAAGGAGTATAAATACTCGGGCGTGGGCCCAGCTTGTCCAGGGACATTTTGTAAGATGGGAACTAGTGGAGTACAACTAGACCTCCATGTTCTGAAACAAGTTGATTAAAGCCTTGCTTTATACTCAAACCAAGTGTGTAGTGAGTTTTATTACATCAATTTAATCAACTTGATATCGATTGCATGCTCTGAGTGATTTCGGGAACAGCCAGCTACGACTTCAACTGCAGAAGGGAACTCCGGCGTAGAAATCAATCCAAATGCTAAGGTATGGAAACACTGGTATCGTACTTTCAGCAACTTTCTCAGGGTGTGTGGTGAGAATGTTCCTGATATTTTAGAGATACTTGCCAATTATGTATCTCCTCATGTGTTTGTCTATATCGAAGACTGTGTAGACTATGACTCCACTATCCTAATATTACAGAGACTATATGTTAAGGCCCCAAATGAAATTTTTGCTTGGCATCTATTGGCCACAACTCGACAACAACCTCGGGAATCACTTGACGAATTCCTTCAGAAACTTCGCAGGCTCAGCAAGGATTGCAATCTTAAAGCTCTCACAGCTGAGCAGTACCAGGAGGAGTTAATTCGTGATTCCTTTATTAATGGGATTGCATCTCCCTTCATACGCCAGCGTCTGTTGGAGAATAAAACCCTCGAGTTACAGGCTGCCTATGACCAGGCATGTTCCCTGGACTTAGCAAAGAGGAATGCAGATACATATCTTTTACCTCGTGCACGGGCTGCTGCTATCACTTTTAATGACTCCTTTGATAGGTCTCGGGCGGAAGCCCTCACTGATGATGACTGTAACCTAGCGGATGACAACCCTACCCTAGAAGCCTTCACTGATGACAACACCACCCTAGCGGCATCTTGGCAATCTGGAAGGAAGTGTTTCTTCTGTGGAGGTGCATTCCACTATAGGAAATTTTGTCCTGCTCGTAACGCAACCTGGAATCATTGCAGCAAGAAAGGTCACTTTTCTAAGGTAGGCCAGTCAAGAGCCTCTGTTAGTAAGAAAGGCCACCTTTCTAAGGTGTACTGGTCGAGAGCTCCTGTTAGTTTTGCAGCTATTATCTATAAAACTGCTCCTCAGTGCGGAGCGCGAGTCGGCGGGAATCTCGGAGCGGCGGCAGTACAAAAGGCTCCCAGAGACCAGGTAGGCTTACTAATCTCCAATCTCGGAACTCAGGGGGAAGGAGAGAAGTAAAAAGTAATCGAAGTGTGACGTCACCAGAAAGTAGGTAAGTGATTGGTTGGTGAGTATTTCTCTCTTTTTAAACCTTAACTCTGTGGTTTATAGTTTCTAAAGTCTCTGTGGTGTAGCGGGGACTGTTTGTAAACCTGGGCCGTTAAGTATATCATTTAACTGTAGTGTAATTGGTGGGATTGATTTGATTTAATTTAAATTAATTAAAGGGGAAGTCATGGCAGGACAGCCCAGTGCCATGGTATGCTCCTCCTGCGCTATCTGGGAACTCAGGGACACTTCCAGTGTCCCTGACAACCATGTGTGCAGGAAGTGTGTCCAGTTGCAGCTACTGGCAGACCGCATTGCGGTGCTGGAGCAGTGAGTGGATACATATTGGACCATTTGCGATGCTGAGGACATCATCAATAGCACATTTAAACAGTTGGTCACACCGCAGGTAAAGGTGGCACAGGCAGAAAGGGAATGGGTGACCAACAGGCAGAGTAGTCGGCACAGGCAGGTAGTGCAGGGGTCCCCTGTGGCCATCCCCCTCTCAAACAGATATACCGTTTTGGATACTGATGGGGGGGATGGCTTACCAGGGGAAGGCAGCAGCAGCCAACTTCCTGGTACATGGGGTGGCTCTGCTGCATAGGACAGGAGTACAAATAGGGGTAGAGCTATAGTAATAGGGGATTCTATTGTAAGGGGAATAGATAGGCATTTCTGTGGCCGCAAACGAGACTCCAGGATGGTGTGTTGCCTCCCTGGTGCAAGGGTCAAGGATGTCTCAGAGCGGCTGCAGGACATCTTGGAAGGGGAGGGTGAACAGCCAGTTGTCGTGGTGCATATAGGTACCAACGATATAGGTAAAAAACAGGATGAGGTCCTAAAAGCTGAGTATAGGGAGTTAGGAGGTAAATTTAAAAATAGGACCTCAAAGGTAGTAATCTCAGGATTGCTACCAGTGCCCTGTGCTAGTCAGAGTAGAAATAGAAGAATATTTCAGATGAATACGTGGCTAGAGGAATGGTGCCGGGGGAGGGATTCAAATTCCTGGGACATTGGAACCGGTTCTGGGGGAGGTGGGACCAGTTCAAACCAGACGGTTTGCACCTGGGCAGGGCCGGGACCGATGTCCTAGGGTGAGTGTTTGCTAGTGCTTTGGGGGAGGGTTTAAACTAAAATGGCAGAGGGTTGGGAACCTGAGCAGGGGGACAGAGGAAAGGGAAACAAGGATAAAAGCAAAAGATAGGAAGGAGAAAAACAAAAGTGGCAGTCAGAGAAATCAACGGTTTAAATCAAACATGGCCACAGTAAATAATAATTCTAATAGGTCTAAGAGCGTTAAAAAAACAAGCCTGAACGCTTTGTGTCTTAATGCGAGGAGCATTCGTAATAAGGTGGCTGAATTAGCTGCGCAAATAGAGGTAAACGAATATGATTTGATTGGGATTACGGAAACATGGCTCCAGGGTGGCGAAGGCTGGGAACTCAACATCCAGGGGTATTCAATATTCAGGAAAGATAGGCAAGAAGGAAAGGGAGGTGGGGTAGCATTACTGGTTAAAGAAGGAATTAACACAATTGTAAGGAAGGATATTAGCTCTGATGATGTGGAATCTGTATGGGTAGAACTGAAAAATACCAAGGGGCAGAAAACATTAGTGGGAGTGGTATATAGACCTCCAAACAGTAATGCGGAGGTTGGGGATTGCATTAAAAGGGAAATTAGAGAAGTGTGCAAATAGGGCACAGCAGTTATCATGGGTGGCTTTAATCTACATATAGATTGGGCTAACCAAATTAGTAACAATACTGTGGAGGAGGAATTCCTGGAGTGTTTACGGGATGGTTTCCTGGACCAATATGTCGAGGAACCAACCAGAGATCAGGCCATCTTAGACTGGGTATTATGTAACGAGAAAGGATTAATGAGCAATCTTGCTGTACGAGACCCCTTGGGTCGGAGCGATCATAATATGATCGAATTCTTCATTAAGATGGAGAATGAAGTAGTTGACTCAGAGACTAGGGTCCTAAATTTAAATAAAGGAAACTACAATGGTCTGAGGTGCGAATTAGGTAGGATTGATTGGGGAATGTCACTCAAAGGGTTAACGGTGGATAGGCAATGGCAAACATTCAAAGACCGCATGGATGAACTACAGAATTTGTTCATCCAAGTTTGGCATAAAAATAAAACAAAAAGGTGACTCAACCGTGGCTAATGAGGGAAATTAGGGATAGCATAAGACCCAAGGAGAGGACATATAAATTGGCTAGAAAAAGCAGTAATCCAGAGGATTGGGAGCAGTTTAGGATTCAACAAAGGAGGACAAAGGGATTAATTAAGAAAGGGAAAATAGAATATGAGAGTAAGCCTGCAGGGAACATAAAAACTGACTGTAAAAGCTTTTATAGATATGTGAAGAGGAAAAGATTGGTGAAGTCAAGCGTAGGTCCCTTGCAGTCAGAATCAGGGGAATTTATAATGGGGAACAAAGAAATGGCAGACCAATTAAATACATATTTTGGTTCTGTCTTCACAAAGGAGGACACAAATAACCTCCCAGAAATGTCGGGGAACGTAGGGTCTGATGAAAAGGAGGAACTGAATGAAATCAGTATTTGTAGGGAAATGGTGTTAGGGAAATTGATGGGATTGAAGGCCGATAAATCCCCAGGGCCTGATATTCTACATCCTAGGGTACTTAAGGAAGTGGCCCTAGAAATAGTAGATGCATTGCTGATCATCTTGCAACATTCGATGGAATCTGGAACAGTACCCATGGATTGGAGGGTAGCTAATGTTACCCCACTATTCAAAAAAGGTGGTAGAGAGAAAACGGGAAATTACAGACCGGTTAGCCTGACATCGGTAGTGGGGAAAATGCTAGAGTCCATTATAAAAGATGTAATAGCAGATCACTTGGAAAACAGTGACAGGATCGGACAAAGTCAACATGGATTTACAAAAGGTAAATCGTGCTTGACTAATCTACTGGAATTTTTTGAGGATGTAACTAGGAAAATAGATAAGGGAGAACCAGTGGATGTGGTGTATTTGGACTTTCAGAAGGCTTTCGATAAGGTCCCACATAAGAGATTAGTGTGTAATGTTAAGGCACATGGGATTGGTGGCAAGATATTGACTTGGATAGAGAACTGGTTGGCAGATAGAAAGCAAAGAGTTGGAATAAACGGGTCGTTTTCTGAGTGGCAGGCAGTGACTAGTGGGCTACCGCAGGGATCAGTCCTTGGACCCCAGCTATTCACAATATATATGAATGAACTAGACAAGGGAACTAGATGTAATATCTCCAAATTTGCAGATGACACAAAGCTGGGTGGACGTGTGTGCTGTGAGGAGGATGCCAAAAAACTACAGGAGGATTTGGACAGGTTGGGTGATTGGGCAGAAGCATAGCAGATGCAATATAACGTGGATAAATGTGAGGTTATCCACTTTGGTGTCAAAAACTGGAAGGCAGATTATTATCTGAATGGCAATAGATTGGGAGAAGGGGAAGTGCAACGAGACCTGGGTGTCCTTGTGCACCAGTCGCTGAAGGTAAGCATGCAGGTGCAGCAGGCGATTAAGAAGGCAAATGGTATGTTGGCCTTCATAGCAAGAGGGTTTGAGTACAGGAACAAGGATGTCTTGCTACAGTTGTACAGGGCCTTGGTGAGACCACATCTTGAGTATTGTGTGCAGTTTTGGTCGCCTTATCTGAGGAAGGATATTCTTGCCATGGAAGGAGTTCAGCCAAGATTCACCAGGCTGATACCTGGGATGGCAGGAATGACGTATGAGGAGAGATTGGGTCAATTGGGCTTGTACTCACTGGAGTTTAGAAGAATGAGAGGGGATCTCATTGAAACTTATAACATTCTGGCAGGACTGGACAGACTAGATGCAGGGAGGATGTTCCCAATGGTCGGGGAATCCAGAACCAGGGGTCACAGTCTAAGGATAAGGGGTAGGCCTTTTAGGACAGAAATGAGGAGGAATTTCTTCACCCAGAGAGTGGTGAACCTGTGGAATTCGCTACCACAGAAGGCAGTAGAGGCCAATTCATTAACTATATTCAAGAAGGAGTTGGATATATTTCTTAAGGCTAAAGGGATCAAGGGGTATGGGGAGAAAGCAGGTACCGGGTACTGAACTTGGATTATCAGCCATGATCGCATTGAATGGCGGAGCAGGCTCGAGGGGCCGAATGGCCTACTCCTGCCCCTATCTTTTATGTTTCTATGTTTCCGCCCCCAAGAGCCACTACTAAGGTTACAGCTGCTATCTATGAAACTGCTCCTCCCCCAAGAACCACCACTAAGGTTACAGCTGTCAAGGGTAAAACTGCCCCTCCTCCCATCAGAGCTGTTTTTCCACAAAGTCTGTCCCATGCAGCCACGAAGATTTCAGTAAATGGACATATTTTGAGTGCACTAATCGACTCATGCAGCTCTGACAGCTTCATTAGTGAGTCATAGAGTCATAGAGTTTTACAGCACAGAAAGAGGCCCTTCGGCCCATCGTGTCTGTGCCGCCCATCCATCCCTGTCCAGTCTAATCCTATTTTCCAGCATTTGGTCCATAGCCTTGTATGCAATGGCATTTCAAGTGCTCATCCAAATGCTTCTTGAATGTTGTGAGGGTTCCTGCCTCTACCACCCTTTCAGGCATTGAGTTCCACATTCCAACCACCCTCTGGGTGAAAAAGTTCCTCCTCAAATCCCCTCTGAATCTCCTGCCCCTTACCCTGAATCTATGCCCCCTTGTTATTGACCCCCCTACTAAGGGGAAAAGTTCCTCTTTATCTACCCTATCTATGCCCCTCATCATTTTGTACACCTCAATCAGGTCCCCCCTCAGCCTTCTTTGCTCCAAGGAAAACAACCCCAGCCTGTCCAGCCTCTCTTCATAGCTGAGGCGCTCCATCCCAGGTAACATCCTGGTGAATCTTCTCTGCACCCTCTCCAAAGCAATCACATCCTTCCTATAGTGAGGTGACCAGAACTGCACACAGTACTCCAGCTGTGGCCTCACCAGCGTTTTGTACAGCTCCATCATAACCCCCCTGCTCTTATATTCTATGCCTCGGCTAATGAAGGCAAGTATCCCATATGCCTTTTTAACCACCTTATCTACCTGTTCCGCTGTCTTCAGGGATCTATGTACATGTACACCAAGGTCCCTCTGACCCTCTGTACTTCCTAGGGTCCTACCACTCGTTGTGTATTCCCTTGCCTTATTTGTCCGTCCAAAATGTATCACCTCGCACTTTTCAGGGTTAAATTCCATTTGCCACTTTTCCGCCCATCTGACCAACCCGTTTATATCGTCCTGTAGCCTGAGGCTTTCCTCCTCACAATTTACCACCCCACCAATTTTCGTGTCATCTGCGAACTTACTGATCGTACCTTTTACATTCTCATCCAAATCATTTATGTAGATCACAAACAACAAGGGACCCAGCACCGATCCCTGAGGTACCCCACTGGACACAGGCTTCCAGTCACAAAAGCAACCTTCGACCATCACCCTCTGCCTCCTGCCACTCAGCCAGTTTAGGATCCAACGCGCCAAGGCACCCTGGATCCCATGGGCTCTTACATTCTTGACCAGTCTCCTATGCGGGACTTTGTCAAAAGCTTTACTGAAGTCCATGTAAACCACATCCACAGCATTTCCCTCATCCACCCCCCTAGTCACCCCCTCGAAAAATTCAATCAGATTTGTCAGACATGATTTACCCTTGACAAAGCCATGCTGACTATCCCCGATTAATCCTTGCCTCTCCAAGTGGAGACTAATTTTGTCCCTCAGAATTTTTTCCAATAATTTCCCTACCACAGATGTTAGGCTCACTGGCCTGTAATTCCCTGGTTTATCCCTGCTACCCTTCTTGAATAATGGTACTACGTTAGCTGTTCTCCAGTCCTCTGGTACATCCCCTGTGGCCAGAGAGGTTCTGATAATTTGTGTCAGAGCCCCTGCAATCTCCTCCTTTGCCTCCCACAGCAGCCTGGGATACATCTCGTCCGGGCCTGGGGATTTATCCACTTTTTGGCCTGCTAAAACCGCTAGCACCTCCTCCCTCTCGATGCTAATATGTTCAAGTATGTCACAGCCCCCTTGCCCGATTTCTATGTCTGCATCGTCTTTCTCCATAGTGAACACAGATGCAAAAAATTCATTTAAAACCCCGCCTACATCATCTGGCTCTACACACAGATTGCCACTTTGGTCCCGAATGGGCCCTACCCTTTCCCTAGTTATCCTCTTGCCCTTAATATACTTATAAAACATCTTAGGATTTTCCTTTATTTTGCTCGCCAGTGTTATTTCATGGCCCCTCCTCGCCCTCCTAATTTCTTTTTTAAGTATGCCCCTGCATTTTTTATACTCCTCTAGGGCTTCTTCCGTCTTTATTCTTTTGTAACTGCCAAAAGCCCCCCTTTTATTTCTAATGCATTTTTGTATATCCCTTGTCATCCAAGGTTCCCTTTGCTTGTTGGTCCCACCCTTGACCTTTACAGGAACATGTTGGCGTTGTACTCTCTCTATTTCCCTTCTGAAAGTCTCCCACTGTTTTGATGCGGATTTTCCTATAAGTAGCTGCTCCCAGTCCAATTTGGCCAGATCCTGCCTTATCATATTAAAATCGGCCTTCCCCCAATTTAGAACCCTTATTTCCGGGCCGTCTTTGTCTTTTTCCATGACCACCTTAAATCTCACCGAATTGTGGTCACTGTCGCCAAAATGCTCTCCTACTGACACTTCCACCACTTGCCCGGCTACATTCCCCAGAATTAGGTCCAGTACCGCCCCCTCTCTTGTAGGACTTTCTACATGTTGGCTCAAAAAGCTCTCCTGGATGCACTTTAAGAATTCTGCACCCTCTAAGCCTTTCACACTCTGACTATCCCAATTTATATTGGGGAAGTTGAAATCCCCCACTATTATTACCCTATTATTTTTGCACTTTTCTGAGATTTGCCTACATATCTGTTCCTCTATCTCCCCCTGACTGTTTGGGGGCCTATAGTACACTCCCAGCAAAGTGCTTGCCCCCTTTTTGTTTTTAAGTTCTACCCATATGGCCTCATTAGAGGAACCCGCTAATATATCATCCCTCCTTACTGCAGTAATTGACTCCTTAATTAATATTGCAACACCCCTCCCCTTTTACACCCCCCTCTGTCTCGCCTGAAGATTCTATACCCCGGAATATTGAGCTGCCAGTCCTGACCCTCCCTCAACCATGTCTCCGTGATAGCAACAATATCGTACTCCCATGTGTTCAACAACAACTTCAGTTCATCCACCTTATTTGCAAGACTCCTTGCATTAAAATAAATGCCTTCCAGCCCTGCCATATTCTCTTTTGCCTTCACATATTTGCTTTGCCTTCCCAGCTGACTTGTTTTTCCCTCTGTATTTGGCTGTAAATCACCCCCTACTATAGCTCCACTCTGTACCCCATCCCCCTGCCAAGTTAGTTTAAACCCCCCCCAGCAGTGCTAGCAAACCTCCCTGCAAGGATATTGGTTCCCCTCTGGTTCAGGTGTAAACCGTCCGACTTGTACAAGTCCCACCTTTCCCAGAAGCAGACCCAGTGATCCAGGAAACTAAAGCCCTCCCCCCTGCACCATCCCTTTAGCCATGCATTCATCTGTTCTATCTTCCTATTCCTATACTTACTAGCACGTGGCACCGGGAGTAATCCAGAGATTACAACCCTTGAGGTCCTGCTCTTTAATCCTTCACCTAGCTCCCTAAATTCTTGCTGCAGGACCTCATCCCTCTTTTTACCTATGTCGTTGGTACCAATGTGGACCACGACCACTGGCTGTTCACCCTCCCCCTCCAGAATGCCCTGCAGCCGCTCAGTGACATCCTTGACCCTGGCACCAGGGAGGCAACAAACCATCCTGGATTCAAGTCTACGGCCACAGAAACGCCTATCTGTTCCCCTTACTATAGAATCCCCTACCACTATTGCTCTCCCACTCTTTTTCCCCCCTTCCTGGGCAGCAGGAGCACCGCCAGTGCCAGGAAGTTGGCTGCTGCTGCCTTCCCCTGGTGAGTCATCCCCCTCAACAGTATCCAAAGCGGTATACTTGTTTGAAAGGGGGATGTCCGCAGGGGTTCCCTGCACTACCTGCCTGTCTTTGTTGCTCCGCCTGATGGTCACCCCCTGTGCTGCCCTACCCTGAGGCGTGAACAACTCGCTAAATGTGCTATCCACGAGCCTCTCAGCATCGCGTATGCTCCAAAATTCATCCACCCGCAGCTCGAGCGCCACAATGCGGTCTACAAGTAGCTGCAGCTGGATGCATTTCCCGCACACATGGTCGCCAGGGACACTGGCGGCGTCCCTGATTTCCCACATAGTGCAGGAGGAGCAGAACACGGGTCTGAGCTCTCCTGCCATGACTTACTCCTTTAATTAATCTAAAAATTTATTCAATACCCCAGTTACAGGTATACTCTAGGGCGCTTTATTTACCAACTGTCCTCACCACAACAGAGCCCCTAGAAATTTAACACCACAGAATTCAAGCTTGTAATGAAAAGAGAGAAATACTCACCAACCAATCACTTACCTGCTCCCTGGTGACGTCACACCCTGATTACTTTTTACCTCTCTGCAACTACCGAGCTCGCAGGCTGGAGTTTGGTAGGCCTCTCCTGGCCTCGCTGCCGCCTTTTGTAGCTCGCCGCCGCCGAGTCTCCCGCAGGTCCCGCCTCTCGCTGCCTGCCGCCGCTGCTCTGAGGCCTCTCCTGGCCTCGCTGCCGCCTTTTGTAGCTCGCCGCCGCCGAGTCTCCCGCAGGTCCCGCCTCTCGCTGCCTGCCGCCGCTGCTCTGAGGCCTCTCCTGGCCTCACTGCTGCCTTTTGTAGCTCGCCGCCGCCGAGTCTCCCGCAGGTCCCGCCTCTCGCTGCCTCCCGCCGCTGCTCTGAGCGGGCTGTCAGTAAGTTAAAACTGCGTATTTGCCCCTTGGACAGGGAAATTGCAATGGCTCTGACGACACTGACCATCAATTCTTTCGGCTTTTGTCTTGTTGACCTTATTCTCAATGGCCGCACTTATTTCTCCACCCGGCTTGGGGTGCTCAAAAACCTATGCAGTGATGTGCTCCTGGGACAGGATTTCCAGAAACAACACAAAAGACTCACTTTCGAGTTTGGAGGGTCAAAGCCGGAGCTTACTATTTCCAAAGTAACGTTTTGTGCACTTTCGGCGGCTTCGCTCAACGAGCCCTCCTTATTTGCCAATCTTTCCCCCCGATATAAGCCCATAGTCACTAAATCACGACGTTTCAGCCAAGATGATCGATCCTTTATCAAGGCAGAAATCTCTCGCATTATAGCTGATGGTATCATTGAGCCATGTTCATCTTTCTGACGGGCTCAAGTCGTCGTTGTTAAAAATCCTCTGAAGCAACACAAGAAACGTCTTTGCATCGATTACTCGCAAACTATTAACCAGTCTACCGACCTGGATGCCTACCCACTACCACGCATCGATAACATGGTCAATAACCTTGCTAACTACAAGGTATTTTCAACCTTTGATTTAAAGAGCGCATATCATCAGATACTGTTAAAGGACTCTGACAAAAAGTATACGGCCTTTGAGGCCAATGGTCAGCTTTACCAGTTTTGTCGCCTTCCATTTGGGGTCACCAATGGGGTTGGCCGTCTTTCAACGGGCAATGGATAGCCTAGTCAAACAGGAGAACTTAATGGACACTTTTCCATATCTGGATAATATCAATATTGCTGGTCATGACCAGAAGGAGCATGATGCCAACCTCCAGAAATTTTTTGACGTTCTCCGTCATCGCAATTTAAGCTTAAATGAGTCCAAATCTGTGAAATCAGTACCATCAGTCAACATCCTTGGCTACTGGGTGGGCAACGGTGTCATCAAACCGGATCCGGAGCGACTTCGTCCGCTTCAGGAGCTCGCTCCCCCTACGAATCTCGGCTCTTTTTGTCGGGCACTCGGCATGTTCGCCTATTACGCGAATTGGATACCCCACTTCTCCGACAAGATCCAGCCCCTGCTTCACGCAGTCATTTCCATTGGAGGCAACGGCTATTTCAGCTTGCAACCTCCTCAAGCGACAATTGGAAAAAGCCACGCTTCGTTCCATTGATGAAAATCTTCCTTTCGTGGTCGAGTGAGATGCATCGGATGTGGCGATCTCTGCTACCTTGAATCAAGGTGGTCGACCCGTTGCACTTCTGTCCAGAAGTTTGCAGGATAGCGAGCTCCATTATCCTCCTGTTGAAAAGGAGGCTATGGCCATCATCGAAGCTGTATGTAAATAGAGTCATTTTCTCGCTCGTCGCCATTTCACACTTATAACCGATCAGCGCTCCGTGGCCTTTATGCTGGATAACCGGAAACGCACTAAGATCAAGAATAACAAAATACAACTCTGGAGGATGGAATTGGCCACCTTTGGATACACCATACATTATCGACCCGGCAAAGAGAATGTGGCCCCGGATACCCTCACGCGGGCATTCTGCTCTTCTATGTCAACTTCGACTCTTGCGGATCTTCACACTGACTTATGCCATCCTGGCGTTACCCGTATGTTGCACTTTGTGCGATCTAAAAATCTCCCATTTTCTATGGAAGATGTGAAAAGAACGTGCTCCTCCTGTAGAATTTGTGCGGAATTAAAACCGAAATTCTTCCGTCCATCGGATGGCTCGCTCATACACGCTATGCAGCCTATGCAGCGACTCAGCATTGACTTTAAAGGGCCATTGCCTTCCTCAACGCGAAACACCTACTTACTGACTATGGTGGATAGAGCCATAGAGTATACAGCACAGAAAGAGGCCCTTCGGCCCATCGCGTCCGCGCCGGCCATCAAGCCCTGTCTAATCTAATCCCATTTTCCAGCATTTGGTCCATAGCCTTGTATGCTATGGCATTTCAAGTGCTCATCCAAATGCTTCTTGAATGTTGTGAGGGTTCCTGCCTCTACCACCCTTTCAGGCAGTGAGTTCCAGATTCCAACCACCCTCTGGGTGAAAAAGCTCTTCCTCAAATCCCCTCTAAACCTCCTGCCCCTTACCTTGAATCTATGCCCCCTTGTTATTGACCCCTCTACTAAGGGAAAAAGTTCCTTTCTATCTACCCTATCTATGCCCCTCATAATTTTGTACACCTCAATCAGGTCCCTCCTCAGTCTTCTCTGCTCCAAGGAAAACAACCCCAGCCTGTCCAATCTTTCTTCATAGCTGAAGCACTCCAGCCCAGGTAACATCCTGGTGAATCTCCTCCGCACCCTCTCCAAAGCAATCACATCCTTTCTATAGTGTGGCGACCAGAACTGCACACAGTATTCCAGCTGTGGCCTAACCAGCGTTTTGTACAGCTCCATCACAACCTCCCTGCTCTTATATTCTATGCCTCGGCTAATGAAGGCAAGTATCCCATATGCCTTTTTAACCACCTTATCCACCTGTTCTGCTGCCTTCAGGGATCTATGTACATGCACACCAAGGTCCCTCTGATCCTCTGTCTTTCCTAGGGTCTTACCATTCATTGTGTAGTCCCATGCCTTGTTAGTCCCTCCAAAATGCATCACCTCACACTTTTCAGGGTTAAATTCCATTTGCCACTGTTCCACCCATCTGACCAACCCATCTATATCATCCTGCAGACTGAGGCTACCCTCCTCGCTATTTACCACCCCACCAATTTTCGTGTCATCATACCTTTTACATTCACATCCAAATCATTAATGTAGATCACAAACAGCAAGGGACCCAGCACCGATCCCTGCGGTACCCCATTGGACACAGCCTTCCAGTCACAAAAACAACCTTCGACCATCACCCTCTGCCTTCTGCCACTAAGCCAGTTTTGGATCCAATGTGCCAAGGCACCCTGGATCCCATGGGCTCTTACCTTCTTGACCAGTCTCCTATGCGGGACTTTATCGAAAGCCTTACTGAAATCCATGTATACCACATCCACTGCACTACCCTCATCCACACACCTAGTCACCTCGAAAAATTCAATCAAATTGGTCAGACATGATCTTCCCTTGACAAAGCCATGCTGACTATCCCTGATTAATCCTTGCCTCTCCAAGTGGAGACTAACTCTGTCCCTCAGAATTTTTTCCAATAATTTCCCTACCACTGATGTTAGGCTCACTGGCCTGTAATTCCTGGTTTATCCCTACTACCCTACTTGAATAATGGTACTACGTTAGCTGTTCTCCTGTCCTCTGGCACATCCCCTCTGGCCAGAGAGGTTCTGAAAATTTGTGTCAGAGCCCCTGCAATCTCCTCCTTTGCCTCACACAGCAGCCTGGGATACATCTCGTCCGGGCCTGGGGATTTATCCACTTTTAAGCCTGCTAAAACCGCTAGTACCTCCTCCCTCTTGATGCTAATATGTTCAAGTATATCACAGTCCCCCCGCCCGATTTCTATGTCTACGTCGTCCTTCTCCATAGTGAACACAGATGCAAAAAATTCATTTAAAACCCCACCTACATCTTCTGGCTCCACACACAGATTGCCACTTTGGTCCCTACTCTTTCCCTAGTTATCCTGTACACCTTAGGATTTTCCTTTATTTTGCTCACCAGTGTTATTTCATGATGAATATTCATGCTTTCCCCTGTCCCAATATGCATACCTCCACAATGATCAAATGCCTTGATCAAGTCTTTTCCCTTTGCGGTACGGCCAATTTCATCCACGCTGATCGGGGTCCCTCCTTCATGTCAAGCGAACTCAAAAGTTATCTCTCCCAACGGGGAATCGCCACAAGTAAAACGACACCGTACCATCCCATCGGTAATGGACAGGTTGAGAGATACAACGCTATCATTTGGAATGCTGTTCGTCTTGTGCTGAGGTCACACAACCTACCAGACCAGCAGTGGGAAACTATGCTCCCTGACGTGTTGCATTCCATCAGGTCTCTCCTTTCTACGTCTACCAATGTCACACCTCACGAGCGATTCTTCAGCTTCCAGCGTTGCTCCACCCATGGGACGTCTCTACCATCATGGTTGGCAGCTCCCGGCCCCGTGCTGCTCTGAAGATTCGTCCGATCATATAAAAACGATCCTCTCGTTGACGAGGTAGAACTCACGGACGTCAATCCCACGTACGCACACGTGCGGTACCCTGATGGCCGGGAGTCCACCGTTTCACTCCGGGACCTGGCTCCCTGTCCAGCCGATTACACAGCCACAACTGATAGAGGGACCCACGGTGATGATGCCGAAACTCTGCGCTCCCCCGAAGATGATGCCCTACCTGGGACATCGAGAGATCTACCAGCTGCCCCACCGGATCCACTCGGAGAGCCGAGCGCTCCCCGTGGGATGGCCACCCGAGGCCAAGACACCGGTCAACCCCCGCAAAACAGGTAGGTGATTGGTTGGAGTATTTCTCTCGTTTTAAAACTTTAAGTCTGTGGTTTGTAGTTTTTAAGGTCTCTGTGGTGTAGCGGGGACAGTTTGTAAACCAGGGCCCTTAAATATATCATTTAACTGTAGTGAAATTGGTGGGATTCATTTAATTTTAATTAATTAGTTAAAGGGTAAGTCATGGCAGGACAGCCCAGCCCCGTAATGTGCTCCTCCTGCTCTATGTGGGAAATCAGGGACGCTTCCTGCGTCCCTGGTGACCATGTGTGTGGGAAGTGTGTCCAGCTGCAGCTACTGACAGACTGCATTGCGGCACTGGAGCTGCGGATGGATTCATTTTGGAGCATTCGCGATGCTGATGACGTCGTAAAGGGTGTACAGGCAGGAAGGGAATTGGTGACCAGCAGGCAGAGCAATAGAAGCAGGCAGGTAGTGCAGGGGACCCCTGTAGCCATCCCCCTTTCAAACAGGTATACCAGTTTGTGTACTGTTGAGGGGGATGACTCACCAGGGGAAGGCAGCAGCAGCCAACTTCCTGGCACCAGGGGTGCTTCTGCTGCTCAGGAAGGGAGGAAAAAGAGTGGGAGAGCAATAGTGGTAGGGGATTCTATCGTAAGGGGAACAGATAGGCATTTCTGTGGCCGTAAACGTGATTCCAGGATGGTTTGTTGCCTCCCTGGTGCCAGGGTCAAGGATGTCACCGAACGGCTGCAGGGCATTCTGAAGGGGGAGGGTGAACAGGCAGAGGTCGTGGTTCACATTGGGACCAACGACATAGGTAGGAAGAGGGATGAGGTCCTGCAGCAAGAACTTAGGGAGCTAGGTAAAAAGTAGGACCTCATTGGTTGTAATCTCTGGATTACTCCCGGTGCCACGTGCTAGTGAGTATAGGAATAGGAGGATAGAGCAGATGAATGCGTGGCTAATGAGTTGGTGCAAGAGGGAGGGCTTTAGTTTCCTGGATCACTGGGCCTGCTTCTGGGGAAGGTGGGACCTGTACAAGTCGGACGGGTTGCACCTGAACCAGAGCGGGACAAATATCCTTGCGGGAAGGTTTGCTAGCACTGTTCTGGGGGGTTTAAACTAAAATGGCAGGGGGTTGGGAACCTGAGCAGGGAGACAGAGGAAAGGAAAACAGGGATAAAAGCAAAAGATAGGAAGGGGAAAAACAAAAGTGGCAGTCAGAGAAATCAACGGTTTAAATCAAACATGGCCACAGAAAATAATAATTCGAATAGGTCTAAGAGCGTTAAAAAATCAAGCCTGAAGGCTTTGTGTCTTAGTGCGAGGGGCATTTGTAATAAGGTGGATGAATTGACTGCGCAAATAGAGGTAAATGAATATGATTTGGTTGGGATTACGGAAACATAGCTCAAGGATGGCCAAGGCTGGGAACTCAACATCCAGGGGTATTCGATATTCAGGAAAGATAGGCAAAAAGGAAAGGGAGGTGGGGTGGCATTACTGGTTAAAGAAGGGATTAATACAATTGTAATGAAGGATATTAGCTCTGATGATATGGAATCTGTATGGGTAGAATTAAGAAATACGAAGGGGAAAAAAACATTAGTGGGAGTGGTATATAGACCTCCAAACAGTAAGGCGGAGGTTGGGGATGGCATTAAAAGGGAAATTAAAGAAGCGTGCAATAAGGGCACAGCAGTCATCATGGGTGACTTTAATCTACATATAGATTGGGCCAACCAAATTAGTAACAATACTGTGGAGGAGGAATTCCTGGAGTGTTTACAGGATGGTTTCCTGGACCAATATGTCGAGGAACCAACCAGAGATCAGGCCATCTTAGACTGGGTATTATGTAACGAGAGAGGATTAACTAGCAATCTTGTTGTATGAGGCCCCTTGGGTCGGAGCGATCATAATATGATCGAATTCTTCATTAAGATGGAGAATGAAGTAGTTGACTCAGAGACAAGGGTCCTCAATTTAAATAAAGGAAACTATGATGGTCTGAGGAGCGAGTTGGGTAGGATTGATTGGGGAATGGCGCTCAAAGGGTTGACGGTGGATAGGCAATGGCAAACATTCAAAGACCGAATGGATGAGCTACAGAATTTGTTCATCCCAGTTTGGCATAAAAATAAAACAAAAAAAGTGACTCAACCGTGGCTAACAAGGGAAATTAGGGATAGCATAAGATCCAAGGAGAGGACCTATAAATTGGCTAGAAAAAGCAATAATCTTGAGGATTGGGAGCAGTTTAGGATTCAACAAAGGAGGACAAAGGGATTAATTAAGAAAGGGAAAATAGAATATGAGAGTAAGCTAGCAAGGAACATAAAAACTGACTAAAAGCTTTTATAGATATGTGAAGAGAAAAAGATTGGTGAATTCAAGCGTAGGTCCCTTACAGTCAGAATCAGGGGAATTTATAATGGGAAACAAGGAAATGGCAGCCCAACTAAATACATACTTTGGTTCTGTCTTCACAAAGGAGGACACAAATAACCTCCCAGAGATGCCGGGGAACATAGGGTGTAAAGAAAGGGAGGAACTGAAAGAAATCAGTATTTGTAGGGAAATGGTGTTAGGAAAATTGATGGGACTGAAGGCCAATAAATCCCCAGGGCCTGATGGTCTACATCCTAGGGTACTTAAGGAAGTGGCCCGAGAGATAGTAGATGCATTGCTGGTCATCTTCCAGAACTCGATAGACTCTGGAACAGTACCCATGGATTGGAGGGTAGCTAAAGTTACCCCACTATTCAAAAAAGGTGGTAGAGAAAAAGCAGGGAATTATAGACCGGTAAGCCTGACATCGGTAGTGGGGAAAATGCTAGAGTCTATTATAAAAGATGTAATAGCAGAGCACTTGGAAAGCAGTGACAGGATCGGACAAAGTCAACATGGATTTACAAAAGGTAAATCATGCTTGACTAATCTACTGGAATTTTTTGAGGATGTAACTGGTAAAATAGATAAGGGAGAACCAGTGGATGTGGTGTATTTGGACTTTCAGAAGGCTTTCGATAAGGTCCCACATAAGACACAAAATTAAGGCACATGGGATCGGGGGCAAGGTATTGACTTGGATAGAGAACTGGTTGGCGGACAGAAAGCAAAGAGTTGGAATAAACGGGTCGTTTTCCGAGTGGCAGGCAGTGACTAGTGGGGTACCGCAAGGATCGGTCCTAGGACCCCAGCTGTTCACAATATATATTAATGATCTGGACGAGGGAATTGGATGTAATATCTCCAAATTTGCAGACGACACAAAGCTGGGTGGGAGGGTAAGCTGTGAGGAGGATGTCGTGAAACTCCAGTACGATTTGGACAGGTTGGGTGATTGGACAGAAACATGGCAAATGCACTATAATGTGGATAAATGTGAGGTTATCCACTTTGGTGGCAAAAGCAGGAAGGCAGATTATTATTTGAATGGCAATAGATTGGGAGAAGGGGAAGTGCAAAGAGACCTGGGTGTTATTGTGCACCAGTCGCTGAAGGTAAGCATGCAGGTGCAGCAGGCGGTTAAGAAGGCAAATGGTATGTTGGCCTTCGTAGCAAGAGGGTTCGAGTATAAGAACAAGGATGTCTTGCTGCAGATGTACAGGGCCTTGGTGAGACCGCACCTTGAGTATTGTGTGCAGTTTTGGTCACCTTACCTGAGGAAGGACGTTCTTGCCATGGAGGGAGTGCAGCGAAGATTCACTAGGCTGATACCTGGGATGGCAGGAATGACGTACGAGGAGAGATTGTGTCGATTGTGCTTATACTCACTGGAGTTTAGAAGATTGAGAGGGGATCTCATCGAAACCTATAAAATTCTGTCAGGTCTGGACAGACTAGATGCAGAAAGGATGTTTCTGATGGCCGGGGAGTCCAGAACCAGGGGTCATAGTCTAAGGATAAGGGGCAAGCCATTTAGGACTGTAATGAGGAGGAATTTCTTCACTCAGAGAGTGGTGAACCTGTGGAATTCTCTGCCACAGAGGGCGGTGGAGGCCAGTTCATTAAATATATTCAAGAAAGAGTTGGATATATTTCTTGAGGCTAAAGGGATCAAGGGATATGGGGAGAAGGCAGGGACAGGGTACTGAATTTGGATGATCAGCCATGATCTCATTGAATGGCGGAGCAGGCTCGAAGGGCCGAATGGCCTACTCCTGCTCCTATCTTCTACGTTTCTATGTTTCTATGTTTCAAACAGAATGAAGCCATTTCTGCGCCTGTGGGGACCCGCACCCGGAGTCACGATCTCCCCAGCCTCCCTCGGGTTGATCAGAGCAACACGGGCCCTGTCGATCCACCGGTACGGATCAAGCGGCCCAGGGACCAAGACACGGTCCGGGGAGACGTGCCTTCTAGCCATAAACAAAAATCTAAAAGACTGCGGCTATTCGTGGCCCGCCTAATCAGTTAAGAGGAAGTCGTCAGACTTCCAAATCTTTTAGGGAGGAAGAATGTTATAAATCTTATCATCATCAAGAAACTACTCAGGAAATAATGCTGGATGGCCAGCTGGTGGCACCGTCCAAGGAGTATAAATACTCGGGCGTGGGTCCAGCTGTTTCAGGGACATTTTGTAAGACAAGGAACTAATAAAGTGCAACTAGACCTCCATGTTCTGAAACAAGTTGATTAAAGCCTTGCTTTATACGCAAACCAAGTGCGTCGTGAGTTTTATTACATCAGTGCCTCTATAGAAGGAGAGAGAGAGGGTGCCTCTATAGAAGGAGGAGAGAGAGGGTGCCTTTATAGAAGGAGAGAGGGTGCCTCTATCGAAGGAGAGAGGGTGCCTCTATAGGAGAGAGAGAGGGTGCCTCTATAGAAGGAGGAGAGAGGGTGCCTCTATAGAAGGAGGAGAGAGAGGGTGCCTCTATAGAAGGAGAGGGTGCCTCTATAGGAGGAGAGGGTGCCTCTTTGGAAGGAGAGAGAGAGGGTGCCTCTATAGAAGGAGAGAGAGGGTGCCTCTATAGAAGGAGAGAGAGAGAGGGTGCCTCTATAGAAGGAGGAGAGAGAGGTTGCCTCAATCGAAGGAGAGAGGGTGCCTCTATAGAAGGAGAGAGGTTGCCTCTATCGAAGGAGAGAGGGTGCCTCTATAGGAGAGAGAGAGGGTGCCTCTATAGAAGGAGAGAGAGAGAGGGTGCCTCTATAGAAGGAGAGAGAGAGAGGGTGCCTCTATAGGAGAGAGAGAGGGTGTCTCTATAGAAGGAGTAAGGAGAGAGGTTGCCTCTATCGAAGGAGAGAGGGTGCCTCTATAGGAGAGAGAGAGGGTGCCTCTATAGAAGGAGAGAGAGGGGGTGCCTCTATAGAAGGAGAGAGAGAGGGTGCCTGTATAGGAGAGAGAGAGGGTGCCTCTATAGAAGGAGAGAGAGAGGGGGCCTCTATAGAAGGAGAGAGAGAGAGGGAGACTCACATATTCCTCAACTCTTGGGTCTAGTGTGGTGGATTATACAATCACTGACCTGGACCCCTGCGATATCAACACATTCACTGTCAGGCAGCAATCCCCCCTCTCAGACCATAACCAAATAAATGTGTACCTTAAACTTTCTGCCCAAACTACAGACACAAAAAAGGAACCCAGTAAGCTACATAAAATAAACCAGACATACAGATGGGCCCCAGACAGTGGAGATAAATTCATCACAGCACTAAATTCACCTGATCTCACAAGTAAAATTTCAAAATTTAAAGAAAATCTATATGAGATCACCAGAGATGGTGTAAACATGGCCATAGAGGATATAAATATGATCTTCCATGAGGCAGCTGTAAAAGCCGACCTCGTGAAACAGAAGAGGAAGCGTCACAAAAGACAAAATAAAAATAAGAAATGGTTTGACCACGAATGCAAAAATGCCAGAAAAGACCTGAGAAAAATATCAAACCAAAAGCATCGGCAACCAAACAATCCGGACCTACGTACTAGATACAATGAAACCCTCAAAAGATATAAACACACCATTAGGAACAAAACACAAAACTATACCCACAAAATACTCGAAGAAATTGAAAACTCCACCAATCCAAAACAATTCTGGGAAATGTGGAATAACCTGAGTACAACACAATTGCAAGCATTACCAATCCAAGATGGCGACATCTGGAGAACACATTTTGAAAACCTCTACAAAGACATCCCAATAAACGAAACAAACCCAAGTCAACATCAGGTCACAGAAAAACTCCACACATTAGAAGCAACAATTAAAGACAACCAAAACCCTCTGGACTCCCCAATCACATGGAAAGAACTGGCCACAAAAACAAAATCTCTCCACCTAAAGAAAGCCTGTGGCCCAGACAACATCAAAAATGAAATGCTCAAGTTCAGCAATATGGAGATGCAGGGTGCGGTACTCAAATTATTCAACATCATATTACGTTCAGGCTGTTTTCCCGATATCTGGTGCCAAGGACTAATCTCCCCCATATATAAAAGTGGAAACAAATCAGACCCAAATAACTACCGCGGCATCTGTGTCAACAGTTGTCTAGGGAAGTTATTCTGCAGTATTCTAAATAGATTACTTGATTTTCTTAACAAACATAATATCCTCAGAAAAAACCAAATAGGCTTTCTTCCAAAACACCGCACCGCCGACCATATCTATACCCTTCACACCCTCATTGAAAAACATATACACCAAACAAAAAATGGGAAAATATTCGCCTGTTTCATCGACTTCAAGAAAGCCTTTGACTCTATATGGCATGAAGGGCTCTATTATAAACTTCTTCAGTGTGGAATAGGGGGCAAAGTCTATGACCTTATTAAATCAATGTATCTGAAAAACAAATGCGGGGTCAAAATTGGAGACAAACGCACCGATTTCTTCACCCAGAGAAGAGGCGTCCGGCAGGGCTGCAATTTGAGCCCGACCCTGTTCAACATATACATAAATGAATTAGCAGACATGCTGGAGCAAAGCGAGTCACCAGGTCTCCGTCTCCTGGATGGAGAAGTGAAATCCCTGTTCTATGCGGACGACCTGGTTCTGCTGTCTCCCACAGAACAGGGATTACAGCAACAACTAGACCTACTCGACAAATACTGCCAAAATTGGGCTCTAACAGTAAATCTAAAGAAAACCAACATCATGATTTTTCAAAAAAGGCCCAGATGTCAGGAAAACAAATACCAGTTTACCCTCAGTGATACCACTATAGGACACACTATGAGCTACACCTACCTTGGTCTAACTATTACAGCATCAGGGAGCTTCAGCATAGCAGTGAATGCACTAAAAGAAAAAGCCCGAAGAGCCCTATATGCAATAAAAAGAAAATTCTACAACATCCAAATCCCAATCAAAATCTGGCTCAAAATATTTGACAGCATAATCCTGCCCATTGCACTGTACGGTAGTGAAGTATGGGGCCCGCTAAATCACCAAAGCTACACTAAATGGGAAAAACACACAATAGAAGCCCTACATGCAGAATTCTGCCGAAGCATCCTTTGCACCCAAAGAAAAACGCCAACAAATGCATGCAGAGCCAAACTAGGCAGATACCCTCTGATAATAAACATCCAAAAACGAGCACTAAACTTCCTAAATCACCTCAAATCTAGCTCCCCAGACACCCTTCATTTCAAAGCCTTTCAGACCCAAGAGCTAAACCCAGAAAAGAGTCCCCTAAGTCAGCTGCTACTGAAACTAAGTACTCAGCCAGACCCTGACCAGCCCCAGACCAACACAGCCGTCCAAACACCAATCCGAGTGAACCAAATCATTAAACAATGCAAAGAAACCTACCTGGAACATTGGAACAAAATAACCGAAAGCCAAAGCAGATTAGAATGTTACCGGGCCCTAAAAAGAGAATATAAACTGGCAGACAACCTCACGACCATCAGAGACACAAAACAGAGACAGACCCTCACCAGGTACAGACTAAGCGACCACCAACTGGAAATTGAAAAAGGCAGATACAAGAAATCCTGGCAGCCTAGAGAGAATAGAATATGCGATCAATGTCTGGCCGGCGAGGTTGAAACAGAAATGCATTTCCTCCTAAAATGCGAAAAATTCAACACATCAAGAAATATATTATTCAACAAGCTAAGCCAAACAACCCCAGATTTCAAGGAATTGGATGACCTGTCAAAATTGAGATTAGTCCTGGGAGAAGGAGACAGACCATACCTTGGGGCCAAATATGTAACAACATGTCACAACCTGAGGACTGTTTAAAATTAAGACTGTTTAAAATTAATATTGAACGTACCAAATGAAGTAGAAAGACTGTTTAAAATTAATATTGTTTAAAAGTAATATTGTATGTACCCAACAAATGTCAAATCGATTGACACCTACAGAATGTTGGAAAACTGTACCTTTTTGCTATGTAAGCTTTGGCAATATGGTTCTCTGTAAACTTTCATGCCAATAAAGCATTTGAATTGGAATTGGAATTGGGTGCCTCTATAGAAGGAGAGAGAGAGGGTGCCTGTATAGAAGGAGAGAGAGAGGGTGCCTCTATAGAAGGAGAGAGAGGGGGTGCCTCTATAGAAGGAGAGAGAGAGGGTGCCTCTATAGAAGGAGGAGGAGAGAGGGGGCCTCTATAGAAGGAGAGAGAGGGGGTGCCTGTATAGGAGAGAGAGGGTGCCTGTATAGAAGGAGAGAGAGAGGGTGCCTGTATAGAAGGAGAGAGAGAGGGTGCCTCTATGGAAGGAGAGAGAGGGAGGGTGCCTCTATAGAAGGAGGAGGAGAGAGGGTGCCTCTATAGAAGGAGAGAGAGAGGGTGCCTCCATAGAAGCAGAGAGAGAGAGGGTGCCTCTATGGAAGGAGGAGAGAGAGGTGCCTCTATAGAAGGAGGAGAGAGAGGGTGCCTCTATAGAAGGAGGAGAGAGAGGGTGCCTCTATAGAAGGAGAGAGAGAGGGTGCCTCTATAGAAGGAGGAGAGAGAGGGTGCCTCTATGGAAGGAGGAGAGAGAGGGTGCCTCTATAAAAGGAGAGAGAGAGGGTGCCTCCATAGAAGCAGAGAGAGAGAGGGTGCCTCTATAGAAGGAGAGAGAGAGGGTGCCTCTATGGAAGGAGGAGAGAGAGGGTGCCTCTATGGAAGGAGAGAGAGAGGGTGCCTCTATAAAAGGAGAGAGAGAGGGTGCCTCCATAGAAGCAGAGAGAGAGAGGGTGCCTCTATGGAAGGAGGAGAGAGAGGTGCCTCTATAGAAGGAGAGAGAGAGGGTGCCTCTACAGAAGGAGAGAGAGAGGGTGCCTCTATGGAAGGAGGAGAGAGAGGGTGCCTCTATAGAAGGCGATATCTACAGCACCCGGCCTCACCCTATATGAATCCAAGATTAAATTCCTCCTCTATGCAGATGACCTGGTTCTGCGGTCACCAACTAAGGAGGGACTACAGCAGAACCTGGATCTGCTGGAGTCGTTCTGCCAGACCTGGGCCCTGACAATAAATCCCCAAAAAACCAAAGTCCTTGTGTTCCAGCAAAGATCCAGACATCAGGGACCCAAAATAAATTTCACACTAGGAACAACCAAAATTGAACAAACCACTAACTACACATACTTGGGCTTAAAAATCAGTTCTATGGGAAATTTTCATCTGGCTGTGAATGAACTGAAAGAGAAAGCAAGAAGGGCTTTCTATGCCATTAAAAAATCAATCCAAATAGAAATCCCAATTAGCATTTGGCTCAAAATTTTTAAATCAGTAATTGAACCAATTGCACTCTATGGCAGTGAGGTGTGGGGACCGCTAACACAACAAGAATTTGCAAAATGGGACAAACACCCAATTGAGATCCTACATGCAGAATTCTGTAAAAGTATCCTCCGGACGCAAAGGAAAACCGTAAACAATGCATGCAGGGCAGAACTAGGCCAATATCCATTAATAATCACTATCCAAAAAAGAGCCACCAAATTTTGGAAACACCTAAAAATGAGCAACCCCCACTGCTATCATTATGAAGCCCTGAAATGACAAGAGAGGACCATAAAGAAGAATACCCTCAGTCAACTAGTCCTGGGACTCAGTGAAGTAACTACTAACACTACTAACAATAACCAGCCCCAGGACAGTGACAGCGTAACACAAATAATTCGACCCAACACAATCGTCACTAAGCAAAAGGAAAAATATCTGTCATATTGGGCAGAAACAACAAAAACCCAAAACAAACTCAATTGCTACTTGGCCCTAAACAGACAATACAACATGGCTGATTAGCTGACCATGGTAAAGGATAGCAAACTGAGAAAAACCTTGACAATGTACAGACTTAGTGAACATAGCCTGGCGATCGAAAAAGGTAGACAGAGACAGACCCGGCTACCAAGAGAGGACAGGATATGCTCTCACTGCAGTCAGGGAGTGGTGGAGACAGAGATGCACTTCCTCACAGCTTATAGAAAATATCAGGGCATAAGGGAGAATTTCTACCCAAAATTCACAAAAATATGCCCGGAATTCAGAAATTTGAATGACGACCAAAAACTCCCATACCTACTAGGGGAAGAGAGAAATTGTGTAACCTCAGCAGCACACTATGTTACAGCTTGCCATAAACAGAGGGACAACCACTAAATATAAGAAAAGAGTATATACAAATGATATGAATGTATATTTATGCACTCAGGGATATATCTGTTTACACACTGTATGGATAGATCTGTATTTATGTGTTCAAACATGAATGTTTTTCGATGCTTTGGCAACATAAGATGGACCTTGTCATGCCAATAAAGCGATTTGAATTGAATTGAATTGAGAGAGGGTGCCTCTATAGAAGGAGGAGAGAGAGGGTGCCTCTATAGAAGGAGAGAGAGAGAGGGTGCCTCTATAGAAGGAGACAGAGAGGGTGCCTCTATAGAAGGAGGAGAGAGAGGGTGCCTCTATAGAAGGAGGAGAGAGAGGGTGCCTCTATAGAAGGAGAGAGAGAGGGTGCCTCTATAGGAGAGAGAGAGGGTGCCTCTATAGAAGGAGAGAGAGAGGGCGCCTCTATAGAAGGAGAGAGAGGGTGCCTCTATAGAAGGAGGAGAGAGAGGGTGCCTCTATAGAAGGAGAGAGAGGGTGCCTCTATAGAAGGAAGAGAGAGGGCGCCTCTATAGAAGGAGAGAGAGAGGGTGCCTCTATAGAAGGAGAGAGAGGGTGCCTCTATAGAAGGAGAGAGAGGGTGCCTCTATAGAAGGAGAGAGAGAAGGTGCCTCTATAGAAGGAGAGAGAGGGTGCCTCTATAGGAGAGAGAGGGTGCCTCTATAGAAGGAGGAGAGAGAGGGTGCCTCTATAGAAGGAGAGAGAGAGGGTGCCTCTATAGAAGGAGAGAGAGGGTGCCTCTGTAGAAGGAGAGAGAGAGGGTGCCTCTATAGAAGGAGAAAGAGAGGGGGCCTCTATAGAAGGAGAGAGAGGGTGCCTCTATAGAAGGAGAGAGAGAGGGTGCCTCTATAGAAGGAGAGAGAGAGGGTGCCTCTATAGAAGGAGAGAGAGAGGGTGCCTCTATAGAAGGAGAGAGAGAGGGTGCCTCTATAGAAGGAGGGGAGAGAGGGTGCCTCTATAGAAGGAGAGAGAGAGGGTGCCTCTGTAGAAGGAGGAGAGAGGGGGCCTCTATAGAAGGAGAGAGAGAGGGGGCCTCTATAGAAGGAGAGAGAGGGTGCCCCTATAGAAGGAGAGAGAGGGGGTGCCTCTGTAGAAGGAGAGAGAGAGAGGGTGCCTCTATAGAAGGAGAGAGAGGCTGCCTCTGTAGAAGGAGAGAGAGAGAGGGTGCCTCTATAGAAGGAGAGAGAGAGGGTGCCTCTATAGAAGGAGAGAGAGAGGGTGCGTCTGTAGAAGGAGAGAGAGAGGGTGCCTCTATAGAAGGAGAGAGAGAGGGGGCCTCTATAGAAGGAGAGAGAGAGGGGGCCTCTATAGAAGGAGAGAGAGGGTGCCCCTATAGAAGGAGAGAGAGAGGGTGCCTCTGTAGGAGGAGAGAGAGGGGGTGCCTCTATAGAAGGAGAGAGAGAGGGTGCCTCTGTAGAAGGAGAGAGAGAGGGGGCCTCTATAGAAGGAGAGAGAGAGGGTGCCTCTATAGAAGGAGGAGAGAGAGGGTGCCTCTATAGAAGGAGAGAGAGAGGGTGCCTCTATACAAGGAGAGAGAGAGGGTGCCTCTATAGAGGGAGAGAGAGAGGGTGCCTCTATAGAAGGAGAGAGAGACGGTGCCTCTATAGAAGGAGAGAGAGGGGGTGCCTCTATAGAAGGAGAGAGAGAGGGGGCCTCTATAGAAGGAGAGAGAGAGGGGGCCTCTATAGAAGGAGAGAGAGGGTGCCCCTATAGAAGGAGAGAGAGAGGGTGCCTCTGTAGAAGGAGAGAGAGAGGGTGCCTCTATAGAAGGAGAGAGAGAGGGTGCCTCTATAGAAGGAGAGAGAGAGGGTGCCTCTATAGAAGGAGAGAGAGAGGGTGCCTCTATAGAAGGAGAGAGAGAGGGTGCCTCTATAGAAGGAGAGAGAGGGGGTGCCTCTATAGAAGGAGAGAGAGGGTGCCTCTATAGAAGGAGAGAGAGAGGGTGCCTCTATAGAAGGAGAGAGAGGGCGCCTCTATAGAAGGAGAGAGAGAGGGTGCCTCTATAGAAGGAGGAGAGAGAGGGTGCCTCTATAGAAGGAGAGAGAGAGGGTGCCTCTATAGAAGGAGAGAGAGAGGGTGCCTCTATAGAAGGAGAGAGAGAGGGTTGCCTCTATAGAAGGAGGGGAGAGAGGGTGCCTCTAAAGAAGGAGAGAGAGGGTGCCTCTATAGAAGGAGAGAGAGAGGGTGCCTCTATAGAAGGAGAGAGAGAGGGTGCCTCTATAGAAGGAGAGAGAGAGGGTGCCTCTATAGAAGGAGAGAGAGAGGGTGCCCCTATAGGAGAGAGAGAGGGTGCCTCTATAGAAGGAGAGAGAGAGGGTGCCTCTATAGGAGGAGGAGAGAGGGTGCCTCTATAGAAGGAGGAGAGAGGGTGCTTCTATAGAAGGAGGAGAGAGAGGGTGCCTCTATAGAAGGAGAGAGAGAGGGTGCCTCTATAGAAGGAGGAGAGAGAGGGTGCCTCTATAGAAGGAGGAGAGAGAGGGTGCCTCTATAGAAGGAGGAGAGAGAGGGTGCCTCTATAGAAGGAGAGAGAGGGGGTGCCTCTATAGAAGGAGGAGAGAGAGGGTGCCTCTATAGAAGGAGAGAGAGGGGGTGCCTCTATAGGAGAGAGAGGGGGTGCCTCTATAGAAGGAGAGAGAGAGGGTGCCTCTATAGAAGGAGAGAGAGAGGGTGCCTCTATAGAAGGAGAGAGAGACGGTGCCTCTATAGAAGGAGAGAGAGGGGGTGCCTCTATAGAAGGGGAGAGAGAGGGTGCCTCTATAGAAGCAGAGAGAGAGGGTGCCTCTATAGGAGGAGGAGAGAGGGTGCCTCTATAGAAGGAAGAGAGAGGGTGCCTCTATAGAAGGAGAGAGAGAGGGTGCCTCTATAGAAGGAGAGAGAGAGAGGGTGCCTCTATAGAAGGAGAGAGAGAGGGTGCCTCTATGGAAGGAGAGAGAGAGGGTGCCTCTATAGAAGGAGAGAGAGGGTGCCTCTATAGAAGGAAGAGAGAGGGTGCCTCTATAGAAGGAGAGAGAGAGGGGGCCTCTATAGAAGGAGAGAGAGGGTGCCTCTATAGAAGGAGAGAGGGTGCCTCTATAGAAGGAAGAGAGAGGGTGCCTCTATAGAAGGAAGAGAGACAGGGTGCCTCTATAGAAGGAGAGAGAGAGGGGGCCTCTATAGAAGGAGAGAGAGAGGGTGCCTCTGTAGAAGGAGAGAGAGAGGGTGCCTCTATAGAAGGAGAGAGAGAGGGTGCCTCTATAGAAGGAGGAGAGAGAGGGTGCCTCTGTAGAAGGAGAGAGAGAGAGGGTGCCTCTGTAGAAGGAGAGAGAGGGGGTGCCTCTATAGAAGGAGAGAGAGAGGGTGCCTCTATAGAAGGAAGAGAGAGGGGGCCTCTATAGAAGGAAGAGAGAGGGTGCCTCTGTAGAAGGAGAGAGAGAGGGTGCCTCTGTAGAAGGAGAGAGAGAGGGTGCCTCTGTAGAAGGAGAGGGTGCCTCTATAGAAGGAGAGAGAGGGTGCCTCTATAGAAGGAAGAGAGAGGGTGCCTGTATAGAAGGAGGAGAGAGAGGGTGCCTCTGTAGAAGGAGGAGAGAGAGGGTGCCTCTGTAGAAGGAGAGAGAGAGGGTGCCTCTATAGAAGGAGAGAGAGAGGGTGCCTCTATAGAAGGAAGAGAGAGGGGGCCTCTATAGAAGGAAGAGAGAGAGGGTGCCTCTGTGGAAGGAGAGAGGGTGCCTCTGTAGAAGGAGAGAGAGAGGGTGCCTCTGTAGAAGGAGAGAGAGGGTGCCTCTATAGAAGGAGAGAGAGGGTGCCTCTGTAGAAGGAAGAGAGAGGGTGCCTCTATAGGAGAGAGAGGGTGCCTCTGTAGAAGGAGGAGAGAGAGGGTGCCTCTGTAGAAGGAGAGAGAGAGAGGGTGCCTCTATAGAAGGAGAGAGAGAGGGTGCCTCTATAGAAGGAGGAGAGAGGGGGCCTCTATAGAAGGAGAGAGAACACACCCTGAGTGCAGGAAGAGAGAAAGATAGGAACACTGTTGAGTGGGACAAGGAAGGAATGGGAGGGACACTTTTATGGGAGGTGGAGAGAGAGAGGCATCCTGTTGAGTGGGAGGGAGGCAGAGAAACTGTGTTGCAGTAGAGGATCTCTTGCTCTGCAGGGGCTGTTAGTCTATTGACCGTTTTCAAAATATAGTCTATAATTTAGACTCAAGACACGACAATGAGACACTCCACCGCCAAATAGCCTCTCGGTAAAGCTTTATGCGATAGATATAAACAGATCATACATCACTGATTTGAGAGACTCCACCTTTTTCATTAGCCTGGGCCAATTCTATCTTGCTTACTCCTGGGGATGTACTCACAGAGCTGCTGAGGTTAAACTCTGAGGCCCCAAGTGTACATGACTTGATTATACCAAATGAGTTAGAAACAATTGGGTGGGTGGTGATGAGACCGATGTAGAATACAAATGGAAAGTTTTTAAGAATAAGATAAAAAAATGTGGAAAACAAATATGTCCCCAAAGTCAAAAGAAGGGAGTGTGGTAAGAAAAAAACAAGGTGGCTGACTGGTTATGTACAAAGACAAGTAAGATGTAAACAGAAATGTTTCTGTAAATTAAAGGCATTTAATACTCAACTAAACAGATTCGAGTACAAGGAACAACTGAAGAAAACAAAGGCTGCTATTAGATCAGCAAAAAGACTAATGGAAAAGAGGATTGTAGACATTTGTGGAAGTAATGGGAAAAGCTTTTTCAGTTATGTGAAGAGTCAGAGAACTGTCAAAGTCTGTATTGGGCCATTGAAGGATGTTCAAGGGCAGGTTACAATGACTCATTGGGTATGGCGGAAATATTAAATGAGTACTTTGCATCAGTCTTCACTCTTGAAGATGATGCTCGACTATTAGAATTTAATAATGTTACTAACAAAACTAGGAATATTAACTTAGATGAATTACCATCTCATCTGGCTTCTTATACCTTTTATTGTCTCCTTTTCTTCCTTTGTTCGATCGCAGCTTTGCCTTCGATCTTTTTATTTTCTTTCCAGTTTTGAAGAAGGGTTTCAACCCGAAACGTCAACTCAAATTTCTCTCCACGGATGTTGCCTGACCTGCTGAGTTTTTCCAGCATTCTCTGTTGTTATTTTTAACATAGATGAACATATTGTTTTAGAAAGAATTAAGAACTTGAAAATAGATAGAGCAGCCGGGCCGGATGATATCCACCCAAGGGTCCTCAGGGAGATGGGACATGTGCTGAGCGAGCCTCTAACCTGTATTTTTAATAGCTCACTGCACTCTGGAATAGTTCCCATCTTTAAAAAAGGAGACAAGATGGATCTGGGTAACTATAAGCCCATTAGCTTGACATCAGTAATAGGTAAGATGCTTGATGGAATCGTTAGGGATGCAATATATGAATGCTTGGATAGAGAGGGACATATTGGGGACACCCAACATGGCTTCAAAGAAAGGAGGTCATGTCTTACAAATCTAATTGGATTTTTTGAAGAAGTTACTAAGTTGGTGGATAAGGGAAGCCCCAGTAAACATTGTCAACTTAGACTTCCAAAAAGCATTTGATAAGGTACCGCACAAGAGGCTTCTCTGAGATCGAAGCCTGTGGTAATGTATTGAGCTGAATTGAGAACTGGCTGGCAGGACGTAGGCAAAAAGTAGTTATAGATGGATTTGGATCTGTTTGGAGACTGGTCACCAGTGGTGTCCCGCAGGGATCAGTGTTGGGACCGTTGCTCTTTACTATTTTTATTAATGATCTGGATGTGGGTGTTGGGGGCATGATCTGCAAATTTGCAGATGATACTAAGATCAGTGCGAGTGTTAGGACTGCAGACAATGCTTATCTGCTTCAGGCAGATCTTAATGTGTTGGGAGAATGGGCTCACGACTGGCAAATGATGTATAACTTGACTAAGTGCAGTGTTGTGCATGTGGACAGGGCAAATGCTCAACATTCATACACCCTTCAGGGAAAGCATTAAAGAAGCTGGAGATAGAAAGAGATTTGGGCATTCTGGTGCATACATCTCTAAAGGTACATGAGCAATGCCTTGAAGTGAGAGCTAGAGCAAATAGGGTGTTGGGGTGTATCCATAGGATAATTGAGTACAGGACGAGACATACTATTTTGTCCTTGTACAAGACCTTGGTCAGGCTTTACTTGGGATACTGTGTCCACATTTGGACTCCTCACAAGGTGGGTGATATTGAGACTTTGGAAAGGGTGCAGAGGTGGGCCACGAGGCTAATTCCACAGTTTAAAACATCTTATTTATCAAGATAGGCTAAAAGAGTTGGGACTTAGACTTAGGGGGTTCTGATTGAGGTTTATAAGATAATGAAGGGAATAGATTGTGTTCCAGTTGACTGTTTGTTCCAATTAAATAGGTTAGGGAAGACCAGAGGTCATAAATTTAAGTTGTATAAGGCCAGATCTAGGTTAGATGTCAGGAGGTGGTTCTTTTGCCAGAGAATAGTGGACCTCTGGAACAGGCTGCCGTGTCGTGTGGTGGATGCTGATTCACTGAATTCCTTCAAGCAAGAGCTGGACCTGTTTCTGGCTGGGGTGGAGATAATCTCTTACAGAAGGTAGGTACTGCAGGGAATTCAGGACCAGAGTGATCTCCTGGACTAGTTTCGATCGCCTAGTTGGATCGGAGAAGAATTGTAGGACCATTGCCACCACAGAACAATCTGATCTCAGAACCTTCTTTGTAGTTTTAATTTCTACATTAGAAAAGTGACTCCACTTCAAAAGTACTTCATTGACTGTAAAGCGCTTTGAGACGTCCGGTGGTCGTGAAAGACGCTGTATAAATGCAAGTCTTTCTTTCTTGTGGGATCTTGCTGTGCAATTGGCTTCCATTGAAACTAACAAGCAAACCTATATCTTTCTATAGTTGAGCTAACAAGAGCAGTACAAGTCCTTAATTCCTATTATCTTATTGCACCACACTTTCTTCCTGCAGTTAATTGCTGTTCAATTATGTGAATCTGCGAACCATAAGTCTGTTAATAATTCTGTATTTTTGGATGTTAATTCTAATCTAAACTTGGCAATTAATTTACATAGACACAACCCACTTAAGAACCCTGGTATCCACATCACCAAGGCACACCGCCATGATCTCATTGAATGGCGCTACAGGCTCGATGGGCTGAATGGCCTACTCCTATTCTTATGTTCCTAGTTAGAAATTATTGAGGTGGTTAGCTCACACCAGGACAACCTGATTAAAGTGGCCAGTGCTGTCGGGGTCAGCTTCCATAACATTTTAATTTAAAGTTCATTGTGTTCCATCTTGAGCAGGTGTGTATAACAATACACTATTATACTTGTCCAGTTACCAAAAATGTAATCTGTTTACAGGGCATGGAGGGGCTGTTGCTGTTGGGGCTGTGAGTTCACATTATAAATCAGTATATCCATTGACTTGTTATGGGAGACCCACTAGTGTAGCAATAGCACATGTTTAGTGTATAGATAATAATTCAATATAAGATGTGTATAATTTATGGATAAGTCAAGTGTTGTGTCAACATATTTTAATAACATGTTCTGAGGCTAATGCTCAAGGGTTTTACACGTTCTTTTTTTCCTACCAGTTCCATAATGCGATCTAAAAAATGCCACTGATTAATTTCCTGTTCATAAAGTGAACACATTTTGGACATTAAGAAAGAAATTTTCATTTACATAGCGTTCCATTTTAGAAGTGCAGTCACTGCTGCTATGTAGACCGAGATGGAGGCCAATTGCACACAGCAAGATCCCACAAGCAATAAATGACAGCTTAATCTGTCATTGGTAATGTTGATTGAGGGACAAATGTTGGCCAGAACAGCAGAAGAACTCTGCTCTTCTTTTGGAATCGTACCATGGGATGTTTTACGTTTACTTGAACAGGCAGATAGGGCCTCGGTTTTACATCTCATCCAAAAGGTGACATCTTGACAATGCAGCACTCCCTCAGTATTGCAGTGTCTGCCTAAATTATGTTCTCAAGGCTGTTAAGTCTGTGTGTTATATTGCGAATTACTACACAGACCACAAGAGTAAACTTTAACAGGTCTTTACTAGTTGAAGGTCAGGGCGGAACTGCCCAATAAATCATTACACAGCACTTATATACCGGTGTGGTCACCGCCGGTATTACAGTATACAGCAGCCAAGATAAAGTAGTGCAACTCTTAAAATAGTTCTCTTAAAGGTGGACGGTTACTAAAATAGTTCTCTTAAAGGTGGAACGGTTACATACACTACAATCCTCCCTTTTTAGCTTAACGGTATATATATTCCCCATTAAACATAACATCATAACATATATACACAACTTCATGTAAAAACAGTTCACAGATTCAGTCTCTGAGGCGGCGCCTCCTGCGCCTCCTGACTCGGTCCGGACAACGCCTCGGCGGTGTAGCAGTCCTCGGTGGTGCAGTAGGTTTTCGTTGCTGGTGTGACTCATCTAATAGTCCTTCACTGGACTTAACAGCTTGAATTTTCATAACTTCAGAACCAGCATTGTTGACTTCTAAAGGCTCGAGTACCTTGGGAAGTTTTTCTGCTTCCAGACTGATTTGGCTCAGTTCGGAGGGACCACGTGCGTGACCTGGTAGGGGTGATAATGGTTCAGATGAGTCATCATCTTCATCATCATGGGACAACTCACATGAATATACTAGATTTCTGTCCTCCTCAGTATCTACGTCCATCTTACAAGTTGTTTCTTTCAGAGTGAGACGATGAATAGTGCCACGATGTTCAATGTCCACCTCTTCAGAAGCATGAAGAATTTCACCATTTAGTATCCATTTTGGAGGCTTCACGTCAGCAACTGAAAGCTCACACTCAAGAATGGCGTCACTTGGCTCTGTCAGTTCCCCATCACATATGGGTTTAATGATGGCAATTGATTGCTCTTCTACATATAACTTTGCTGGGCTTTGGTCATCTATGGCATTGCACATGTAGTTGCCTTCATCTTCAAAAGCGACATTATTAATAACGAGCTTCCTGTACACATCTTCACTCACAATCTCATATTTATTACTGGGATGAATCTCTTTGTCTTTGTAATACCACTTGACCGCAGCATTTGACCTGGAAGCCTTGCATTCGAAAATGACACGATGTTTCTCCATGCCAATCTTCTCTCTTAAGGTTTTCACAATTTTAACTGGCAATTCTTTAATTCGAAGCAAAGCTCTGGAAGTAGCGTTTTCAGCAACAAATTTGATCTCTGCAGCATCTTCAGTTTTTGCCTCTGCCACCAATTCCCTGAGTGGCTTATTACTGCTGACACTGCTCACAAAAGGGTGCTCTTTCTTCCTAGCTTTCAACTGATCGATGAATTTGATATATTCCCTTTCTTGCTCAGCTTTGATTCGTTTGGCCTCATCGCGCAGACGGTTTGTGTGTTCCTGTTCCATTTCCTCAATCAGCTGCTTCTGCTGTCTTTCCAGATTCTCCCACTCTGTGTCAAAGAACTTTTTCTTTGCATTCATCTCTTGCTCAAAACGGCGAATCATTTGTTCTAATTGCTGTTGTAGTTTGAAATTCAGTTGAGTTCGAGCCCGGTGTTCCTCAGAAATGTGCCTGTCTGTAGACTGGACAGACTCAGAATTCTCTGTCAAACTATGTTGTTGTTGTTCAGTGGAATTCTGTTCTGATACTTTGTTCTCTTCTGAAGCATTTATGCACTCCTTCGTTTTTCCATCATTAGTCTGCAAGTCCATTTTAGACTTGTCTTTTGCACATGGGCTGGTCTTACCATCATCAGTTCCCGAGTCTGAGCTGATCCTGGGTAGGCGGCAATCTTCCTCGCCGTCAAAGAAACTGCACGGCTCGAGTCTTCCCTCGCGATCGGACGTGATGACAGTTCTGGTGAAATTGTAGTAGTATTCCATATCCTCGTCAGAAGACGTGCTTGGATCATCGGCTCCGTCTACCTGCCCTTGAGTTGACTGCTCTCCTCTTTTCTTCTCCGAAGGATCTCGGTAGAATGGAAAATCCTCTTCACCATATGACTTGCCACCATAAAAGGGAGTCAACCCGAAAAATGTAGTTGGGCGGGCCCGGGCACTGCGTCGGGGGTACCTCCTTTTGTTTGAATCATTATCCTGGGCTTTGTTCCCTTCACCATCCTCCTGTGACGTCTGGTTTCCGCACTGCAGCACGTGCTTCTGAAACAGGTTTTTTACCCTTTGTTTGTAGACTTTGTTGCACGTTGGACACCTCAGGACTTCCCGCTCCTTTTCTGGACTTTCCGTCATTGCTTTTATGGGGTGCCAGTCCATATTTATTTTCCTGATCCACTCCCGTCCCAGAAGTGGTGGACCTCCCTCAGGTAGTACATATAAGTCCATTCCTTGGTGTTCTTTGCCCTTGTGTACCACCTTGACTTTTATCCTTCCGATGGGGTATACTCTTTGCCCCGTGTATGTCTTTAATACTATCTCCATATCCCATAGGGGAATATGTGTGAATAACCTTTTGTAATCTTGCTTATTCATGACCGTCAACGCCGATCCGGTGTCCAATTCCATCTTCACTTGGACTCCTGCTATCTGCAGTGTGACCCAGATAGTTTGTCGGTCAGCTTCCTTACTCACGTTGTGAATTCTCAGACTACCCAGTTCCTTGCTGTTGGAGTCTGAATCCGAATTCTGTTCATCCGAACTCTTCTCAGCCACCTTGTGTACCTTGCTGCACTTTTCCTGCAGTGACTTTTTGTTGCTGGTCTTCTTTCCTGACCGGCATACTTTAGCTATGTGACCAAACTTGCCACATTTTCTACATTCCTGGTTTTTAAACCAGCATTGGTTCTGATCGTGTGTTGTCTTCCCACAATGATAACATTTCGTTGTACCCAAAGCCATTTGATCTACGCTGAGTACCGCTGCCTTCAGCTGCATTTCCGCAGTGCCTCTCGCTGCGGCTTCGTGCGATGCTGCAATAGAGACAGCCTTATCAAGTGTAAGATCATTCTCTTCAAGTAGCCGCTTTTGGGTTCCTTCTTTCGACAGTCCGCACACGAATTTGTCTCTCAGTGCCTCTGTCAGTCCTTCCCCAAACTGACAGTATTTTGCTAGCTTATGCAGTTCAATTAAGTACTCCGCGTTGCTTTCATCTTTCAGTTGCGTTCTCGCATAAAATTTAAATCGTTCCGCTAACATCAGCGGTGTGGGGTTCAAATGATCCTTCAGGACAGCAACAATATTAGCGAAAGTCTGATCCGCCGGTTTAGCTGGTGATAGAAGATGCTTCAATAGCCCGTATGTCTTCGCACCCATTGAGTTTAGTAAGGTTAATGCTTTATCTTCATTTGATATTTTATTTGCCTTACAATATATCTCTATGCGTTCTACATACGTGGCCCAATCTTCAACATCGGGATCGAAATCGTTGATGTTACCACGCTTAGGCATCTTCGCAACCTTCTTAAGAGACAAAAAGAAATTTTTCTTTTATTTATTAATTTTTTTTTTCCAAAATGGCGGTTTCCCACGCTCGTCTTCTTCCCCCGCCTACGAAAATGGCGGCTTCCCGCGTTTTGCCTTCTCCCCCACTGGCTGTAATGGCGATTGCCGTATTGCTGCGTTCGCCCTCCCCAGCGGTTTTCAGATCGTGCCTCCCAGCCCCTCTTGCAGTCCGGTCCTTTCCCCCCCCGGCTGCGGCGGAGTTCTCTGCGTTTTTTTTTTTATTTTCTCCCGCGCCTTACGCTGACCCGGTCGCTGTGCCTCGCGGCCTCGGTAGCTGCCTGGCCTTTTTCACCGGTCGCGGTCGAGCTCTCTCTCGACGCTGTTGCGTCTCCCAGCCCGCTATTTTCTCCCGCGCCTTACGCTGTCCCGGTCGCTGCGCCTTGCGGCCTCGGTAGCTGCCCAGCCTTTTCCACCGGTCGCGGTCGAGCTCTCTCTCGACGCTGTTGCGTCTCCCAGCCCGCTTGTAGCCCAGTCTCTCACACCGGCTGCGTTCCCGCTTGTAGCCCGGTCTCTCACACCGGCTGCGTTCCCGCTTGTAGCCCGGTCTCTCACACCGGCTGCGTTTGCGTTCACCGCGGCTTCCGTGCCTTACGCTGCCCCAGTCTCAGCGCCTCTGGCCCCGACTTCTGTCCGGCTCTTTTCCCCGGCCGTGGACGAGTTCTCCGCCCTTATATCCTCCGTTTTTTTGTTGTTGTTATTTTCTCCCCTACTCACAGTCAACGTGGCCAACTTGCTGCTCGTCGCTGATCGGCTTACCCACCACCATGATAGAAGGGATGATCACTGCCTGTTGCTGATGGAAGGCTTCGTGTCAGAAATCTTCCGTTTCTCTGCAGGCCCGAGTCTTTTCTCAGCAGAATGATGAGGGCGGATGCCTCTTCTCGACGCCCGTCAACTGCCTTGGATGTATCTCTGCCGCAGGGTAAGATCGTATTCGTCGCCACTGTTAAGTCTGTGTGTTATATTGCGAATTACTACACAGACCACAAGAGTAAACTTTAACAGGTCTTTACTAGTTGAAGGTCAGGGCGGAACTGCCCAATAAATCATTACACAGCACTTATATACCGGTGTGGTCACCGCCGGTATTACAGTATACAGCAGCCAAGATAAAGTAGTGCAACTCTTAAAATAGTTCTCTTAAAGGTGGACGGTTACTAAAATAGTTCTCTTAAAGGTGGAACGGTTACATACACTACAAAGGCCATAGTTGAGCTTGATTCTACAACCTTCTAACTCAGAGGCTAAAGTGTTACTACCTGAGCCAAGCTAATACTATTAGCACAATGCACATAAAAGCTCACTGTTTTGTACGGTTTTCTATCAGATAACTAGGAGGAGCTCCCTCGTGGCTCAGTCGGTAATGCGTGTGATGTATAGTGCAGATCAGCTACTTACCATGGGCTATGTCAATCTCTGGTCAGTGCTGAGTCACTGGTCTGAACAATAATTGCAAGACAGCGGGATGAATTTTCAGCTCTTCTGCCCACCAGAAACATGGTAGTAGGCGGTAGCCCTTCGAAAATGGTGGACAATGACTTACTACCTAACTCCTTCTGTTGCTGTGGGTGCGGCAATGTTCCCCTGGGGCCTACTGCAGGCAATAGTCCCATTTACCCCTGTAACACAACACAAGTATTTTTTCTGTATAAAAAAGAAATGTTCCCCCATGGCTCAGTCAGTAATGCGTGTGGTGTATAGTACAGATCAACTACTTACCATGGGCTTTGTCAAACTCTAGTCAGTGCTGAGTCACTGGTCTCAGCGCTGCTCCCACTCACCATGTTACTGCTACTGCTGCTATCCCAGCACTGCAGAAAATACTGTTCCCTACGCCCATCCCACTCCCTCTTTCCCTCCACATGAGCCACAATCAACTGAGCCCCAGTCTCACTCCTTCCCTCACAACCCCCGACTCCTTCACTGACTGTTCCCGGCACATCAGCCGGTCCCGGTTCTCTGCTTGATTGTCAGTCAACCAGCCTTTATTTCCCCCCATCTCCAATATTTTTATAACTAATAAACAAAAGTGTACAATGAAAATGAAAAAACACATTTTTTAAGGTCTGTATGGTTCCCCCCACCACCACCACCACCCCCCCCCCCCCCCAATTACTCACACTAGTGTCCAGATGAATGTTTTATTCCTGGTGACTCCAGGACAATCCTGGCAGGTTGAAATCCTAACTGGAGGTCAACACTGAGTGTGAACAATCAGGTCTGTCTGTGATGCCCTCCTTGGTAGAGCAAGACTGCTAACACTCAAGGTATAGGCTTGCATGTGAAGAATGAAGGAGGTTAGGCACCAAAGGGCAGCCAACACCCTTGTGTGATTCATACTACAGTGTGAATCAACACTTGGGAGACAGCTGAAGAGAAAACAGGGGGAGCAGGAGGGGGAGGGGGGAGGGAGGGAAGAGGGGGAGAGAAGGGAGAGGAGAGGGGGAGAGAAGGGAAGAGGGGAGGGAGGAGGAGGAGAAGGGAGGTGAGGGGGAGGAGGAGGAGGGAGAAGGGGGGAGGGAGGAAAGGGAGGGGAGGAGAGAGGGGGAGGGGGGAGAGAAGGCAAGGGGAGGAAGAGGAGAGGGGAGGAGGGGAAGAGAAGATGGGGAGGTGGGGTGGGGATGGGGGAGGTGGGGGTGGGGATGGGGGGAGGTGGGGGTGGGGATGGGGGAGGTGGGGGTGGGGATGGGGGGAGGTGGGGTTGGGGATGGGGAGGTGGGGGTGGGGGGAGGTTGGGGTGGGGATGGGGAGGTGGGGTTGGGGATGGGGGGGAGGTGGGGTTGGGGATGGGGGAGAGATGGTGGGGGGAGGGGGGATGTGGGGATGAGGGGAGGAGGTGGTGAAATCAGCAAGCATTCTCACTCCTGATCACTGTTCAGTGACTCCTGTATTACAACAGTGACAACACTTCATCAGTACTTCATTGGCTGTGGAGCACTTTGGGACATCTTGAGGTCATGAAAGGTGCTATATAAATGCTACTTCTTCTTGCTGCTGGAAAGCGGACATTTAGCTAACAAGTATTAGTTGGCTTGTTGCCTGAGTGTTTAATTGCCTCAGTACCTAGGCTCCCACATGACGGCATGGTGAGATACTGAAGGCCCACTTGTACCTGTGGAACCACAGTTCAACATGGGTCAGCAACTGCATGATTGGAGGAGGAAAAAAATTATCAAGCGTTTAGACATAGGTGTCAGCCATGGCTCAGTGGTCGCACTCTCGCTGCTGAGTCAGAAGGTTGTGGGTTCAAGTCCCACTCCAGAGACTTGACAGCACAAGTTTAGGCTGACACTTCAGTGAAGTACTGAGGGAGTGCTGTTCTGTCAGAGGTGCCGTGTTTCAGATGAGACATTAAACCGAAGCCCCCGTCTGCCCTCACAGGTGGACGTATAGGATCAATGACACTATTCAAAGAAAAGTAGGGGAGTTCTCCCTGCTGTCCTGGCCAATATTTATCGCTCAACCAACATCACTAAAACAGTTTATCTGGTCATTTATTTCATGGTTGTTTGTGGGACCATGTTGTGTGTTAATTGTTGAAGCGTTTCCCTACATTACTCTTCAAAAGTACTTCTTTGGTAGTAAAGTGCATTAGGATGTCCTGAATTCATGAAAGATGCAATTTCTTTCTTTGTTTCTTACAGAATTGTAATTAGGTAAATCTGTGTTGTGGAAGGGCCAGCATGCTTATTGTGACATTAGAGTGTGTAAAATTCAACAATATATTTCGAATGAGACGGTAAACCTGCTCAGCTGAATGGAAAAGATCCCATGGCACTATCTGAAGAAGAGCAGGGGACTTCTCCCAATGTCCTGTCCTTCAACCAATACCACCAAAAACATGTTATCTGGTCATTCATTCATGTGCTGTTTGTGGGATCTTGTTGGCTGCTGTGTTTGCCTAAATAATAACAATTACTGCACTTCAAAAAGTAACCCATTGGTTGCAAAGAACTTTGGGATGTCCCAAAGTAGTGATAAATTATCTTTCACGTGGCATAATTTGTTATCAACTAGCATAGTAAATTGAGTCCAAGTATTTTACTGCCATAAAAATGCCTAATTTTTAACCTTTTTTATTCGTTCATGGGATGTGGGTGTCGCTGGCAAGGCCAGCATTTAGTGCCCATCCCTAGTTGCCCTTGAGAAGATGGTGATGAGCCACCTTCTTGAACAGCTGCAGTCCATGTGGTGAAGGTACTCTCACAGTGCTGTTAGGGAGGGAGTTCCAGGATTTTGACCCAGCGACGATGAAAGAACGGTGATATATTTCCAAGTCAGGATGGTGTGTGACTTGGAGGTGAACTTGGAGGTGGTGGTGTTCCTAATCAAGGGTTTTGCCCCAGCTCGCGCTCCTTTCCACCAAATACAAATGCAAACCCAATCTTGGGCGGTGTCTCAGGATCGTTTTCTGCCAGAGAAGCCTAAAAAATACTTACCCCAGGGAGGAGGAGCATTCTGCAAAAGAATTATTTTACAGTCCGTATATCTGACAGCGAGCCCCAACAACAAAGGCCATGCTACCAGCAGTTTAATTAAGATCTCATCATTCAGTAAGTTACTCATTCTATTTCTGAATTAATTAAGGGGTCCATTTTAACCCTACCCGCCCAGCAGAAATTGGGTGGGAGGGCAATTAAAAAGGGGGGGGTTTATTCACCCGCTGGTAACTCGACCCTTTCCTGACGCTGACGATTTTTACCTGCGGGGTTCTGCAGGCGGATGAAGCAGCCACCTAAAGCAAGTGGGGGCCCCATGAATTGATACAAATTGGGGTCCTATTACGTCAAAAGGACCTTGATGGTGTTTTAACTGGGGCCTGAGTGGGGAAGCTGTAGTGTATGTGCCTTTAAGACAGAACTACTTTTACAGCTCCTGTATACTGTAGTACCGGCAGTGACCACACCTGTACATAAGCTTTGCGCATGCCTCTGTAACCCCAGTCTTGAGACTACCCTCCTCCAGTAAATACCTGTTTATTGTTAAGTTACAGCATCCGTGTAGTTATTGAATAACAGCATACCCTCAGAATCACGGATCTAACAGTGGTGACGAGTGTCGATTCGAATCTACCTGCAACTAAAAAAAAACAGTCGAGGCCAGGAACACGGGCATCGACCACGAGCAACCGCCCAGTCGTCAGGCAGAGACTGAACATTGCAGGGGAGGCTCTGGAGAGCCGGGCTTGGTTCCCCAGCCACGACAATCAGCAAGAGACTGACGACAGGTCCAGTGCAGACCCTTCCCGGGCAGCGGCGGCTGGAGCCGACCGACGGCGGAGAGAAAGCCAAGCAGCGTTGACGGGGTAAGACGGAGGGTGAAGCACACAGGGCACAGCCGGGGGTTGATAACCGAGCGGCGTCGAGAAAAAAACACCCCCAAAAAAAAACCGGAGAGAGGGTAAAGCAACAGCCGGGTTCAAGACAAAGCGGCGTCGAGAAAACCCCCCCCCCCAAAAAAAACCGGAGAGAGGGAAAAGCAACAGCCGGGTTCAAGACAGAGCGGCGTCGAGAAAAGAAAAAATAATAAAAAGAAGAACGGGCAGAGCACAGCCAGGGCTCATGGGCTGAACAGGGTCCGCAGGGAGAAGAAGTGAGAGCACGGGAGACGCCATTGAGCTGCGGAGAAGAAGTGAGAGCACGGGAGACGCCATTGAGCTGCGGAGAAGAAGTGAGAGCACGGGAGACGCCATTGAGCTGCGGAGAAGAAGTGAGAGCACGGGAGACGCCATTGAGCTGCGGAGAAGAAGTGAGAGCACGGGAGACGCCATTGAGCTGCGGAGAAGAAGGAAGAGCGTGGGAGACGCCATGTTTAGAAGCCGTAGCGGAGATGAAGGGCGAGCACGGGAAGGAAGGAAAGCGCGGGAGACGCCATTTTGTGCCAGCGGAGAAGAATGGGAAGCGCGGGAGACGCCATTTTTGACAGTTAAATCACACCCAGGGATGCCGAAGAGTGGCAGTATCTCTACGTTCGACAATGAAGTCGAAGATTGGGCGACATATGTGAAACGTATTGAGGTGTACTGCAGGGCGAATGAAGTGCCAGATGCTAGTAAAGCACTGGTTTTGTTAAATTCCATGGGTGCAAAAACTTATGGGTTACTGCAAAATCTAATAACCCCAGAGAAGCCGGTGAACAAGAATTTCAAAAGCATAGTGGAAATCCTACAGGACCACTTAAACCCCACACCACTGCTGATAGCAGAACGATTTAAGTTCCATAAAAGGAACCAACACAAAAACAAAAGCAATGCTGAGTACCTAACGGAACTGCGCAAGCTATCGAAACACTGCCAGTTTGGAGCGGGACTAGCAGATACGTTAAGGGACAAGTTTGTGTGTGGGCTACAAAGTGAAGGAACCCAGAAACGGCTTCTATCAGAAAAGGATCTTACGCTGGACAAGGCTTTCAGTATGGCAGTATCACACGAAGCAGCCGCAAGGGGCGCTGCAGAGATACAACGGAGACCGCAAGAATATGGCACCAATGAAATGTCCTATGGAACAGGGAAGTGCTACCGCTGCGGCAGAACAACACATGACCAGAAGGATTGTTGGTTCAAGGACCAAGTGTGCAGACAGTGTGGAAAAGCAGGACACATAGCAAGAGTCTGCAGGTCTGGGAAGAAAACCAACAGTAAGAAATCTCCACAGGAGAAGTACAAAAAGGTACACCAGGTGATGGACAGTGGTTCAGACGAACAGAAAAGTGACACAGACTCCGGAAGCAAGGAGCTGGGTTGTCTGAAACTACATAATGTAACCGAAATGGAGGCTCACCAGACTATCTGGGTTACACTCAAGATAGACGGAGTCCAAGTGAAAATGGAATTGGACACAGGATCAGCCCTAACAGTCATAAACCAAAGGGACTACAAGCGGCTATTTTCACATATACCCTTGAAAGCTACAGAGATTGTCTTGAAGACGTATACGGGGCAAAAAGTCTACCCCAAAGGAAAAATAAGGGTGAAAGTGATATATAAAGGCCAGGAAATACCTAAAATGGATATATATGTATTTCCAGATGGAGGACCACCACTGCTAGGATGTGAATGGATCCGGAAGATACAATTAGATTGGCATTCCATACAGGCACTGTAGGTTGAGGCCAAAAAGGATGACGACATCACACCTGGACGACTGTCAAAAATGCTAACTGACGCAAAAGAAGAGTTCCAGGAGGGACTAGGAACACTAAAAGGCATAACAGCAATGATTAAAATAGAGGAAAATGCAAGACCAAAGTTTCTTAAGCCCAGACCAGTGCCTTATGTGATCAGACCAGCTGTTGAAGCAGAGCTGGAAGGGTTGGAACGTTCAGGAGTACTGTCCAAAGTGGACTGGAGCGAGTGGGCTACACCCATCGTTCCTGAAATGAAGAGGTCGCTGAGTAATACGCCTGGGGAACCAAAGAAGGTCCGCATCTGTGGGGATTTTAAGGTGACAGTGAACCCAGTCCTTCACAACGGTTACAAAGATGGTCCCTGTTTCTAGTGGCGAATCAATATGAAATAGAATATAAAGGCACGAAACAGCATGGGAACGCTGATGGGCTATTACGCCTGCCACTGCCTACTGTGGAGGAAGCACCAGCAGTGGACCCTATCGAGATATTTTATTCGTCAATAATTGAACGATTGCCAGTAACGAACGCGGATATAGAGAAAGAGACCCGCAATGATCCGACGCTGTCTCGGGTATATGATTTGATGGTGAGGGGATGGCCAACACATGGCGACTCACTGTTGCCAGCATTCTCATCCAGAAGAGAACAGCTGTCAGTATGCCAGGGGACAGTGATGTGTGGATCCAGAGTGGTGATTCCACCCAAGTTAAGGGAGAGAGTGCTAAATGAGCTACATGAAGGTCATCTGGGGGGAGTGAAAATGAAAAGCCTTGCTAGGGCTTATGTGTGGTGGCCGGGAATCGATCAACAAATCAAAGACCTAACTAAGAGCTGCTTAGGATGCCAGAAGGTCCAAAATGCACCACCACATGCCCCTCTACACCCATGGGAGATGCCCTCCTCTCCATGGCAACGGGCGCATATTGATTTCGCTGGTCCATTCATGGACTCAATGTTCTTAATAGCAGTGGATGCTCATTCAAAGTGGCCTGAGGTGATAAAAATGTCTTCAACCACTACAGAGAAGACGATTGCAGTCCTACGGACCATATTTGCCAGAAACGGTTTGCCAGAGCAGATTTGCTCTGATAATGGACCACAGTTTGTGTCCGAAGAGTTTCAAAAATTTATGAGAAGGAATGGGGTAAGGCATTACACATCCGCCCCGTATCATTCAGCCACAAATGGATTGGCTGAGAAGTTCGTACAAACCTTTAAGAAGGCGATAAAGGCCATGTGCGACGATGAAATTCCACAACAGCATAAGATGGACAATTTCTTATTAGCCTCCCGAAATGCGACACATGCAGTTACCAACCAGACCCCGGCCATGATGTTCTTTAACCGAAGGTTGAGATCTCGTCTGGACTTGCTCAGACCAAATGTGCGAAGAAATGTTGAGGACAAACAATTCCAGCACATCAATGAGAAGCCGACAAGGAGCTTCAATGTAGGACAACCAGTCTTGGCCCGTGACTATCGAACAGAGAAATGGCAACCCGGCACGATATGCACAAGGCAGGGGCCATTAGTGTACACAGTGGATGTCGGGGAGAACATTGTGAGACGCCACGTCGATCAGATCTTAACGTCACAGGAACGCGTCAACCCCATGTCTCGGGTACCTGGCGATGAACCCGACATACCGGTAGCATCTACCTCAGAACCAGTAGCAGTGGAACCCGATGAACTACCCGATGAAAAGGGGTCAGAATCGCCTCTGCACCAAGAATAAGAACCTCAGGAAAGGCGCTATCCCGAAAGGGTCAGGAAGCCGCCCCAAAGACTGAATCTATAAATGGACTATTGTTGTTTAATGTACCTGTTAAAGTGTTAATTGTTATTTGAATATTAGGGGTACTACTAATCTAAAAGGGGAGGAATTGTAGTGTATGTGCCTTTAAGACAGAACTACTTTTACAGCTCCTGTATACAGTAGTACCGGCAGTGACCACACCTGTATATAAGCTTTGCACATGCCTCTGTACCCCCAGTCTTGAGACTACCCTCCTCCAGTAAATACCTGTTTATTGTTAAGTTACAGCATCCGTGTGGTTATTGAATAACAGCATACCCTCAGAATCACGGATCTAACAGAAGCTGCCGCAGTTCTCCCGCCAGGCTGAAGCAGGTCTGCAACTGATCTGCAGACAGAGGAGGTTCTTCAAGGTAGGTCCAAGATTTTCCTTTATGGGACCGGGGGGAGCAGGAGTGCTCTGACTGGGCCCCATAAGTAATATTGCGGCATCCTTTTCTGCTATTTACCTGCATGCTGACCAGCCTTTCTGCAGTGCCAGCCAGCAGCTTGTGGCCACCCGAACCGTACTCACCCAAGCCAGCTGCCAGTTCCCATCTGTTTCAGACAGGCAGCTGACTGGCGGCATGTAGACGATGCCCAGGAGTCAAAATACCCCAGGCCTCAAACTTAGACCTGTGAGTGCATTATGCACTCCCCCCACCCTCCCCAAACCCACGCCTACCTGAAACCCATTTGGGGTTAAAATCAACCCTTAAGTTACTGATTAATTTAATAATTCATGAAATTATTCACCAAATTTGTTAAATTACTTATTAAATATAATTACTTATTTAATTTCATAATATACTTACTATATGTAATAATGCACTGCTTGTATTTAATAATTAAGTTACTCACCTGTTTAAAAAATCATATGTTGCTTACATTTTACAAGCTTGTGTCCCTCACTGTATGGACATTTCTGACTAAATTTATTAATTTATAATTTCAGTTCTGTTTTTCTAAATCTCTACTATTTGTCAGTGTTGATGCCATGTTAGATCAACCAGTACATGTTTAATTTTACATTTTTATTTTAATTGGTACGTTATTGAAATTATTATTTTGGAAAAATTGTGGGGAAAAGTTGCTAATTTGCTAATCAAATTGACAAGCTTCTAATGTCAGGTTCTGCTGTTTTCATGTGTGCATTTAACTGAAAACTGATTTCGATTTTATACAAATAATTCTTTAATCAATTAGAATTTCATTGTCGTGCATTGCATTGGTCCAAGTCCTTTATCTGAACAGGGTTCGAACGGAGGGTCAGTGGAAACCATCTCTTCTATTTCAGATGCTGACCGACCTGTTGTGTATTTCCAACATTTTTGTTTTTTGTTTTGATTTCCAGTATGTGCTGTGCAATCTATTGATCTTCAACCAAAGTCACTTTCTTCAAATTATCTGGCAATACAATTTTCTTAGTGCTAAATGTCCACTTTGCTGTGTTTCTTTTTTAAATTGCTCATTTCAAATTATTGGAAAACTAACATTTTTTGTGCAAAAAAAATGTATTTGAATAATCCAGAGTAAGACTATTTTTTTTGCCTCCACTAATTCGATGGTGAGATTTTCTATCTCTCGGACAGTTAAGATGACCATGCTGGAACCTGCACTCTACTTTGCACTGTTCAGTGTGTTGGATATGTAGGTCTTAGTCCAAAGTCAGGACACTTGACTTTGTTCCACAGGGTGGATGGAGAGGAGTGGATATGGTGTGCATTACTTTGAATAAAAAGTTGTGGATAATGTGGATTGTGGGCTCCCTGGGATAGATTCTGGAAAGTCAGAGGGACGCAGCTTTTTGACTTACTGTGAGCACAGAGACCTAGAAATTGATTTATGCCAACCTGCCGGTGCGAACTGAGATTACCCGTTATTGGGCTTTGGGCCGCATTTAAATGTGACCGGTGAGCTGTGGGCGCATGCTGGGTGATAACCGATAGCTCGCCTGCGAATTGGCACTGGATTTCAGGTTGCTGACAGCAGCCCTCGTGTAGGATTTGGGAGGGAGTGGGGCGATCGGGAGAGGAAAGAAGCAATCGGAAGGGATTCAGGACAGACCAAATTTGCAAAGGGTCCTCAAAAAGTACCTAATGTCTGATTCAGAGGCAGGCCCTGAATGCCTCTTTTTCTGTCTTTACCAATATGGAATGCCTTGGCACCCGTTTTATACTTGTATTAAATGGGCACAGCGTCAACCAATTTCTAAACCAGAGAGATTAGAAGTAAAAAACGGACAGTCAGTCAAGTTTTAAACAAGAGACTGTGAGGTGCATGCCTGGGCCTGGAGTTAGAAGCAAAGATAAAGGGGCCGATTTTCCTGGAGCCGTCAGGCGGGCTTTCAGGCATGTGTGGGGGGGGGGGGGGAAATCGCAAAAATAGGGGGTCGTGACCCCCCCCGCCTAATTCCCCGCCCCATCCGATTTTCACCCAGGCGTTTCTGTCCGACCCGAATCAGTCCCGCCTGCAGCAGACGGGAGTGGTCTTCAGGCACCTTAATCACCAATAATTGGCATCTATAATGCCATTTTAAGGGGCCCTTGCTATTTTCAGTCTTTTCCCACGTTAAACACGCCTGGTGGGAACCCCGCTGATGAAACCTGGCGTGAACAATATTGGATTGCTGACTATCAGCTGCAGGTCAATCAGGAAAGAAGAGATTTAATCAGACATCATTTGTAGGTTGCAGGACCTTGTTGTTCCAGGCTTGTGGCAACTTGTTCCAGGCTTAGGCACAGCTGTGGAAGGTTGGAGCCTCACACACTTCTCCAGTGTGAGCTCCTGGGGAGCCCCTCTCGCCACCCTCACTCAGCGCTTCCTCAACTGAGGCACCTACCAGAAGCATGGGAGGCCTTTTTTTCCTTCCCCTCTTGGCATTAGAGGACCTCCAGCCCCATTCGTGAAATGACACACGCCACAACTGCAGAAGTTGCCATCAGAAATTTTATTTACAATAACCAGCTGATGGCATTTTTCAAATAAACACAACATTTCACCCAAGTGACTACCCTTGTGACTATTAATGCTTTATTTTCCTCTTACGCGTGCTCCTACATAGTGGTTCCCCTGTGGCTTCAGCAGATGTGGAGGCCCCTTGCTCACTTTCCTGCTGCTCCTGTCTCGACACCTTTGGCGGGCGTCCTCTGGGATGGCGAGCCTGTGAGGGCTCGCCAGCAGTCTGCTGCTCCTGCGGCTGTGCAGGGGTTGAGACCTCTATCTCCGTTGGGTGTGGACTCCGGCGGGGCTCTGCAGTGGCATGGAAGTGTGAGTGCTTGGAGAGGAGCCCCCACTTCCTTGAGGTCTGCCACCAACCTCCCTCTCATGGGTCAGGTCCCCCTCAGTGCCTGCAAGTGGCTTGAGAGCAGCTTGCTGCACATCAGGGGGGCCACGGGGACCCGTTTCTATAATGGCAGTCCTACTCAGAGGGCCTGCCATGAAGGTCTGGTTTCTCTGTTCAATAGCTGACCATCGCTCCTCCAGAGATGTCAGTCTATTCTGAACACTCACCATGTTTTCAACACTCTGGCGACTTAGCTCCTCCATGGCCATAGCCATCCTCTCCTCTACTGTAGCCATCCTTTCCGTGGTGATGCGTTCATGCGCCAATGACTCCACAAAGGCTCTGCTCATGTTCGCTATGGACTCCTCCATTCGCTCCACACTCGCAGCGACCCTGGAGACAAAACCTGCCAGAGACTCCTGCATCTGTGTATGGAGATCCATTACCTCTTCTCTTGCGGATGGACCCAGAGGCAGAGGGTCGACATGCAGCTGAGCTGAGCTGGCAGAGTCCTGCGCCCTCCGACGAGGACTCTCCACTGCTGTCCCTGTCTCCACCATCTGCTGATGCTCACTTGTGAGCTGTGATACACCAGGTGACAACACTACTCTATCTCGCGAAGGTCCCACCAAGGTGTGAGTGTCTGCGCTGGTGCTGGGTGCGCTGAATTCTGCTGACGCTGCGCCCTCAGAGATTGGAGCTTCCTCTGAGGCGTCTGGCTGCTCAGCCTCTTCCTCCTCCGCAGTGGGGACGGGGGCTCTGGATGGTCCTGTGAGGGAGTAAAGGAAAGAGTTAGAGATGTGATGCCAAGGTTACATGCACATTGGATTTTGCAGATGTTCATAAGTCCAAATGATGTAGCTTCAGAATCATAACAGCGACTCATGCTATGTCAATGAGAGAGATGGAAAACTATTCTGTCACCAGCTTGCGGAACTGCCCCTGTCTCTCCTTCCCCAGCTTCCGCAGCCACATCAGCCCCGACAATTTCCAGCACTCCTTCCTCCCAGGGGGTCAGGTGGGCTATTGAGGGTGGGCCTCTTCCAGTCCTGGCTCGCTCTCTGTTGTTGTGAGCTCTCTTTTCCTGCAATGAGGGAGACAACTGGAGTTTGAGTGAGAATGAAGGAGTGAGTGTAGAGATTGCATAGCATAGATACTTAGAGGGAGACAAAGATGGAGTGAGGCTGCAAGACCAAGGGCCCTCCCTGTGTGTTGTCAGTTGTGTTCAAAGCATCAGAGTGAGAGGGAATGTGAGGGCTGCATGGTGAAATAGTTATGTGAATGTGAGCATAGAGAGTGAGGGAATGGGTAAGGGAGCATGGATGTGACTGTGAAGTGGGATGTGGAGGAAGAGAGTGCTAAAGCTGAGTGCTGGTGGGGAAAGGCAATGGGGATCAGTTTGAGGGTGATGGAAACTTCATACTTACTTTTCCTGTACAGTGAAGGTCATGGAATCGTTTCCGACATTGTATCCAGGTTCTTCTGGTGACTCCCAGCGAGTTGACATCTGCTGTCACCTGCATCCATGCAGCCTTGGTCTCAGTGGGAGGCCTCTTCCTCCCTGACCTAGGGAAGAGGACCTCCCTGTGGGCCCTCACCCCATCCAATATTGCCTGCAGTGAAGCCTCGTCGAATTTGGAGGCAGCTCGGGGTCTGGCCTTGGCCACAGCTGCTGCAGGCTCCTCTGCCATCCTGTAAGGTTCGTTTGGAAGCCTGCAGAGGTAGCAATGCTTGCTGTGGACCTTAAAAACACCATGAATTATGACATCATACTGTGCGACTTTCTGACTGGAAATAGTCAATTAACAAGGGTCCCCACACGCTGGAAATGAATTGGCCAATTGAGGGAAAATTGCATCAATCTGGCAGACCCATTTACATTCATGTGGGAACCCCAACATTCGGGGAACCCGACAATTCCCCACACCTGCAGGAAAATCGGCCCCAAAGAGTTCAGTTTTTGTCATTGGAAGTTGTTTAGAAAGATGGGCGAAATGCCAAAAACATGAAGGCAAGCCCAGAAAAGGGATAGACTGCACTTTTTTTTCTTTCTTATGTTTCAAGGAAACAAGTGAAAATTGAGTGAAGTAAGTGGGGTTGGATTGTAACCTTTGCTCTGTATGTTCACTCCTGTTTGAGAAATAAAGCAACTTAATAGTTCACATCAAACTTCATTCCATGAATGTGCTTTTCACTGAGTGTTAAGAAGGATCGGAGAGGCACGTGTGAGGACATAGGCAAGAGACGCAATAGCTAGCTCAGATCACAAGGGGGGTCCTGTTGTTACACCTGTGGGTAACTGTATTGTATAATTAGATATTGAACAGTACTGGCACACTCCGGAACATACAATGCTCAGGTCGCTTATGGAAGTGACCAGCACCACAGCATCCAAGAGAATATCTAAAGCAGATCTGTAACTTGTAATAATCCAAAGCTAGGCAGGTGTTACCACACTATTGGGGGGCGGGGGGGGGGCGGTGAGTAGTCTGATGGACCTATATCCCTGGAAGTCTTCTTTCTTTTTTGGATTTCGAGACCCTCCGCCAGCCCCTGGTGTTGTGCTGTTTATTCCAAATTTCCATCGACTGAAAGCAGGCTGGTAGATTGAGCTTTGTGGCTGCAAGTCTGATCCTGACTTACAAATAAAAGGTACTAGGAGCCAAACCTTAGTGGCTATAGTGTACTATGTTGCCACATGGGATTAGCTTGTGTTTTCAATTAAAGTTTCAAATTTGGGAACTGTGGTGTATGTGCCTTTAAGAGCAATTATGGTGTATGTGCCTTTAAGAGCCCCAGGTGTGCGTAATGCCGGTAATTGCCACTTGGGCTATATAAGCCTGTGTATTGTGTATATCCTTTAGAACCCCCCCCCCCCAAGACTTGCTTAGTAAATACCTATGAACCAACTCCTGTCTTCAGCGTCTTTATCTACACACGGACACTAAAGTGGCGACGAAGTGGAAACAGACTTACCTGCAATTCGGCAGCACCTCAAGGACATCGATTCCTCCAGCGTCCAGAAGACTCAAGGAAGTAAGAGAAACTGTGGTTTCACCAGCTGGCCAAGCTGGTGACAGGTACTGCGCTAATCCTTCCTGGGCATCAGGCTGGAGCTCCAGCGGCGGGCTCTACAGCTGAGACAGGAGCAAAATCGGAGGCAAGCAATAACGGACTGGGAGGGTGCACTCGAGAGACGGCCGGCGCGGCAAGCAGGTCAGCGTTTAGACCTCCGTCGGGAACGAGTCTCCAACAGTGAATAAACGGGAACCACAGTAAAACAGCGTTGTTATCGGTAGCAGTGGCGGGAAAGCGCCATATCGTTGCTACAGAGAGAGAAAAAAAAAGCGCGGGAAGCGCCATATCTTTTCTGAAATGCCTAAATCTGGTAATATTGAGGCTTTTGATGGCGAAATAGAAGATTGGACCACATACGTGGAAAGAGTAGAGGTTTATTGCACTGCAAATGGAATAACAGATGAAAAAAAAGCTTCAGTACTTCTGAACTTAATGGGCGCGAAGACATACGGGCTGTTACGAAATTTAATCACTCCAGCCAAACCAAAGGACAAGACTTTTAAAGAAATTGTTGATACCCTGCAGGAGCATTTAAACCCAACACCGCTGCTAATAGCAGAACGATTCAAGTTCTTCAAGAGAAATCAACACAAGAATGAAAGTAACGCTGATTACCTAACCGAATTAAGAAAGCTATCAAAGTACTGCCAATTCGGAGCAGGACTATCGGATTATCTTCGAGACAAATTTGTTTGCGGTCTCTTAAGTGAAGGAACACAAAAAAGACTGCTTTCTGAAAAAGATTTAACATTGGACAAAGCTTTCAGTATGGCTGTATCATATGAAGCAGCAGCAAAAGGAGCTGCAGAGATACAACAAGAGACACAGGACTTCGGCACCCATAAAATGACACAGGAGTTCGGAAGATGTTATCGCTGCGGCAGATACACCCATAACCAGAGGGACTGCTGGTTCAAGGGCAAAGCATGCAGGCAATGTGGTAAGATTGGACACATTGCACGGGTATGCCAATCTGGACAAAATAAATCCACTGACAGAAAACAAAAAATCAATAAAGAAAAGTACAGGAAGGTACAAATGATGACGGACAATAGCTCCGAAGACCAGAATAGCGGTAGCGACTCCGGAAACAAGAGACTAAGCTGTCTCAAATTACATAATGTACTTGCCAAAGAGGATTACCAAACCATTTGGGTTACCCTCACAATAGCAGGGTCCCCAGTTAAAATGGAGCTAGATACAGGATCAGCTCTAACCGTAATAAATCGACGAGATTACGAGAGGCTATTTTCGCATATACTTCTAAAAGACACATCCATTATCTTAAAAACATATACGGGGCAGAAAGTCTACCCCAAAGGAAAAATAAGGGTGCCTGTGGTATACAACGGCAAAGAAATACAAAAGTTGTATTTATACATTCTACAAGATGGTGGTCCACCGTTGTTGGGACGTGAATGGATAAGGAAGATACGTTTAGACTGGCACTCCATTCAGGCACTGACGGTGACCAGTAAGGAAAAAAACAATGATGACATCATACCTGAACGATTAAAAGACATCTTGGCCAACGCCAAAGAAGTGTTTCAAGAGAAACTAGGAACCTTGAAAGGCATCACCGCCTCAATAAAAGTGGAAGATACAGCAATTCCAAAATTTTTTAAGGCAAGACCGGTGCCATACGCAATACGTCCGGCAGTCGAGGCAGAGCTGAAGAATTTGGAAAAGGCAGGCGTGTTATCCAAAATAGATTGGAGCGAATGGGCAACACCCATCGTTCCAGTCATGAAAAAAACATTGAAAAATAACTCTGAGGAACAGAAAAAAATTCGCATCTGTGGGGACTTTAAGGTGACTGTAAACCTGGTCCTTCACACGGTACAGTATCCTCTTCCGAGGATAGAAGATATTTTCGCCTCACTATCCGGAGGGAAACGTTTCACAAAAATTGACTTGGCACAGGCATATCTACAGATGGAGGTTGAGGAGACCTCTTAAAAAGTATTTCACAATAAACACACACAAAGGCCTGTACCAGTACAATCGACTGGTTTTTGGAATAGCATCAGCTCCAGCTATCTGGCAAAGAGCTATGGAGCAAGTCCTGCAAGGGATTCCGGGGACTCAATGCTACCTAGACGACATCCTTATAACAGGAGAAAACGACAACGAGCACCTTGCCAATTTGGAGCAGGTGCTCACTAGGCTGAGAACGGGGCCTACGAGCAAATCGCCCCAAGTGCGAATTTTTCCAAAATCAGATATCATATTGTGGCCACATAATTAATAAGGAAGGGTTGCATAAGTCACCTGAAAAAATTGAAGCAGTTATAAAAGCCCCAGCACCTGAAAATGTTTCACAATTAAGGTCATTCCTGGGATTAATAAATTACTATCATAAATTTTTACCAAACTTATCAACTATTCTACACCCTCTTAATGATCTTCTACAGACAGGAGTGATTTGGAAATGGAACGAAGACTGTAAACGTGCCTTCCATAAATGTAAAGACTTAATCACATCCGAGAAAATTTTGGCTCATTACAACCCATCACTACCAATCAGACTGGCGTGCGATGCATCCCCTTACGGCATAGGAGCGGTATTGTCCCATAGATTCCCTGATGGCTCGGAACGGCCGATAGCTTTTGCATCACGCTCATTGAACTCAGCTGAGCGTAACTATGCCCAGATAGACAGGGAAGCACTCAGCCTGGTATGAGTAGTGAAGAAATTCAACCATTACCTACACGGACAAAAATTTACTTTGCTGACTGACCATCAACCCCTCATCTCCATATTCAACCCTAAAAAAGGTGTCCCCATTATGACGGCACAAAGACTACAAAGGTGGTCCCTTTTTCTAGGGGCACACCAATACAACATTGAATACAAAGGGTCAAAACAGCATGGGAATGCTGACGGTTTATCACGCCTACCTTTGCCAGCGATAGAAGAGGCACCTACAGTAGACCCAGTAGAGATATTCCACTCTACCATAGTGGAATGTCTACCGGTGACAAATGCTGCCATTGAAAGGGAGACAAGAAATGACCCTACTCTCTCACGGGTCTACGATTTAACAGTGAAGGGATGGCCAGCACATGGCGAACCACTGTTGCCAGCATTCTCGCAAAGAAGAGAACAGCTGTCAGTGTGCCGAGGAACCTTGATGTGTGGATCCAGAGTGGTGATTCCACCCAAACTCCAGGATAAAGTGCTAAAGGAGCTTCACGAGGGGCATCTGGGTGGAGTGAAAATGAAGAACCTAGCTAGGGCGTTTGTATGGTGGCCAGGTATCGATGGAGACATCGAAGACATGACCAAGAGCTGCCTAGGATGCCAGAAGGTCCAAAATGCTCCGCCACATGCCCCTCTACATCCATGGGAGTGGCCCTCATCTCCCTGGCAAAGGGTGCACATCGACTTTGCTGGTCCATTTATGGACTCAATGTTCTTAATCGCAGTTGATGCACACTCCAAGTGGCCGGAGGTAATAAAGATGTCCTCCACCACCACGGAAAAAACCATCACAGTATTAAGGACCATATTTGCCAGGAATGGGCTGCTGGAGCAGATATGTTCTGATAATGGACCGCAATTTGTGTCCGAAGAATTCAGAAAGTTCTTAAAGAACAATGGGGTAAAGCACTACATGTCCACCCCATACCATCCCGCCACCAATGGATTGGCTGAAAGGTTTGTCCAGACCTTCAAGAAGGCCATCAAGGCCATGGGTAATGAAGACATAAAACTTCAGCACAAGGTGGATAACTTCTTATTTGCATATAGGAATGCAACGCATATGGTTACTAACCAAACTCCCGCCATGATGTTCTACAATAGAAACCTAAGATGCCGGCTGGATTTGGTCAAGCCCAACATCCGAAGGGACGTGGAGAACTGGCAGTTTCAGGGCATGAATGAAAGGCCAACTAGGGCCTTCCAGATAGGCCAACCGGTTTTGGCCCGGGACTACCGTACCGAGAAATGGCAGCCTGGAACTATCTGCACACGATTAGGACCACTGATGTATACCGTGGACATCGGAGACAGCATAGTAAGGCGCCATGCTGACCAAATCATCAAGTCATCCGAAAAGGGACAACCTACACCACCACTCTATACATCTAACGATGAAGTAGAGATACCCATATCTACCTCCGATCCGGTGATACTAGAGCCCGATGAACCCGACACTGGCCTTCAAGCCGAATCAGCCTTGCCAGAAGAACCTACTACACCACCAGAAACTACTACACCCCCAAGGCGTTATCCGGACCGAGTCAGGAAGCCTCCTGAGAGACTAACTTATAATTAATTAATACAGCAATGTATATTATTTTGCATATAACATGTAGTTAATTGCTTAAAATATGATGTACTAGTTAGCTAGAAGGGGAGGAATTGTGGTGTATGTGCCTTTAAGAGCAATTATGGTGTATGTGCCTTTAAGAGCCCCAGGTGTGCGTAATGCCGGTAATTGCCACTTGGGCTATATAAGCCTGTGTATTGTGTATATCCTTTAGAAAACCCCCCCCCAGACTTGCTTAGTAAATACCTATGAACCAACTCCTGTCTTCAGTGTCTTTATCTACACACGGACACTACAGGAACCACTAACAAGATAAGCAAGTAATCACGTCACAGATTGCATTGTTGCATATCCTAGTATTTTCAAATTGGGCACAGTAATTTGCCTGAGGCCAATACCATTTCAAATACTTCTGTGGGCAGGATGTGGTTATGAGACCTGTTTCTCCTTTTTTCTTCTTTGACTCAGTCATAATGTAAGGTTTGTGTAATGAAGTACTACAATTAACATCAACTATAAGAAAGAAAACCAAAAGGACGACCTACTGATAGTATGATGATGTTTTAACCAGTTAATATTGAGCCAAAATAGTGAGGTCATCCTGCCACTTTATAATTCATTGGTGCTGTACTTAGAACACTGTGTACAGTTCTGGTCGCTGCAGTACCAAAAGGATATTCTAGCTATTGAAAGGATACAATCAGGATGGATGAGGGGATGGAGGGATTGGATTATGAGGCGCGATTATGCAAATTGGCCAGTTCTCACTGGAAGAGAGAAGGGCGAGAGGTGATACGATAGCTGTTTTTAAGATTCTAAAAGGACTAGTTAATGTAGATCATGATGAGCTGTTTCACCTTGTCTCGAACAGTAGAACCAGAGGACATGGCTTGCACTTGAAAGGGGGTAAATTTAAAACTAATTTGTGGAAATATTGGCCCAGAAATTTGGGTCTCCACGGGTGAGTACGCACGGGGTACTCACCTGTAAGCCAAATGGAAGTGCCGGTTTCCTGCATGCACTGCGCATGTGCGGGAAACCGGCACTTCCGTTCCCCTGAAAGAAGGGGTTGAAAGGTCGAACGCGTGCGCAGGAGAGGCTGCGCGTGCGCATCGAACTTACGTTTTTTTTTTGCAGGTTTCCCCGGGAGGGTAAGTCTCCAGAAGTTACACATATAAAAAGCAGTCGCAAGGCCTGCTTTTTACAAGGTAAGTGGTGAATTAATTAAAATTAAAACATTTTTTCCACAGGTTTATTATTTTTAAATACTTTAAAGAAAGGTAAGTTTATTTTTAGCCCTGTTAGAAAATAAAATTATTTTTTTTTAAATTTATTTGAAGATTTAGTGATGTTTTGGGGCTTATAGTATTTATAAGTTTGACAGCCCTTCCTGTCAAACTTATGAATGAAGCATTCCCTGCTCCGATTGGCTCCCCATGGGCAAAGTGATCCCAGGGGACGCATCGAACTAACTGCGCCCCTGGGATACGCAAGCACTGCGCCCGGCAGTTGGAGCAGGCCCAGGGTCGGAATTCCACGGGGGCCCGCAGCACAATGGCCAGCGCGCATGCTAAATGCAGGTCGGGGGCTGACACCCGCGGGAAGCCCCCGACCCGAATTTCTGGGCCATTATTTCAGTGAGCAAGTTATCGATCTATGGAACAGCCTCCCTAGGAACATGGTGGAAGAAGTTAGTACTGATTCGTTCAAGTGGAAATTAGATAGATTTCTTTCAGACAATAACATTTTGGAATACAGTATATTAGTAATTTGAGACATGGCGTGTGGTAATTGGAGCATAGTTGGGAGGAAGAGGTGCTTTGGACCTCTGGTTTCCAAAGCTCTCCACCACTGGGGTTTTCCTCACCTCATGTCTCAGTCACTCCACTATATAAGAATGGCGAGAGAAGGAAACCAGGGAATTATAGACCAGTTAGCCTAATATTCGTTGTCGGGAAATGCCTAGAGTCTATAATTAAGGATAGGGTGACTGAACACCTCAAAAAATTTCAGTTGATCAGAGAGAGCCAGCATGGATTTGTGAAAGGTAGGTCATGCCTGACAAACCTGAGTGAATTTTTTGAGGAGGTGACTAAAGTAGTGGACAGGGGAATGTCTATGGATGTTATGTATATGGAGTTCCATAAGGCATTTGATAAAGTCCCACATAAGAGGCTGTTACTAAGTTAGAAGCCTATGGAATTAAAGGCAAATTACTGACCTGGTTAGGAAATTGGCTGAGCGGCCAGAGACAGAGAGTAGGGATAATGGACAGAGGCCGAGCAATTCAGTTAAGGCCCGCCAGCAGGCTAACGCCCAAAAGTTAGCGCTGCGCGCGGAGCCACTTGCGCCCGCCGGAAATTCAGTTTCAGCGCCCCAACTCGAAGGCGGCCGCTAATCAAGGGTTTCGGCGCCCCCGCTTGGGGCGCTGAAACTGAATATCGGCGCGCTAGGTGCCGCAGCGCCACCCGCTGCGGAGCGGCAGACTGCGGTACTGCAGGCCTCCTCCTTCTCTTAAGGGGGAGGTGCCTGCAACAGCGAGATCGCCACTGGATTGTGCCGGCAAATGAGCCCGGCACCACGGAGAAGTGCTGGGCTCGCGGAAAGCAGCCGGCAATGCCGCGGGGGGGGGGGGTGGAGGAGGCCGGGGAAGGAGGTGCGGGCAGGCGGCCGCCGAAAAAGCGGCCGGCCACACCTCCACCTTAAAGCGCCCCAGTAGCACAGCAGTACGGCCCCGTTTTTCCAGCGCTGTTTGCGGCCGCTGCAGAAGAGGCGGCCGCAACTAAATATGGGGTTTGGGCCGGAAGCGGGGCGGAACTGGGGCACTGCGCACACCGATGACGTCATCGGTGTCGGCGCAGCGCTACCGGCTACCGCCGCCATTACCGCAGCGCTGAATATCAGCGCACCCTCTTACACTGGCGCAGAAACCCTATTTGGGCAGTAACTGGGTGCAAAGCCCACTGAATTTCTAGGCCAGATACTCTAATTGGCAGGATGTGACTCGTGGTGTCCTGCAGGGATCTGTGTTGGGGCCTCAACTATTCACAGTATTTATTAATGACTTGGATGATGACATAGAAAGTCATATATCCAAATTTGCCGATGACACAAAGATAGGTGGCATTGTAGGCAGTGTAGACGGAAGCATAAGATTACCAAGGGATATCGATAGATTAAGTGAATGGGCAAAACTGTGGCAAATGGATTTCAAAGTAGGCAAACATGAGGTCATCCACTTTGAACCTAAAAAGGATAGAACAGGGTACTTTCTAAATGGTGAAAAGCTAAAAACAGTGGAGGTCCAAAGAGACTGGGGGGTTCAGGTACATAGATCATTAAAATATCATGAACAGGTACAGAAAATAATCAAAAAGGCTAATGGAATGCTGGCCTTTATAGCTAGAGGACTAGAATACAAGGGGGTAGAAGTTATACTGCAGCTATACAAAGCCCTAGTTAGACTACGCTTGGAGTACTGTGAGCAGTTCTGGGCACCACACCTTAGGAAGGATATATTGGCGGGTGTGCAGCGTAGGTTTACGAGAATGATACCGGGACTCATTTGTGGAGCATACCTTCTTCGAACTTACAAAGGCCTTCGACACTGTCAACTGTGAGGGATTATGGAGTGTCCTCCTCAAATTCGGCTGCCCTCAAAAGTTTGTCACCATCCTCCACCTGCTTCACAACGACATGCAAGCCATGATCCTGACCAACGGATCCACCACAGACCCAATTCGCGTACAGACCGGGGTCAAGCAAGGCTGTGTCATCGCACCAACACTCTTCTCGATCTTCCTTACTGCAATGTTCCATCTCACCCTCAGTAAGCTCCCCGCTGGAGTGCAGCTAATCTACAGAACAAACGGGAAACTGTTCAACCTCCGTCGCCTCCAGTCCAGATCCAAGGTCGTCCCACCCACTGTCATCGAATTACAGTATGCAGATGACGTTTGCGTCTGCGCACACTCGGAGGTCGAACTCCAAACCATCATCAACACCTTCACTGAAGCGTACGAGTGCATGGGCCTTACACTAATCATCCGTAAGACAAAGGTCCTCTACCAACTGGCCCCGCCACGCAGTACTGCTCCCCGATGATCAAAATCCATGACGAGGTCTTGGAAAACGTGGACCACTTTCCATACCTCTGGAGCTTATTATCAACAAAGGCAGACGTCAATGATGAAGTCTAACACTGCCATCAGTGTGCCAGTGCAGCCTTCGGTCGCTTGCAGAAGAGAGTGTTTGAAGACCAGGACCTCAAACCGAGCACCAAGCTCATGGTCTACAGAGCAGTAGTGATACCCGCCCTCCTGTATGCTTCAGAGACATGGACCATGTACAGCAGGCACCTCAAAGCACTAGAGAGGTACCACCAACACTGCCTCCATAAGATCCTGCAAATCCATTGGCAGGTTAGGCGCACCAACGTCAGTGTTCTCGCTCAGGCCAACATCCCCAGCATCAAAGCTTTGACCACGCTCGATCAGCTCCGATGGACAGGTCACATCATCCGTATGCCCAATACGAGACTCCCATAGCAAGCGCTCTACTTGGAGCTCCGACACGGCAAGAAAGCCCCAGGTGGGCAGAGGAAATGCTTCAAGGGCACCCTCAAAGCCTCCTTGAAAAAGTGCAACATCCCCAATGACACCTAGGAATCCCTGGCCCAGGACCGCACAAAGTGGAGGAGAAGCATCCAGTAAGGCATTGAACACCTCGAGTCTCTTCGCCGGGAGCAAGCGGAAACCAAGCGCAAACAGCGGAAGGGGCGCACGTCAGCCCAAGCACCCCACCCACCTGCCCCTTCAACTACTGTCTTCCCCACCTGTGACAAAGACTGTAGGTCCCGTATTGGACTCATCAGTCACCTGAGAACTCATTTTTACTGTGGAAGCAAGTCATCCTCAGTTCCGAGGGACTGCCTAAGAAGAAGAAGAAGACCTGGACTCTGAGGGTTTAATTACGACGGAGAGATTACACAAAATAGAGTTGTATTCCCTAGAATTTAGAAGGATAAGGGGTGATCTGATCGAAGTTTACAAGATATTGGCCCAGAAATTCGGGTCCCCATGCGTGAGTGCGCACTGGGTACTCGCGCGTAGGCCCAACAAAAGTGCCGGTTTCATGCATGCACTGCGCATGCGTGGGAAACCGGAACTTCCGTTCCCTTGAAAGAAGGTGTTGATAGGTGGAACGCGTGCGCCGGAGAGGCAGCGCGTGCGCATCGAACTTATGTTTTTTTTTGCAGGTTTCTCCAGGAGGGTAAGTCTCCAGCAATTACACTTTTACAAAGCAGGCGCAAGGCCTGCTTTTAACAAGGTAAGTGGTGAATTAATTAAAATTAAAACATTTTTTCCACAGGTTTATTATTTTTAAATACTTTAAAGAAAGGTAAGTTTATTGTTAGCCCCGTTAGAAAATGTAATTTTTTTTTCAAAAATTTAAATTATTGTTTAAAATATTTATTTCATGTACTTTATAGTTATTTTAAAAATGTGATGTTTTTTCTTAAATTTATTTGAAGTTTTAATTATATTTTGGGACTTATAGTATTTATAGGTTTGACAGCTCTTCCTGTCAAATTTATGAATGAAGCATTCCCTGCTACCATTGGCTCTCCATGGCCCACGTGATCCCAGGGGACGCTTCGAACTAACTGCGCCCCTAGGATACGCAAGCACTGCGTGCCGGCAGTTGGAGGTGGCCCAGGATTGGAATCCCACGTGGGCCCACAGCTCAACGGCCGGCGCGCAAGTTAAGTGCAGGTTGGGGGCTTGCACCCGCGGGAAGCTCCCGACCCGAATTTCTGGGCCATTAAGGGGAACAGATAGAGAGAAACTATTTCTGCTGGTTGGGAAGTCTAGGGCTAAAGGGCATAGTCTAAAAATTAGAGCCAGACCTTTCAAGAGTGAAACTAGGAAACACTTCTACACTAAGGGTGGTAGAAGTTTGGAACCCTCTTCTGCAAGCGTCAATTGATGCTAGGATTGTTAATTTTATATCTGAGATTGATAGATTTTTGATAACCAAAAGTATGAAAGGATATGGGCCAAAGGTGGATATATGGAGTTAGGTCGCAGATCAGCCATGATCTCATTGAATGGCGGTACAGGCTTGAGGGGCTCAATGGCCTACTGATGTTCCTATGCTCCTCCGCACTATTGTAGACTAATTGATAGAGATTGATTGCCATGATTAGTCAACAACTCCCATCATTGTATCATGTGATTACCAGGATGGTAGAAGACAAACTGGAAGGACTTTGATCTTTGTTCGTCTAGCAGTTCCTATGCCTCAGTGTTTAAATGTATTAATCCTGTAGACCAGGAGTACTCAACCTGCTGCACCTCCAGCCCTGGCCACTGAGTCTCGAAGCCCAGACAGCTCATTGCCATTTGCCCTTATATTTCATACACTCTGGTTTGTTGTGTTCAAATTTAGTATGCCTGGTGGTTTGGAAAGGTCTGTTCTTAGTGCTGTTGCCACATTAGTGGATAAATCCAAAATCAGATCTGTTTGTATCAACACCTTGAGATATCTGCAAATTAATGGGAACAGGGATTTAAACTTTAAGTGGTGAGGAATTAGGTAACTTCCTGGGCTTCTTTCGGGAAGTAACAACCCAAGTGAACTGTGGTAAGCCCTGTGACATGGTGTACCTCAACTTCTGAAAGGCCTTTGACAAAGTTCCACATGAAAGGCTTTTAATTAAACTCAAAGCTGTGGGGATTCAGGATAAACCCTGGGAATAGATAAGAAACCATCTGAAGGGTAGAAAACAGCAAGTACTACAATAACAAAAACGTACATATATATAGCACATTTAACATAGCAAAACTTCCCAAGGCGCTTAACAAGAGCAATATCAATAAAAACATTTTTGGCACGGAGCCACAGAAGGAGATATCAGAACAGAAAAAAGAGGTAGGTTTTAAGGAGCGTCTTTAAAGGAGGAGAGAGGTTTAGGGAAGGAATTTCAGAACTTAGGACCAAGGCAGCTGAGAGCACGGCCGCCAATGGTGCAGCAATTAAAATCGGGGATGTGAAAGAGGCCAGAATTGGAAGAGCTCAGAGATCTCAAAGGCTTGTAGGGCTGGAGGAGGTTACAGAGAAAGGGAGGGGCGAGGCCATGGAGGGATTTGAAAACAAGGATGAGGATTTTTAAATTGAGGCGTTGTCGGACCCGGAGCCAGTGAAAGTCAGCAAGCTCAGGGGTGATAGGTGATCGCGAGTTAAAATACAGGCAGCAGAGTTTGGGATGAGCACAATTTTATATAGGGTGGAAGATGGGAGGCCGGCCAATAGTCAAGTCTAGAGGTAACAAAGGCATGAATGAGGATTTCAGCAGAAGATGAGCTGAGGCTGGGTCGGAGTTGGGCAATGTTACGGATGTGGAAGTAGGCAGTCTTGCTGATGGGGCGGATATGTGGTCAGAAGCTCATCTTGGGGTGAAACACAACACCAAGGTTGTGAACGTTCTGGCTCAGTTTCAGACAGTTGCCAGGTATGGAAACGGTGGTCAGGGAATGGAGTTTGTGGCGGGGGCCAAAGACAATGTCTTCAGTCTTCTCAATATTTAATTGGAGGAAATTTCTGCTCATCCAATATTGGACACCGAACAAGCAGTCTGGCAAATCAGAAACAGTAGAAGGGTTCAGAGAGGTGATGGTGAGATAGAGCTGAGTGTCGTCAGCGTACATGTGGAACCTGATGTGTTTTCAGATGATATCACCGAGGGGTAGCATGTAGATGAGAAATAGAAGGGGGCCAAGGATAGATCCTTAGGAGACTTCGGAGGTAATGATGCGGGAGTGGGAAGAGGAGCTGTTGCAGGTGATTCTCCGGCTATGATTTGATAGATAAGAATGGAACCAAGCAAGGGCAGTCCCACCCAGCTGGATGACAGAGGAGAGCATTGGAAGAGGATGGTGTGGTCAACTGTGTGAAAGGCTGCAGATAGGTCGAAAAGGATGAGGGATAGTTTATCATGGTCACAGTCACAAAGAATGTCATTTGTGACTTTGATTAGGGCCGTTTCAGTACTGTGGCCGCGCCAGAAACCTGATTGGAGGAATTCAAACAAGAAATTGCAGGAAACATTGGCATGGATTTGGGAGGCGACAACATGGTCAAGGACTTTGTAGAGGAAAGGGAGGTTGGAGAGGGGGGCAGTAGTTTGCAAGGAATAGGTGGGCTAGGGGAAAGGAGGGAAACAGCCGAGGCAGCTGAATGGATGGTCTCGATCTTTGTGACAAAACAGTCCATGAACTCCTTGCACTTATTGTCAGAGGGGAGGGTGGAGGAGGCAGGGGAGCGGGGTTTAAGAAGGCAGTTTGTGGTGAAGAGAAGCCGGGGGGTTATCTCTGCATTCTTGGATGATCTTTGAATAGTGAGCAGTTTCAGCGATGGAGAGCAGGACCTGATAATGCTTTAAGTGGTCCAACCAGATCTGGCGATGGATGGTTGAACCAGTTGACCACCAAAGATGTTCAAATCTGCATCCCTTGGACTTAAGGGAGTGGAGATGAGGGGCATACTGAGGGGGGGGGGCAATTAAGGTCAGAGAGAGTAATGGTTTTATTGGGGATGAGGGCATCAAAAGTGGTAGAGAGGGTGTGATTTAGCAAATCGGTAGCTGCAGAAATGTCATGATGAATTGTAGGCCAAAGGCTAGATCGTTGAGAATTTGAAAGTGCAGTTGTAAGTGACTTGAGAGAGAGATTTTTTCCAGGGGCGGACACAGAAAGAAGTGGGGCTGGGAGGGGGAAGGGGAAATGATCAGAGGAAATGATACAAGGAAATGCCTCATCAGTGATGGTTATGATGGGAGTATCAAGGCCCCGTGAGATGGCATGATCGAGGGGGTGGCCATGTATATGGGTAGAAGAGTTTATATGGAGGGTGAGAATTAGGGAGGAAAGGAGGGCAGTAAACTCAGGATAGAGAGAGCAAGAAGAGTTGAGAGTACTTGTTAGAAGAATTGGTCAGAGTAGGGGGGAGGGGGAGAGTACTCAGTGAGTTACCTCCGGGTTCAGTACTTGCCAACGACGCCCACAAAGTAAAGAAAACTCTTTGATGATGGAGCACTCTTTTGGCACTGCACTGAAAGGTCAGCCTAGATTATGTGCTGAAGATTTGAGTGGAGCTTGAACTCACAACTTTCGATCTCAGAAGCAAGAGTGCTACTAACTGAGCCAAGCTGACATTTAAGGGGCTAGAATAGAATCATATGCTATTTTCTAATTAAATGCAAATTGCTATTCTGTGGTCAGTATGATGTGCAGCCCTGGATTTCAGGATCTGGGTGTCAGGAGATGAATAGCAAATCACCCATCTTCTCCAAACGTGTTCAGCTGGGGAGATGCAGGGATCGGAATGCAGAAGTAAAACACCACAGCATCACCAACAAAAAAGAGCAAAGTCTTAGTGGCCCCCTTCTATTTCTCATCTACATGCTACCCCTCTGTGTGTTACTTTCTCCATAACATCCGTAAGACAAAGGTCCTCTACCAGCCTACCCCCGCCACACAGTACTGCCCCCCGATTATCAAAATCCACAACAAGGCCTTGGACAACGTGGACCACTTTCCATACCTCGGGAGCCTACTGTCAACAAGGGCAGATGTCGACGACGAAGTCCAACACCGCCATCAGTGTGCCAGTGCAGCCTTCGGTCGCCTGAGGAAGAGAGTGTTTGAAGACCAGGACCTCAAACCCAGCACTAAGCTCATGGTCTACAGAGCAGCAGTGATACCCGCCCTGCTGTATGCCTCAGAGACATGGACCATGTACAGCAGGCACCTCAAAGCACTGGAGAGGTACCACCAACGCTGCCTCCGCAAGAACCTGGAAATCCATTGGCAGGATAGGTGCACCAACGTCAGTGTTCTTGCTCAGGCCAACATCCCCAGCATCGAAGCTTTGACCACGCTCAATCGGCTCCGATGGACGGGTCACATTGTCCGCATGCCCGATACGAGACTCCCAAAACAAGCGCTCTACTCGGAACTCCGACACGGCAAGAGAGCCCCAGGTGGGCAGAGGAAATGCTTCATGGACACCCTCAAAGCCTCCTTGAAAAAGTGTAACATCCCCACTGACACCTGGGAATCCCTGGCCCAAGACCGCACAAAGTGGAGGAGAAGCATCCGGGAAGGCGCCAAACACCTCGAGTTTCTTCGCCGGGAGCAAGCGGAAGCCAAGCACAGGCAGCGCAAGGAGCCAACGTCAGCCCAAGCACCCCACCCACCCGCCCCTTCAACCACCGTCTGCCCCACCTGTGACAAAGACTGTAGGTCCCGTATTGGACTCATCAGTCACCTGAGAACTCATTTTTAATGTGGAAGCAAGTCATCCTCGGTTCCGAGGGACTGCCTAAGAAGAAGACTTTCTCTGATTTCTTTGCTTCTGTTAGTCCCCATGATCAATCGTAGCTTTGCATAATGCAGATTAGAACACTCATGAATACCATTATCACAGTCTCATTGCTGCTACCCCCACCCCCAGCTGGTGAGGGTGGTGACAAATGTCTTCAATTGCCTCTCGCTTCCCTTTACCCCCTCACCAAAAAACTCCCTGATACCAAATTAGAAGTGTGACTGACTAATGCATGGCATGAGTTAGGAAACAGTGCCACCTAGGGTATTAAAGTAACTAGACAGGACTATAGGAACACGAGTAGGCCACTCAGCTCCTCGAGCCTGCAGCGCCATTCAATTAGATCATGGCTCATCTGCACGTCAACTCCATTTACCTTTGCTCCATGGCCTTGATACCTTTACCTAACAAAAATCTATATCAGTCGTGAAAGCTCATTGTGCCAACATCCACAGCCTCTTGGGGAACGAGTTCCAGATTTCTACTCCCTTTTGTGTGAAAAAGTGCTTCCTGATTTTGTTACTAACTCCACTCCTGCTCACTCACCGTACTCTTTAATATCCCACCTAGTCTATTCCCACTCTCCTGCCTATTCTCCGTACCCTTTAATATACCACCTAGTCTAATCCCACTTTCCTGCTCACTCCCATAACCTGTAATATCCCACCTGATCTAATCTCACATTCCCACTCACAGACACTATCCTCCGTGTTACAGTTCAGAAAATAAGCACACTCTCCTGGTTGTTGAGTCTGTATGTCCCAGTTAGGTTTAGGATCAATCACTGGACACAGACAACAAGAATAACTTTTAACAGGTCTTTACGATTCGAAGGTCAGGGCTGAACTGCCCAGCAAACCCTTGCACAACACTTATATACCGGTGTGGTCACCACTGGTATTACAGTATTACAGTATACAGCAGCCAAGAGAAAGTAGTACATCTCTTAAAGTAGTTCTCTTAAGGTGGAACAGGTTACATACACCACAATCCTCCCTTTTTAGCTTAACAGTTATATCCCCATTTAACATAACATAATAACATATATATATATACAACTTCATGCAAAACAGTTCAAAGATTCAGTCTCTGAGGAGGCCTCCTGATTCGAGTTGGATAACGCCTTTCAGGGGTCTCTGATTCTCGTTGCTGGGGTGACTCATCTAGTTGGTCTCTTATGGATTGGACATCATCATCAGGTACATTCGCTTCTGAGGTAGATGCTTCAGGTTCACTAACTTCTTTCACGGTTGTCTCTGCCGTAACCATGGGTTCGACCCTTGTTCTCGATTCTACCAGTTGGTCAGCATGACGCCGTATTACATTTTCACCAATATCTACCGTGTACATCAGGGGTCCTTGTCTGGCCTGAATTGTTCCAGATTGCCATTTCTCGTTTTTATAGTCCCGGGCTAACACTGGTTGTCCTATTTCGAAACTCCGAGTGGTCTTGTTATTTATATGCTGGAACTGTTTGTTTTCAACTTCCCTCCGCACATTTGGTTTTAACGAGTCCAACCTGGACCCCAACCTCCTGTTGTAGAACATCATGGCAGGACTTTGGTTTGTCACTGCATGAGTGGCGTTTCGATATGCCAGTAGGAATTTGTCCACCTTGTGTTGTAGTGGAATCTGATCTTCGCTCATGGCCTTTATTGCTTTTTTAAACGTTTGTACAAATCTCTCGGCCAACCCGTTTGTAGCCGGATGATATGGGGCAGAGGTATAATGTTTCACCCCATTCTTCTTCATGAATCCCTGGAATTCTTCTGACACGAACTGCAGTCCGTTGTCTGAACATATTTGTTCTGGCAATCCATTTCTCGCAAATATCGTTCTTAACACCACGATCGTCTTTTCCGAGGTAGTGGTAGTCATCTTAATCACTTCTGGCCATTTAGAATGTGCGTCCACCGCAATTAAAAACATGGAGTCCATGAAAGGACCAGCAAAGTCAATATGAACACGTCGCCATGGGGTTGAAGGCCATTCCCATGGATGCAGCGGTGCAATCGGAGGTGCATTTTGCACTTTTTGGCACCCTGAGCAGCTTTTCGTCAGCTCCTCTATCTGTTGGTCGATACCCGGCCACCACACATAAGCCCTAGCAAGGCTTTTCATCTGGACTCCCCCCAGATGACCTTCATGCAGTTCCTTTAGAACTCTCTCTCTTAACTTAGGAGGAATAATCACCCTTGTTCCATACATCAATGTTCCTTGACAGACGGACAGCTGTTCTCGTCTTGCTGAGAATGCCGGTAACAGTGGATCACCATGTGCTGGCCATCCCTTCACTGTCACTTCGTAGACCCTGGACAGTGTCGGGTCGTTCCTGGTTTCTCTTTCAATACTTGCATTGGTGACTGGTAAACATTCGATGATGGTCGAGTGAAATAACTCAACAGGGTCAACCGTCGGTGCCTCCTCCTCTGTAGGTAGTGGCAGGCGCGACAGCCCATCAGCATTACCATGCTGCTTTGTACCTTTGAATTCTATCTGATATTGATGTGCCCCTAGGAAAAGGGACCATCTCTGGAGTCTCTGAGCTGTCATCACCGAAACACCCTTCTTAGGGTTAAAAATGGATACCAACGGCTGGTGGTCTGTCAGAAGCGTAAACTTTTGGCCCTGCAGGTAATGATTAAACTTCTTTACTCCCCACACAAGGCTGAGAGCCTCCCTATCTATCTGAGCACAATTGCGCTCAGCGGAGGTCAATGATCTGGATGCGAATGCAACTGGCCTCTCCTGGCCATTTGGCAACTTGTGTGAGAGTACTGCCCCAATACCATATGGAGAAGCATCACAAGCCAAACGAATAGGCAGCGTTGGGTTGAAGTGAGCCAACACTTCCTCTGAGGTGATCAATGCCTTGCTTTCGCGAAAGGCCCTCTTACAGTCCTCGCTCCACTGCCATGGTACTCCCTTCTGCAAAAGAGCATTCAGCGGGTGCAGCACCGTGGATAAATTTGGCAGAAACTTATGGTAATAGTTAATCAACCCTAGAAACGACCTCAATTGGGATACATTATCCGGAGCGGGAGCCTTCACAACAGCTTCGATCTTGTCAGGAGACTTATGAAGCCCCTCCTGGTCAATGACATGACCACAGTACGAGATCCGCTTCTGAAAGAATTCACATTTCTGGCGATTAACTCGAAGACCATATTCTTTCAATCTGGTGAGCACCAGTTCCAAGTTTGCAAGGTGTTCCTCGTCATCATCTCCTGTAATCAGAATATCGTCCAGGTAACATTGTGTGCCTGGAATTCCCTGTAATACCTGCTCCATGGCCCTCTGCCAAATTGCTGGAGCCGATGCCACTCCAAAAACCAGTCTATTATACCGGTACAAGCCTCTATGCGTGTTGATCGTGAGATACTGGCGTGACTCTTTCTCAACTTCCATCTGTAAGTACGCCTGTGCCAGGTCTATCTTGGTGAAGTGTTTCCCGCCAGACAATGAAGCGAAGATATCCTCAATCCGTGGAAGCAGATACTGCACCGTGTGAAGCACCGGATTAACAGTGATCTTGAAATCACCACAGATGCGAACCTTCCCCGGTTCCCCCGGCTTGTTGCTCGATGAACGCTTCATGACTGGGACAATGGGCGTGGCCCACTCACTCCAGTCTACCTTAGACAGTACTCCTGAACGTTCTAGCCCTTCCAGCTCAGCTTCCACAGCAGGTCGTATTGCATAAGGTACCGGTCTGGCTTTGAAAAATTTCGGGTTTGCATGTTCTTCAATCTTGATGTTTGCCATAATTCCTCTCAGTGTTCCCAGTCCTTGTTGGAACACCTCTTTAGCATCATCCAATATTCTGGACAATCGTTTAGGTTTGACATCTTTTGTACCGGAATCTACCGTTAGTGCTTTTAAGGAATGCCAGTCCATATTTATTTTCCTAGTCCACTCCCGTCCCAGTAGTGGTGGACCTCCCTCAGGTAGCACATATGTAGCACATAAAAGTCCATTCCTCGGCTTTCTTTGCCCTTGTGGACCACCTTTACCTCTATCTTCCCGATGGGGTATACTCTTTGCCCCGTGTATGTTTTCAATACAATCTCCGTATCCCGTAGGGGAATATGTGGGAATAACCTTTTGTAATCTTTCTTATTCATGACCGTCAATGCCGATCCAGTGTCCAATTCCATCTTCACTTGGACTCCTGCTATCTGAAGTGTGACCCAAATTGTTTGGAGGTCTGCTTCCTTACCAACATTGTGTACTCTTAGACTACCCAGTTCATTACTGCTGGCGTCTGAATCTGACTTCTGTTCATTCGAACTGTTCTCTGTCACCTTGTGTACCTTTTTGTACTTTTCCTGTGGTGACTTTTTGTTGCTGGTCTTCTTTCCTGACCGGCATACTTTAGCTATGTGACCAAGCCTGCCACATTTTCTGCATTCCTGATTTTTGAACCAGCACTGGTTCTGATCGTGTGTTGTCTTTCCACAACGATAACATTTTACTGTACCCAAGACCATTTGATTGGTACAGAGTTCCGGTGACCGTAGCTGCATTTCCGCAGTGCCTCTTGCTGCGGCTTCTTGCGATGCTGCAATAGTGACAGCTTTATCAAGCCTAAGATCATTCTCTTCAAGCAGTCGCTTTTGTGTTCCTTCTTTTAACAATCCACACACAAATTTATCTCTCAGCGCATCTGCTAGCCCTGTTCCAAACTGACAGTACTTCGATAGCTTACGTAGTTCAATTAAAAATTCAGCGTTGCTTTCGTCTTTCAACTGCGTTCTTCTGTAAAATTTAAATTGTTCCGCTATCATTAGCGGCGTGGGGTTTAAATGATTTTTCAGGACAGTAGCAATATTCGCGAAGGTCTGATCCGCCGGTTTAATTGGTGATAGAAGGTGCTTCAATAGCCCGTATGTCTTAGCCCCCATTGAGCTTAATAAGGTTAATGCTTTCTCATCATCTGGTACCTTATTTGCTTTACAATAAACTTCCATGCGTTCTACATACATGGTCCAATCTTCGACATCACTATCAAAGGTATTAATGCTCCCATGTTTAGGCATCCTTGCAAGTTTAAAAAATTTTTTTTTTTTTTTTTTTAAATGGCGGCTTCCCGCGCTTGTCTTCTTCCCCCGCCTACTAAAATGGCGGCTTCCCGCGCTTGGCGGTCTTTCCCGCGCTCGTCTTCTTCCCCCCCCGCCGACTACAATGGCGGATTCCCGCATTTGCCTTCTTCCCCCGCTGGCTGCAATGGCGATTGCCTTGCTGCTGCCGTTCTCGCCTCCCCAGCGGTTCTCACTCCCCGACGCTGCTTTGCCTTGCAGCCCCGCTTGCAGCCCGATCCTTTACACCGGCTGCGTATGAATTCTCTGCGGCTCTCGTGCCTTAAGCTGCCCCAGTCGCTGTGCCTCTCGGCCTCGATTGCAGCCCGGCCCTTTCTACCGGCCGTGGTCGAGCTCTCCGCCCTTATTCCTCCGTTTTCCCTCCCCTACTCCACAGTCAACGCGGCCGACTTTCTGCTCGTGTCGCTGATCGGCTTACCCACCACCGTGGTAGAAGGGATGAACACTGCCTGTCGCTGATGGAGGGCTTCGTGGTCAGAATTCTTTTTCTTTTTAACCCGGGTTCTCGATGCCTCCCGTGCGATGGTGCTCAGCAGGATGATGAGGGCGGATGCCTCTTCTCGACGCCCGTTTTGAGGACGAAGCTGCCTTGGATGTAAATTTGCCGCAGGGTAAGATCGGACTCGTCGCCACTGTTGAGTCTGTATGTCCCAGTTAGGTTTAGGATCAATCACTGGACACAGACAACAAGAATAACTTTTAACAGGTCTTTACTATTCGAAGGTCAGGGCTGAACTGCCCAGCAAATCCTTGCATAACACTTATATGCCGGTGTGGTCACCACCGGTATTACGGTATTACAGTATTACAGTATACAGCAGCCAAGAGAAAGTAGTACATCTCTTAAGGTAGTTCTCTTAAGGTGGAACAGGTTACATACACCACAAGTCCCAACCTACTCAACCTTTCCTCATACGTCAACCCCCTCATCTCTGGAATCAACAGAGTGAACCTTCTCTGAACCGCCTCGAGAGCAAGTATATCTTTTCTTAAATATGGAAACCAAAACTGCACGCAGTATTCCAGGTGTGGCCTCACCAATACCCTATATAACTGCAGCAAGACTTCCCTGTTTTTATACTCCATCCCCCTTGCAATAAAAGCCAAGATTCCATTGGCCTTCCTGATCACCTGCTGCACCTGCATACTAACTTTTTGTGTTTCATGCACCAGGACCCCCAGATCCCTTTGTACTGTAGCACTTTGCAGTTTCTCTCCATTTAGATAATAACTTGCTCTTTGATTTTTTCTGCCAAAGTGCATAACCTCACACTTTCCAACATTATATTGCATCTGCCAAATCTCTGCCCACTCACTTAGCCTGTCTATGTCCTTTTGCAGGTTTTTTATGTCCTCCTCACTCACTGCTTTCCCTCCCATCTTTGTATTGTCGGCAAACTTGGATATGTTGCACTCGGTCCCTTCCTCCAAATCGTTAATATAGATTGTAGAGAGTTGGGGTCCCAGCACTGACCCCTGCGGAACACCACTAGTTACTGATTGCCAGCCCGAGAACTAACCATTTATCCCAACTCTTTGTTTTCTGTTAGATAGCCAATCTTCCACCCATGCCAGTATATTACCCCCAATCCCGTGATTTTTTATCTTGATCAGTAATCTTTTGTGTGGAACCTTGTCAAATGCCTCTTGGAAGTCCAAATACACTACATTCCACTAGTTCCCCTTTATCCACCCTGTATGTTACATCCTCAAAGAATTCGAGCAAATTTGTCAAACATGACTTCCCCTTCGTAAAACCATGCTGACACTGTCCGATTAAATTATGTTTATCCAAATGCTCTGTTACTGTTTCCTTAATAATGGACTCCAACATTTTGCCAACCACAGATGTTAGGCTAACTGGTCTATAGTTTCCAGCTTTTTGTCTACTTCCCTTCTTAAATAAAAGTGTTACATTAGCAGTTTTACAATCTGCCGGGACCTTTCCTGAGTCCAGGGAGTTCTGGAAAATGATCACCAATGCATCCACAATCCCTACCGCCACTTCTCTCAAGACCCTAGGATGTAGGCCATCAGGTCCGGGGGATTTATCCGCCTTAAGTCCCATTATTTTACTGAATACCATCTCCTTAGTGATTTTAATCATGTTTAGCTCCTCCCCCCCCCCATTGCCCCCTGTTTGTCCAGTGTTGGGATATTTTTAGTGTCCTCTACTGTAAAGACTGATACAAAATATTTGTTCAGCGTCTTTGCCATCTCCATGTTCCCCACCACTAGTTTCCCGGTCCCATCCTCTAAGGGACCAACGTTCACTTTAGCCACCCTTTTACTTTTTATATAGCTGTAGAAACTCTTGCTATCTGTTTTTATATTTTTTGCTAGTTTACTTTCATAATCTATCTTCCTTTTCTTAATTAATCTTTTAGTTATTGTTTGCTGGCTTTTAAATGCTTCCCAATCTTCTATCCTCCCACTAGATTTGGCTACTTTATATGCCCTTGTTTTCAGTCGAATACTATCCTTTATTACTTTACTAAGCCACGGATGGCTGTCTTTTCTTTTACTCCCCTTTTTCCTCAGTGGAATATATTCATCTTGAAAGATGTGAAATATCTCCTTGAATGTAGACCACTGCTCTTGTACCGTCTTACACTTTAATCTGTTTTCCCAGTCCATTAGTCAATTCTACTCTCATACCTTCATAGTCTCCTTTATTTAAGCTTAGTGCGCTGGTTTGAGATCCAACTCTCTCACCCTCAAACTGAATTTGGAATTCAACCATGTTATGGTCACTCATTCCAAGGGGATCCTTTACTAGGACATTTTTTATTAATCCTGTCTCATTACACAGGACCAGATCTAAGGTTGCCCGCCCCCTGGTTGGTTCAGTTACATACTGCTCAAGGAACCCGTCCCTAATACACTCTATGAACTCTTCCTCAATGCTGCCATGCCCAATTTGATTAGTCCAGTCAATATGAAAGTTAAAATCCCCCATGATTATAGCTGTTCCCTTATTACAAGCCCCAACGATTTCCTGATTTATACTCCGACCAACAGAGTTGCAACTGTTAGGAGGCCTATAGACTACGCCCACTAGTGACTTTTTCCCCTTATTATTCCTTATCTCCACCCAAACTGTTTCACTATCCTGATCCTTTGACCCAATATCATTTCTGACTATTGCAGTGATTCCATCTTTGATTAACATAGCAACCCCACCTCCCTTTCCTTCCTGTCTGTCCTTCCTAATTGTCAAATACCCTTGTATGTTTAGTTCCCAGTCATGATTATCTTGCAGCCATGTTTCCGTAATGGCCACCAGATCATACCCATGTGTAGTTATTTGCACCATCAACTCGTCAATTTTGTTACGAATGCTGCGTGCATTCAGATAAAGAACTTTCAAATATGTTTTCTGACAAGTTATTCCTGCTTTTACTACTTTTCCTTTATCATTATACATTCTGTCCCTTCCTGACACGCTCTGGTTTTTAATTCCCCCACTGCTACCTTGCTCTATTGCCTTCTCCGCTGTCATTTTTATTTTTCGCTCTCTTAAAACCTCCCCCCCACTAATTAGTTTAAAGCCCTCTCTACAGCCCAATTATTCGATCCTCTCTTCCATCTTGGTTCTTTCTTCAAAAACAGTGTCCACTGCATCACATCCCTTTTGCCAAGGTCCTGCCGCGGTTGCCAGTAAGTATGGGTGGTGGTGTGTGTCAGCTTCACCTCTGACTTATGAGCGGTTTGAATCGCTCCCATTCCCTTGGTTCTAGACCTTGGACTTATTTGGGGGTTGTGACAAAAGTGCAGCAGACAACTGGTTTTGGTGCAAGAAACTTTGATCTTTATTCAAGAGAGAAAATATAACACAACAATCTTAACACTCTCATAAAATGGGGAACACTTCGATACACACGAGAGAAATTTCAGTAGAAAAATATCTCACCCCTCCCAATCCCACTTTACTAGCTAATTTGGGCTCTAAAGGACCAGGGATAATGCTCACCAAACGAATCCTTGACAGTTGAGCTGGTTTGCGGTTTTGGGGTTCGCTGGATGTGTTGGTTGGTGCCTGCCATACCCTGGACGCAGTAGAGGACTTCGACTGCATGTCTGGTCAGTCTTCACGAGTCCGCTGGTGCGGTAGGGTGCGTATTGGATTTATCGGGTGAGTTCCCACTTTTCTTCTGTTAGAGATAGGGTTTAGAGTCTTTTTAAGTAAAAATCTTACCCAGGGGAGAGTCATAGAGTTATACAGCACAGAAAGAGGCCCTTCGGCCCATCACGTCCACGCCAGCCATCAAGCCCTGTTTAATCTAATCCCATTTTCCAGCATTTGGTCCGTAGCCTTGTAGGCTATGGCATTTCAAGTGCTCATCCAAATGCTTCTTGAATGTTGTGAGGGTTCCTGCCTCTACCACCCTTTCAGGCAGTGAGTTCCAGGTTCCAACCACCCTCTGGGTGAAAAAGTTTTTCCTCAAATCCCCTCTAAACCTCCTGCCCCTTACCTTGAATCTATGCCCCCTTGTTGTTGACCCCTCTACTAAGGGGAAAAGTTCCTTTCTATCTACCCTATCTATGCCCCTCATAATTTTGGTGTGGAGATGCCAGTGTTGGACTGGGGTGGACAAATGTAAGAAGTCACACAACAGCTGGTTATAGTCCAACAGCTTTATTTGAAATCACAAGCTTTCGGAGTGCTGCTCCTTCGTCAGGTGAAGTGGAGAAATGCATAAAGACACAGCTTATATAGTCAGAGAATAATGTCAGATGTTTACAGGTAATCTTTCCAACTGCCATTTATCACACCTCAGCAGAGAGATAATCACAACAATCAAAGGTGTGAATGGTGTCCAAACAGGTCAGTCAGGAAAACATTACATCAAAGAACAATGAGGTGGGGTCACAAGGGGTCAAATGTTGCAGATGCTGGGGTCTGTATGAAAAACAAAGAAACAGACAAAAAACATTTTTTTGTTGTTGCTGGAAATCAGAGAGAACAAGCCAATGACGACTCGAGACTGGATGACCCTACATCAGGTGGGGTTACATGTAGCGTGACATGAACCCAAGATCCCGGTTGAGGCCGTCCTCATGGGTGCGGAACTTGGCTATCAGTTTCTGCTCGACGATTTTGCGTTGTCGTGTGTCTCGAAGGCCGCCTTGGCGAATGCTTACCCGAAGATCGGAGGCTGAATGTCCTTGACTGCTGAAATGTTCCCCGACTGGGAAGGAACACTCCTGCCTGGTGATTGTTGTGCGGTGTCCGTTCATCCGTTGTTGCAGTGTCTGCATGGTCTCGCTGATGTACCATGCTCCGGGGCATCCTTTCCTGCAACGTATGAGATAGACATCGTTGGCCGAGTCACATGAGTATGTACCTGGTGGGTGGTGTCCTCACGTGTGATGATGGTATCTGTGTTGATGATCTGGCATGTCTTGCAGAGGTTGCTGTGGCAGGGTTGTGTGGTGTCGTGGTCGCTGTTCTCCTGAAAGCTGGGTAATTTGCTGCGAACGATGGTCTGTTTGAGGTTAGGCGGCTGTTTGAAGGCCCCTATGTCCCTGCTCAGCTTCCTGAGCCACCACCACCGATCCAGGGGAATCCGTCCCTTGCATGTAAGACGCACACATTTCCCCTCAGTGACACTGACCCTTGTAGCAATGACCTGTACCCTGTGGCACAGGATGTAGGCGAACCCGGTCTGGCTGGAGTATTGTGCAGAGTTAGACCCCAACCACCATGGCCACCTTCCCTCATGGAAGTAAATAGCGAGCTCCTCCACACCCCGTTCGCCACCCCCTGCAGTCACAATCGGCGGTCTCCCTCCTGAGCACCCATAAATGTGGGAGTCTTTCATGTCACCTCGGTCACCAATGCGCACCCCTACCAGGGCAAGCAGGAGAAAAACCTTCCTCATGCCGATTTCCTCTCTGTAAATAGTCATGTCCCGAGAAGGTTCTCTGGCTTGACAAGTGATCAAGTCTCAAAATTTAAACATACTTATTGTAAAATAATTAAATAATAATAAACCTAAAACTATGAAAACTGTAAAAAAAACACCTAACATTCATCAGAAAAGCTATGTACATCCGCCGCCTGTCTCCGGGCGGCCAGGCTAATTCCTGTTCGGCCTCTGTCTTCTGCAGCTTCTGGGCAGCTTGTACGCCTGGGCGTAAGATGGCCTGTACCGCAGGACCTGGAGAGTCCTTCTTAAAACAACTGGGGGTTTTCCTGAATCCCAGATGATCGGAGTAGTGTCCCCTCCTGTACTACAGCACACTGTCCCCTTCGGTGTGGCTGCTGACTCCCTGTCCTGTCCTGTGGGTTCCACGCAGCCTGAGGCCGCAGGCTGGGGACCCCTCTCGTTCTCTTTGCCCAACGCTACCTCTCCTGTGAGTCCCTCACCGTTGGAGGCTGCAGGCTGGGGATCCCTATTCCTAGAATGATCCCTGACCTTGGGCATTCTTTTACGGGTTGCAACCCTTCCGGGGCTGAACCATTGAAACTGATGCGCTGGTGACCACGGTAGTTTTGGCTGTGGTGTGCGAGGAGACCTTGTTAAGGCTCCGGTTACCGGGGGTGTGTCCGAGTCCCAAATAAGTGGTGGGATGGCCCCTCCAGTGACACAAGCCACTGCCTCCACCGGTGCGGTCTGTGAGTCAGCCACAGCTGCTGGCTGAGGATCTCTATCTTTAGGGCGGTTCACCCTTGCTGGCCATTCCCCTTTCTCGGGTTTGTACAGTTTACACTGGTTAATGCGGGCACTGCTCACTGACCCATCTTTGATTCTCCCATCCAGGAGCATCTGGATGGGCATGTGATGGGTGAGGAGGGTGATGGGAGATGTGCCTGTGAAGATCAATGACCTTTTCACAGCCCAGTGAGTGGCGAAGACATACCTCTCACAATTGGAATAGCCCTTCTCCACATCGGTGAGTATCCTGGAGGAGTAAACCACCAGTCTCAGCTGGCCGTGCCGCTCTTGGAGCAGCACGGCACTCAGACTGTCCCTGCTGGCTGCCACCTTCAGGAAAAACTCATTTCCCCCATCAATAGCCCCTAGAGCCGGCGCAGTCTGCAGATCTTTCTTTAATTTTACAAATGCTGCCTCACAACCCTCATCCCATACCCACTCCACACCCTTGTGTAGGAGTCGGAGCAGAGGGGTTGCTGTGGCTGCGTAATCTTCAATTAAATCTCTGCAGTACCCGGTTAGCCCTAGAAATGATCTCACTCCTGTAACTGTGTTGGGGGCTGGTAACTCCTGCACTGCTTCCCTCCTAGCTTTATCGCTGGCCCTTTTCCCAGCACGCACAGTCAGCCCTAGGAATTTTACTTCCTGTTGGCCGATCTGTACCTTCTTCGGGTTTACTTTGAAGACTTCTTGCCTGAGCAGCTCCAGCAGTTCAGCCAGTAGTTGTAGGGGGTGGCGTGTGCGCCCAGTCAGCTTCACCTTTGACTGTCCTCTGAGCGGTTCGAATCGCTCCCACACCCCTGGGTTCTAGACACCGGACTTAGGTACAGGCGGCGATATAGAAAATCGAGTAGACAAGTGGTTTGGTGTAAGAAAACCAAAATGTTATTAAAAGCAGAATACAACAATCTTATGAAAATTACTGCTATGAAAATACAGGCATAAAACAATTACACTTATGTGAATGGGGAACACACGGCATATCGAGGGAAAACAATTACATTAACAATCCCCTTATCTCTATCCCACCCCCTATACCTAACTAGATTAAGCTATGAGGGGCCAGGAATTCATGCTCACCAATCCAAAACCTGTTGCTTTAACGGTTGTGAGTTTTGAGGTCCGCTCTTGCTGTCCTTTAGGGTATCCCATCGCCATGTGGTCTCAGGGCGCGGCGCTGAAGTTGTTGATGCGAAGTGTTGTGTCTGTGTATAATAAGACACAGACTGCAGGAGAACGGTACAACAGGTATTTACTCAATGTGGCTCACACGGGAACTGATCTGTACAGATTACTACTCAGTGCTATATACAGGTGTGGTCACTGCAGTATACATGAGCTGTAAAAGATAGTTCCCCCCTTAAAGGTATATACATTACACGAAGCACCCTCCCTTTTCCTCAGCTGCCGTTGTCGTCTCCTCGCGATGGGTTTTCTTCTTTTCCCTCAGGCGGTCGTCGATGGTAATGTTACGGTTAGGGGTTGGTTGGCGGGTTTCACCGCTTAGATGATTTTACTACCCAGGCTTCGAACACCAATTTATTCGTCACGGGCGCTGCCACCCACGTTTAACGCCAGCTTATTCGCAATGTTCAAGTGACAAACACCAATTTATTCTCACTGTCCATACATGCACTGTCACTTTCTTCACCAAACGCCAGCTTATAACTAGGCGTTTGGTTTTTACCAATGCGTCTTTTGCTGCCCTTCTCTGCTTTTATCGGTTTACCACCTTCTTCGCCTCGCCTCGTCTCGTCTGCCCGTTTATGGCTTGTGTGTCCTGTGTGGTTTTGAACTCAGGTCTCGTTCTCCCGCGTTTGGCCCCGGTGTAATGGGCGTCCTTGGTTGTTGAGCGGTGCGGGGAGCAAGACGAGAACCTGCCACGAGGCCAGGGCGCGGGTATGAGCGGCAGCAGGCCAAGGCCACAGGCAAGAGGTCAGAGTCAAGAGCGCAATCACCACTGATGGGCCTACAATTATACCCGTTCTTCAACTCCTTATCTGCGCGCCAAATCAGGTCAGTCCATTGTTTCACTTTTGGCGGGCTTGTTTTAAATGATTACAACCATTTATTTTAATGACTTTTGGAGTGGTTGTCTCCGGGTCTAATGGCCCCGATGTCATGGTTGTTTGTCATGGATAAGACCTAATTGTCCCCATCCTGACTTGATGGCTACTGTGAGCTGTTACCGATTAAATATGCAGAAACCTAATGGCCACGATTTTAGCCCATTCTAGCTTGATTGGATTCAAGTCGAATACATGCATATTCTGTGTTTACTTTGTCTGGCTGGCTCCAGAGAGTCCTTTTTCACAGATTTCTGCATTTTAAGTTTTGTCCCCGAGCCTGCTTGACTGCAGAGCCTTGCTTTTAAAAATCCTGTCAGTTTTGGTCATGAGGTTTACAGAAGCCATTTTGGGTACCCTGTTTTTAATAACTTGTCCAAAACAGGGTCCCTTTGTCCATAACTTTGGGGAATGCAGGAATTTTGAGAACCCTGCAACTTACATAGTGGACCATGCTCCTCTCCCTCATCAGTAAATAGGAGCAGGTCATCCACGTACTGTACCAACTGTCGGGGCCGGCTGAAGCCCTTCAAACAATTAGCCATGCATTGGTGGAAAATGCTAGGGCTGTTGTGGAAGCCCTGAGGTAGGCAGTTCCAGGTGTATTGTTGGCCTTTAAAAGTGAAGGCGAACTTGTACTGGTCTTCTCTTCATAAAGGGATGGACCAAAATCTGTTGGAAATGTCCAGCACCGTGAAGGTGGTCGCAGATGCTGGGATACTTCCAATGAGGTCAGGGATGGCTGCGACCGTGGGTGCACAGGCGGGGATGTTATGGCTGAGTACCCGATAGTCCACTGTGGCCCTCCAGGAGTTGTCCGGTTTTCTAACCGGCCACAGTGGAGAGTTTACGTGGGTGGCTATCGGTCTCAATACCCCCTGTTTTACTAAAGAAGCCATGGCTGTTTCCATGTCTGCCTCCGCCTCCCTGGGGAAATTGTATTGCTTCTGTGGTCGGGTCATGGGGTCCCCACTCACACTAACCTCAACCCCATTTACCCTCCCACAATCATGCTTGTAAGTGGCAAATGCGGCGAGGTGTGCTCACACAAATGCCTGGTATGCCACCGGAGTGTTACTGACCATTTGTTCGAGGTCATAACCCTCCTTTGGTTTCAGGGTGCACAAGGTCCCTTTGCCCTGTTTCTCTGAGATGACTGCCACTTCACTTACTTTGCCGGTACATGCTCCCCGCAGACAGTGGTTCCTAAAATCCACTAGAATCCTGTGGGCTATGATAAAATCGGCCCCCAGGATCTCCTTCCCTTCCTGCTCCCATTTCATTAAGACACAGGTCCACTTGGTGTGGAGTGCTCCTAAATGAATGGACAGCGGGATAGAGAACGAGCCAATCTGCTCGTTACCTGTAAACCCCACTAAGCTGTACGGGACCCCGTTAGACAGAGGTGAGGCGGCGGGGTTAGCTAAATAGACAATAGTGCTCGATGCTCCAGTATCTAATAGATAAGTCCCTTTCACCTTCTCCACCTCCATCTTAACATACGGTCTCTTCCAGGCATCGTATTCCAGGGGACACAGGTAGACAGGCTGCGCTGGTTCTAGTCATAGGTCTGTGTTGAGTGGGGCAGATGTGGTTAAAGCACCAGTGGCGGTGGCTACCTTCCCTGGGCCATTTAATAAAGCTTGGATCGCAGCTACGACTGAGTCTAACGTGGGGGGAAGAGGTCAGTGTTTCAGTTCTTGGGGCAAGAGCTGGGGAGTTCTTTCCTATGTTATCCTTCCACAGATTCCTACAGTCCCTTCTCCAATGCCCATTCTTCCTGCACCCGAAGCAGTTACGCGTCATGTTGGAACAGTTACCTCCTTCCTGGTGCCACTCTTTCTTATTACTAGGTTTCATTTCATGTACTTTTCCTTTTGGTGGGTGCTCTTCTGTCCCTCTACCGTTCCGGTGACCCAGGGGCAGTTGTCTGACCATTGTCTCCTCGGTGACCCGGGGGTCTTTCGGGTCAAACCACAGCTCAGCCTTTGCTCTGATCCGTGGCAAGCTGTTTGCCACCAGGCTTCGGAGCCAGTGGGGCAGCTCGTCCTGATTCAGGTGAGCCCGGTCGAGAACCCCATTACAGGCACACTTGTACACAGGCCACAGTCAGTCTGCGAAAGCCTGTGGGGCCTCCCCGCTAGCTGTGTTGTCCTCTCCACTCGGGAGAAGGGACTACTATCATTCATACCAATGGCCTCCAGAACTTCCTCCCGGATAGCAGCGTATCTGCCCTGCCCTTTTTTACTCTCTGCAGAGAGGGACTGGTAGAGTTTGCCATCCAGGGAGAAAAGGAGCATTTTTGCCATCTTGGAGTCATCGCAGTCGTTGATGCCCGCTGCCTGTTCCACTTCCATGAAGTGGACCGAGGGGTCCCCCTTTTAGGTGAGCTTACTCAGGTGGCTTATCATAGCCCTAAGCTGTTGGGTGCCATGGGGAGCCACGAATTGGCTTTCATGGGGTCCTTGACCCCCACCACCGCCAGGCAGGCCAAACGTTTGCTGCGGGACCGGGCACATCGGCCCCGGCTCCGACCTTTCCTGCATTGGTTCGCCCACCCCTCCCTGCTGCCAAAACGAGTTAAAACCCGACGCCACAGGTGGTGGTGGTGTGCACTCCTTGCCGGCCTCACAAATCGTCCGTCCCTCCTGCTGCCAAACCGGGTTGTTCCCCGGCGCCACAGGTGGCGTCAGAACAGTTTCCCCTTGCACTTCATAGAAACATAGAAACATAGAAGATAGGAGCAGGAGTAGGCCATTCGGCCCCTCGAGCCTGCTCCGCCATTCAATGCGATCATGGCTGATCATCCAAATTCAGTACCTGGTCCCTGCTTTCTCTCCATACCCCTTGATCCCTTTAGCCGTAAGAAATATATCCAACTCCTTCTTGAATATATTTAATGAATTGGCCTCTACTGCCTTCTGTGGTAGAGAATTTCATAGGTTCACCAATCTCTGGGTGAAGAAATTCCTCCTCATTTCTGTCCTAAATGGCCTACCCCTTATCCTTAGACTGTGACCCTTTGTTCTGGACTCTCTGACCATCAGGAACATCCTTCCTGCATCTAGTCTGTCCAGTCCTGTCAGAATTTTATAAGTTTCAATGTGATCCCCTCTCATTCTTCTAAACTCCTGCCATCCCAGGTATCAGCTTGGTGAATCTTCGCTGAAGTTGTTGTGTATGTACCTTTAAGAGAAGAACTGATTCTATACTGCAGTACCGGCAGTGACCACCCCTGTATATAAAGCCATAGCAGGCTTCTGTATTTCAGTCTTAAGTTACCCTCTGTTCAGTAAATACCTGTTATTATTGTTCTCCTGCAGTCCGTGTATTATTTATACTCGGACACTACATTAGTTCTTCTCTTAAAGGTACATACACAACAATTCTCCTTCCTGTTATGTTCATTAATAACTAGTCGTTTTTATTAAGAACAGCTAGCTTTTGCTGGACACTTTATTGAGCACATGTGGACTAGGTACAGTATCTGTAGAGGCATCCATCTTGACTGCTGCCTTGTGGGTAGCCTAGTGCATCGTGGGTAGCCCACTCTTATATACATACAGCACCACCTAGTGTACCATTCCAGAATGACAGGTTACTGATCATTACATCCCCCTTTTTTTGAGGTTAAACAAAATCAGTATCAATCAATATCAATCAATAACAACATAAACATCTTCAACAGTCAATACATTTTCAATGTAGTTTTCTTTTGTACTCACAGATTAAGTCTATCAGGCTTTTTTACTTCACGTGTGGATCTTCTCAGCACAGTTAAGTCTGATGTGTTTTCATGAGAGCCTGTATGTGTATTTGTGTTAGATTGTTCTGGTGGTGAGTGACAAGATTCAGTTGCGGCATTGTCATCGATTTGCTCTTCGATAGTCTCTTGTGTTTTTAGGAGAGAACGGCGGTTCCTCCTGAGAATCTGTCCTTCCTCAGTTCTAACAGTGTATGACCTTGGTCCTACTTCCTCAAGAACTGTAGCTTTCCCGTTCCATGCATCTGGATCCTCAATCCTGACAACATCATCCCTTGTCAATGGTTTCAGAGTTTTGGATGACTTGTCATAGTATGATTTCTGTTTCAGCTTTAACAGTTGAAGTCTCTGTCTCAGTTCCTTACTCTGCTTTTCTTTTGCACAGCAGGGTAGCGTGGTATGCAACTTGTGACCCATTAGGAGTTCAGCAGGTGAAGAACCAGAGTCTAAAGGTGAGGCTCGGTAGCTCAGCAGGGCGAGATAAGGATCAGACTTGCTTTCTGTTGCTTTCTTCAGTAGCTGCTTGAGAACTTGAACACCTTTCTCTGCCTTACCATTCGACTGAGCATACAAAGGACTGGATGTGATGTGTTGAAAGTCATAATGTGCTGCAAACTGTTGCCACTCCTTACAGTTGAAGCACGGACCATTGTCGCTAACGGCAATCCTGGGAATTCCATGTCTGGCGAAGATGGATTTCACATGCATTATGACACTGCTTGCTGTGGTGCTTGAGAGCAGCGCCATCTCAGGATAGTTAGAATAGTAGTCCATCACTATTAGATAGTCTTTACCATTTAAATGAAAAAGGTCCATACCAACCTTTTGCCACGGTGCTGTTGGTATGTCAGCTACTATCATTGGTTCCTTCGCTTGTTTGTTTTGGTGTTTCTGACATGTCTCACATTTGCCTATCATGTTCTCAATGTCCTTATTTATGCCAGGCCAATAAACAGTGTCTCTTGCTCTCCTTTTGCATTTTTCAATTCCGAGGTGTCCCTCATGAATCCTTTTGAGCATGTCTTGACGTAGAGCCTGTGGAATGACTATTCTGTTCTGTTTTAGTAATAGTCCACTTGCGACACTCAATTCTGACCTTATGTGAAAATATTTTGGACAGGAACCTTTTGGCCAACCATGATGAATGTTCTCTATTACTGTTTGTAATACTGTATCTTTTACTGTTTCTTCTGCTATTTGCTTTGATTTTGTGTCTGCCACAGGCAGCGCAGCAGTGACCATACTCACATGAACATCCACGTCTTCTTCAGTAGAGCTCACATGACTCATTGTGGGTGCTCGGGATAGTGCATCTGCTAACACTATGTATTTGCCTGGTGTGTAGATCAGTTCAAAGTCATATCTTTGCAGCTTCATCATGAGTCGTTGAATCCTTGGAGACATCTCATTCAGGTTCTTTTTTATGATGGCAACCAGTGGGCTGTGGTCTGTCTCAACTGTGAAGGTGGGGAGTCCATATATGTAGCCATGAAGCTTTTCTAGCCCAACTACCAAGCCTAGACATTCCTTTTCAATCTGGGCATATCGACACTCAGTATCAGTCATAGACCTGGAGGCATAGGCAACAGGCTTCCAATCTTCACCCTCTGCTTGTAGCAAGACCGCACCTAGGCCATCTTTTGATGCATCCGTTGACACTTTGATTCTTTTTGTTGGGTCAAAGAAGGTGAGTACAGGTGTGGTTGTCAGCACTGTTTTGAGGTTTATCCACTCTTGTTCATGTCTTTCTGTCCATGCGAACTCATTTGTTTTACATAGCAGGTCTCGCAGACAGGCTGTCTTGGCTGACAAGTTAGGAATGAACTTTCCAATGAAGTTTATCATCCCCATGATGCGTAGCACTCCTTTGTTGTCAGTGGGTCGGGGCATTTTGAGTATGGCGTTTACTTTTTCCATATCTGGCTCTATTCCTTTACCAGATAGATTATCTCCTAGGAAAGTGACTTCCTGGACGCCAAACTGACACTTGGCTTTGTTAAGCTTCAGTCCATTCCGGCGTATGCTCTATAGCACTTCAGTCAGTCTCTCATTGTGTTCTTTCAGTGTGGAGCCCCAGATGATGATGTCATCAACATAGACCCGAACTCCTTCCAGACCTTCAATTGTGTGTTCCATCGCTCTATGAAAGACTTCAGATGCAGATATCATCCCGAAAGGCATTCTGAGGAAACAATACCTGCCAAATGGTGTTTTGGAGGTACAGTATTTGGTGCTCTCTTCATCCAGTTTTAGTTGCCAAAATCCTTGTGAGGCATCGAGCTTTGTAAAGTATCTGGCACCTGACATTTCACTGGTGATTTCTTCTCGCTTGGGAATCTGGTAGTGTTCACGTTTTATGTTTGCATTTAAGTCCTTTGGATCCATGCATATTCTTAGATCATTGTTCTTTTTCTTTACACATACCATGGAGTTAACCCAGTCTGGTGGCTCTTCGACTTTCCTGATGACTCCTAGTGTGGTCATTCTGTCCAGTTCATTCTTGAGCCGGTCACGCAGGGGTGCTGGAACTCTTCGTGGAGCATGTACCACTGGCTGAGCATCCTCCTTTAGCTGGATCTTGTAAGTGAATGGTAGAACTCCAAATCCTTTGAACACATCCTGGAAATTACTCACTACAGAATCCACTGAGTCATCTGGTCTGCTTATGGCACAGTTTATACGGTAGACTCTCTTGACCAGTTCTCAGTCCTCACAAGCTTTGTCACCCAGTAGTGAATCAAGTCCTTCAGCCACAACAGAAAACATGAGATGATGCACTTTGTCTTTGACTGTCACTTTAAGTCTGCATACACCTAAGCTATCTATTTTCTGTCCATTATAGTCCTTCAGTAGTACTGACTTTTTCTGTATTTTGGGCTTTTCTTTCATATTTTTAATGTCACTCATACTGATTAAGTTTGCTTTTGCCCCAGTGTCTAGTTTCAATGTGACTAATGCTCCATTTACCTGCAGTGGGATCATCCATTTGTCCTCTTTTACTGCATTAATTTTATGTTCAGCATTGTCCATATCTGAGGGCTGCACATTTTCTGTATCGGTTTTGACATTGTCACATGACACCATTCCTACAAAAAATCAGTGTCTTCGATCACATTAACTCGGGCTTGTTGCCCTTTCTTTGTTTTTACTTTTGAAAAGCATTGTTTGGCAAAGTGATTCTTTCCATGACATTTTATGCACATTTTTCCAAACGCTGGACATTGTTTTAACTGGTGTTTGTAACCACAGCATTTACAATTAAAAATTTCATCCTCCGATTGCTTTTCATTTCTGTTCTGCCCACGTTTCTTCCCCTTGTAGGACACAGCACTGACAGCAGCATTATCACTCATTACATTCGCATCATTATTGATTTCACTGAAAGTCTTCGCGTGCTTTCGAGCTAGCTCGCTGGCTTGCCATATTTTCACAGCAATTTCCAATGTTAGTTCGGTTTCTCTCAACAGACGTTCCCTGACTTTTTTATCATGAATACCAAACACAATCTGGTCATGAATCATGGATGCTTTCAGCTCAGAGAAATTACATGTCTGTGCTTTCAGTTTCAGATCAGTCAAAAAGCTATCAAAAGTCTCATTTTGCTGCTGTGTCTGAGAACGGAAGATGTACCTCTCATAGGTTTCATTCTTTTTGGGAGAACAATGTGTATCAAACTTTATCACATCGTTTAATTTTTCTCTGTTCTCCTCTGGATTAAATACAAATGTATTAAATACCTCTATCGCCTGTGGGCCTGCAACCGTGAGCAGCAATGCTATTTTCCTTGCATCTGGCTTCGTACCGTACCTGATGGCAGCAATGTAGAGTTCAAATTTTGTTTAAAAGTCTGCCAATTGTAGTCGCCATTTCCTGTGAGTTTCAAACGCTCTGGTGGCTTCAAATTCTCCATGGCGCGTTGCACAATATTCAGCAGATCTTACCAATCCTGGTACCATGTTATGTTCATGAATAACTAATCGTTTTTATTAAGAACAGCTAGCTTTTGCTAGACACTTTATTGAGCACATGTGGACTAGGTACAGTATCTGTAGAGGCCTCCATCTTGACTGCTGCCTTGTGGGTAGCCTAGTGCATCGTAGGTAGCCCACTTTTAGATACATACAGCACCACCTAGTGTACCATTCCAGAATGACAGGTTACTGATCATTACACTTCCATGGCAAGAACATGCTTCCTCAGATAAGGTGACCAAAACTGCACACAGTACTCAAGATGTGGTCTCACCAAGGCCCTGTGCAACTGCAGCAAGACATCCTTGTTCCTGTACTCAAACCCTCTCGCTACGAAGGCCAACATACCGTTTGCCTTTTTAACTGCCTGCTGCACCTGCATGCTTACCTTCAGTGACTGGTGCACAAGGACACCCAGGTCTCGTTGCACTTCCCCTTCTCCCAATCTATTGCCATTCAGATAATAATCTGCCTTCCTGTTTTTGACACCAAAGTGAATAACCTCACATTTATCCACGTTATATTGCATCTGCCATGCTTTTGTCCAATGACCCAAACTGTCCAAATCATCCTGGAGTTTCTCAGCATCCTCCTCACAGCACACACGCCCACCCAGCTTTGTGTCATCTGCAAATTTGGAGATATTACATCTAGTTCCCTTGTCTAGATCATTAATATATATTGTGAATAGCTGGGGTCCAAGGACTGATCCCTGCAGTACCCCATTAGTCACTGCCTGCCACTTGGAAAAAGACCCGTTTATTCCAACTCTTTGCTTTCTGTCTGCCAACCAGTTTTCTATCCAAGTCAATACCTTGCCCCCAATCCCACGTGCCTTAACTTTACACGCTAATCTCTTATGCGGGACCTTATCGAAAGCCTTCTGAAAGTCCAAATACACCACACCCACTGGTTCTCCCTTATCTATTTTACCAGTTACATCCTCAAAAGATTCCAGTAGATTAGTCGAGCATGATTTACCTTTTGTAAATTCATGTTGACTTTGTCCGATCCTGTCACTGTTTTCCAAGTGCTCTGCTATTACATCTTTTATAATGGACTCTAGCATTTTCCCCACTACCGATGTCAGGCTTACCGGTCTGTAATTCCCCGTTTTCTCCCTACCACCTTTTATAAGAACATAAGAACATAAGAAATAGGAGCAGGAGTAGGCCAATCGGCCCCTCGAGCCTGCTCCGCCATTCAATAAGATCATGGCTGATCTGATCCTAACCGCCAATCCACTATCACAGAACCATCTCCTGAATCTAACAGAATTAGACACACGAAATAGGAGCAGTGGCGTAACATTAGCTACCCTCCAATCCATGGGTATTGTTCCAGATTCCATCGAATGTTGGAAGATGATCAGCAATGCATCTACTATTTCTAGGGCCACTTCCTTAAGTACCCTAGGATGTAGATTATCAGGCCCTGGGGATTTATCGGCCTTCAATCCCATCAATTTCCTAACACCATTTCCCTACAAATACGGATTTCTTTCAGTTCCTCCCTTTCATCAGACCCTATGTTCCCCGACATCTCTATAAAAGCTTTTACAGTCAGTTTTTATGTTCCCTGCAAGCTTACTCTCATATTCTATTTTCCCCTTCTTAATTAATCCCTTTGTCCTCCTTTGTTGAATCCTAAACTGCTCCCAATCCTCAGGTTTACTGCTTTTTCTGGCCAATTTATATGTCCTCTCCTTGGATCTTATGCTATCCCTAATTTCCCTTGTTAGCCATGGTTGAGTCACCTTTTTTGTTTTATTTGTATGCCAAACGGGGATGAACAAATTCTGTAGTTCATCCATGCAGTCTTTGAATGTTTGCCATTGCCTATCCACCCGGCCCGGGTCCTTCCAGGTCCACCCGGGCTGCACCTGGGCTTATTAGGCATTCCATGCCTTTGGCCCTGGACAGAGCAAGGTTCAAACTCCCGATTTGTTTCTGGCAGGTGCCGTGATCTCCCGCCTCATATCCGCTAGTGTCTGCTATCTTGTAAACTGCCTGGACATCTCTCACCCTCTCCTCCTGCTCTCTTACTTGCTTGGCAAGGCGGGCGTTCTCTTCCCGTAACACCAGTTCACTGTTTTTAGCTTCGGTGACCCGACACTGAAAGTTTTCCTGTCTGTTTCTATGTTTCTCTACTATCTGCATTTTTTTCTGATTTTGGGCGGTTAGTTCTGCCAATAAACTTGCCCCTGCTAGAGCCTTTGCGTGAGACAGTTGAGCTGATTCCCACAGCTCTTCTGTCAGTGCCTCAACGCGTTTGTCTAAAAGCTGGATCTGTCACTGGGCACATACCAACCAGATGGCTTTCTCCACAGATTTCTTGTGGTCCTTGCTCTCAGTCCACTTGGCTGCAGCGTCACACGCAACAGACTGAGCACCCATTTCTTTGTTATATTTACTTTCTCAAACACATAAGAGGAAATCCTCTCTTCCATCTTGGTTCTTTCTTCAAAAACAGTGTCCACTGCATCACATCCCTTTTGCCAAGCTCCTGCCACAGTCACCATTATGTAGGGGGAGGTGGTGTGTGTCAGCTTCACCTCTGACTTATGAGCGGTTTGAACCGCTCCCACTCCCTTGGTTCTAGACCTTGGACTTATTTGGGGGTTGTGACAAAAGTGCAGCAGATAACTGGTTTTGGTGCAAGAAACTTTGATCTTTACTCAAGAGAGAAAATATATCACAACAACCTTAACACTCTAATAAAATGGGGAACACTACGATACACACGAGGGAAATTTCAGTAGAAAAATATCTCGCCCCTCCCAATCCCACTTTATTAGCTAAGTTGGGCTCCAGAGGACCAGGGATAATGCTCACCAAACGAATCCTTGACAGTTGAGCTGGTTCACGGTTTTGGGGTTCGCTGGATGTGTTGGTTGGTGCCTGCCGTACCCTGGACGCAGTAGAGGACTTCGACTGCATGTCTGGTCAGTCTTCACAAGTCCGCTGATGCGGTAGGGTGCGTATTGGATTTATCGGGTAAGTTCCCACTTTTCTTCTGTTAGAGATAGGGTTTCGAGTCTTTTTAAGTAAAAAATCTTATCCAGGGGTAAGTCAGGAATAGATTGCAGAGTGGAAAACTTGCGAATCTTCGGTTTTCTCCCGAGTTGGTTTTCTTTGGTCGTGGTGGCCCAATATTACCCGGTTGGTTGGTGGTAATATTCGGTTGGTTGTTTCGTAAGGCCCTTGTTGCCGCGAGGTGTCTGATGGTCACTGAAACTGTTGCTCTGGTTCCTTGTTTGTTGACCTGCTTCCAGAACTGTGAACTTCTTCGAACTCGATGAACTCTTGAGAACTCTGACACAAATTTTCAGAACCTCTCTGGCCACAGGGGATGTACCAGAGGACTGGAGAACAGCTAACGTAGTACCATTATTCAAGAAGGGTAGCAGGGATAAACCAGGGAATTACAGGCCAGTGAGCCTAACATCTGTGGTAGGGAAATTATTGGAAAAAATTCTGAGGGACAAAATTAGTCTCCACTTGGAGAGGCAAGGATTAATCGGGGATAGTCAGCATGGCTTTGTCAAGGGTAAATCATGTCTGACAAATCTGATTGAATTTTTCGAGGGGGTGACTAGGGGGGTGGATGAGGGAAATGCTGTGGATGTGGTTTACATGGACTTCAGTAAAGCTTTTGACAAAGTCCCGCATAGGAGACTGGTCAAGAAGGTAAGAGCCCATGGGATCCAGGGTGCCTTGGCGCGTTGGATCCTAAACTGGCTGAGTGGCAGGAGGCAGAGGGTGATGGTCGAAGGTTGCTTTTGTGACTGGAAGCCTGTGTCCAGTGGGGTACCTCAGGGATCGGTGCTGGGTCCCTTGTTGTTTGTGATCTACATAAATGATTTGGATGAGAATGTAAAAGGTACGATCAGTAAGTTCGCAGATGACACGAAAATTGGTGGGGTGGTAAATTGTGAGGAGGAAAGCCTCAGGCTACAGGACGATATAAACGGGTTGGTCAGATGGGCGGAAAAGTGGCAAATGGAATTTAACCCTGAAAAGTGCGAGGTGATGCATTTTGGACGGACAAATAAGGCAAGGGAATACACAATGAGTGGTAGGACCCTAGGAAGTACAGAGGGTCAGAGGGACCTTGGTGTACATGTACATAGATCCCTGAAGGCAGCGGAACAGGTAGATAAGGTGGTTAAAAAGGCATATGGGATACTTGCCTTCATTAGCCGAGGCATAGAATATAAGAGCAGGGAGGTTATGATGGAGCTGTACAAAACGCTGGTGAGGCCACAGCTGGAGTACTGTGTGCAGTTCTGGTCGCCTCACTATAGTAAGGATGTGATTGCTTTGGAGAGGGTGCAGAGAAGATTCACCAGGATGGAGCGCCTCAGCTATGAAGAGAGGCTGGACAGGCTGGGGTTGTTTTCCTTGGAGCAAAGAAGGCTGAGGGGGGACCTGATTGAGGTGTACAAAATGATGAGGGGCATAGATAGGGTAGATAAAGAGGAACTTTTCCCCTTAGTAGGGGGGTCAATAACAAGGGGGCATAGATTCAGGGTAAGGGGCAGGAGATTTAGAGGGGATTTGAGGAGGAACTTTTTCACCCAGAGGGTGGTTGGAATGTGGAACTCAATGCCTGAAAGGGTGGTAGAGGCAGGAACCCTCACAACATTCAAGAAGCATTTGGATGAGCACTTGAAATGCCATTGCATACAAGGCTATGGACCAAATGCTGGAAAATGGGATTAGACTGGACAGGGATGGATGGGCGGCGCAGACACGATGGGCCGAAGGGCCTCTTTCTGTGCTGTAAAACTCTATGACTCTATGACTGAACTGCCGAGAACTGTAGAGCTTGTAGAGAACTTGTTGTAACTTTGTAACTGCTGAACTGTCTTCTTGAGAAAACAGACCTTCAATTATACTAATTGGGGCCTCCTAATCTGCGTGCCAAATCAGTCCCGGTTTATTGTAAGATTTTGGCGGGCTCGTTAATAGTAACTTGTTTATGAATGTTGTGGAAATATAAAATATCCTGTATAGTTTTGTGTCAATTTCGTAAAGCATGATGGACTAGTTGACATGGGTTAAAAGTTCAAGTATTGAAATAGCTGATGCAAGACTGTTGGAACACAGCCAGAACAGAATGTGCTAAGTACCAAAGCCGCTCCCAAGGTACAGCCTGTAGATAAAAGGAACTGAAGAATGTAAGAAGAACAGGAGTAAGTCTGTGGTGACAGATGTCTTTGTGTATGTAGCAATGATTAACTATGTGTACGTACAGGAATGTGATAAGATGTTCTATTCATTGTTATTGTGCATGAAACGGTTTGATGTATGATAATGATGTGTCAATCAGGAGTTGTTTGTTACACTGTATAAATATAGAGTCCGAAAGAGTGCTCGTTGAAGCTGTTGCCTCAGCCATTGACTGAGACATGCTTCCCTTGTGCAAGTAAAACATTAAAGTGTTACTTTTCTGACGGAACCCGGTGTCTAGAGTCTTACTCGGAGTCGAGATTTCGACAGTATTACTTGGAGGTTTCACCGAGATCACTTGCTGTTGGCTGGTGAGTAAACGGACGGAATCATTGTGCTTGCCTGGGGACGGTTCTCTACTGGCCAGTTAAAGAGATTCCTCCTTTGGCACGCTCTAAATGTGTTCTGTTTGCCACTACCCATAGTACTGCGATCAGTTAAGACTCATGTTTCAGGGTTTAGTACACATCTCGCGATTGTTTCCTCTTTCAGGATACGGAACAGAGGAACCGCGCTTGAGGATCTGAATCCTGAAACACCGTCGAGAAAAGACAAATGTGAGTGTTAAAGCGCTATAGAAATAAGACTGCAGTGGAGAGGCAGCCGGGGTCCGATCTCGAGTCCTGCGGCAGAACGTATCGTTTGAGAATTATCACTGTGTTTTAAAGGCTTGTATTAACAGGCCCAGGATTTTTCTCTGTTGAGATACCTTCTACGAGGATGAATAGAGGGGAATATAGAGGAAGACGTGGTAGAAGAAGAGGGTATGGACGATCTGGTAATTGTTACAATTGCGGACAACCCGAACATTGGGCAAACCAATGCCCTGCGAAAAATCGTCAGAACCAAACCTCCAATAATGGACCTCCGTTAGAGAATAAAGGTCCTAATTTCACCGTCCATAACCCTTTTTCGGATCAGTCAGGAGGTTACCCTACAAATGGACAGGGATTTAGGAGAAATAGAGTTCAGAATTACTGACTGACACCAGCAGCCCCAGGCGCCACAGACCACCAAATGCCCGTTGTTTCTTTAAATTCATGCAGCGAACCTGAAATTAAAATGCAGATAGCTGGGAGACCTATGTCATTTTTAGTAGATACAGGAGCAACCTTTTTGGTGTTAGGGAAAGGATATTCTGAAGGAATGCCTATTAATGGGCAAAACACCCAAATGAGGTAGGAAAGATGTATACTGCACAGCCCTATAAAGTTACAATTAATCCAGCTGCACCATTACCCAAAAGGTCACAGTATCCATTGTCAGAGAAAGCAGAAAAAGGAATTGAGCCAGTGATGGGATCATTGTTAAAACAGGGAATTAACGCCGGATAGAATAAAGGTCGTTTGCAACACGCCGTTGCCAAAGACTAAAAGAGAAATGAAGCATTTTCTAGGAATGACTGGCTATTGTAGACAATGGATATTGAACTATTATTGGACATGAGCATGTCATCACTTCCGGAAGAATTAAATTGGATCAACTGAAACAAGCCATGGTTTCAGCCCCAGCGTTGGGACTGCCAGACTATGCTAAACCCTTTAATCTATTTGTCCACCAAAAATCTGGCTTTGCCCAATCAGTCCTGACACAGTTACATGGGGATAAGCAACGACCGGTAGCTTTCTTTAGTATTCAGTTGGATCCAGTGGCAAGAGGATTACACAACACCTTACCTCCGCCAGAGCCACTAAATACGAAGTTGAATTGTCGTCAAATCTGAGACTGATAATCAAAAGATGCACCACTCTAAACCCAGCTACATTATTGCCAACAGAGGAAGATGGAGATCCACATTCATGTGAAGAAGTTACGCAATCAGTTTTGAAACCTCGTATCGATCTAACCGATGTTCCCCTGTCCAGCCCAGACTTGTTTATTGAAGGACATTGTGCCTCGCTTTGGGATACCAGCAAAATTGTCAAGTGACAATGGGTCCCACTTTATGGGGACAGTGATTAAGGATTAACCAGCACCTTCATTGCAGTTATCATCCACAGTCGGCTGGACTAGTGGAAAGATACAACGGGATGCTAAAAAAAAAAAGCTTGTAAAGCTGTGTAAAGAAACTGGACTTAAATGGGTTGAATTGTTGCCCATAGCTTTAATGACAATGCGGTCTGCTACCAACAGAACTTACGCCTTACGAGATCATCATGGGAAGACCACAGAGATTGCCCTTTTCGGCACCTTTAACAGCTAAACAAATGGACATTCATAAAATGGAGGAAGATATGTTGAGTTATTACATTGCACTAACCAAATGCATTTCTAGTTTCCATCAACAGGTAAAGGAAGCCCAGGTTGACCCCGCTGAAGGAAAGTGCCATACTTTCGAGCCAGGAGATAACGTCTACATAAAAATCTTTAAGCGAAAGAATAGCCTTCAACCCAGATTTGAGGGACCCTTCCAGGTACTCCTGACCACAAACACCGCTGTAAAAGTAAAGGAGCGACCAACATGGATACACGCGTCCCATTGTAAGAAGGCATCAGTTGAAGACGATACACTGCCAAGATGAACTGGATTTGGACTCTAATAAGACTGTTCCCTTTGTTAACGATAATTGAAACTGCCATATTGATTTACCCAGATCCCCTGAAGGGCAAACCATGCATAGAAGAATGTGTACTTTTAAACAGTGATTTCTTTTATATTATATGCTATAACGAGACTATGAAGGTTCAGCTTCAGGATCACACTATGCAGGTACCCCCGTATCAACCCCTGAGTCTTAGGATTAGGCAGGATAAGTTAGTAGAAGAAGATAGTGGACAGAAGCTTGATAAGCTATGAGTTACATGTCCCGATACTGTGTTACCAGGTGAAAGAACTATGAATGAAGGAGTTATCTGTAGTGGTAATTCCAAGGGAGGACTGGCACTGACGGCCAGGCCAATGTTTTGTAACAATCCAGTTACACAGCCCTTTATTTCAACATTAGCCACTCAGAAAAGAAAACTTAATAGGACAGATAAGAAACAGGGAAGAAGAGGAAGAAGGCTGTTAAACAAGCATGGCTATACATGAGTTATTTGTATGCCAAAAGACAGAACCTTACTAAATGCTGGATATGCAGTCACATCCCTATACATGCAGAGGGTGGAATACCCCTACGGCTCATTCCCTTTGGAATGGAGGAGATGGTAGGGTGGTTATTACAATCTAATACTACCTGGAACAATGAGGATGCCCCTGGTACAGTGTCCCAAAATAGTTTGAATCCAGAACAACTGGAAGATGAGTGGAAGGGAGCAGGATATAACCTAATGAAATTCAAAGGATGGTTTCATCCCCAATATGATAATCAAAGGAATCCAGAAAGTTTATTAGTCACCTCAATGGGGACGTTAAACAATACAAAAGGAGAGGTCTGCCTGGTCAAGGGAAGGAGGCACATGTGCAATCATAGGAACTGAATGTTGCACCTATATTCCAGATAGCTCAGAAAATATCACCAATTTGGTAAACCACATAAAGGAGGCCGTAAAGAAACTACACCAACCTGAACAATGGCCCATTTGGGATTGGATTTCAGGATGGGGAGGAGCACTAGGAAAACAAATACTGGAAGTCCTGATTGCAATAGTTATAATAATCATTTTGATTAGTCTACTAATTGGATGTTTAAAATTGTTGTGTACTAAGGCCCTCACAGTGATGACCTCAACTACCCCAGCCCCCATGATGACAGTTCACGAATATGAGAATATTGATGGAGACACTTTTGAAACAGAATTTGCTAAGTTAGGACAGATAGAAATTCCATAAGATTGTCCTTGGTAAGGACAAAAGGGGGAATGTGGAAATATAAAATATCCTGTATAGTTTTGTGTCAAGTTCGTAAAGCATGATGGACTAGTTGACATGGGTTAAAAGTTCAAGTATTGAAATAGCTGATGCAAGACTGTTGGAACACAGCCAGAACAGAATGTGCTAAGTACCAAAGCTGCTCCCAAGGTACAGCCTGTAGATAAAAGGAACTGAAGAATGTAAGAAAATCAGGAGTAAGCCTGTGGTGACAGATGTCTTTGTGTATGTAGCAATGATTAACTATTTGTACGTACAGGAATGTGATAAGATGTTCTATTCATTGTTCTTGTGCATGAAACGGTTTGATGTATGATAATGATGTGTCAATCAGGAGTTGTTTGTTACACTGTATAAATATAGAGTCCGAAAGAGTGCTCGTTGAAGTTGTTGCCTCAGCCATTGACTGAGACATGCTTCCCTTGTGCAAGTAAAACATTAAAGTGTTACTTTTCTGACGGAACCCGATGTCTAGAGTCTTACTCGGAGTCGAGATTTCGACAATGTGTGAAGTGGTTTTGGGATGGTTCCATGAGCTGTTGAGCTCTTACTTGATTGTAGTCATTGTGCTAAGGTTTCAAGTTTCCTGACTGGGCCAGAGATTTCTATGGAGTTGGGCGAAGTGATTTGTTTTATGCATGTTTTGGATGGGTCCTGTAATTTCACAGAATCACACACAGAAACCCCACAGTGCAGATAGAGGCCATTTTGGCCCATCGAGCCTGCACCAACACATATCCCACCCGATCCCCGTAACCCCTACACCAACACATATCCCACCCTATCCCCGTAATCCCACGTATTTAATCCCCCTAACACTAAGGGTCAATTTATCATAGCCAATCAACCTAACTCGTACATCTTTGGACTGTGGGAGGAAACCGGAGGAAACCCACGCAAACACGGGGAGAATGTGCAAACTCCACACAGACAGTCGCCCGAGGCCGGATTCGAACCCGGGTCCCTGGCGCTGTGAGGTAACAGTGCTAACCACTATGCCACCGTGCACCGTGGGGACTGCTCTTCCATGGGTCTATTGTTAGAATGTAAATTGTCTGATAGGGGCTGAGTGACGTTCAACAATTCCCCAGACAGTTTGATTAACTCCAATACTCAAACTGTCTATTACAGAGGTTGATCCCATCTCCTGTTGCAGCCTTTTTCCTTTACAAGCCCAAACATGCCTTTTTAAAATACCAAAACTTGGTTTTTGACCTTGAATCTCCCTCTGTTAGGCCCAATACATTTTATCATCCTGAAATGGTTAGAAAAGAGTCCAAAGTCCTTTTCTTTAGGGTTTTTCTCTGAGTTTTGGGGATCTGTGAATTTTGAGAATCTTACACAGCTTCGTTCTTCAGTATCAACCACACAGCTGATTTTAGTATCATCTGCAAACTTCTTAATCATAACCCCATATTCAAGTCTAGATCATTGATATATACCACAAAAAGCAAGGGACCTAGTACTGAGCCCAGCAGAACCCCACTGGAAACAGCCTTCCAGTCACAAAAACACCCATCAACCATTACACTCTGCTTTCTGCCTCCGAGCCAGTTTTGAATCCAACTTGCCACTTTGCCCTGGATCCCATGGGCTTTTAACTTCGTGACCAGTCTGCCATGTGGAACCTTATCAAAAGCCTTGCTAAAGTCCATATACACTACATCAAATGCACTACCCTCATCTACCCTCCTTGATACCTCCTCAAAAAATTCAATCAAGTTTCTCAGACACGGCCTTCCCTTAACAAATCCATGCTGACGATCCTTGATTAATCCGCATCTTTCTGAATGAAGATTTATCCTGTCCTTCTTTCCAATAATTTTCCCGCCACCGAGGTTAGGCTGACTGGCCTGTAATTACTCGGTCTATCCTTTTCTCCCTTTTTAAACAAGGGTACCACATTAGCAGCCCTCCAGTCCTCTGGCACCACACCTGAAGCCAGAGAGGATTGGAAAATGATGGTCATGGCCTCTGCTATTTCCTCATTTGCTTCACTTAACAGCCTGGGATACATTTCATCCGGGCCTGGGGATTTATCCACTTTTAAAACTGCTAAATCCCTTAATACTTCCTCTCTCACTATGTTTATTTCATCTAATATTTCACACTTCTCCTCCCTCATAGCAATGTCTGCTTCGCCCCTCTCCTTTGTGAAAACAGACGCAAAGTATTCATTAAGAACCCTACCAACATCTCCCACCTCCACACACAGATTACCCTCATGATCTCTAATAGGCCCTACCCTTTCTTTAGTTATCCTCTTAATATATTTATAAAACATCTTTGGGTTTTCCTTGATTTTACTTGCCAAGAATTTTTCATGCCCTCTCTTTGCTTTCCTAATATCCTTTTTAATTGCACCCCTGCACTTTCTGTGCTCCTCTAAAGATTCTGGAGTATTTGGCCCTCGGTATCTGTCATACGCCTCCCTTTTTTTCCCTAGACATCCAGGGGACTCTAGATTTGTTAATCCCACCTTTTTTCTTTAAGGACACATATTTGGTCTGAACCCTCCAGATCTCCTCCTTGAATTTCTTATGTTCTTATGTAAGAAAGTTTTTCCTCATGTCGCCTTTGGTTCTTCTTATGTTACAAGTAGCAGGAAGTTTTATGCTGAGATTTAATCATCTTTTTACAGAATCACTGTTACTATGAGGGCTCCGTCAGAAGATTCCCCGGATCCCAGGTCTCTGTGAGCACCTGCTCAGGACTCTGGTAAAAAGGCTAACAATTGTCTCTTAGATTGTTACTCATTTTAGTGAAACCTGGGCTTAAATATTAAAGTTTTTAATCTATTGTCTGTTAGTTCAGCTGGGTAAGGGTTACTCCCTGTGTAACTACTCGGAAGTGTTTATTTCACACAATAAGGATTACTCACTGTGTAACAGTACGGTAGCATGGTGGCTATATTACTGGACTAGTAATCCAGAGAACTGGACCAATGATCCGGAGACATGAATGCAGCTGGGGAATTTAAATTCAATTAAATAAATCTGGAATAAAAAGCTAGTATCAGTAACGATGACCTTGACACTACCAGATTGTCGTAAAAACCCATCTGGTTCACTAATGTGCTTTAGGGAATAAATCTGACGCCCTTACCCGGCCTGGCCTATATGTGACTCCAGACCCACAGCAATGTGGTTGACTCTCAACTGCCCTCTAAAATGGCCAAGCAAGGCACTCAGTTGTATTCAAGAAGGCGGCTCACCACCACCACCTCCTCAAGGGCATTTAGGGATGGGCAATAAATGCAGGCCTTGTCAGCGACTTCAAAAAAATGAACAAATAAAAAAATACTGTACTGTGAAGTGTTTATTCAGCAGGGTAAGGATTACTCACTCTGTAACTGTATTCCAAAGTGTTTATTTAGCCGGTTAAAGGCTACTCGACAACCACTTCCATTTATATAGTCTTTAACATAGAAAAACGTCCCAAAGTGCTTCACGGGAGCATAATCAGACACAGGTTAACTTCAAACCAAGTAAAGAGGCTCTTAAAAGAGGAGAGAGAGGGAGAGAGGTTGAATAATTTTGATTAGTGCCCAGAAGGCTGGAGCCACTGCTGCCAATGGTGGGATGAAGGAATTGGAGGATGTACAAGAAGCCAGAATTGGAGAAACACAGAGAACTCGGAGGGTTGGAGGGTTGTAAGGTTGGAAAAGGTTATAGAGATAGGGAAGGGTGAGAACATGGAGCGATTTGGAAGCCAATGTAGGTCAGCAAGCACAGGGGTGTTGGGTGAGCAGAGTAAGGGTTACTTACTGTGTAATTGAACTGGGAATTGTTTATTCACCAGGGTAAGGATTACTCACTGTGTAACTGTACTGGGAAGTGTTTATTCAGCAGGGTAAGGATAACTCACTGTGTAACTGTACTGGGAATTATTTATTCAGCAGGTTAAGGATTACTCACTGTGTAATTGTACTCGGAATTGTTTATTCAGGAGGGTAAGGATTACTCACTGTGTAACAGTACTGGGAATTGTTTATTCAGCAGGATAAGGGTTACTCACCGTATAACTGTACTGGGAATTGTTTATTCAGCAGGATAAGGGTTACTCACTGTGTAACTGTACTGGGAAGTGTTGATTCAGCAGGGTAAGGATTACTCACTGTGTAACTGTACTGGGAATTGTTTATTCAGCAGGGTAAGTGTTACTCACAGTGTAACTGTACTGGGAAGTGTTTATTCAGCAGGGTAGGATTACTCACTGTGTAACTGTACTGGGAATTATTTATTCAGCAGGGTAAGGTTTACTCACTGTGTAACTGTACTGGGAATTGTTTATTCAGCAGGGTAAGTGTTACTCACTGTGTAACTGTACTGGGAATTGTTTATTCAGCAGGGTAAGGATTACTCACTGTGTAACTGTACTGGGAAGTGTTTATCAAGCAGGGTAAGGGTTACTCAATGTGTAACTCTACTGGGAAGTGTTTATTCAGCAGCGTAATAGTTACTCACTGTGTAACTGTACTGGGAATTATTTATTCAGCAGTGTAAGGATTACTCACTGTGAAACTACTGGGAATTGTTTATTCAGCAGGGTAAGGGTTACTTACTGTGTAACTGTACTGGGAAGTGTTTTTTCAGCAGTGTAAGGATTACTCACTGTGTAACTGTACTGGGAAGTGTTTATTCAGCAGGGTAAGGATTACTCACTGTGTAATTGTACTGGGAATTGTTTATTCAGGAGGGTAAGAATTACTCAATGTGTAACTGTACTGGGAATTGTTTATTCAGCAGGATAAGGGTTACTCACCGTATAACTGTACTGGGAATTGTTTATTCAGCAGGATAAGGGTTACCCACTGTGTAACTGTACTGGGAAGTGTTGATTCAGCAGGGTAAGGATTACTCACTGTGTAACTCTACTGGGAATTGTTTATTCAGCAGGGTAAGGATTACTCACTGTGTAACTGTACTGGGAATTATTTATTCAGCAGGATAAGGGTTACTCACTGTGTAACTGTACTGGGAAGTGTTTATTCAGCAGGGTAAGGGTTACTCACTGTGTAACTGTACTGGGAAGTGTTTATTCAGCAGTGTAAGGATTACTCACTGTTTAACTACTTGGAAGTGTTTATTCAGCAGGGTAAGGATTACTCACTGTGTAACTATACTGGGAAGTGTTGATTCAGCAGGGTAAGGATTACTCACTGTGTAACTGTACTGGGAATTGTTTATTCAGCAGGGTAAGTGTTACTCACTGTGTAACTGTACTGGGAAGTGTTTATTCAGCAGGGTAGGGTTACTCACTGTGTAACTGTACTGGGAAATGTTTATTCAGCAGGGTAAGGGTTACTCACTGTGTAACTGTACTGGGAAGTGTTTATTCAGCAGGGTATGGGTTACTCACTGTGTAATTTTACTCGGAATTGTTTATTCAGCAGGGTAAGGATTACTCACTGTGGAACTGTACTGGGAAGTGTTTATTCAGCAGGGTAAGGGTTACCCACTGTGTAACTGCTGGGAAATTATTCATTCAGCAGGGCATGAGTTACTCAATATGTAACTACAGACTTACTTCCTATTCAGCAGAATTAGGGTTAACATTAAATATTCCCTCTCTCTCTTCCAGTGCTTTGGTTGTTCTCAGTAATCGAACTTACGTCATTGAACATCTCGAGGGAGATAAACTTGGACGACATTTGATATACGGACCTGAAGATCTCAAGTCAGTGCCAAGTAGGTGTGGTGTCATAAAAACCACCCCTGAGTAAACCCTGACTGAGCATCTTCAGCGTTCACAGAGGGTGAGTAATGAGCACAGCAGCTAACTGACTAAAAGCAATAAATGACCTACATAGAAATTACAACATGGAAACAGGCCATTCGGCCTACCCAGTCCGTGTCTGGATTTACCCTGCACTCGAGCAAAAAGCCCTAATCACATTTACCTGCCCTGCTCCCATTCCCTGTTCCTTCCTCACCCCGGACAATCTAATCTGGAATGTTGACATCGTTTCTGCTTCAACCACTAACTCTGGGAGGGAATCCACATCCTCACAACTCTGTGGGATGTGAGTTCTCCGCCTCTGTTCTAAATCTCTTACATTTAATCTCTGGCCTCTCGTTCTAGACCCTCAACTGCTGGAAACAGTCTGCTTCTATCCCCTGTCCCATCCTTTCATCATTTTAAACACCTCTACCACACCATTTACTGCAAATCAGGGGAATTTATAATGGGGAACAAAGAAATGGCAGACCAATTAAATACATATTTTGGTTCTGTCTTCACAAAGGAGGACATAAATAACCTCCCAGAGATGTCGGGGAACATAGGGTCTGATGAAAGGGAGGAACTGAAAGAAATCAGTATTTGTAGGGAAATGGTGTTAGGGAAATTGATGGGATTGAAGGCCAATAAATCCCCAGGGCCTGATGGTCTACATCCTAGGGTACTTAAGGAAGTGGCCCTAGAAATAGTAGATGCATTGCTGATCATCTTCCAACATTCGATGGAATCTGGAACAGTACCCATGGATTGGAGGGTAGCTAATGTTACCCCACTATACAAAAAAGGTGGTAGAGATAAAACGGGGAATTACAGACTGGTAAGCCTGACATCGGTAATGGGGAAAATGCTAGAGTCCATTATAAAAGATTTAATAGCAGAGCACTTGGAAAACAGTGACAGGATCAGACAACGTCAACATGGATTTACAAAAGGTAAATCGTGCTCGACTAATCTACTGGAATTTTTTGAGGATGTAACTGGTAAAATAGATAAGGGAGAACCAGTGGATATGGTGTATTTGGACTTTCAGAAGGCTTTTGATAAGGTCCCGCATAAGAGATTAGCATGTAAAGTTAAGGCACATGGGATTGGGGGCAAGGTATTGACTTGGATAGAGAACTGGTTGGCAAACAGAAAGCAAAGAGGTGGAATAAACGGGTCTTTTTCCGAGTGGCAGGCAATGACTAGTGGGGTACCGCAGGGATCGGTCCTTGGACCCCAGCTATTCACAATATATATTAATGATCTAGACAAGGGAACTAGATGTAATATCTCCAAATTTGCAGACGACGCAAAGCTGGGTGGGCATGTGTGCTGTGAGGAGGATGCCGAGAAACTCCAGTATGATTTGGACAGGTTGGGTGATTGGGCAGAAGCATGGCAGATGCAATATAACGTGGATAAAAACGAGGTTATCCACTTTGGTGTCAAAAACAAGGCGGCAGATTATTATCTGAATGGCAATAGATTGGGAGAAGCGGAAGTGCAACGAGACCTGGGTGTCCTTGTGCACCAGTCGCTGAAAGTAAGCATGCAGGTGCAGCAGGCGGTTAAGAAGGCAAATGGTATGTTGGCCTTCGTAGCGAGAGGGTTTGAGTGCAGGAACAAGGATGTCTTGCTGCAGTTGTACAGGGCCTTGGTGAGACCACATCTTGAGTATTGTGTGCAGTTTTGGTCACCTTATCTGAGGAAGGATGTTCTTGCCATGGAGGGAGTGCAGCGAAGATTCACCAGGCTGATACCTGGGATGGCAGGAATGACGTATGAGGAGAGATTGGGTCGATTGGGCTTGTACTCGCTGGAGTTGAGAAGAATGAGAGGGGATCTCATTGAAACTTATAAAATTCTAACAGGACTAGACAGACTAGATGCTGGAAGGATGTTCCCGATGGTTGGAGAGTCCAGAACCAGGGGTCAGAGTCTAAGAATAAGGGGTAAGCCATTTAGGACAGAGATGAGGAGGAATTTCTTCACCCAGAGTGTGGTGAACCTGTGGAATTCTCTACCACAGAAGGTAGTAGAGGCCAATTCATTAAATATATTCAAGAAGGAGTTGGATATATTTCTTAAGGCTAAAGGGATCAAGGGATATGGGGAGAAAGCAGGGACAGGGTACTGAATTTGGATGATCAGCCATGATCGCATTGAATGGCGGAGCAGGCTCGAGGGGCCGAATGGCCTACTCCTGCTCCTATCTTCTATGTTTCTATGTTTCTACCTATCGCAGATGCATCTGTCCATGACAGCATCGGTAACAGTGACCACCGCACAGTCATTGTGGAGGCGAAGTCCCATCTTCACATTGAGAACACCCTCCATCGTGTTGTATGGCACTACCATTGTGCTGAATGGGATGGATTCAGAACAGATCTAGCAGTTCAAAAGTGGGCATCCATGAGGCGCTGCGGGCCATCAGCAGCAGCAGAATTGTCTTCCACCACAATCTGTAACATCATGTCCCACATATCTCTCACTCTACCATTACCACCAAGCCAGGGGACCAATCCTGGTACAATAAGGAGTGTAGAAGAGCATGCCAGGAGCAGCACCAGGCGTACCTAAAAATGAGTTGCCAACTTGGGGAAGCTGCAACACAGGACTACATGTATGCTAAAAAGCGGAAGTAGCATGCTATAGACAGGGCTAAGCGATCCCACAATCAATGGATCAGATCAAAGTTCTGCGGTCCTGCCATATCCAGTCGTGAATGGTGGTGGACCACTAAACAACTAACGGGAGGATGAGGCTCCATGAATATCCCCATCCTCAATGATGGTGGAGCCCAGCACGTGAGTGTAAAAGACAAGGCTGAAGCATTTGCAACCATCTTCAGCCAGAAGTGCCGAGTGGATGATCCATATCAGCCTACTCCCGAGGTCCCCACCATCACAGAAGCCAGTCTTCAGCCAATTCGATTCACTCCACGTGATATCAAGAAACGGCTGAGCGCACTGGATACAGCAAAGGCTATGGGCCCCAACAAATCCCGGCCATCGTGCTGAAGACTTGTGCTCCAGAACTAGCCGCGCCTCTAGCCAAGCTGCTGCAGTACAGCTACAACACTGTCATCTGTCTGACAATGTGGAAAACTGCCAGGTATATCCTGTCCACAAAAAGCAGGACAAATCCAATCCGGCCAATTACCATCCCATCAGTCTACTCTCAATCATCAGCAAAGTGATGGAATGTGTCATCGACAATGCTATCAAGTGGTACTTACTCAGCAATAACCTGCTAACTGATGCCCAGTTTGGGTTCCACCAGGGCCACTCAGCTCCTGACCTCATTACAGCCTTGGTCCAAACATGAACAAAAGAGCTGAACTCAAGAGGTGAGGTGAGAGTGACTGCCCTTGACATCAAGGTAGCATTTGATCGAGTGTGGCATCAAGGAGCCCTAGCAAAACTGAAGTCAATGGGAATCAAGGGGGAAACTCTCCATTGGTTGGAATCATACCTAGCACAAAGGAAGTTGGCTGTGGTTGTTGGAGGTCATTCATCTCAATCACATGACATCACTGCAGGAGTTCCTCAGGGCAGTGTCCTAGGCCCAACCATCTTCAGCTGTTTCATCAATGACCTTCCCTCCATCATAAGGTCAGAAGTGGGGATGTTCGCTGATGATTGCACACTGTTCAGCACCATTCGAGACTCGTCAGATACTGATGCAGTCCGTGTCCATATGCAGCAAGACCTGGACAACATTCAGACTTGGGCTGACAAGTGGCAAGTAACATTCGCACCACACAAGTGCCAGGCAATGACCATCTCCAACAAGCGAGACTCTACCCATCTCCCCTTGACATTCAATGGCATTACCATCGCTGAATCCCCCACTATCAACATCCTGGGGGTTACCATTGATCAGAAACTAAACTGGACCAGCCATATAAATACTGTGGCTACAAGAGCAGGCCAGAGGCTGGGAATTCTGCGGCGAGTGTCTCACCTCTGTCACGGGTGTGGGGGCCACGGGGCCGTGTAGAGACGGGGCCGTGCTCTCCGGGCAAGGTAGGTTCTGGACCCAAGTGCAGAAACCAGACTAGAGGCAGGTATACAATTTTAAGGAACAGTACTTTATTCATTACTTTACCAGATTCACACATAACTAGATTAATACAAGGAACACCACAGCATACGTAAGAACTCGAGACAGGAACACAACATACATAGAACTCGAGACAAGTTACAACACGACTAGTCAAGATCAGGAACTCAGGACAGCTTCCATGAGGCAACCTACTTGTCCATACTGAGCTGGGATAAGCTTACCACAAGCGCAACCAGCTTGCCGAGATGAGACTCGAGACAAGCTATCATGAGGGGCTGCCACAGGGGTAACAGGCTTATCAATACAGAGCTCAAGACAAGCGCCAACATGGCAACACGCTAGTCCAGCCCAGCACCTTACCAAGACTAAGAACAACAAGAACACAGACTTAGATACATCTTAAATACAGAGCTCGAGAGAACCATGGCAGCCAGCTAGTCAAAGCCAGGAGCCACAGAGCGAAGGCTAGTCCCCAGTTCCCCGGTTAGGACTGAGCACAGAGGGAAGCAACCACAGAACTTATATACCAAGAAAACCAGGTGAAACCCATAAACAGCTAACAGGCCGTTAAGAATTAACACAGGAGGCTAGGAACAATTAACAAAGGGCTAGAAACCAACAAGTGAAGGTGCCATCTAGAGGTTACAGAAGGAACTGACTGGCACCCTCACAACCTCCTGACTCCCCAAAGCCTTTCCACCATCTACAAGGCACAAGTCAGGAGTGTGATGGAATACTCTCCACTTGCCTGGATGAGTGCAGCTCCAACAACACTCAAGAAGCTCGACACCATTCAGGATAAAGCAGCCCGCTTGATTGGCACTCCATCCACCACCTTCAACATTCACTCCCTCCACCACTGGCGCACTGTGGCTGCAGTGTGTACCATCTACAAGATGCACTGCAGCAACTCGCCAAAGCTCCTTCAACAGCACCTTCCAAACCCGCGACCTCTACCACTTAGAAGGACAAGGGCAGCAGACGCATGGGAACATCACCACCTACAAGTTCCCCTCCAAGCCACACACCATCCTGACTTGGACCTGTATCGCCGTTCCTTCACTGTCATTGGGCCAAAATCCTGGAACTCCCTTCCTAACAGCATTGTGGGTATACCTACACCATATGGGCTGCAGCGGTTCAAGAAGGCGGCTCACCACCATCTTCTCAAGGGCAATTAGGGATGGGCACTAAATGCAGGCCTAGCCAGCCAGCGATGCCCAGATCCCATCAATGAATTTAAAAAAAAATATGGCCTGCCCTCTTGTTGGTTCTAGGACATATTGTTGCAGAAAACTATCCTGAACACACTCAAAAAAATTCACTACCTTTCTGACATGAACTAGTCTGCTTGTCCCAATCTATACGGTCCGGTAGTATAGTAGTTATGTTACTGGGCTAATAATCTAGTGGGCCTGAACTAATGATCAAAGGACATGAGTTCAAATCCCACCACAGCAGCTGGGGAGTTTAAATTCTGTTACTTAAATACATCTGGAATTTTAAAAAAATACATGAAACTACCAGATTGTCATAAAAACTCCATCAGGTTCACTAATGTTCTTCAGAGACAGAAATCTGCTGTCCTTACCTGGCCTGATCTATATGTGAGTCCAGACCCACAGCAATGTGGTTGACTGTTAACTGCCCTCTGAAATTGTTAAGTCTGTGTGTTATAGTGAGAATTACTACACAGACCACAAGAGTAAATTCAACAGGTCTTTACTGGTTGGAGGTCGGACTATACTGAATACAATATTATTACACTGTGCTTATATACCGGTGTGGTCACCACCGGTATTACGTATACAGCAGCCAAAGAAAGTAGTACCTTTCTTAAGGTGGACCAGGCTTAAGTTCTCTTAAGGTGGAACAGGTTACATACACCACAAGAGGGATATTGGCACGGTGTGAGGGACTCTGGCACGGTGTGAGGGACTCTGGCACGGTGTGAGTTGCCCTGGCACGGTGTGAGTTGCCCTGGCACGGTGAGAGTTGCCCTGGCACGGTGTGAAGTACACTGGCACGGTGAGGCGGACACTGGCACGGTGTGAGGGACACTGGCACGGTGTGAGGGACACTGGCACGGTGAGGCGGACACTGGCACGGTGTGAGGGACACTGGCACCGTGAGAGGGACACTGGCACCGTGAGAGGGACACTGGCACCGTGAGAGGGACACTGGCACCGTGAGAGGTACACTGGCACCGTGAGAGGTACACTGGCACCGTGAGAGGTACACTGGCACCGTGAGAGGGACACTGGTATGGTGAGGGGAACACTGGCACGGTGTGAGTTACCCTGGCACGGTCTGAGGTACCCTGGCACGGTGTGAGTTACCCTGGCACGGTGTAAAGTACACTGGCACGGTGTGAGCTATCCTGATACGGTGAGAGGTACTCTGGCACGGTGAGAGGGACAGTGGCACGGTGTGAGGTACACTGGCATGGTGAGGCAGACACTGGCATGGTGTGAGGTACACTGGCAAGGTGTGAGGTACACTGGCAAGGTGTGAGGTACCCTGGCATGGTGAGAGGTACTCTGGCACGGTGAGAGGGACACTGGCACGGTGTGTGGTACACTGGCACAGTGAGAGGGACACTGGCACGGTGTGAGGTACACTAGCACGAGGCGGACACTGGCACGGTGTGAGGTACATTGGCACGGTGTGAGGAAAACTGGCATGGTGTGAGGTACACTGGCACGGTGAGGCGGACACTGGCACGGTGAGGCGGACACTGGCACGGTGAGGCGGACACTGGCACGGTGAGGAGGAACACTGGCACGGTGAGAGGAACACTGGCACGGTGTGAGGTACCCTGCCAAGGTGTGAGGTACTGTGGCATGGTGAGAGGGACATTGGCACGGTGTGAGGTACACTGGCACGGTGAGGGGGATACTGGCACAGTGAGGGGGACACTGGCACATTGTGAGGTACCCTGGCACGGTGTGAGGTAGACTGGCACGGTGAGGCGGACAGTGGCACGGTGTGAGGTACACTGGCACGGTGAGAGGGACACTGGCACGGTGTGAGGTACACTGGCACCCTGAGAGGGACACTGGCACGGTGTGAGGGACACTGGCACGGTGAGATGGACACTGGCACGGTGAGGGGTACACTGGCACGGTGAGAGGGACACTGGCATGGTGAGAGGGACACTGGCACGGTGACAGGTACACTGGCACGGTGAGAGGGACACTGGCACGGTGTGAGGTACACTGGCACGGTGAGAGGGACACTGGTATGGTGAGGGGAACACTGGCACGGTGTGAGGTACCCTGGCACGGTGTAAAGTACACTGGCACGGTGTGAGCTATCCTGGCACGGTGAGAGGTACTCTGGCACGGTGAGAGGGACAGTGGCACGGTGTGAGGTACACTGGCATGGTGAGGCAGTCACTGGCATGGTGTGAGGTACACTGGCAAGGTGTGAGGTACACTGGCAAGGTGTGAGGTACCCTGGCACGGTGAGAGGGACACTGGCACGGTGAGGGGGACACTGGCACGGTGTGAGGTACACTAGCACATGAGGCGGACACTGGCACGGTGTGAGGAAAACTGGCACGGTGTGAGGTACACTGGCACGGTGAGGCGGACACTGGCACGGTGAGGCGGACACTGGCACGGTGAGGCGGACACTGGCACGGTGAGAGGGACATTGGCACGGTGTGAGGTACACTGGCACGGTGAGGGGGATACTGGCACAGTGAGGGGGACACTGGCACGTTGTGAGGTACCCTGGCATGGTGTGAGGTAGACTGGCACGGTGAGGCGGACAGTGGCATGGTGTGAGGTACACTGGCACGGTGAGAGGGACACTGGCACGGTGTGAGGTACACTGGCACCCTGAGAGGGACACTGGCACGGTGTGAGGGACACTGGCACGGTGAGAGGGACACTGGCACGGTGAGAGGGACACTGGCACGGTGACAGGTACACTGGCACGGTGTGAGGTACACTGGCACGGTGAGAGGGAGACTGGCATGGTGAGGAGCACACTGGCACGGTGTGAGTTACCCTGGCACGGTGTGGGGTACTCTGGCACGGTGTGAGGTACCCTGGCACGTGTGAAGTACACTGGCACGGTGTGAGGCACCCTGGCACGGTGAGAGGCACTCTGGCACGGTGTGAGGTACACTGGCACGGTGAGAGGGACACTGGCACGGTGAGGCGGTCACTGGCACGGTGTGAGGAACACTGGCACGGTGTGAGGGAAACAGTGGCACGGTGAGGGGAACACTGGCACGGTGAGAGGAACACTGGCACGGTGTGAGGGAAACACTGGCACAGTGAGGGGAACACTGGCACAGTGTGAGTTACCCTGGCACGGTGTGAGGTACACTGGCACGGTGAGATGGACACTGGCACGGTCTGAGGTACACTGGCACGGTGAGAGGGACACTGGCACGGTGAGAGGGACACTGGCACGGTGAGAGGGACACTGGCACGGTGAGAGGGACACTGGCACGGTGAGAGGGACACTGGCACGGTGAGAGGGACACTGGCACGGTGAGAGGGACACTGGCACGGTGAGAGGGACACTGGCACGGTGAGAGGGACACTGGCACAGTGAGGCAGACACTGGCACGGTGTGAGGAACACTGGCACGGTGTGAGGAACACTGGCACGGTGTGAGGAACACTGGCACGGTGTGAGGAACACTGGCACGGTGTGAGGAACACTGGCACGGTGTGAGGTACTCTGGCACGGAGAGAGGTACACTGGCACGGTGTGAGGGACACTGGCACGGTGTGAGGGACACTGGCACGGTGTGAGGGACACTGGCACGGTGTGAGGGACACTGACACGGTGTGAGGGACACTGGCACGGTGAGGTGGACACTGGCACGGTGAGGCGGACACTGGCCCGGTGTGAGGTACACTGGCACCGTGAGAGCGACACTGGCACCGTGAGAGCGACACTGGCACCGTGAGAGGGACACTGGCATGGTGTGAGGAACACTGGCACGGTGTGAGGTACACTGGCACGGTGTGAGGTACACTGGCACGGTGAGGCAGACACTGGCACGGTGAGGCGGACACTGGCACGGTGAGGCGGACACTGGCACGGTGATGCGGACACTGGCACGGTGAGGCGGACACTGGCACGGTGAGAGGTACACTGGCACGGTGAGAGGTACACTGGCACGGTGAGAGGGACACTGGTACCGTGAGGGGAACACTGGCACGGTGTGTGTTACCCTGGCATGGTCTGAGGTACCCTGGCACGGTGTGAGGTACCCTGGCACGGTGTAAAGTACACTCGCACGGTGTGAGCTATCCTGGCATGGTGAGAGGTACTCTGGCACGGTGAGAGGGACAGTGGCACGGTGTGAGGTACACTGGCATGGTGAGGCGGAGACTGGCATGGTGTGAGGTACACTGGCACGATGAGGCGTACACTGGCACGGTGAGGCGGACACTGGCACGTGTGAAGTACACTGGCAAGGTGTGAGGTACCCTGGCACGGTGAGAGGTACTCTGGCACGGTGAGAGGGACACTGGCACGTGAGGCGGACACTGGCACGGTGTGAGGTACATTGGCACGGTGTGAGGAACACTGGCACGGTGAGAGGAACACTGGCACGGTGAGAGGAACACTGGCACGGTGAGAGGAACACTGGCACGGTGAGAGGAACACTGGCATGGTGTGAGGTACACTGGCTTGGTGAGAGGAACACTGGCACGGTGTGAGGTACACTGGCATGGTGTGAGTTACCCTGGCATGGTGTGAGGGACACTGGCACGGTGTGAGGTACCCTGCCACGGTGTGAGGTACTGTGGCACGGTGAGAGGGACATTGGCACGGTGAGGGGGACACTGGCACGGTGAGGGGGACACTGGCACGGTGTGAGGTACCCTGGCACGGTGTGAGGTACACTGGCACCGAGAGGGACACTGGCACGGTGTGAGGGACACTGACACGGTGAGAGGGACACTGGCACGGTGAGAGGTACACTGGCACGGTGTGGGGTACTCTGGCACGGTGTGAGGTACCCTGGCCCGGTGTGGGCTACACTGGCACGGTGTGAGGTACACTGGCACGGTGTGAGGTACACTGGCACGGTGAGGTGGTCACTGGCATGGCGTCAGGAACACTGGCACAGTGTGAGGGACACTAGCACGGTGAGGAGGACACTGGCACGGTGTGAGGACACTGGCACGGTGTGAGGTACACTGGCACGGTGTGAGGTACACTGGCACGGTGTGAGGTACTGTGGCACGGTGTGAGGTACTGTGGCATGGTGAGAGGTACTGTGGCATGGTGAGAGGGGCACTGGCATGGTGTGAGGTACACTGGCACGGTGTGAGGTACACTGGCACGGTGTGAGGGACACTGGCACGGTGTGAGGTACTGTGGCACGGTGTGAGGTACTGTGGCATGGTGAGAGGGGCACTGGCATGGTGTGAGGTACACTGGCACGGTGTGAGGTACACTGGCATGGTGTGAGGTACACTGGCATGGTGTGAGGTACACTGGCATGGTGTGAGGTACTCTGGCATGGTGTGAGGTACCCTGGCACTGTGTGTGGACACTGGCACGGTGTGCGGTACCCTGGCACGGTGTGCGGTACCCTGGCACGGTGTGAGGGACACTGGCACGGTGTGAGGGACACTGGCACGGTGTGTGGGACACTGGCACGGTGAGAGGGACACTGGCACGGTGAGAGGGACACTGGCACGGTGAGAGGGACACTGGCACGGTGAGAGGGATACTGGCACGGTGTGAGGTACACTGGCACGGTGTGAGGCACCCTGGCATGGTGTGAGGGACACTGGCACAGTGAGAGGTACACTGGCACAGTGTGAGGGACACTGGCACGGTGAGAGTTACCCTGTCACGTTGTGAAGTACCCTGGCATGGTGTGAGGGACACTGGCACGGTGAGGCAGACACTGGCATGGTGTGAGGTACACTGGCACGGTGAGGCGTACACTGGCACGGTGAGGCGGACACTGGCATGTGTGAAGTACACTGGCAAGGTGTGAGGTACCCTGGCACGGTGAGAGGTACTCTGGCACGGTGAGAGGGACACTGGCACGGTGTGAGGTACACTGGCACGGTGTGAGGGACACTGGCACGGTGAGAGGTACACTAGCATGTGAGGCGGACACTGGCACGGTGTGAGGTACATTGGCACGGTGTGAGGAACACTGGCACGGTGTGAGGTACACTGGCACGGTGAGGCGGACACTGGCACGGTGAGGCGGACACTGGCACGGTGAGGCGGACACTGGCACGGTGATGCGGACACTGGCACGGTGATGCGGACACTGGCACGGTGAGAGGAACACTGGCACGGTGAGATGTACCCTGGCACGGTGTGAGGTACACTGGCACGGTGTGAGGGACACTGGCACGGTGTGAGGGACACTGGCACGGTGTGAAGTACACTGGCACGGTGAGAGGGACACTGGTACGGTGAGAGGTACACTGGCACGGTGTGAGGCACCCTGGCACGGTGTGAGGGACACTGGCACGGTGAGAGGGACACTGGCACGGTGAGAGGTACACTGGCACGGTGTGAGGCACCCTGGCACGGTGTGAGGGACACTGGCACGGTGAGGGGGACACTGGCACGGTGTGAAGTACACTGGCACGGTGAGGCGGACACTGGCACGGTGTGAGGTACACTGGCACGGTGAGGCGTACACTGGCACGGTGAGGCGTACACTGGCACGTGTGAAGTACACTGGCAAGGTGAGAGGGACACTGGCACGGTGACAGGTACACTGGCACGGAGAGAGGGACACTGGCACGGAGAGAGGGACACTGGCACGGTGTGAGGTACACTGGCACGGTGAGAGGGACACTGGCACGGTGAGGCGGTCACTGGCACGGTGTGAGGGACACTGGCACGGTGTGAGGTACACTGGCACGGTGTGAGGGAAACAGTGGCACGGTGAGAGGAACACTGGCACGGTGTGAGTTACCCTGGCACGGTGTGAGGTACACTGGCACGGTGAGATGGACACTGGCACGGTGTGAGGTACACTGGCACGGTGTGAGGTACACTGGCACGGTGAGAGTTACACTGGCACGGTGAGGCAGACACTGGCACGGTGTGAGGTACACTGGCACCGTGAGAGGGACACTGGCACCGTGAGAGGGACACTGGCACCGTGAGAGGGACACTGGCACCGTGAGAGGGACACTGGCACCGTGAGAGGGACACTGGCACCGTGAGAGGGACACTGGCACCGTGAGAGGGACACTGGCACCGTGAGAGGGACACTGGCACCGTGAGAGGGACACTGGCACGGTGTGAAGTACCCTGGCATGGTGAGAGGTACACTGGCACAGTGAGGGGAACACTGGCACGGTGTGAGTTACCCTGGCACGGTGTGAGGTACCCTGGCACGGTGTGAGGTACCCTGGCACGGTGTGAAGCACACTGGCACAGTGTGAAGCACACTGGCACGGTGTGAGGTACCCTGGCACGGTGAGAGGTACCCTGGCACGGTGAGAGGTACCCTGGCACGGTGAGAGGTACTCTGGCACGGTGAGAGGGACACTGGCACGGTGTGAGGCACACTGGCACAGTGAGAGGTATACTGGCACAGTGAGGGGAACACTGGCACGGTGTGAGTTACCCTGGCACGGTGTGAGGTACCCTGGCACGGTGTGAAGCACACTGGCACGGTGAGAGGTACTCTGGCACGGTGAGAGGGACACTGGCACGGTGTGAGGTACACTGGCACGGTGAGAGGTACACTGGCACGGTGTGAGGTACACTGGCACGGTGTGAGGAACACTGGCACGGTGAGACTGGCACGGTGAGGCGGACACTGGCACGGTGAGGCGGACACTGGCACGGTGAGAGGAACACTGGCACGGTGTGAGGTACACTGGCACGGTGTGAGGTACACTGGCACGGTGTGAGGTACACTGGCTTGGTGAGAGGAACACTGGCACGGTGTGAGGTACACTGGCATGGTGTGAGTTACCCTGGCACGGTGTGAAGTACCCTGCCACGGTGTGAGGTACTGTGGCACGGTGAGAGGGGCATTGGCACGGTGAGGGGGACACTGGCATGGTGAGGGGGACACTGGCATGGTGTGAAGTACCCTGGCACGGTGAGAGGGACACTGGCATGGTGTGAGGGTCACTGGCACGGTGAGAGGTACACTGGCTCGGTGAGAGGGAGACTGACATGGTGTGGGGTACTCTGGCACGGTGTGAGGTACCCTGGCACGGTGTGAGGTACCCTGGCACGGTGTCAGGAACACTGACACGGTGAGGCAGACACTGGCACAGTGTGAGGGACACTGGCACGGTGTGAGGTACACTGGCACGGTGTGAGGTACACTGGCACGGTGAGAGGTACACTGGCACGGTGAGAGGTACAGTGGCACGGTGTGAGGAACACTGGCACGGTGTGAGCTACACTGGCACGGTGTGAGGAACACTGGCACGGTGTGAGCTACACTGGCACGGTGTGAGGTACACTGGCATGGTGTCAGGAACACTGGCACAGTGTGAGGTGCACTGGCACGGTGAGGCGGACACTGGCACGGTGTGAGGTACACTGGCACGGTGTGAACTACACTGGCACGGTGTGAGGTACACTGGCACAGTGTGAGGGGCACTGGCACGGTGAGGCGGACACTGGCACGGTGTGAGGTACACTGGCACGGTGTGAGGTACACTGGCACGGTGTGAGGTACACTGGCACGGTGTGAGGTACACTGGCACGGTGTGAGGTACACTGGCACGGTGTGAGGTACACTGGCACGGTGAGAGCGACACTGGCACCGTGAGAGGGACACTGGCACCGTGAGAGGGACACTGGCACCGTGAGAGGGACACTGGCACCGTGAGAGCGACACTGGCACCGTGAGAGCGACACTGGCACCGTGAGAGCGACACTGGCACCGTGAGAGCGACACTGGCACCGTGAGAGCGACACTGGCACCGTGAGAGGGACACTGGCACCGTGAGAGGGACACTGGCACCGTGAGAGGGACACTGGCACCGTGAGAGGGACACTGGCACCGTGAGAGGGACACTGGCACCGTGAGAGGGACACTGGCACCGTGAGAGGGACACTGGCACGGTGTGAAGTACCCTGGCACGGTGAGAGGTACACTGGCACAGTGAGGGGAACACTGGCACGGTGTGAGTTACCCTGGCACGGTGTGAGGTACCCTGGCACGGTGTGAGGTACCCTGGCACAGTGTGAAGCACACTGGCACGGTGTGAGGTACCCTGGCACGGTGAGAGGGACACTGGCACGGTGTGAGGCACACTGGCACAGTGAGAGGTATACTGGCACCGTGAGGGGAACACTGGCACGGTGTGAGTTACCCTGGCACGGTGTGAGGTACCCTGGCACGGTGTGAGGTACCCTGGCACGGTGTGAAGCACACTGGCACGGTGTGAGGTACCCTGGCACGGTGAGAGGTACTCTGGCACGGTGAGAGGTACTCTGGCACGGTGAGAGGTACTCTGGCACGGTGAGAGGGACACTGGCACGGTGTGAGGTACACTGGCACGGTGAGAGGTACACTGGCACGGTGTGAGGTACACTGGCACGGTGTGAGGTACACTGGCACGGTGTGAGGAACACTGGCACGGTGTGAGGAACACTGGCACGGTGTGAGGAACACTGGCACGGTGAGACTGGCACGGTGAGGCGGACACTGGCACGGTGAGGCGGACACTGGCACGGTGAGAGGGACACTGGCACGGTGAGAGGAACACTGGCACGGTGAGAGGAACACTGGCACGGTGAGAGGAACACTGGCACGGTGTGAGGTACACTGGCACGGTGTGAGGTACACTGGCACGGTGTGAGGTACACTGGCTTGGTGAGAGGAACACTGGCATGGTGTGAGGTACACTGGCATGGTGTGAGTTACCCTGGCACGGTGTGAGGTACCCTGCCACGGTGTGAGGTACTGTGGCACGGTGAGAGGGACATTGGCACGGTGAGGGGGACACTGGCATGGTGAGGGGGACACTGGCATGGTGTGAAGTACCCTGGCACGGTGTGAGGTACACTGGCACGGTGAGAGGGACACTGGCACAGTGTGAGGGACACTGGCACGGTGAGAGGTACACTGGCTCGGTGAGAGGGAGACTGGCATGGTGTGGGGTACTCTGGCACGGTGTGAGGTACCCTGGCACGTGTGAAGTACACTGGCACATTGTGAGGCACCCTGGCATGGTGAGAGGTACTCTGGCACGGTGTGAGGAACACTGGCACGGTGTGAGCTACACTGGCATGGTGTGAGCTACACTGGCACGGTGTGAGGTACACTGGCACGGTGTGAGGTACACTGGCACGGTGTCAGGAACACTGACACGGTGAGGCAGACACTGGCACAGTGTGAGGGACACTGGCACGGTGTGAGGTACACTGGCACGGTGTGAGGTACACTGGCACGGTGAGAGGTACACTGGCACGGTGAGAGGTACACTGGCACGGTGTGAGGAACACTGGCACGGTGTGAGCTACACTGGCACGGTGTGAGCTACACTGGCACGGTGAGAGGAACACTGGCACAGTGTGAGGTGCACTGGCACGGTGAGGCGGACACTGGCACGGTGTGAGGTACACTGGCACGGTGTGAGCTACACTGGCACGGTGTGAGGTACACTGGCACGGTGTGAGGAACACTGGCACAGTGTGAGGGGCACTGGCACGGTGAGGCGGACACTGGCACGGTGTGAGGTACACTGGCACGGTGTGAGGTACACTGGCACGGTGTGAGGTACACTGGCACGGTGTGAGGTACACTGGCACGGTGTCAGGAACACTGGCACGGTGTCAGGAACACTGACACAGTGAGGCAGACACTGGCACAGTGTGAGGGACACTGGCACGGTGTGAGGTACACTGGCACGGTGTGAGGTACACTGGCACGGTGTGAGGAACACTGGCACGGTGTGAGGAACACTGGCACGGTGTGAGCTACACTGGCACGGTGTGAGGAACACTGGCACGGTGTGAGCTACACTGGCACGGTGTGAGGTACACTGGCACGGTGTCAGGAACACTGGCACAGTGTGAGGTGCACTGGCACGGTGAGGCGGACACTGGCACGGTGTGAGGTACACTGGCACGGTGTGAGCTACACTGGCACGGTGTGAGGTACACTGGCACGGTGTCAGGAACACTGGCACAGTGTGAGGGGCACTGGCACGGTGAGGCGGACACTGGCACGGTGTGAGGTACACTGGCACGGTGTGAGGTACACTGGCACGGTGTGAGGTACTCTGGCACGGTGTGAGGTACCCTGGCACGGTGTGAGGTACCCTGGCACGGTGTGTGGACACTGGCACGGTGTGCGGTACCCTGACACGGTGAGGTACCCTGGCACGGTGTGAGGGACACTGGCATGGTGTGCGGTACCCTGGCACGGTGTGAGGGACACTGGCACGGTGTGTGGGACACTGGCACGGTGTGAGGGACACTGGCACGGTGTGAGGGACACTGGCACGGTGTGAGGGACACTGGCACGGTGTGTGGGACACTGGCACGGTGTGCGGTACCCTGGCACGGTGTGAGGGACCCTGGCACGGTGTGAGGGACACTGGCACGGTGTGAGGGACACTGGCACGGTGTGAGGGACACTGGCACGGTGTGAGGGACACTGGCACGGTGATAGGGACACTGGCACGGTGTGAGGTACCCTGGCATGGTGTGAGGGACACTGGCACAGTGAGAGGTACACTGGCACAGTGTGAGGGACACTGGCACGGTGAGAGTTACCCTGTCACGTTGTGAAGTACCTTGGCACGGTGTGAGTTAGTCCTCCAATGTATTGTGAAGCCACCTTTAAAATGCACTGAAGCATTGGAGCTGGGGGCATTCTGTAAACTTGCTACACTTTTTCTAATTGTTACATATATAACAAGAATTAAACATTTAAAGTGAAAAGCTGGAAACAGAAGCAGAACATGCTGGCAACGCAGAGCGTCTGAGGAGGGAACAGCGAAGTTAAAATTTTAATTTACCGCCCAGGAAGCTGATTTCTGCAGATAGGTAAAGATGTAGCAGAGCGCTCTCTCCTGAGATTTCGATTTGTGTATTCTGCTGACCTTGCATTACAATCTACTGCTACCACTCTCAGACCTGTACAACATGTGAAAATGATGTTCAGGAAAAGACCAGCTGGTCCATTGAGCCTGTCCCACACAGGAATGCCTAAATGCATTTATTTTAAAAAACAAATATATAATATATCTCAACCCAAAATTAGTTAAATAAAAATAAATCTAATGGACTAACTAGATCAATAAAACAAACAAAGCTAGAAGTAATCAGAAAATTGAATCATGAAGCTAAAATAATCAGAAGGTAATGATGTTACAGGTACATATCAAGAGTGCTACCTGCTTTTTAGAACAGTGCAAATCTGTTCCACAAAATGATAGGCTGCAGAAACACTACAACTTCAGCTGTCAGACCACTATCTGGATACAACAAGCCCTGCTTAATCTGTGATACACAATTATCTGAAGATGATCTGGGAATGATTTGAAGCAATGCCTTTTGGAATAATTAAACTGGAAACTCATACTGCAAGAATTTTTGGGAAGTCCTTGTTTCCCTGGAAGTCCAGTGGATTGCCTGAGCACTTTTAAAATGCAGCTTCATGACACCCTGTATTTTTTCCCCTTTACAACACATGAAATTGATGTACAGGAAAAGAAGTTAAGAATTTTAATTTACCACCCAGAAAGCAAAGTTCTGTGGATCGGTAAAGATGCAGTTGGTCCATTGAGCCTGTCTCAAACAGGAATGATGCAACTGAGCATAACAGGACTAGACAGACTAGATGCAGGGAGGATGTTCCCAATGGCCGGGGAGTCCAGAACCAGGGGTCACAGTCTAAGGGTAAGGGGTAAGCCATTTAGGACTGAAATGAGGAGGAATTACTTCACCCAGAGAGTGGTGAACCTGTGGAATTCTCTACCACAGAAGGCAGTGGAGGCCAATTCATTAAATATATTCAAGAAGGAATTAGATATATTTCTTAAGGCTAAAGGGATCAAGGGATATGGGGAGAAGGCAGGGACAGGGTACTGAATTTGGATGATCAGCCATGATCTCATTGAATGGCGGAGCAGGCTCGAGGGGCCGAATGGCCTACTCCTGCTCCTATCTATTATGTCCGTGTGTAATTGAGACACGGACTGCAGGAGTTCATTATAACAGGTCTTTACTGAGTGGAGACAAACTGGAACTACTATGCAAAGTTACTACACAGGCTTATATACAGGGGTGGTCACTACTGGTACTGCAGTATACAGGGGCTGCAGAATATAGTTCCTTCTGCAAAGTACATACACTACAATTCCTCCCCTTTTAGCTAAACAGTACATAACATTCGATTAATAATTAAATAACATATTTACAATTACAGTTGTCATATACATTAGCTGAAGTTAAGCAATTATAAGTTCAGTCTTTGAGGAGGCTTCCTGATTCTGTCTGGATAACGCCTCTTTGGGGTATCAGGTTCTTTTGGCAGAGTTGATTCGGAATCAACGTCGTTGGGTTCGTCTGCTTCCAATATTCCCGATTCTGAGGTAGATGCAATTGGTACTTCGGTTTCATCACCAGGTGTATCGGATCGTGGTGTGGAATTGACGTTTTCCAGTGACTCTAGAATCTGGTCAGCATGGCGTCTTACAATGCTCTCTCCAAGGTCCACGGTATACATGAGCGGTCCTTGCCGTGTGCAGATCGTTCCTGGCTGCCATTTCTCTGTGCGGTAGTCCCGGGCCAAAACTGGTTGACCTATCTTAAAACTCCTGGTCGGCCTTTCATTCATATTCTGAAACTGCCTGTTCTCCACATCTCTTCTGATGTTTGGCTTAACCAAATCCAAGCGGCATCGTAGTCTTCGATTGAAGAACATCATGGCTGGAGTTTGGTTGGTAACCGCATGTGTCGCATTCCGGTAGGCAAACAAGAAGTTATCCACCTTGTGTTGTAGGGGTATGTCTTCATTACACATTGCCTTGATAGCCTTCTTGAATGTTTGAACGAACCTCTCAGCCAATCCATTGGTGGCTGGATGATATGGGGCGGATGTGTAATGCTTAACACCATTGTTCTTTAAGAACCTCCGGAACTCTTCAGACACAAACTGTGGTCCGTTGTCGGAGCAAATCTGTTCAGGCAGCCCATTTCTGGCGAATATGGTTCGTAAGACTGTGATAGTTTTTTCTGTGGTGGTTGAGGACATTTTTATTACCTCTGGCCACTTTGAATGTGCATCCACCGCAATTAAAAACATCGAGTGCATAAATGGACCAGCAAAATCAATGTGCACCCTTTGCCATGGAGATGAGGGCCACTCCCATGGATGTAGAGGGGCTTGTGGTGGGGCGTTTTGGACCTTCTGGCATCCTGTACGGCTCTTGGTCATCTCTTCGATTTCTCTATCGATTCCCGGCCACCACACAAACGCTCTGGCTAAGTTCTTCATTTTTACCCCTCCCAGATGACCCTCATGAAGTTCATTGAGCACTCTATCCTTCAATTTGGGTGGAATTACTACTCTGGATCCACACATCAAGGTTCCTCTGCACACTGACAGCTGTTCTCTTCTCGGCAAGAATTCTGGCAACAGTGGTTCGCCATGTGCTGGCCATCCCTTCACCGTTAAATCATAGACCCAGGAGAGTGTTGGGTCATTTCGTGTTTCCTTTTCTATGTTTGCATTCGTCACAGGGAGACATTCGACTATGGTCGAGTGGAATATCTCCACTGGATCCACTGCAGGTGCTTCTTCCACCATCGGCAACGGTAGGCGCGACAATCCATCAGCATTCCCATGCTGTTTAGTTCCTTTGTACTCGATGTCATATTGGTGTGCCCCTAGGAAAAGGGACCACCTCTGTAGCTGTTGTGCTGTCATTATCGGGACGCCATTCTGAGGGTTGAAAATGGAGACAAGAGGTTGATGATCAGTTAGTAGAGTAAATTTCTGACCGTGCAGGTAGTGATTGAACTTCTTCACCCCCCACACCAGGCAGAGGGCCTCTCTGTCAATCTGGGCGTAGTTACGCTCGGCTGAAGTTAACGAGCGTGACGCAAAAGCTATCGGCCTCTCTGAACCATCAAGGAATTTACGTGACAGTACCGCTCCAATGCCGTAGGGAGACGCATCACACGCCAGTCTTATCGGTAGTGATGGGTTGTAGTGAGCCAATACTTCTCTTGAAGTGATTAGGTCTTTACTCTTCTGAAAGGCCCGCTTACATTCATCGCTCCATTTCCATGCTACTCCAGTTTGTAGTAGGGCGTTCAGTGGGTGCAGAATTGTGGACAAATTCAGCAAAAACTTATGGTAGTAATTCACCAATCCGAGGAATGACCTCAGTTGCGACACATTTTCAGGCGCTGGAGCCTTAACTACCGCTTCAATTTTGTCAGGGGACTTATGTAACCCCTCTTCATCAATCACGTGGCCACAATACGATATCTGTTTCTTAAAAAACTCGCACTTGGGGCGATTGGCTCGTAGCCCATGTTCTCTTAGTCTAGTGAGCACCTGCTCTAGGTTGGCAAGGTGTTCACTGTCATCTTCACCCGTCACTAGGATGTCGTCCAAGTAACACTGAGTCCCCGGAATCCCTTGCAGGACTTGTTCCATCGCTCTTTGCCATATCGCCGGAGCTGATGCTACTCCGAATACCAGTCGATTATACTGGTAAAGACCTTTGTGAGTGTTTATCGTGAGATACTTCCGAGAGGATTCTTCAACCTCCATCTGCAAATATGCTTGTGCTAGGTCAATTTTTGTAAAACGCTTCCCTCCAGATAGTGAGGCGAAAATATCTTCTATCCTCGGGAAAGGATATTGTACTGTGTGAAGGACAGGGTTCACCGTCACCTTGAAGTCCCCACAGATGCGAACCTTCCTTGGCTCCTCAGACTTATTGTTTAACGTTTTCTTCATGACAGGAACAATGGGTGTCGCCCACTCGCTCCAGTCTACCTTCGATAACACGCCTGCATTCTCCAGATTCTCCAGCTCTGCCTCGATGGCTGGGCGAATTGCATATGGTACCGGTCTTGATATGAAAAACTTGGGAATTGCATTCTCTTCTATTTTTGTCGAGGCGGTTATGCCTTTAAGAGTTCCCAGTTCCTGTTGAAATACCTCTTTGGCATTAGCCAAGATTTTTGACAATCGTCCAGGTGTGCCGTTGTCATCCTTTTTACCAGCCACCGTCAGTGCCTGAATGGAGTGCCAGTCTAAACTTATCTTTCTGATCCATTCACGTCCCAATAACAGTGGTCCACCATCTTGCAGTATGTACAGATACAATTTCTGTATTTCCTTGCCGTTGTATTCGACAGGCCCCTTATTTTCCCTCTGGGGTATACTTTTTGCCCCGTATACGTCTTCAAGACAATGGATGTCTCTTTCAAGGGTACGTGTGAGAATAGCCGCTCATAGTCTCGTCGATTCATGACGGTCAGGGCTGATCCTGTATCCAATTCCATTTTGACTTGGGACCCTGCTATCGTGAGGGTGGCCCAAATGGCTCGGTGATCCTCTTTTGCGATTACGTTGTGAAGTTTGAGACAGCTTAGTCTCTTGTTCTCGGATTCACTTTCGCTCATCTGGTCTTCGGAACTACTGTCCGTCATCTTTTGTACTTTCCTGTACTGTTCCTTAGTAGCCTTTTTGTTGTCGTTAGTCTTCTTCCCAGACCTGCAAACTCGTGCAATGTGTCCCATCTTTCCGCATTGCCTGCATATTTTGTCCTTGGACCAGCAGTCCTTCTGGTCATGAGTTGTTCTGCCGCAGCGATAACATTTTTCAAATCCCCGTGTCATTTCGTGGGTGCCATATTCCTGTGGTTTTTGCTGTATTTCCGCAGCTCCCCTTGCTGCTGCTTCGTACGATACTGCCACGCTGAAAGCCTTATCTAGCGTCAGCTCTTTCTCTGAGAGTAACCTCTTCTGGGTTCCTTCAGTCAGGAGTCCACAGACAAATTTGTCCCATAGAGTATCTGTCAGTCCTGCTCCGAACTGGCAGTGCTTTGATAGCTTACGTAGTTCCGTAAGGTAATCAGCATTGCTCTCATCTTTATGCTGATTTCTCCTGTGGAATTTAAATCTTTCTGCTATCAGCAGCGGTGTAGGATTTAGGTGTTCCTGTAGGATATCAACAATTTCGTTAAAACTCTTCGCCATCGGTTTGGCTGGAGTAATCAGGTTCCGCAATAGGCCGTACGTTCTTGCGCCCATTAAGTTTAGTAGTACTGATGCCTTTTTCTCATCGGCTACTTCGTTTGCCTCGCAATATACTTCGACTCTTTCCACATACGTGGTCCAGTCTTCTATTGCATTATTGAAGGCAGTGATATTGCCAGTCTTCGGCATCTTGGAAATCTAAGATGGCGCCTCCCGCGCTTTGCCTTCTTCCCCGATTTAACAAAATGGTGCCTCCCGCGCTTTCCGTCTTCTCCGCCGCTGCTAGCGCTGTTGCTGGCGTTTTATGCCTTGATCGCGACGCCCTATGGTCTTCGCTCACTTCCCCCCCACGCTGCTGCTAACGCCGCTCTCTGCGGTTCCCGTGGCAAACTGCAGCTCCTCGCGGCTTTCTGCGCTTCTAATTTCTTTTTTCCCGTCGTCGGAGCAACTCTACGGGACACTTTCCTCCCTCTTCTCGGGTCTGTACGCTGCCCGGCTTCGTAGTACCGGCCGCGCCCTGTGTGCTCCACCCTCTCTCTCTCCTCTTCCCGACAACGCTGCTCAGCCCCGTTGAAAAGCCACCCGATCGAGCTCTAGCCCGCTGCAGCCCAGGAAGGATCAGTGTACTACCTGCCACCAGCCCGATTAGCTGTAACACCATCGACAGGATAACCAAGCCCCGCTCTCGACAGCCTCTCCTGCAAATCTTCAACTCCGATGAATCAGAGACGGTTGCCCACGGTCGACGCCTGTTTCTTCTGTTTGTTTTTTTTTTCTTTCTTCCTTCTGGCCTCGACCTCTGGCAACTTCGCTTCAGGGATGGATCCCCATGAGGTGGTGTAGACTGTAGGTAAGTTCGGATCTGCTCGTCGCCAGTATTATGTCCATGTGTAATTGAGACACGGACTGCAGGAGTTGGTTATAACAGGTCTTTACTGAGTGGAGACAAACTGGAACTAACTATGCAAAGTTACTACACAGGCTTATATACAGGGGTGGTCACTACTGGTACTGCAGTATACAGGGGCTGCAGAATATAGTTCCTTCTGCAAAGTACATACACTACACTATCTTCTATGTTTCTATGTTTATGATTCCCAACAACCCTTACCCAGCACCAGCCATGTAATCTCCTGGGAGAGGCAAAATAGGAACTTCCATTCCGACCACCAATGTGATCAAAACAAGTTCTCCCAATACCCCACCTACCTTTTGTACACAGTGATATCAGCCTCAGCCAGGAACTCATCCAGCTCCCTTTAGAATGCTTGCAGCTAATTTGCATTCACTGTACAAGTCTACAACTTGTTCCAAAGGTTCATTGCTCTCTGGGATGTTTTTCTACATTAAAAGTGCTATATAAATGTAGCACTTTCCTGCTCAAGGAGATTTCACATTTCTCAATTTAGTACACGTGGGTGTCAGATCTGACCCTGAACCCTGAACCCTGATTCACGGGTTATAGAGCCACCTTTGCTACAACGCACACCCAAAACCACTGCACCAGCACAAAAGTGGCTGCATCCACACTGTCAGCTCTGATTTGCAATCAGGGAAAACCAGGCATGGTGCAGATGTATTTAAACACATGTGCAGAGTTCGATTTGGTGTTGGACAGCTGGTGACATTTTAAAGTTGATAAAGAGTGGATTTACCTGGGAACTTTTTAAAACATCAAAATAAAGTTTTAAAACTTGGCTTTGTACTGTTTTCCAATATGCAGCACTAGTGTGAAGGCAAAATGTTGTGAAACTGCTTCATAAAGGCCAAATCTCAAACCCAAAGTCAGTCTTTGTGCCAGAGTGGTTGTAGTTATACATTTTGCATCACTGCAGGTGAGACTGCTTTGCTTTGCAAAGTGTGCAGTAAAATTGTTTCAAAGAAAGGTTGGAGTAAAGGGTCGAAAGGAGCAAACTTCTATTGGAGTAGGTTAAAAGTAGATTTATGTATGTGCTCCAATCCCATATTTGTACTGTTCAGAATCCAAACTACCAGAAGAATTAGCTTTATTTTTTTAATTTTCAATACATTTTTGACTTTGCATGAATATGCATAATTAAATAGCATTTACCTGTATTCAAATAGCTTGTACATTAGATGGTTTGTTTTAAACCAAATTGTTGTGTGGGAGTTATGCTGTATGCCTTGCCTCTGTACAAAGCAGTTTTTACATAACAAGATGAGCAGTATAACTCCTATTCATATAAATTCAGCATTTTCTGGTTGTACAAAAGTATTTGAATCATAGAATGATACAGCACAGAAGGAGATCATTCGGCCCATCGTGCCTGTGCCGGCTCTTTGAAAGAGCTATCCAATTAGTCCTACTCCCCTGCTATTTCCCCATAGCCCAGCAAATTTTTCCTTTTCAAGTATTTATCCAATTCCCTATTGAAAGTTACTATTGAATCTGCTTCCACCACCCCTTCAGGCAGTGCATTCCAGATCATAAAAACTCACTACATAATTTGTTTTTTCCTCATGTCGCCTCGGGTTCTTTTGCCAATTACTTTAAATCTGTGTCTTCCTGTTACTGACCCTTCTGCCACTGGAAACATGCTCTCCTTGTTTACTCTATCAAAACCCTTCAAGATTTTTAATACTTCTATCAAATCTTCCCTTAATCTTCTCTGCTCTAAGGAGAACAGCCCCAGTTTCTTGGTCACTCCATGCAACTGATTTTTTTCATCCCTGGTACCATTCCAGTAAATCTCTTCTGCACCCTCTCTAAGGCTGTGACATCCTTCCTAAAATATGGTGCCCAGAATTGGACACAATACTCCAGCTGGATTTATAAAGGTTCAGCATAAATTTCAGTGATTTATAAAGGTTCAGCACAAATTCCTTGCTTTTGTACTCTATGCCTCTATGTATAAAGCCAAGGATACCGTAAGCCTTTTCAACAACCTTCTCAACTTCTCCTGCCACCTTCAAAGACTTGTGTAAATACACCCCCTTTAAAATTATACTATTTAGTTTATATTGTTGCTCCTCATTCTTGCAATCAAAATGAAACACTTAGGGCTGGATTTTATGAACCTTGGCAGGTCCGTGATGGGCAACATCAGTGGCAGGTCCTGGCCCCTCTGCTGGCTGCAGCCCGTTGTGTAGAATGAATTTACCTTGATTGGGCTTGTTAAGCCTGCCCAGCACATTTCCTGGTTAATTAGAGGAAGCGGGTCTGTTGGCGTCATTTGATGACACGTCATCAGCCGGTTTCCTTAAAGGGACCGTGGCCAACTTTAATTTGACATTTGTGCTATCAGTGTTCTACAGCATTGAGGTGCTGCAAACATTGACAAGCACTGCACAGAGGTGCAGGGCTGCACTCAGGCTCTCCCATGACTCCCTCCATCTGCTTATGGAGGGAGTCACAACACACAGGGAGGTCCTCTTCCCTTTCCATGGGCGGAGAAGACCTCCCCAGGAGATCAACACAACCTGGTTGCACATTGCAGAGGAGGGCACAAGCAGGGATGTGGTCAGGAGGACCTGGGTGCAGTGCCGCAAACATTTCAATTATCTCAGTAGATCACGAAACGTTAATAGAAAGCCACACTCAACGTCATCCTGCTGTGCTTCTCATCACATCCCCATCACTCTTCCTTCCCTACCCTACTCCTGCATGTCCTTACTCACAAACTTACCTTAGACCTCCACCCATCCATCTCTAGCTACATTATCACATCCCCATCTCACTAGCCACCCTTCACACTCACCCTCATCCTAGTCCAATCATACCAACTAACAACACACAAGGGTAGGCACTTGTGTGTTTTAGCCAATGATCATGTGAAGTTTATGTTAATGCGGTGTCAAATATTGAAATCTTTATTTTCAACAGTTTGCATTCTTAGACAGATTTGTGTGCACCTTTGGAAGTGGCTTAGTGAGTTGCAGTGAATGGTGAGATATAACAGTACCCTCGCAATGGTGATGAGTGTGAAAGGAATGGCTTGGGCATTGTAGGGATGCTTTATGGTGTTGGTGTGGGGTGGTGCCAACCAGGCGCATCATGTGGCAGCCAGGGTGCACAGCGCCAAGTGAAGTAAATCTGGCCATGGTGAGGCCATCCCTGGCCTCCCGGGCAGCAATGTGGTCGGGTGCTGATGCCCTGTGTCCTGTGCAGCATCAGTTGATTGTGGAGAAGGTTGGTGTTGTTGTTGATGCTGCTGGTGTGCCTAGTGATGCTGGTGCACCTAGTGATGCTGGTGCACCTGGTGATGCTGGTGTTGGGGCTGATCGTGGTGGGATTCTGAGGACCAAGGTAAGAGAGTTTCAATGGCATCCATGCTTATGGAATAGATGGCAGGTGAAGTAGAGATGACAGAAGCGATCTGTCAATGGTGGGAGAGGTAATGAGGTCAGACTGGATGGAGACTTGTGTAAAGACTTGCAGCATTCTGAATCTGTAGTGAAAATGCAGTTTAGAAAAGCTAGTGGTAAAGGGAGCATTTCTCAATCAGTTGGGAGCTTTGACTTGACATTTGAAGTTGTCAACTCATCAGCTGATTCAATGGCCACTGACCTCCCGCCTCAGCTTCACAGACAAGGTCTAGGCACAGTGGGAAACTGGTGGGCGACCTGTCAAATTCAAAAAGCTGGGAAAAAACCATTGTTAAGTGGCTGTAAGCAAGCCACCAATGATTTTAATTGCCTTCCCCGCTGTTGCGTGTCGGGCCTGCTCAGTGCTGACAGACCCGACATTTGGAAAAGGCGCATGGCGGCGGTTTCACAGCAGGGTCCCAACCCACTGGGGGAAAAAAAAATACTTTCCCACCCTATCTGCCACCGATCGCGCCTGCTGACCCCCCGCAAAATCCAGCCCTTAAATTTCATCTGTCATGTGTCTGCCCATTTCATCAGTCTATTTCCTTCTGAAGTCTGTTACTATCATCCTCAATGTTTACTAAATTTCTGAGTTTCATGTCATCTGCAAACTTTGAAATTATGCCCTGTATACCTAAGTCCAGGTCAATATATATCAAAAAGAGCAATGGTCCCAACACAGACCCCTGAGGGACACCACTGCAAACTTTCCTCCAGTCTGAAAAACTACCATTCACCACGACTGTCCCTTAGCCAATTTCATATCCATGCAGCCACTGCTCCTTTAATCCCATGGGCTTCAATTTTTCTAATAAGTTTATTATGTGGCACTTTATCAAACACCTGTTGCAAGTCCATATACACAACATCAACTGCACTACCCTCATCCACCCTCTCTGTTACTTCAAAGAACTCAATCAAGTTAGTGAAACACAATTTACCTTTAACAAATCCATGCTGGCTTCATTTATTAACCCATATTTTTCCAAGTGCCAATTAATTTTGTCCTGGATTAATGTCTCTAAAAGTTTCCGCACCACCGACTGATCTGTAGTTGCAGGTTTATCCCTCTCCCTTTTTCTGAATAGGAGTGTAACATTTGCAATCTTCCAATCCTCTGGCACCACTCACATATCTAAGGAGGATTGGAAGATTGTGGACAGAACCTTCGCAATTTCCACGCTTACTTCCCTTAGCAACCAAGGATGCATCCCATCCGGACCAGGTGAGTTTTCTACTTTGAGCACTGCCAACCTTTTAAGTATCTCCTTGTTATCTATTTTTATCATATCCAATTTCTCTACTACCTCCTCCTTTAATGCTACATTGGGAGCATCTTCTTCTTTAGTGAAGACAGATGCAAAGTACACATTTAGTACCTCAGCCATGCCCTCTGCCTCCAAAAGAATATTTCCTTTTTGGTTCCTAATCGGCACCACCCTTCCTTTGACTACCCTTTTACTATTTATATGTTAATAAAAGACCTTTAGGTTCCCTTTTATGTCACCCACTAACCTATTCTCATACACTCTCTTTGCCTCTTTTATTTCTGTTTTCAGTTTTCCCTTGTACTTTCTGTGTTCAGCTTGGTTCTCTACTGAATTATGAACCCAACATTTATCATAAGCCTCCTTTTTCTATTTCATTTTAATCTCTATATCTTTAGCTTTGGTTTCCTTTCCTTTCCCCCTCGTGGGAATGTGTCTGTACCTGAACTATCTCCTCTTTGAAGGCTTCCCATTGCTCCTTTACCGTTTTACCTGCCAACCTTTGATTCCAGTCCACCTGGGCCAGATCCCTTTTCAACTCATTGAAATTAATTCTCCTCCAGTTGAATATTTTTACATTTGATTGTTGCTTGTCCTTTTCCATAACTACTCTAAACCTAATGATATTGTGATCACTGTTTCCCACATGGTCGCCCACTGAAACATGCTCCACTTGCTTCGCTTCATTCCCAGAACTAAATGCTTCCTTCTCGTTGAGCTGGAAACATACTGATCAAGAAAATTCTCTTGTACATATTTTAGGAATCCCTCCCCCTCTTTGCCCTTTACGCTGTGTTTTCCCAGTCTATATTAGGATGATTAAAGTCCTCCATTATCACTACTCTAAAGTTTTTGTATCTTTTAGCAATTTGCCTGAAAATTTGCTCCTCAATCTCCTTCCCATTATTTGGTAGCCTATAGTATACACTCAGCAGCGTAATAGCTCCTCTATTGTTCCTTAATTCTAACCAGAATTTGAACCCTCAAGTATACTTTCTAGTGTTGTAACAGTATCTTTGATCAATACTACCAACCCCTCCTTTTTTTCCTTTCCTATCTTTCCTGAAAACATTGTAGCCATGAATATTAAGTGCCCATTCCTTTCCTTGTTTGAGCCAGGTCTACGTCATTGCCACTATATCATAATTCCATGTGCCTACAGCTCACCAACCTTATTTACCACACTCCGTGCATTTACGTCCATGCATTCTAAACCCTTCTCAGTCTACCTCACATTTCCCCTCTGTCTGATCCCTCCTACTTCTGAACTATTCTTTATTCTAATGCTATTTGTCTTGCCCAGTCCTCCGTGCACCTTATATCTCCTCTCTAATGCTTCATCCTGGTCCCCCTCCCCTCGCAAAATTAGTTTAAACCCTCCCCCACAGCACTAGTTAACTCCCTACTCCTCTTTAAATAGTACCATAGGATCTTTACAGACCATGTGAACCATAGAAAACAGGTTGACAGAACTTCAGTCTAATGTTTCGTCTGAAGGACAGGGCCGCAAACAATGTATTCCCTCAGTACTGCACTGGTGTATCAGTCTAGATTATGAGCTCAAACCCACAGCCTCTGACCCAGAGGTGAGTGATGCCAATTATACCAAATAACCTGCTGCTGACAAAATTGTATTGCCCTGTTGAGGTGCCATCTATCCATCTTGTACAGGTCCCTCCTGCCCTATACTTGGCCCCAATGCTCCAGGAATCTGAAGCCCTCCCTTCTGCACCATTTCTCCAGCCACGCATTAACCTGTTTTATCTTACTACTCATATACTTACTAGCACAAGGCTCTGGGAGTAATCCAGAGATTACTACCTTTGAGATCCTGCTCTTTATCTGCCTCCCTAGTTCCTGAAACTCTGTCTGTAGGACCTCAACTCTTTTCCTACCTATGTCATTGCTTCCAACATGGACCATGACATCTGGCTGTTCCCCTTCCCCTGGTTATGCAACCATTCTGTGATGTCCTTCACCCTGGCATCAAGGAGGCAACACACCATGCAAGTCTCACGTTGGCGGTTGCAGAAAAGTCTGTCTAACCCCCTGACTTTTGAATCCCCTATGACCACTACATTTCTACACTTTGCTGTGCCCCTCTGTGCAGTCACTTGTCCTTTTTCAGTATGACTGCAAACAATGTGACTCTGAACTTGGAAACTTTAATTTGAAAGATGGTTCAGCAGACAACATGCATTCATTTTAAACTAAGTTTCTAATGATAGAATATCTAGTTCTTTTTAACTAGTGAGCTGAGATCTACATGTGCATTGAAGTATACGTATGCAGATCTCTGTTTACCATGATTTGAGAGCAGTTTAATCAGGTATCTACAATGCCCACTTGCCAACAGGTTACCAATAATATAACTGCATTGATAGCAAAATAATATGATTTCTTATGCACCAATACAATTTTGTCAGCAGCAGGTTACTTGGTATAATTGGCAGCACTTAGCTCTGGGTCAGAGGCTGTGGGTTTGAGCTCATAATCTAGACTGATATTCCAGTGCAGTACTGAGGGAATACATTATTTGAGGTCCTGTCCTTCAGACGAGACATTACACTGAAGTTCTGTCGACCTGTTTTTCATGGTTCACGTGGTCTGTAAAGATCCTATGGCACTATTTAAAGAGGAGTAGGGAGTTTCTCCTGGTCTTCTGACCAACTTTCCTCCCTCAACCAACATCATTAAAAGCAGATTGATTGGTCATTCACCTCACTGCTGCCGGTGGGGTACTGGTACTGTACTACAAAATGGCTACTGAATTTGTCTACGTAAAAACACAATCACTGCGTATCTCAAAAGTATCTCATCATTTGAAGCATTGAGATGTTTCAAAGTACTAACATGCTCTATAAATGCAATATTTTAACTTGAAGCAGTAAACAGCTTTCAGCAATTTTTTGCTTTTGTTATTGAAATTCTATTAAATTAATGATAAATATTAGTATTTTTGATACAGAAATGCTAATGTTTGATTTGGTGACAGTGAAATGAGCTGAAACTTCCTTTTCTGTCATTTTTAAGGACACTGCAACACTATGTTGCCTGGGATGTGCAAAATACAAATACAAAAGTAATAGCAAACGACTCCAATTTAACATCATAAAAAATCCACATTTAATATTCTGGATCATAATTCAATATTATTTATGAACTACTAGTTAGTCTGACTGAAATAAGAGCAGCATTATGCAAGTTAGAACATTGGAAGTTGTGGCTCTAAAATGGCCGACTCTACAGAACTAATTGACAAACAGAAGATAGGACTTTAAGGATTAATCAACAAAACAATATAGCTGTAAGAAGAATCCACATAGCTAAACTGCACAACTAAATAACAAATTAAGTAAAAGTATATGACAATATAAACATGATAATAGGATAGGACTGTATGAAATGATCCAAAAATGAAATCAACAGAAAAAACTAATCCAAAGAACTAATCCACAGAAATAATCCTCAGTACTAATTGAAAAACTAAATCCAACAATCTAAACAAACCAATCCACAAGCTAAATGAGGCAACAGCATAGCGTAAGGATTCCAGTAAGATACAGAATCATTCTGTAACATCTAAAGATCTACAGATGCAACCCACAGAACAATATAGTATAATATTTGAAGATCTAATCCACAGAAACAATATAATGCAAAACTTAATCTGCAGAATAGTGTAAAAACAAATTGACAATTCATTCACAAATGGAGCAAACTAATATAGCGTAATAAAGAATCACAAAATACAGCAAAACAATTGAAAAAGGACATGGAACAATATAGTCTAAGCACTAATTGGCAGATTAACATAGTAAGATCTGAGCTAAGAATAATATACTATAGCCACACAATATAGTGTAAGATCTAATCCACAGAACAAATTATTGTAAAAATTAATTTTTAGCACTTTTATTTTAATTTTAAAATTGCTTAATATGCGCATTAGGAAAATTAGAACATTTGAGGGTGAGCTCCCATTGATCTTCCACCCTTCAATTTTAATGGACATAAAAGTATAGGGTGGGGTCACATGCTTGAATTCCCAAAATGCAATCCCAGTGGGTGAATCTCTGCACAAATTTGTAAAATTAGCCTTTTAAGGTAGTCCCTGGCCAAGAACAGGACTATAGCCTTTGGACCTGTGGATGGAGACCTCCGGTCTCAATGTCATCAAGGTCCAGTTGTGGCAGGAGTAGTGGTGCTAATGGTGGGGAGCGCTGACAGCAGGGTGAGCAGCAGGCAGCATCAGATTGGTGGTCCAGCTGTTGTAGGTGGAATTCAGAAGAGGCAGCAACAGAGTGGAGGAGTCAGCATTAGGCCTATCTTGGTGGTACACCATTTTGGAAGATGGTGAACATCCCAGTGATAACCAAGCTTAAGTAAATCTCACTTTTGACTGTCATTGGTTAGACTTGATCACTGTTGTGTTGCTTAGATTTAACCATAAACCTTGTACGATAAAAAACAATGCATAATACTTTGCATATTTAAAGCAGCTTAAATGTTTGTGATTCAATTACTTTAATATTGGGCCGAATCTTGCTGGAAAAGTAGCGGTGTGTTAACGATACACACCGTTACTAGTGCGAAAATTGGTCAGCAAGTTCAGGGGATTAAGAGATACTCCGTGAGTTGTGAATCTCCAGAACTTCCCTGCCCCACACTTGCTTAAAAATCTGTTACTTCAACAACATTTTCCAGTTCTGACAAAGGGTCATCGACCTGAAACGTTGACCCTATTTCTCTCTTCACGATGCTGCCTGACCTGCTGAGTGTTTCCAGTATTTTCTGTTGTTGTTCCAGAATTTGTTGGTCGATTTACTCCACTCCATCGTTTGCTTCACACAAACAGCATCTCACCCTTAGCTTCACTGTTATTTTTAAGAACATATCATAAGAAGTAGGAGCAGGAGTAGGCCATACGGCCCCTCGGGCCTGCTCCGCCATTCAATAGGATCATGGCTGATCCGAACCTAGACTCATGTCCACTTCCCTGCCCGCTCCCCGTAACCCCTAATTCCCTTATCAGCTAGGAAACTGTCTATCTCCATTTTAAATTTATTTAATGTCGCAGCTTCCACAGCTCTCTGGAGGTAGCAAATTCCATAGATTTACTACCCTCTGAGTGAAGAAGTTTCTCCTCATCTCAGTTTTGAAAGGGCAGCCCCTTATTCTAAGATTATGCCCCCTAGTTCTAGTCTCACCCATCAGTGGAAACATCCTCCCCGCATCCATCCGATCAAGCCCCCTCACAATCTTATATGTTTCGATAAGATCGCCTCTCATTCTTCTGAATTCCAATGAGTAGAGGCCCAAACTACTCAACCTTTCCTCATAAGTCAACCCCCTCATCTCCGGAATCAACCAAGTGAACCTTCTCTGAACTGCCTCGAGAGCAAGTATATCTTTTCTTAAATATGGAAACCAAAACTGTATGCAGTATTCCAGGTGTGGCCTCACCAGTACCCTGTATAACTGAAGCAAGACTTCCCTGCTTTTATACTCCATCCCTTTTGCAATAAAAGCCAAGATTCCATTGGCTTTCCTGATCACCTGCTGTACCTGCATACTAACCTTCTGTGTTTCATGCACCAGGACCCCCAGATCCCTTTGTACTGTAGCACTTTGCAGTTTCTCTCCATTTAGATAATAACTTGCTCTTTGATTTTTTCTGCCAAAGTGCATAACCTCACACTTTACAACATTATATTCCATCTGCCAAATTTCTGCCCACTCACTTAGCCTGTCTATGTCCTTTTGCAGGTTTTTTATGTCCTCCTCACTCACTGCTTTCCCTCCCATCTTTGTATCGTCGGCAAACTTGGATATGTTGCACTCGGTCCCTTCTTCCAAATCATTAATATAGATTGTAAAGAGTTGGGGTCCCAGCACTGACCCCTGCGGAACACCACTAGTCACAGATTGCCAACCTGAGAATGAACCATTTATCCCAACTCTCTGTTTTCTGTTAGATAGCCAATCTTCCACCCATGCCAGTATATTACCCCCAATCCCGTGATTTTTTATCTTGTGCAGTAATCTTTTGTGTGGCACCTTGTCAAATGCCTTTTGGAAGTCCAAATATACCACATCCACTGGTTCCCCTTTATCCACCCTGTTTGTTACGTCCTCAAAGAATTCGAGCAAATTTGTCAAACATGACTTCCCCTTCATAAAACCATGCTGACTCTGTCCGATTAAATTATGCTTATCCAAATGTCCTGTTACTGCTTCCTTAATAATGGACTCCAACATTTTACCAACCACAGATGTTAGGCGAACTGGTCTATAGTTTCCAGCCTTTTGTCTACTTCCCTTTTTAAATAAGGGCGTTACATTAGCAGTTTTCCAATCTGCTGGGACCCTTCCTGAATCCAGGGAGTTCTGGAAAATTACCACTAATGAATCCGCAATCCCCACCGCCACTTCTCTCAAGACCCTAGGACGTAAGCCATCAGGTCCAGGGGATTTATCGGCCTTTAGTCCCATTATCTTACTGAGTACAACCTCCTTAGTGATTTTAATCGTGTTTAGCTCCTCCCCCCCCATAGCCCCCTGTTTGTCCAGTGTTGGGATATTTTTAATGTCCTCTACTGTAAAGACTGATACAAAATATTTGTTCAGTGTTTTTGCCATCTCCATGTTCCCCACCACTAATTTCCCGGTCTCGTCCTCTAAGGGACCAACATTCACTTTAGCCACCCTTTCTCTTTTTATATAACTGTAGAAACTCTTGCTATCTGTTTTTATATTTTTTGCTAGTTTACTTTCATAATCTATCTTCCCTTTCTTAATTAATCTTTTAGTTATTCTTTGCTGGCTTTTAAATGCTTCCCAATCTTCTATCCTCCCACTAGATTTGGCTACTTTATATGCCCTTGTTTTCAGTCGGATACTATCCTTTATTTCTTTACTTAGCCACGGATGGCTGTCTTTTCTTTTATGCCCTTTTTCCTCAGTGGAATATATTTTTCTTGAAAGTTGTGAAATATCTCCTCGAATGTACACCACTGCTCATGTACCGTCTTACACTTTAATCTATTTTCCCAGTACACTTTAGTCAACTCTGCTCTCATACCTTCATAGTGTCCTTTATTTAAGCTTAGTGCGCTGGTTTGAGATCCAACTCTCTCACCCTCCAACTGAATTTGGAATTCAACCATGTTATGGTCACTCATTCCAAGGGGATCCTTTACTAGGACATTTTTTATTAATCCTGTCTCATTACACAGGACCAGATCTAAGATTGCCTGCCCCCTGGTTGGTTCAGTAACATACTGCTCAAGGAACCCATCCCTAATGCACTCTATGAACTCTTCCTCAAGGCTGCCCTGCCCAATTTGATTTGTCCAGTCAATATGAAAGTTAAAATCCCCCATGATTATAGCTGTTCCCTTAATACAAGGCCCAACTATTTCCTGATTTATACTCCGACCAACAGAGTTGCAACTGTTAGGAGGCCTATAGACTACGCCCACTAGTGACTTTTTCCCCTTCTTATTCCTTATCTCCACCCAAACTGTTTCACTATCCTGATCCTTTGACCCAATATCATTTTTCACTATTGCAGTGATTCCATCCTTAATTAACATAGCCACCGCACCTCCCTTTCCTTTCTGTCTGTCCTTCCTAGTTGTCAAATACCCCTGGATGTTTAGTTCCCAGTCATGTTCACCTTGCAGCCATGTTTCTGTAATGGCCACCAGATCATACCCATGTGTAATTATTTGTACCGTCAACTCGTCTATTTTGTTACGAATGTTGCGTGCATTCAGATAAATAACTTTTAAATATGTTTTGTGACAATTTATTCCTGCTTTTACCCCTTTTACTACTTTACCTTTATCCATTCTGTCCCTTCCTGACATGCTCTGGTTTTTAATTCCCCCACTGCTACCTTGCTCTATTGCCTTCTCTGCTGACATTTTTATTTTTTGCTCTCTTGAAACCTCCCCCCCACTAATTAGTTTAAAGCCCTCTCTACAGCCCTAGTTATTCGATTCACCAGGATTCTAGTCTCAGCACGGGCCAAGTGAAGCCTGTCCCAACGGAACAGCTCTCTCCTGTCCCAGTACTGGTGCCAGTGTCCCAAGAAGCAAAACCCATTTCTCCCACACCAGTCTTTTAGCCACGCATTTAACTCTCTGATTTTATTTACCCTAGCCAAATTTGCTCGTGGCTCAGGTAATAATCCAGAGATTATTACCCTAGTGGTTGTGTTTTTTAATTTGGCCCCTAGCTGCTCATACTCCCTCAGCAGAACCTCTTTCCTTGTCCTATCTATGTCGTTGGTACCATCATGAACCACGACAACTGGATCCTCCCCCTCCCACTCCAAGTTTCTCTCCAGCCCAGAGGAGATGTCCTTAACCCTGGCACCGGGCAGGCAACACAGCCTTCGGGACTCTCATTCTTGGCTGCAAAGAACCCTATCTATCCCCCTAATGATACTATCCCCTACCACTACAACATTTCTTTTTACTCCCCCCACTTGAATGGCCCCCCGTTCCACGGTGCTGTGGCCAGGTTGCTCATCCTCCCTGCAGTCCCCGCTCCCATCCCCATGGGGAGTAAGAGCCTCGAACCTGTTGGACAAGAGCAAGGGCTGCGGCTCCTCCAACACTACCTCCTGGATCCCCGTACCTGCCTCACTCATAGTCACACTCTCCTGTCCCTGACCACGGACTACATCTGAATTAGTTCATCTAATTGGTGTGACTACTTCCTCGAACACAGAGTCCAGGTAACTCTCCCCCTCCCTGATGTGTCACAGCGTTTGAAGCTCAGACTCCAGCTCATCAACACAGAGCCGGAGTTTCTCGAGCAGCCAACACTTACTGCAAATGTGATCACCGTGAGCATCAACTTGCTGGATTTGCACAGAAACTGCCCATGTAAACTCGCCGCAGAAAGTTAGTACTGGTGTGTAATAGTGTAAGTAACCTCTTAATGACACGATAATTGTTAATGCAATCCCAATCAACCTCTCTGGCCCAAAAAGGGAACAATTCAAGCTGCTCATTCTGATTCCTGCATGTAGTAAATTGTCAGAGATTAAAAAATGTTAAAATTTACATTTTAGAATTTTCTGGGAAGAATGTCTTCTGGGATTGTCTTGTTTGCTACTTAAGGGAGGAAATAGAAGCAGATTGTGCAGGTTTGGTGAACAATGCTATTGAAAACAGTGAGGAAGTGGGAAGGTGCCCCAAGAGATGAGATCAACAGCAGTCTGGGAAATGGGTTGGCGTTCAGTAGTGGGGCTGTGATACAGCGTGAGATAGGAGTCATCAGATAGTTGTCATTAAGCTACAGACACGTGAAGGTCCTTCTGACACACATCAACAGTGCTCCTTTTATCAGCAGATTTGATGATGATGATTTTGGAGCTGGAACTGAAAGAATGTAGAGCTACAACTTGAGGCAGATCGATTGGATTAGGTGAGGGGATGAGACAAACAGACAGCTGTTGTCATGGGGCAGTTCTCAGAAAACAAGAGTTGCAGGAGTATCGAGAAGATAGTAGAAGGGTTCAGATTCCCAGAAGGAGGGGGGATCTCCTGGCTGGAAAAGGCAAGTCTAGTAACCACTGTTATGAAGGCATACACAATGGTCATTTTTCAACATCCCACAAACAGTAATGAGATAAATGGCCTGTAATTATTTTTAATCAGGGTATTTTTTTCAAGGGAGGATGCTGGCTCAAACAATGGAGGACCTCATGCTCTTCTGCAAATACTGCCATAGGATTATTAATGTCCACTTAAACAAGCAGAAGTGATCTTGGTTTAACTTCATGCCTGAAGGATGGCACCTCTGCCAATTCAATGTACTTTCAGTACTGCATTAGCATATAGCCTAGATTGTGAGCTGAAAGAAATGTCTTTGTTTGTTTGTGAGCAATATCATGGGAGATGACATTATATTATAATAGTACATTGTGCATCAGATTGTATAATGCTCCTATCACTGTCAGAGGTGCCATCTTTCAAATGAGATGTTAAACCGAGGCCCCGTCTGCTCTCTCAGGTGGACGTAAACGATCCCATGGCACTATTTCGAAGAAGAGCAGGGGAGTTATCCCCGGTGTCCTGGCCAATATTTATCCCTCAACCAACGTAACAAAACAGATGATCTGGTCATTATCATGTTGCTGTTTGTGGGAGCTTGCTGTGCAAATTGGCTGCCGCGTTTCCCACATTACTACAGTGACTCTACTTCATTGGCTGTGAAGCGCTTCGAGACGTCCGGTGGTCATGAAAGGCGCTATATAAATGCAAGCTTTTCTTTCTTTACAGCAGCTCATCCCTCAATTCACTGTGAGCTATGCTTTAGGGAATCTCCTAGTAAACATAAAATAAGGTGTGGATTTTTTAAAAATAAGTTTAAGCAAAAAACTGCATATATATATTAATATGTAAATATAATGGAATCTCTCCCTTGCCTTCTATTCACACATTAGAAAAATAATGGCTGGAATTTTCACAGGTAAGAAGGGGTGGGTTGGAGGCATGGGGGTGGGGGGTGGGGAAGTGAAAGTTGTAAAAATGTAAAACCTGACCCCAACCCACCTACTTTTACCTTTCACTCAGGCGGGATGGGGAGCGGGTTGTGTAAAAGGTTGTTTTTAGGCCAAAATTATGGTAGTAGATCAGGAGATCCTTATGGAAATTCCAGGTCAGAGACTACCTCTGTGCTACATGATGTCTCAGCCACCAGTTCTTATTGTAATAGCCATTGTATTGATTGCGCTAATCCTTCACACTTAAATAACTTAGCCTAACAATTGCACTCCTGAGTTACAAATGTTATCCAGATGGTTGACTAGAAGCTAAGTGATGGGATTAATTAGAAAATAAATCCAATTCATATGTGCAATCAGATTTAAACGATTAGAGGACATGGAAATTTGACTTTTATCCATTTGTGTGGTTTCAAGTTTAAAAAAAACAATACTGCAAAAGTCATTGACGAGATAAACAAATTAGAACAACCCTGTAGGAACTGGGGTTCCTAGTCGAAGAATTGAGATCGACTCAGAAAATCAAAAGCAATAAAATTTAATGAACAAACAAAGCTGTACAGGAAACTGTAGGATACAATGCAAATAGGTCTGGTCTGCTTGAAAGCCTCTCTGGAAACTGTTAGAGGGTTCCGAGCTCAACTGCTAGCAGGTTCCGAGCTCAACTGCTGGCAGGTTCCGAGCTCAACTGCTAGAAGGTTCCGAGCTCTGACATCATGACGCCATCACGTTCTTCCCGCCGTTGAGAGATCACGTGACGGACGACATGACATCATCACGCGGAGTACAGGAAAGAAGCCCTAGTACAGTTAACAGATACATTAAAGGTGCAGCCCCCAGCTGTACAACATTGCTGTAAAAGGAATTATATACAATTGTCCGTAATCCTCTGGTGGTTTCGCCACATGCGCCCCCCCAGAATTCCTTTTAACAGAGAAGGTAAGGCGAGAAGGGGGTCTGACGAGTCTGTCTGACTGACTGCGATACCCCGGCAGCTGGAACGGAGCGCTAGAAGACAAACTGGGCATTGGCTGTGGTTGGGATGACGCTGCAGGCGGAGAAGAAGAGGAGGCCGGCTGTGGTCGACCCGGTGAGGCGGGCACTGGCGACTCGGCGGATGACTGTGGCTGTACTGGACCGGCAGTTGACGGTGGACGACCACGACGAGGCGGCTGAGCGGTGACGACTGGTTTGCTCAGATCCAGATGCGCCGGTTTCAACCAGTCGATGGAGATGTGGTCAGGCTTACCGCCGTCGACTGTGAAGGACTTGTCACCTGATGAGATGACGCGGAACGGACCTGTGTAAGGCGGTTTGAGCGGGTTTTTGCGAGCATCCTGCCGAATGAACACGTATTCTGCGCTCTTAAGATCCACTGGGACATGGGAGCGCTGCAGGTCATGATGCGACGTAGGCACTGGGATGAAATTCCTAGCCGCTTCCTGGTGGCTGACGAGCTGCTGAGCTGGGGACCAGGGTTCCGTGTGAGGAGGAAGAAAATCGCCAGGCACTCAGTGGTTGGCCGTAAACCAGCTCTGCTGAAGAAGAATGCAGGTCGTCCTTAGGCGCCGTGCGAAGACCTAGCAGCACCCAAGGGAGCCTGTCCACCCAACTAGGCCCATGGAGACTAGCACGCAGTGTGGCTTTAAGGGACCTGTGGAATCTTTTACACAGACCGTTCGCCTGTGGATGGTAGGCAGTGGTACGATGAAGCTTGGTGCCCAAACCTTGAGCTACGGCATTCCAAAGCTCAGAGGTAAATTGAGGCCCCCGGTCAGAGGAGATGTCAGCCGGTACCCCGAACCGAGCTACCCACGACGAGATGAAGGCTCTGGAGACGTCTGCTGTTGTGGTAGCAACCAAAGGAATTGCCTCTGGCCACCTGGTGGTGCGGTCTACCACGGTGAGGTGGTGAGTGTACCCGCGAGAGGAAGGGAAAGGACCAACCAGGTCCACGTGCACATGGTCAAATCGACGCTCCGGAACCGGAAAAGTGGCGACTGGGGCCTTAACATGGCGTTGTATCTTGGACTTCTGGCAACTCACGCAGGTATTGGTCCAGTCACGGACATCGAGATGCATGCCCTTCCAGACGAATTTCTTTGCCATGAGTTATTGTGACGCTCTCATGCCAGGGTGTGACAACCCGTGGATAGTGTCGAAAATTCTCCTGCGTCATTCGACTGGAACGATTGGACGTGGGACGCCCATCGAGATGTCACACAGGAGTGTTGTTCCTGCGGCCTGGAAACTGACATCAGCCACTTGTAAGCTGGAAGGTGCGGTCCAGTATGCCTGCACTTCAGGGTCTGCCTTCTGTTCTTTTGCCAAACCAACATAGTCGACTCCCAGGTGTACTGCGCGGAGCTGGGCGCAGGAGAGACAATCCGCCACCAGGTTGTCTTTGCCTGAGACATGTTGTATGTCGGTTGTAAATTCAGATATGTACGTAAGATGACATTGTTGCCGTGCTGACCATGGTTCCGCTGTCTTGGCCATCGCAAAAGTAAGTGGCTTGTGGTCTACAAAAGCCGTGAATGGGCGTCCTTCCAGTGGGAAGCGAAAATGGCGGATGGCCAGAAACAATGCCAACTCCCTATCAAAAGTACTATACTTGCGTTCGATCTTCCACAATTGGCAGCTGAAGAAAGCCAGTGGTTGCCATGTGCCGTTGACCCACTGCTCCTGTACTGCCCCGATGGCATAATCAGATGCGTCGGTGGTAAGGGCAATGGTTGCACCCGGAAGGGGATGTGCCAACATGGTCGCAGCAGCCAAAGCGTTCTTAGTGTCGAGGAAAGCCTGGTCCATCTGGGGTGTCCAATCGATCGGGTCTTTGCCCGATTTACCTCTGAGGGCCTCGTACAAAGGTTGCATCAACAATGCCGCCTTGGGGACGAACCGATGATAAAAATTGACCATTCCCAGAAATTCCTGGAGGGCCCTGACGGGCTGAGGAAGAGGGAACTGCTTCCACCTTCGTGGCCAGCGGGGCGGTGCCTTTTGAGGTGATTCTGTGTCCCAGGAAATCAATGCTGTGCAACCCAAACTGGCACTTGGCCAGGTTGATAATAAGGCCATGTTGGCTGAGATGAGAAAAAAGGATACGCAAGTGCATAATGTGTTCTTTCGTGCTGTTACTGGCAATAAGGATGTCGTCTAGGTAGACGAAGATGAACGGCAGATCGCGCAACATGGAATCCATGAGATGTTGGACGGCTTGTGCTGCATTCTTCAGCCCAAATGGCATACGAAGGAACTCAAAGAGCCCGAAAGGTGTGATGACGGCAGTTTTGGGGACATCCTGAGGATGCACGGGCACTTGATGATAGCCTCGGACGAGGTCTACTTTGGAAAAGATGGAATTCCCTACCAGATGGGCTGAAAAATCCTGAATGTGAGCAATTGGGTACCGATCCAGTGTGGTAGCCTCATTCAGGCGTCTGTAGTCACCGCATGGTCGCCATCCGCCGCCCGGCTTAGGAACAATGTGTAATGGCAAGGACCAAGGACTATTCGAACATCGAATAATTCCCAGGCGTTCCATTGTATGGAACTCCGCCTTGGCGGCCGCGAGTTTACCAGGTTCCAGCCTTCGAGCTCTCGCATAAACAGGGGATCCTGTTGTGGTAATGTGGTGCGCCGCACCATGCCTCGCAACTGAAGAAGAAAATGTGGGCCTGGTGAGCTCAGGGAACTCACTGAGAAGACGAGAGAACTCATTTGGAGATGGGACTGCACAGGCAACTGACCAAGACATCGCAGTGCTTCGGTGGCAGGGGACCGAGTGAAAAGTGGAGGCACTGATTAGCCGGCAGTGTCGGACGTCGACGAGAAACCCGTTTGCGCAGAAGAAATCTGCCCCCAGGATGGCCTGTGAGACTTTCGCTGTGATGAACTCCCAAACAAAACGTTGGCAACCAAAACTCAACTGGACCCTACGCTTTCCGAACGTGCGAATGGCCGCACCATTAGCTGCCTCGAGGGGGGGGACCTTGACCGCCAGATTGAAGATCTAGCTTCAACGCTGGTAGGGTACTGCACTGGGAGCTAGTATCACAGAGAAAATGTCGCCCTGACAGGGAGTCTGTAATGTATAGGAGTTTCCCTGCGGACCCAACGGCCATCGCAACTCCGGCACGTCCCTTAGGCCTTATTGATCTTTTCAGAAACCGCTGGTTTGAGGTAGGTTTTTTTTTTTGGTGAGAAACTGCAGGGCGGACGGCAATTTCTGGCCTTCGCGCCAAAATGAGCGTGGTATGCACACCAGCCTACAGGAGGAGTCGTCGGATTCGCTCTTGTGGGGGATGGGCGCCTCGTGGCTGCACAAGATTGTTGTGAGATGGTGAATATTTTATCTGCTTCCGCGGCGAGTTCAGCACAATCCGTGATCACGGAATTGGCCAAGGCCGTCTGTACTGGCTCTGCTAGTTGACAGAGAAACAGCTCGCGGAACAGAAAACATTGCGATTCCGAGCCCAAAAGTGTGAGCATTTGGCTCATGAGCTCTGAGGGTTTTGAGTCCCCGAGGCCAGGCATGGAGATAAGTCTGCGAGCGCGCTCCGACTTGGACAGACCGAAAATCTGCAGTAAATGTGCTTTTAAAGCTTCGTACTTGCCATTGTTCGGTGGGCTCTCGAGGAGGCTGACGACCCGCGAGGCCGTGGTGCTGTCGAGGGCAGAGACCATGTAATAATAACGGGTCGAATCCGCTGCTACTCCCCGGATTGCAAATTGGGCTCCCGCCTGTAAAAACCACGTGGCCGGTTGTTGCTCCCAAAATTGCGGCAGTTTGAGGGTGACGGCGTTCGTGTCCATGATGTAACTTCAACGAAAATTGTTCGAAGAAATCGGGGTCACCAATGTAGGAACTGGGGTTCCTAGCCGTAGAATTGAGATCGACTCAGAAAATCAAAAACAATAAAATTTAATGAACAAACGAAGCTGTACAGGAAACTGTAGGATACAATGCAAATAGGTCTGGTCTGCTTGAAAGCCTCTCTGGAGACTGCTAGAAGGTTCCGAGCTCAACTGCTAGCAGGTTCCGAGCTCAACTGCTGGAAGGTTCCGAGCTCTGACGTCATGACGTTCTTCCCGCCGTTGAGAGATCACGTGACGGACGGCATGACGTCATCACGCGGAGTACAGTAAAGAAGCCCTAGTACAGTTAACAGATACATTAAAAGGTGCAGCCCCCAGCTGTACTACATTGCTGTAAAAGGAATTATATACAATTGTCCGTAATCCTCTGGTGGTTCCGCCACAATCCCTTATTTATCCTCAATGACTGCTAATCTGACAGGTTGCATCCAAACTGACAGACTGAAATTTATTAGGATTGTGTATTTTTCTCTACAAAATATATTGGCCCAGATTTTGGTGTGAGCGGCGAAGGAACGGCTTTTGCCGTTTACCTCGCGTACAGTTGCCCAGGGACTTGTTGCGGGTTTGTCAGTGGCGATTTCTAGTAATCGGGCGTCTGATCCAGTGCAGCGCCATCTACAGGCGATCTGTGGCGTCTGTGAGTGGTTGAAGAGCCTGCTGCTTGACTAATCAAGTTGAAGAATCCTCACTGAGACACTGACGGCTAAAAATTCGGGGGCTTATCGCCACCTGTTACCAGAAAAAAAGTAGCGAAAAAGCGGCGGCCACTGCTGTTTCGCCAGCTGGTGGCGGGTCCCGTGGCATCCTTTAGTTTCGACGTGCCCGTGGCGCTGCTGGTAAGTATTAGCGCCATGCAACAAAAAATGGCAGAGTGGTGATATCAGTCGGCGTGCAATGCGACTCAACATCACCATGGTCAACTTTGACACTAGCGCTGAGTTCAGCACTGAGTCATAACCACGCCAGGGAAACCCAGCGTGCAAACAGACTGACAGAGGTGCAGTCAACACCTCTTAAAGGGACACACATCTTTCATGTAAGTTTGCATTTAAACTTTTGGACTTTTAAAATTTTTTTATTGAAGTAGTGGCTTGCTGCAATAGATATTAAAAGTTTTTTTTTTAAAGTATGTAGGGAGTGCTGCTGGACACTTGCAAGGCCTCAGATGGAAAAGAGGCTCTGAGAAGACAGAAAATGTTGCAAATACTCAACAGGTCAGGCAACATCATGAAGAGAGAAACAGAGTTCATATCTCAGGTTAAGATGCTACCTGACCTACAAATAGAGCCCCCATCACTGTGAGCAAGTGGTGTGAGCAGAAGCCTTTAAATGAGAAGCAAGGTGTTCTCCACTTGCAGCAACACTCCTGGTAACCTCAGCAACTTTAAAAAGTTCCAAACACTTGCGCAAACTTAGACAGAGCTAGTAGAACTGAAAAAACAAGTCAGCTGTAAGTTGTTGATGACCCCTTTAAATAGTGCTGCTGGGGAGTCCTTCCTGCTACTGAGTGCATTGTCAACTGGTCGTGATTAGAAGGGTATTGAATGGAGCGGCGACATCAAAAATGGCAGATTGTGCATCAAATCAGTGTTGCACACACATTGACGTCCCGATCTGCCTCATCTAATTACCTGCAGTGAGCGCAGAGAACGGCATCCCTACCCAAAATGGCGGCCGCTGCGGGACCTGCTGGAAGTGGGCGGCTGGATTTTTTCAGCAAAATCGGCCTCAATGGTTAGGGCTAAACCTCCGAATTTTGCGGCCACAATCTTTAACAAGAAACTGTATACGCCTGGTGTTTAATCACTTTATTTGAAATGCTACGTGGCTTGGTTTACAAAATATATAAACAGTGTGCTCATTACAGTAATGCAAATCTTCTGGTGTGCTTAGCAAGAAGCTCCTTATAAACTAAACAGGAAATTTAAAGGCCACTCAATAAAGGGGAAATAAAACCATGTGGAATAACTATTTACTTAGCAAGTTTACAGTTAAATTATAAAATCAAACTTTTGTTTCATCATCAGGTATATGTCAAAAAACAAAATGTCATGAAACATAAATTACAATTAAAGCCTTGAGGTTTTTAAAAATGCAAAATGCAAAGTTCATTTTCTGTACAACATATTTCTTTTAAAAATAAAGTAAGAAAGGAAAGAATTGACTCCATATGCAAAATAGTTTGCAAATATAGGAGAATGACAATTTGAGAGAGAAATAGTAGGATTTTTAAAATGAGTATTTATGTTTTTTGTATTTACAAAGAGAGTATTTCACTTAATGTTTAAAAAGTGGAAACCTGTAATCAATTCATTGATATTGTACATGCAAAATATAGAGTAAGGCAGTTAAACAATCATTTGCTGGTTAATACGAAACAGTAATAGTGTCGTTTGGTTTGTAACATATGCTTTCTCTTCTCGGTGTTGCGATAGAACAAGGAGTAGCGCCTCTTCTGTCAGATGCCTCCTGCACACCAGTTCGCTTTTGTAAAATGTTAGGATATTTTGAAATCCTCTTTCATTCTCCTTTTTTCCATGTAAATTTCTTCAGGTTATTTACATCCCAGCCTGTGTCACTTCAGCCATGAGTTGATTGGTTGTTGGGAGCCCGAGGAGTAGGGGTGGGGTCACAATACTGCTGAGTCAACAGAATGTCCTTCTTTGCATTCCATTAAAATGTTTATAAAATGACTATGGAGTAACCACCATTCATGTGTACAAATATGTACAATGAAAGTACCTCCTTTGAGAATTGGAGGAGATTTGTTGGTAGTTTTTCCCCATGCATCAGTTTTTACTTCATAAAGCGTGTTTCATTACCGTTCAAAGTGTCAGCATCTAAGTTACTGTGTTATATAAATACGAGGTATTGCTCGACAGTGTAAAGTTGCACAGCAACAGTAGAAAATCAAAACTGCTTATTCAGTCGAGTCGCAAACCTCCAGAACACATTTCTGTTCAAATGTGCAATACTAGACACCTTTGTGGCCTGTATACGTTCCACTGAACAGTGAATATAAATTGCAAGGATTAGAGATTTCTTACTGTGCCAGCTGCCAATGACAAATTTGAGGGCAGCCTAATACAAAAAGGTAGGCCACAGATAGATTGCACCCATGTCAATAATGATTGAGATGTTCTTTTTAAAGAAAAATAAAAAAGACTTATAGGTTTGACACTTTGCTGTTTCACATTCTTTTTTATCATCACTAAGGTGTTGGTAATGAATGCAGCCTCATCTTTGTTTGGAAAAAATTAGTTCATGCTTCTGTATCCACTTCCACATCAGCAATTTGTGGTGTGTCAGCATCACCGAGTAACTCTGTTTCTGGTACCAACATTTCATTATCTTGGAGATTCTCAGATGCAGGTACTTCATCTACAACAGTGGGCTCATTAGGCTCATCTTCTGTGCCATTTGACTGGTCTGGGATCAAAGCAACGCGGTCTGTACCGGACGCATTTGAGGGCGCTGTTGTTACATAACCTGTACTCGTGGAGCCACTTCCACTGTTGTGGGAACCTGTCTTTGGTACCAACTGTGGGGGTAACTGCTGAGGCATCTGCATCTGGATTTGCATTGGGTAAAAATTTGGCAAATAGGCACCATAGGCTGGCATTGGCTGGTAGCCATTTACTGGAATGTATAATTGAGGCGGTGGCACCATCGGCCGTATCTGTCCTTTTACAGGTATGAACTGAGCCGGTGGAAAATGTGCTTTTTGCTTTGGTCCCACATATCTTGCATTACTTACATTACTGACTGGACTGGTGCTGAGGGAACTAGTCTGTGTGGCATTGCTGCCCCCAGATGGAGGAGCCGAGCTGTTATAGTTGGACAGATTTTCCCACGTTCGGAATCTTGTGTGGATATCTTTAAACCGTGGTCTTCTTGATGGAAATTCATTCCAACACTCCAGCATCAGACTGTATACCCAGGCTGGACAGTCATCAGGACAAGGCAACACATGACGGTTTCTGATCATTTCTATGACATCTTGATTGGAATACCCACAATATGGTTGCAGGCCGTAGCCAAATATTTCCCATGCCACTACCCCAAATGACCATATGTCAGAATCGACAGAAAATTTGCCATATATGATAGCTTCAGGTGGCATCCAGCGGATCGGTAGAAGTGAATTCCCCATCAGCTTGTAGTAATCTGCAGAGTAAACCTCTCTGAAAATGCCCAAATCAGATATTTTTACGTGGAGTTTATCACAAACCAAGACATTCCTAGTGGCCAGATCCTTGTGTACGACATGGTGGCTGGAGAGATATTCCATGCCTGCTGCTATCTGAGTCACAATGTGCAGGAAGTCAGCTGGCTCCAGTGCAGACTTCACTGTCCGGTCATCATCGCTACTTCCGACATCTGAATGTGGTGACCGCATTACTAGGAATTCATGGAGATCACTCTGGGAAGGATAACTAAAGATCATGCTCATGGGCTGTTCCTTGGTCACTATGCCAAGAAGGCAAACGATATTTGGATGCTGCAGCCGAGATCGCATCAAAGCTTCATGTTTGAATTCTTCTCTAAGTGACACTTCAGTTTTATCCTTCATAGTTTTAATAGCTATAACTTGTGCTTGTTCACCAGGGCCTGTGCTGTACAGATGTCCCTTGTACACTTTCCCAAACCGATCTTCTCCAAGCTCTTCCATAAATCGCACTGCAGATAGACAGATATCTTTCAATTTTCCCTAGAAAGACAATCCAAAAGAAATTGGTTAACAAAAGAATCAGAGGTAGAGTTTTCACATTGGGCATAAGCAAGAAATTGCACCAAAAATGCGCTTGAAATCGCACTGGTTAGGTTACAGTTCAAGTTGCCGATAAAATTCATTTGCATAATCACAAACGGAAAATCTTCAATAAACCAGCACGAACGCAATTGGTTCTTTTTCTTTTCTTTCCATTAAAAATTATCCGTTGATTTATTTAAAAGTGCTAACCAGGTGCAGCTTTATTAATACAGGTGAAAATGGGTTTATCACCAAAAATAAGCATTTTTATAAGAGTGTCCAGTCCTCCACCTGAGTAACTAGATTTAAAATCACTGAAAAAACTATACTGAACCATTTAATAGTTTCATTGGTGTACACTAGTCAGTTTCTTAGTAAACTAAATATTTTTGATCTGAAAAACATTTAAAACTTGCCCTGAGGAACTCCTGCAGCGATATCCTGGGGCTGAGATGATTGGCCTCCACCAACCACAACCATCTTCCTTCATCCTAGGTATGACTCCAGCCAGTGGAGAGTTTTCCCCCCGATTCCCATTGACTTCAATTTTACTAGGGCTCCTTGATGCCACACACAGTCAAACACTGCCTTGATGTCAAGGGCAGTCACTCTCCTTTCACTTCTGGAATTCAACTATTTTGTCCATGTTTGGACCAAGGCTGTACTGAGGTCTGGAGCCAAGTGGTCCTGGCGGAACCCAAACTGAGCATTGGTAAGCAGGTTGTTAGTGATTAAGTGCTGCTTGATAGCACTGTTGACGACACCTTCCATCATTTTGCTGATGATTGAGAGCAGGCTGATGGGGTGGTAATTGGCCGGATTGGATTTGTCCTGCCTTTTGTGGACAGCTCACTGATACTCAGTTTGGGTTCTGCCAGGACCACTCAGCTCCAGATCTCATTACAGTACAACCTTGGTCCAAACCTGGACAGAAGAGCTGAATTCCAGAGGTCAGGTGAGGTGAGAGTGACTGCCTTTGACATCAAGGCAGCATTTGACAGAGTGTGGCATCAAGGAGCCTGAGCAAAATTGAAGTCAATGGGAATCGGGGGAAAACTCTCCACTGGCTGAAGTCATACCTAGCACAAAGGAAGATGGTTGTGGTTGTTGGAGGTCAATCATCTCAGCCCCAGGACATCGCTGCAGGAGTTCCTCAGGGCAGTGTACTAGGCCCAACTATCTTCAGCTGCTTCATCAATGACCTTCCCTCCATCATAAGGTCAGAAGTGGGGATGTTCACTGATGATTGCAGTGTTCAGTTCCACTCACAACTCCTCAGATAATGAAGCAGTCTATGCCTGCATGCAACAAGACCTGGAAGATATTCAGGTTTGGGCGGATAAGTGGCAAGTAACATTCATGCCACACAAGTGCCAGGCAATGACTATCTCCAAAAAGCGAGTCTAACCACCGCTGCTTGACATTCAACAGCATTACCATCGCCAAATCCCCCACCATCAACATTCTGGAGGTCACCATTGACCAGAAACTTAACTGGCTAGCCACATAAATACTGTGGCTACAAGAGCAGGTCAGAGGCTGGGTTATTCTATGGTGAGTGTCTTACCTCCCGACTTCCCAAAGCCTTTCCACCATCTACAAGGCACAAGTCAAGAGTGTGATGGAATGCTCTCCACTTGCCTGAATGAGTGCAGCTCCAACAACACAAGAAGCTCGACACCATCCAGGACAAAGCAGCCCGCTTGATTGGCACCCCATCCACCACCTTAAACATTCAGTTCCCCCCACTACCGGCGCACCGCAGCTGCAGTGTGTACCATCTATAAGATGCACTGCAGCAACTCGCCAAGGCTTCTTCGACAGCACGTCCCAAACCTGCAACCACTACCACCTTGAAGGACAAGGGCAGCAGGCGATTGGGACCACCATCACCTGCAAGTTCCCCTCCAAGTTACACAACATCCTGACTTGGAAATATGTCGCCGTTCCTTCATAGTAGCTGGGTCAAAATCCTTGAACTCCCTCACTAACAGCACTATGGGAGGACCATCACCACATGGACTGCAGCAGTTCAAGAAGGGGGGCTCACCACCACCTTCTCAAGGGTAATTAGGGATGGACAATAAATGCTGGCCTTGACAGCGACGCCCACATCCCAGGAACGAATGAAAAAAAAAACAAAGATTGGTTAAGTTCCCAAAACAGATCAGTACTGTTACACTGGCTTGGAGATTCCTGAGGCCCCGCTTTGCTGGGAGACCCTACCCCAAATTTGAGAGACAGGGTTAATTGCTTCGCCAGGGTGGCCTCAAAAAGGACTCATCAATTCTTAACCAGCAAGGGTTTCACCAAGACCTTTTAAGTGCATAAAGGAAGGAAATTCCTGGGAAACTTGTGAACTCCCTCCAACACGCTCTGTTGATGTGGGAGGGGGGAAAGAGGGGGGTTGCAGATCCACACATAGCCTTCCCCCAATTGGAATTTGAAGGTCCAGTCCAGCAGAGCAGGGTTTTGGACCCCTTTCCGGGCACAAACGTGACTTGTGCCCTCTCCAGCCTCAGGAATTTCAGGGCCTAACGTGTTCAACAACAATCACAAACTCCTTGTAAATTTAAGACTCTGGAACACTATATACAGAACCTAAAATACAGAGGAAACAAACAGATCTTGAGTTTAGCAGTATATATACTTAATGCAGCCCAAACAACAGATAACGCTACTTGCAGTTATATACATATTTCACCCCAAGAAGTTTCAAATGTGGCAGCCATTCTGCACCAGCAATATCCACAAATGGCTATGAGATGAATGACCAGTTAATGTTGGCCAGGCAAAGTTCAAACTCTTCATTGAATAGTGCATTTGGATACTGAATGCCCATTTCCACAACTGGACCAAACAGACAGGACCTCTGTTTAACATCCCCTCCACAAAGAGAGCACCTCCAATAATGGAGGACTCGTTCATCACTGGAGTGTCAGTCTAGATTATGCACTTAAACACATAGCCTTGAGCTCAGAGGCGAGAGCGCTGCCACGGAGTCAAGCTGCCGTGTGATCTGAAAATCATGTAATGATGTTAAAATATTATGTGACACTAGCATAAAATTACCTGTTTGTGAGGGCTAATGAGTGGCATCTCCATGTCCTGACTGGGAGATGCCATCAGCTGGCGCCTCTGTGGAGAAGGTGCAGATGCCTTGTGTTTGTTTCGACACATACAGACAAGGAAAAACAGCAAAGCAATGACCAGTGGAATGGCAATGCTGGGGACAAGTATGTAGAGGATCTCCATTTTGCTATTTTCACGTGGATCTGTAGAAATAAACAGGTAAATATGCTGTTGATATTGCTCTGGTTTGTTCAGAGTGCCTTACGAGAGCACCCCTTTTCAATATGAATTGAAAGAACCATAAACATCCTTTCATTTATTTATAAACTTTTATTGTTTTACTAATGTGTTGAAAAGATAGTTGGAGAAGCGGCTTGTAAGTTGTTGAGAACTCCTGAGGGGGCAGAGTTAGCACACAGTTAAACCAGAAGCACTGTAGGCAAACAACTACTATGATGTATAGTCAGCTTCCTTGTAATATCTACCTCAGTGTCCGCTCTAACCCAATTCTTCCATTGAGGTGATCAGGGTTCACTAATATAACATTTTGTTTTGCAAAATGATACAGAAATAAAAGTTGATAAATTTTCATAATTTAATTTTGAGAAAATGTCACTTATATTAACAATGTTTAAATCACAAGCTATAGTAACTGTCAATAACAATTTTAAGCACACGTAGGAAGTTTCTAGTCAGGTGGAAAAATATTTTTTGACAAAAATGCAAGTTGACAGGAAAGAGAAGAGGAAGAAATGCTATTAAAATAACAGTTTATTTTCAGCCATTTCTATTTACCAATCATTTACCAACATTTCCTGAAGTCTCCAAACTTAGTGTTTTGGGAACTTAACTGATAATTATTTCATTGACTGCTTTGTAAAATATTTCACTGTTACATTGCATACAATTCATTTATTAAATAAGGACTTTGGGCTAAAAATTGAGTAGCGCCCTAACTTCGCCGGGGTGCTAAAAGTAGCTCCCCCGAAAAATTAGCGTCCCCGCGCCGGAAATTGAGTGGTTGCGCCCCAAGAGGGAAGCGGGGTTACTGGAAGCGCCCCGCATCCCTCTTGGGGTGCTGAGAGTCAATATTGCGGCACGTCGCGCCGCGGTATTGCAGCCTTCCTCCCCTTCTTAAAGGGGAGGAGCCTTGTGCAGCGCGACCTGGGGATCGGGAGTGCAGGCAAAAGAGCCCGGCACTCAAGAGAACTGTCGGGCTCTTGGAGAGCAGCCAGCACTCCGCGGGGGGTGGGGGCGTTTCAGGAGGTCTGGGACGGGAGCGCAGGCAGGTGCTGGCAGGCGGCCAGCAACAAAAATGGCCGCCCCGCACCTCGCCTTTAAATTGCGCCTCCCCGGCCGCAGGTACACCCCCCTGACCCCGTCGGACATAGCGCCCAGCGGTAAGTCAGGGGGAGCTCCCGAAGATCGTGGCCGGGGCGTGAGCGGGGCGCTGCGCACGCCAATGACGTCATCGCCAGCGGCGCAGCGCCACAGGGCGCTACCAGTTAGCGCCACCACTAACCTCCCGCTGAATTTTGCGGGAGGCGTGGGTAGTGCTGCGCCCGGGCGCTAGTTGCTTTGTGTCCCGTTACCGCCCTCTTAAGGCGCTAACGGGAGGCGCAACCAACTGAATTTTTCCCCCTTTGTATCTTATAGTTTTACAGATATATTAGCTTGGCCATAAGATTACATCACTATGAATAATTTGAGTAAATTTAAGCATTTAAAACATTAATTAAAAGTCCTTTTTAAATCGCATTAAATCTCTTACTTTCCTGGTTTATTGGTATAGACTGTTTATCTGACATCAAGCCATGGGTGAACCAGAGCTTTGTCCAGCTGAACATCAGGAAAACTGAAGCCATCTTATTTGGTGCTCAACCAAATCTCCATATCTTTACCAGCAGCTCCATCCCCTTCCTAAGCAGATGGTGCACAATCTTGGTGTCCTGATAGACCCAGAGCAGAGCTTCAAACCCATCAATATGACCACATACTTTCATCTATGAAACATTGCCTGCCTCTACCCCCATCTTACTCCTATTGCTGTAGTGTCCGTGTGTAGATAAAGACACTGAAGACAGGAGTTGGTTCATAGGTATTTACTAAGCAAGTCTGGGGGGGGTTCTAAAGGATATACACAATACACAGGCTTATATAGCCCAAGTGGCAATTACCGGCATTACGCACACCTGGGGCTCTTAAAGGCACATACACCACAATTCCTCCCTTTCCAGCTAACTAGTACATCATATTTTAAGTAATTATTAATTACATGTTATATGCAAAATAATATACATTGCTGTATTAATTAATTATAAGTTAGTCTCTCAGGAGGCTTCCTGACTCGGTCCGGATAACGCCTCGGGGGTGTAGTAGTTTCTGGTGGTGTAGTAGGTTCTTCTGGCAAGGCTGATTCGGCTTGAAGGCCAGTGTCGGGTTCATCGGGTTCCAGTATCACCGGATCGGAGGTAGATATGGGTATCTCTACTTCATTGTTAGATGTATAGCGTGGTGGTGTAGGTTGTCCCTTTTCGGATGACTTGATGATTTGGTCAGCATGGCGCCTTATTATGCTTTCTCCGATGTCCACGGTATACATCAGTGGTCCTAGTCGTGTGCAGATAGTTCCAGGCTGCCATTTCTCGGTACGGTAGTCCCGGGCCAAAACCGGTTGGCCCATCTGGAAGGCCCTAGTTGGCCTTTCATTCATGCCCTGAAACTGCCGGTTCTCCACGTCCCTTCAGATGTTGGGCTTGACCAAATCCAGCCGGCATCTTAGGTTTCTATTGTAGAACATCATGGCGGGAGTTTGGTTTGTAACCATATGTGTTGCATTCCTATATGCAAATAAGAAGTTATCCACCTTGTGCTGAAGTTTTATGTCTTCATTACCCATGGCATTTATGGCCTTCTTAAAGGTCTGGACAAACCTTTCAGCCAATCCATTGGTGGCGGGATGGTATGGGGCGGACGTGTAGTGCTTTACCCCATTGTTCTTTAAGAGCTTTCTGAATTCTTCGGACACAAATTGCGGTCCATTATCAGAACATATCTGTTCCGGCATCCCATTCCTGGCAAATATGGTCCTTAATACTGTGATGGTTTTTTCCGTGGTGGTGGAGGACATCTTTATTACCTCCGGCCACTTGGAGTGTGCATCAACTGCGATTAAGAACATTGAGTCCATAAATGGACCAGCAAAGTCGATGTGCACCCTTTGCCAGGGAGATGAGGGCCACTCCCATGGATGTAGAGGGGCCTGTGGCGGAGCATTTTGGACCTTCTGGCATCCTAGGCAGCTCTTGGTCATGTCTTCGATGTCTCCATCGATACCTGGCCACCATACAAACGCCCTAGCTAGGTTCTTCATTTTCACTCCACCCAGATGCCCCTCGTGAAGCTCCTTTAGCACTTTATCCTGGAGTTTGGGTGGAATCACCACTCTGGATCCACACATCAAGGTTCCTCGGCACACTGACAGCTGTTCTCTTCTTTGCGAGAATGCTGGCAACAGTGGTTCGCCATGTGCTGGCCATCCCTTCACTGTTAAATCGTAGACCCGTGAGAGAGTAGGGTCATTTCTTGTCTCCCTTTCAATGGCAGAATTTGTCACCGGTAGACATTCCACTATGGTAGAGTGGAATATCTCTACTGGGTCTACTGTAGGTGCCTCTTCTATCGCTGGCAACGGTAGGCGTGATAAACCGTCAGCATTCCCATGCTGTTTTGACCCTTTGTATTCAATGTTGTATTGGTGTGCCCCTAGAAAAAGGGACCACCTCTGTAGCCTTTGTGCCGTCATAATGGGGACACCTTTCTTAGGGTTGAATATGGAGATGAGGGGTTGATGGTCAGTCAGCAAGGTAAATTTTTGTCCGTGTAGGTAATGGTTGAATTTCTTCACTCCCCATACCAGGCTGGGTGCTTCCCTGTCTATCTGGGAATAGTTACGCTCAGCTGAGTTCAATGAGCGTGACGCAAAAGCTATCGGCCGTTCCGAGCCATCAGGGAATCTATGGGACAATACCGCTCCTATGCCGTAAGGGGATGCATCGCACGCCAGTCTGATTGGTAGTGATGGGTTGTAATGAGCCAAAACTTTCTCGGATGTGATTAAGTCTTTACATTTATGGAAGGCACGTTTACAGTCTTCGTTCCATTTCCAAATCACTCCTGTGTGTAGAAGATCATTCAGAGGGTGTAGAATAGTTGATAAGTTCGGTAAAAATTTATGATAGTAATTTATTAATCCCAGGAATGACCTCAATTGTGAAACATTTTCAGGTGCTGGGGCTTTTATAACTGCTTCAATTTTTTCAGGTGACTTATGCAATCCTTCCTTATTAATTATGTGGCCACAATATGATATCTGATTTTGGAAAAATTCGCACTTGGGGCGATTTGCTCGTAGGCCCCGTTCTTTCAGCCTAGTGAGCACCTGCTCCAAATTGGCAAGGTGCTCGTTGTCGTTTTCTCCTGTTATAAGGATGTCGTCTAGGTAACACTGAGTCCCCGGAATCCCTTGCAGGACTTGCTCCATAGCTCTTTGCCAGATAGCTGGAGCTGATGCTACTCCAAAAACCAGTCGATTGTACTGGTACAGGCCTTTGTGTGTGTTTATTGTGAGATACTTTTTATAGGTCTCCTCAACCTCCATCTGTAGATATGCCTGTGCCAAGTCAATTTTTGTGAAACATTTTCCTCCGGATAGTGAGGCGAAAATATCTTCTATCCTCGGAAGAGGATACTGTACCGTGTGAAGGACCAGGTTTACAGTCACCTTAAAGTCCCCACAGATGCGAATTTTTCTCTGTTCCTCAGAGTTATTTTTCAATGCTTTTTTCATGACTGGAACGATGGGTGTTGCCCATTCGCTTCAATCTATTTTGGATAATACGCCTGCCTTTTCCAAATTCTCCAGCTCTGCCTCGACTGCCGGACGTATTGCGTATGGCACCGGTCTTGCCTCAAAAATTTTTGGAATTGCTGCATCTTCCACTTTTATTGAGGCGGTGATGCCTTTCAAGGTTCCTAGTTTCTCTTGAAACACTTCTTTGGCGTTGGCCAAGATGTCTTTTAATCGTTCAGGTATGATGTCATCATTGTTTTTTTCCTTACTGGTCACCGTCAGTGCCTGAATGGAGTGCCAGTCTAAACGTATCTTCCTTATCCATTCACGTCCCAACAACGGTGGACCACCATCTTGTAGAATGTATAAATACAACTTTTGTATTTCTTTGCCGTTGTATACCACAGGCACCCTTATTTTTCCTTTGGGGTAGACTTTCTGCCCCGTATATGTTTTTAAGATAATGGATGTGTCTTTTAGAGGTATATGCAAAAATAGCCTCTCGTAATCTCGTCGATTTATTACGGTTAGAGCTGATCCTGTATCTAGCTCCATTTTAACTGGGGACCCTGCTATTATGAGGGTAACCCAAATGGTCTGGTAATCTTCATTGGTAATTACATTATGTAATTTGAGAGAGCTTAGTCTCTTGTTCCCGGAGTCGCTATCGCTCTTCTGGTCTTTGGAGCGACTGTCCGTCATCATTTGTACCTTTCTGTGCTTTTCCTTATTGATTCTTTTCCCGTTAGTGGATTTTTTATTTTCAGATCGGCATACACGTGGAATGTGTCCCATCTTTCCGCATCGCCTGCATGCTTTTTCTTTGAACCAGCAATCCCTCTGGTCATGGTTGGATCTGCCGCAGCGATAACATCTCTTGAAACCCCGTGTCATTTCATGGGTGCCGAAGTCCTGTGGCCTTTGCCGCTCCTATTGCACTGAAAGCCTTGTCCAGTGTTAAATCTTTTCCAGAAGATACCTTTTTTGTGTTTCTACACTTAGGGGATCGCAGATGAATTTGTCTTGCAGAGAATCTGCCAGTCCTGCCTCGAATTGGCAGTGTAGGGTATCAACAATCTCCTCAAAATTCTTGTCCATCGGTTCGGCTGGAGTGATTAAGTTGCGTAACAGCTTGTATGTTTCTGCGCCCATTAGATCCAGAAGCACTGAAGCTTTTTTTTCATCTTCTATTCCATTTGCGGTGCAAAACACCTCCACTCTTTCTACATATGTGGTCCAATTCTCTATCTTGTTATCAAAAACATCAATATTGCCAAAGTTAGGCTCTGTTTCGTTATCAAAAGCATCAATATTGCCAGACTTAGGCATTTCAAAAAAAAAATATGGCGCTTCCCGCACTTTTTTTCTTTTTTTTTCTCTCTGCAGCAACGATATGGCACCTCCTGCGCTTTCCCGCCGCTGCTACCGATAACAACGCTGTTTTACTGTGGTTTCCGTTTATTCACTGTTGGAGACTCGTTCCCGACGGAGGTCTAAACGCTGACCTGCTTGCCGCGCCGGCCGTCTCCCGAGTGCACCCTCCCAGTCCGTTATTGCTTGCCTCCGATTTCGCTGCCTGTCTCAGCTGTAGAGCCCGACGCTGGAGCCCCAGCCTGACGCCCAGGAAGGATTAGCGCAGTACCTGCCACCAGCTTGGCCAGCTGGTGAAACCACAGTTTCTATAACTTCCTTGAGTCTTCTGGATGCTGGAGGAATCGATGTCCTTGATGTGCTGCCGAATTGCAGGTAAGTCCGTTTCCACTTCGTCGCCACTGTAGTGTCCGTGTGTAGATAAAGACACTGAAGGCAGGAGTTGGTTCATAGGTATTTACTAAGCAAGTCTGGGGGGGGGGGGGTTCTAAAGGATATACACAATACACAGGCTTATATAGCCCAAGTGGCAATTACCGGCATTACGCACACCTGGGGCTCTTAAAGGCACATACACCACAATTGCCACTTAAACCCATAACTACACTTTCACTATTTTGACTCAACTTCTCAAACACTCTGGTCACTCACCTCTCATGGTCCTCCCTAAACAAACTCCATCTTATCTAAAATTCCATCACCTGCATCCTCCCCAGATTAACTCCCGCTTGCTAATCACCTCTATCCTTTCAATCTCCACTGGCTCCTTGTCTTCCAATGCACAAAATTCAAAGTCCTTACCTTAAATTTACAAGTCCCTCCATGGCCTCACTCCATCCCATCTCTGCAAACTCCCCCAGCTCTGCATCCCAGCCCACACCCTATAATTGTCCAACTCTGTGCATGCTCTCTCTCCCCCTCCCCAGTTTTAAAGTTAGCTCTCCTAATTATCCTACTTCTGCTCAGTCTTTTATCTTATTCATGAAGCACTTTGGCTCATTTTATTACATTAAAGGCACTATAAAAATGTAAGTTGTTGTAATATCTTACTTCCGTTCTTTAACTCTACTGTGGCGCCCTCCAGTGCTCAATTTAATATTGTAGCACAAATCAGGGCTGTATAAGTCTTGCAGTGCTATATTGTCAGTGATTGATAGTCAAGCAACATTCTTTTTTCAGTTATCAAATTTCAGTCTTTATGTCTCACATTAGAATCATAGAATGATACAGCACAGAAGGAGGCCATTCGGCCCATTGTGCCTGGTCTTTGATAGAGCTATCCAATCAGTCCCACTCCCCTGCTCTTTCACTTTAGTCTTGTAATTGTTTTCGCTTCAAGTATTTATTCAATTCCCTACTGAAAGCTACAATTGAATCTGCTTCCACCGCCCTTTCAGGCAGAGCATTCCATAAGAACATAAGAAGTAAGAGCAGGAGTAGGCCATACGGCCCCTCGAGCCTGCTCCGCCATTCAATAAAATCACGGCTGATCATCGACCTTAACTCCACTTTCCTGCCCGATCTCCATATCCCCTGATTCCCCTAGAGTCCAAAAATCTATCTATCTCAGCCTTGAATATACTCAAAGACTCAGCATTCACAGCCCTCTGGGGCAGAGAATTCCAAAGATTCATAAGAACATTCCAGATCGCAACAACTCGCTGCACAATTTTTTCCCCCTTAGGTCACCTCTAGTTCTTTTGCCAATCACTTTAAATCTGTGTCCTCTGGTTACAGACCCTTCTGCTCTATCAAAATCCTTCAAGATTTTTGATCACCTTGATCAAATCTCCCCTTAACATTCTCTGCTCTAAGGAGAACCACCCTAATTTCTCAGGCCTCTCATCACTGGTACCATTCCAGTAATTCTCCTCTGCACCCTCTCTAAGGTCTTGATAGTCTTCCTAAAGTGTGATGCCCAGAATTGAACACAATACTCCAGCTGAGGTCTAACCAGTGTTTTATACAGGTTTAGCATAACTTCCTTACTTTTGTACTCTATGCCTCTATTAATAAAGCCAAGCACCCCGTATGCTTTTCTAACAGCTTTCTCAACTTGTCCTGCTGTAATGTATATACCTTTAAGGGGGGAACTATCTTTTACACCTCAGGTATACTGCAGTACCGGCAGTGACCACACCTGTATATAGCACTGAGTATTAATCTGTACAGATCAGTTCCTGTGTGAGCCATGTTGAGTAAACACCTGTTGTACCGTTCTCCTGCAGTCTGTGTCTTATTATACACGGACACAACATTGGCGACGAGGCAAGTTCGAACCTACCTGCAACTCTGCATCACCTCCCGGGGATTCGTTGCTGGAGATCAGTGGATTGGAGGTCAAGGCCAGAGACTCGGGTGTCGACCACGGGCAACCGCCCAGTCATCCAGCAGAGACTCGAGAATTGCGGGGGAGGCTGTCGAGAGCCAGGCTTGGCTTTCCAGTCGAGGTGGTCCAGCGAAACGGGCTGGCAACAGATAGTGCGCAGACCCTTCCCGGACAGTGGTGGGCTAGAGCCCGACCGAGCGGCACAACAAAGGGCCGAGTAGCGTCGACGGGAGAGAGAGGGCAGAGCGCACAGGGCGCAGCCGGTGTTCAGGGGCCGAGCAGTGTCGAAGAGAGGGAGAGAGAGACACGCAGAAACCCGCGAGGCACCGCCATTGCCACGAGGACCGCCGAGAGCGGCATTGGCAGCAGCGCAGGGGAAGCGCGCGAAACCTACAGGGCGCCGCCATTGCCACGAGAACCGCCGGGAGTGGCGTTGGCAGCAGCGGGGAGGAAGGAAAGCGCGGGAGACGCCATTTTAAGCCATTGGGAGACGCCATTTTAAACCACACCCAAAATGCCGAAGAGTGGCAGTATCACCGCATTTGACAATGAAGTTGAAGATTGGACTACATATGTCGAACGAATAGAGGTATACTGCAAGGCAAATGAGGTGTCAGATGACAAGAAAGCGTCGGTATTGTTAAATTTAATGGGTGCAAAGACGTATGGTTTATTACGAAATCTAGTAACCCCAACGAAGCCAATGGAAGAGAGTTTTGAAGACATAGTAACGATACTACAGGAACATTTAAACCCCACACCGCTGCTGATAGCAGAAAGATTCAAGTTTCACAAATGGAACCAGCATAAGGATGAAAGCAATGCTGATTATTTAACAGAACTGTGCAAACTATCGAAACACTGCCAGTTTGGAGCAGGACTGGCAGATACCTTAAGGGACAAGTTTGTGTGTGGGCTTCAAAGTGAAGGAACCCAGAAATGGCTTTTATCTGAAAAGGACCTTACACTGGAAAAGGCTTTCAGCATTGCGGTATCATATGAAGCAGCAGCACGGGGCGCTGCAGAGATACAACAGAGACCGCAAGAATATGGCACAAACAAAATGTCATATAGCACAGAGAAGTGCTATCGCTGCGGCAGAACAACACACGACCAGAATGATTGCTGGTTCAAAGACAAAGTGTGCAGAGAGTGTGGAAAAATAGGACACAGAGCACGAGTCTGCAGGTCGGGAAAGAAAACCAGCAATAAGAAACCTACCAAAGAAAAGTACAAGAAGGTACATAAGATGACGGAGAATAGTTCAGATGAACAAAAGAGTGATAACGACTCTGAAAGCAGGGAACCGAGTTGTCTGAAACTACATAATGTGATCACAACGGAGGATCATCGAACCATTTGGGTCACTCTCAAGATAGCAGGAGTCCAGGTAAAGATGGAATTGGACACAGGATCAGCCCTAACAGTCATAAACCGACGGGACTATGAGCGGCTATTCTCACACATACCCTTGAGAGACACAAAAATTATTTTGAAGATGTACACGGGGCAAAAAGTCTACCCCAAAGGAAAAATAAGGGTGACCGTTATATATAATGGTAAGGAAACACCAAAACTAGACCTGTATGTATTGCAAGATGGAGGACCACCATTACTGGGACGTGAATGGATCCAGAAAATACAACTGGATTGACATTCCATACAGGCACTGACTGTGGCTGACAAAAAGGATGATGACGTCACACCTGGGCGACTGTCAAAGATCTTAACTGACGCGAAAGAAGTGATCCAGCAAGGACTCGGAACACTAAAAGGCATGACAGCAACGATTAAAATTGAAGAAAACGCAAGCCCCAAATTTTTTTTAAGGCCAGACCGGTACCTTATGCGATCCGCCCAGCCGTCGAAGCAGGGCTGGAGAGTCTGGAATGTTCAGGTGTACTGTCCAAGGTAGACTGGAGCGAGTGGGCTACACCCATCGTCCCTGTGATGAAAAAGTCGTTGAGCAGCATGCCTGGGGAACCAAGGAAGGTTCGCATCTGTGGGGACTTTAAGGTAACAGTGAACCCGGTCCTTCACACCGTACAATATCCACTTCCGCGGATTGAAGATATTTTCGCCTCGCTATCTGGAGGGAAACGCTTCACTAAGATTGATCTGGCCCAGGCGTATCTGCAAATGGAGGTAGAAGAAGCATCAAAAAAATACCTCACAATCAACACCCATAAAAGGTCTCTACCAATACAACCGGCTGGTATTCGGGGTAGCATCAGCTCCGGCTATTTGGCAGAGGGCAATGGAACAAGTCCTGCAAGGGATCCCAGGGACCCAGTGTTATTTGGACGACATCCTGGTCACGGGCGAAAATGACAGTGATCACCTTGCCAACCTGGAGCAGGTGCTCACTAGATTGCAGGAATATGGGCTCCGAGCTAACCGCCCCAAATGCGAGTTTTTTAGAAAACAGATCTCGTATTGTGGCCACGTTATCGATAAAGAGGGGTTACATAAGTCCCCAGAGAAGATTGAGGCAGTAGTCAAGGCTCCAGCACCGGAAAATGTGTCACAACTGAGGTCGTTCCTCGGGCTGGTAAACTACTACCATAAGTTCTTGCCAAATTCGTCTACAATACTACACCCACTGAACACCCTACTGCAAACTGGGGTGCCATGGAAGTGGAGTGACGAATGTAGACGAGCTTTCCAGAAGAGCAAAACACTAATCACATCAAAAGAGGTATGTGGTGTATGTGCCTTTAAGAGCCCCAGGTGTGCTGTAATGCTGGTAATTGCCACTCGGGCTATATAAACCTGTATATTGTGTATATCCGTTAGAACCCCCCCCCAGACTTTGCTTAGTAAATACCTACGAACCAACTCCTGTCTTCAGTGTCTTTATCAACACACGGACACTACAGTGGCGACGAAGTGGAAACGGACTTACCTGCAATTCGGCAGCACCTCAAGGACATCGATTCCTCGGGCATCCAGAAGACTCAAGGAAGTGAGAGAAGCTGTGTTTCACCAGCTGGCCAAGCTGGTGGCAGGTACTGCGCTAATCCTTCCTGGGCATCAGGCTGGGGCTCCAGCGGCTGGCTCTACAGCTGAGACAGGCAGCGAAATCGGAGGCAAGCAATAACGGACTGGGAGGGAGCACTCGGGAGACGGCCGGCGCGGCAAGCAGGTCAGCGTTCAGACCTCCGGCGGGATGCATTCCCTTACGGCATAGGAGCAGTATTATCCCATAAATTCCCTGATGGCTCAGAACGGCCGATAGCTTTTGCGTCACGCTCATTAAACTCAGCTGAGCGTAACTATGCCCAAATCGACAGGGAAGCACTCAGCCTGGTATGGGGAGTGAAGAAATTCAACCATTACCTACACGGACAAAAATTTACCTTGTTGACTGACCATCAACCCCTCATCTCCATATGTAACCCTAAAAAGGGTGTTCCCATTATGACAGCTCAAAAGGCTACAGAGGTGGTCCCTTTTTCTAGGGGCACACCAATACAACATAGAATACAAAGGGTCAAAACAGCATGGGAATGCTGATGGTTTATCACGCCTACCGTTGCCAACGGTAAAAGAGGCACCTACAGTAGACCCAGTAGAGATATTCCACTCTACCATAGTGGAATGTCTACCGGTGACAAATTCTGCCATTGAAAGGGAGACAAGAAATGACCCTACTCTCTCACGGGTCTACGATTTAACAGTGAAGGGATGGCCAGCACATGGCGAACCACTGTTGCCAGCATTCTCGCAAAGAAGAGAACAGCTGTCAGTGTGCCGAGGAACCTTGATGTGTGGATCCAGAGTGGTGGTTCCACCCAAACTCCAGGATAAAGTGCGAAAGGAGCTTCACGAGGGGCATCTGGGTGGATTGAAAATGAAGAACCTAGCTAGGGCGTTTGTATGGTGGCCAGGTATCGATGGAGACATCGAAGAAATGACCAAGAGCTGCCTAGGATGCCAGAAGGTCCAAAACGCTCTACCACAAGCCCCTCTACATCCATGGGAGTGGCCCTCATCTCCCTGGCAAAGGGTGCACATCGACTTTGCTGGTCCATTTATGGACTCAATGTTCTTAATCGCAGTTGATGCACACTCCAAGTGGCCGGAGGTAATAAAGATGTCCTCCACCACCACGGAAAAAACCATCACAGTATTAAGGAGCATATTTGCCAGGAATGGGCTGCCGGAACAGATATGTTCTGATAATGGACCGCAATTTGTGTCCGAAGAATTCAGAAAGTTCTTAAAAAACAATGGGGTTAAGCACTACACGTCCGCCCCATACCATTTGTCCATTGAAACGTTTGTCCAGACCTTCAAGAAGGCCATAAAGGCCATGGGTAATGAAGACATAAAACTTCAGCACAAGGTGGATAACTACTTATTCGCATACAGGAATGCAACACATATGGTTACAAACCAAACTCCCGCCATGATGTTCTTCAATAGAAACCTAAGATGCCGGCTGGATTTGGTCAAGCCCAACATCAGAAGGGACGTGGAGAACCGGCAGTTTCAAGGCATGAATGAAAGGCCAACTAGAACCTTCCAGATAGGTCAACAAGTTTTGGCCCGGGACTACCGTACCGAGAAATGGCAGCCTGGAACTATCTGCACACGACTAGGACCACTGATGTATACCGTGGACATCGGAGAAAGCATAATAAGGCGCCATGCTGACCAAATCATAAAGTCATCCGAAAAGGGACAACCTACACCACAACTCTATACATCTAACGATGAAGTAGAGATACCCATATCTACCTCCGATCCGGTGATGCTGGAACCCGATGAACCCGACACTGGCATTCAAGCCGAATCGGCTTGCCAGAAGAACCTACTACACCACCAGAAACTACTACACCCCCGAGGCATTATCCGGACCGAGTCAGGAAGCCTCCTGAGAGACTAACTTATAATTAATTAACTACAGCCATGTATATTATTTTGCTTATAACATGTAATTAATAATTACTTAAAATATGATGTACTGGTTAGCTAAAAGGGGAGGAATTGTGGTGTATGTGCCTTTAAGAGCCCCAGGTGTGCTGTAATGCCGGTAATTGCCACTCAGGCTAAAGAAGCCTGTATATTGTGTATATCCGTTAGAACCCCCCCCCCAGACTTTGCTTAGTAAATACCTATGAACCAACTCCTGTCTTCAGTGTCTTTATCAACACACGGACACTACAAGGTATTGGCCCATTACAACCCGGCATTACCAATTCGGTTGGCATGTGATGCGTCACCCTACGGCATTGGAGCGGTGCTGTCGCACAAATTCTCGGACGGCTCAGAGGCCAATAACCTTTGCGTCACGATCACTAACCTCAGCCGAGCATAACTACGCCCAGATTGACAGGGAGGCCCTCAGCCTAGTGTGGGGAGTGAAAAAGTTCAATCACTATCTGCACGGGCAGAAATTCACCTTGCTGACTGATCACCAGCCTCTTGTCTCCATTTTTAATCCGAAGAAGGGCGTTCCGGTGATGACTGTGCAACGACTACAAAGATGGTCACTTTTTCTAGGGGCGCACCACTATGAGATTGAATAGAAGGGCACGAAACAGCATGGAAATGCTGATGGGCTATCACGCCTGCCACTGCCTACTGCGGAGGAAGCACCAGCAGTGGATCCTGTCGAAATGTTCCATTCGACTATAGTTGAATACCTACCGGTAACTAACGCTTGTATCGAAAAGGAAACCCGAAATGACCCGACACTGTCTCGGGTATATGATTTGACAGTGAAGGGATGGCCAGCACATGGCGACTCACTGTTGCCAGCGTTCTCGACAAGGAGAGAACAGCTGTCAGTGTGCCGGGGGACCTTGATGTGTGGATCCCGAGTGGTAATTCCACCCAAGTTAAGGGATAGAGTGCTCAATGAGCTTCATGAGGGTCATCTGGGAGGGGTAAAAATGAAAAGCCTAGCCAGGGCTTATGTGTGGTAGCCGGGAATCGATAAACAATCGAGGACCTGACCAAGAGCTGCTCAGGATGCCAGAAAGTCCAAAATGCACCACCACAGGCCCCTCTACACCCATGGGAGTGGCCCTCATCTCCATGGCAACGGGTGCATATTGATTTTGCTGTTTAATAGCCGTGGATGCGCACTCGAAATGGCCTGAGGTCATCAAAATGTCCTCCACCACCACGGAGAAAACTATTGCAGTCCTACGGACCATTTTTGCCAGGAATGGCTTGCCAGAACAGATTTGTTCCAACAACGGACCACAGTTTGTGTCCGAAGAGTTCCGGAGGTTCTTGAAAAAGAATGGGGTAAGGCATTACACATCCGCCCCGTATCATCCAGCCACAAATGGATTGGCTGAGAGGTTCATACAAACCTTTAAGACGGCAATAAAGGCTATGTACAATGACAGCATTCCGCTGCAGCACAAGGTGGACAATTTCCTGTTCGCCTACCGGAATGCGACACATGCAGTCACCAACCAGGCCCCAGCCATGATGTTCTTTAACCGAAGGTTAAGATCTCGCCTGGATTTGCTCAGACCAAACGTCCGAAGAGATGTTGAGAGTAAGCAAATCCAGCACATCCATGAGAAGCCAACAAGGAGCTTCAATGTAGGGCAACCAGTCTTGGCCCACGACTACCGAACAGAAAAATGGCAGCCAGGAACGATATGCACACGGCAGGGCCCACTAATGTACACAGTGGACGTTGGGGAGAGCATCGTGAGACGCCATGCTGACCAGATCCTAGAGTCACAGGAACAAGTCAACCCCATGCCTCGCCCATACGTACCTGGTGATGAACCCGACGTACAGGTCGCATCTACCCCAGAAACAGTAGCATCGGAAGCTGATGAACCAACCGACGACAGGGGGCCAGAGTCGCCTCCGCACCAAGAGCAAGACACTCGGGAAAGGCGCTATCCAGAAAGGATCAGGAAGCCTCCCCAAAGACTGAATATATAAATAGACTATTTTCAGCTAATGTTGCATGTTAAAAGTGTTAATTGTAATTAGTTTGATATTTAATTGTTAAATGAGTGTTATGGTACTGTTAATCTAAAAGGGGAGGAATTGTAATGTATGTACCTTTAAGGGGGGAACTATCTTTTACAGCTCATGTATACTGCAGTACCGGCAGTGACCACACCTGTATATAGCACTGAGTAGTAATCTGTGCAGATCAGTTCCCGTGTGAGCCACGTTGCGTAAACACCTGTTGTACCGTTCTCCTGCAGTCTGTGTCTTATTATACACAGACACAACACCTGCCACCTTCAAAGATTTGTGTACATACAGCCCCAGGCCTCTCTGTTCCTGCACCCCCTTTAAAATTGCACCATTTAGTTTATATTGCCTCTCTTCATTTTCCGACCAAAATGCATCGCTTCACACTTCTCTGCCTTAACTTTCATCTGCCATGTGTCATTTGTCTGCCCATTTCACCAGTCTGTCTATGTCCTCCTAAAGTCGATTACTTTCATCCTCATTGTTCACTACATTTCTGAGTTTTGTTTCATTTGCAAGCTTTGAAATTATGCACTGTATATCCAAGTCCAGGTCATTAATATAGATCAAAGAGCAGTGGTCCTTATACCATCCCCTGGGGAACACCACTGTATCCCTTCCTCCAGTCTGAAAAACAACTGCTCATCAGTACTCCCTGCTTTCTGTCCCTTAGCCAGTGTCAATTAGCCACTATCCCTTTAATCCCATTGGCTTAATTTTGCCAACAAGTCTATTATGTGGTACTTTATTGAAAGTATACATCAACTGCACTACCCTCATCAACCCTTTCCATTACTTCAAAGAACTCAATCAAGTTAGTCAAACATGATTTGCTGTTAACAAATCCATGCTGACTTTCATTTATATTTTTCCAAATGGCAATTAATTTTGTCCCAGATTATCATCTCTAAAAGTTTCCCCACCACCGATGTTTAGCTGACTTGCCTGTAATTGCCGGGTTTATCCCTCTCCCATTTTTTGAACATGGGTGTAACAGTTGCAATCTTCCAGTCCTTTGACACCACCTCCATATCCAAGGAGGATTGGAAGATTGTGGCCAGAGCCCCTACAATTTCCACGCTTACTTCCCTGAGTAATCTAGAATGCATCCCATCCAGACTGGGTGACTTTTCTACTTTGAGTACTGCCAATCTTTTAAGTACCTCCCCTTTATTTTTATCCTATCCAATACCACTACTACCTCCTCCTTTACAGCTACATTGGCACATCCTCTTCTCTAGTGAAGACAGGTGCAAACTATTCATTTAGTACCTCAGCCATACCCTTTGCCTCCACAAGATGATCTTTTTGGTCCCTAATCGGCCACTAATCTAATCTCATACTCTCCCTTTGCCCTTCTAATTCCCCTTTTATATCTCTTCTATATTTTCTGAATTCAGCTTGGCTCTCTACTGTATTATGAACCTTGTATTTATCATAATCCTCCTCTTTTTGTCTCATTTTAAGCTCTATATATTTAGTCATTGAAGGAGCTCTAGCTTTGGATGCCCTTCCTTTCCCCCTCATGGGAATATGTCTAATCTGCACCCGAACCGGCTTATCTGTGAAGGCCTCCCATTGTTCAATTACTGTTTTGCCTAACAATTTTTGATTGTTCCTTGTCCTTTTCCATAGCTATGCTAAACCTGATATTATGATCACTGTTCCTCAAATGCTCCCCCACTGAAACATGCTCAACTTTATTCCTCAGAACTAGATCCAGCACTGCTTCCTTCCTTATTGAGTTGGAAACACACTGATCAAGAAATTTCTCTTGTACACATTTCAGGAATTCATCCCTGTCTTTGCCCATTACATTGTTATTATCCCAGTCTATATTAGGATAATTGCAGTCCCCCGTTAACTCTACTCTATAGTTCTTGCATCTTTCTATAATTTGCCTGCAAATTTGCTCATTTATCGCTTTCCCACTATTTGGTAGCCTATAGTATACACCCAGTAGTATAATAGCTCCTCTATTGTTATTTAATTCTAACCAAATAGATTCTGTCTTTGACCCTCAACTACATGATCACCTCTGAGTCAGAAGGTTAGTTCAAGTCCCACTCCTGAGACTTGAGCACAAAAATTTAGGTTGACACTCCAGTGCACGACTGAGGGAATGTTGCACTGTCGGAGGTGCCGTCTTTCAGATGAGATGTTAAACCGAGGCCCTGTCTGTTCTTTCAGGTGGATGTAAAAGATCCCATGCCATTATTTCGAAAAAGAGCAGGAGAGTTATCCCCAGTGTCCTGGCCAATATTTATCCCTCAATCAACATCACTAAAACAGAGAATCTAGTCAGTACCACATTGCTGTTTGTGGGAGCTTGCTATGTGCAAATTGGCTGCCGCGTTTCCTACATTACAACAGTGCCTACACTTCAAAAGTACTTCATTGGCTGTAAAGCGCTTTTGGGATGTCTTGAGGTTGTGAAAGGCGCTATATAAATGTAAGTCTTTTTTTTCCCAGTTCTATAATAGTTTCTTTGATTAATACTGCCACACCCCTCTTGTTTTTCCCTTCGCTATCTTTTCTGAATACCTTGTAGCCAGGAATATCAAGTTTCCAATCCTCCCATTCTTTGAGCTAGCTTCATTATTGCTAATATATCATAATCCCATGTGGCGACTTGTGCTTATGTGGCACAACCTCATGTACCGCGCTATGTGCTTTTACGCAAATGCACTCCAAACCCATCTAAGACTGCCTCACATTTGCCCCTCCCTCCGCCATCTCATCCCTCCTATTTGTAAACTATTCTTTACTCTATTGCGAATTGTTTCTCCCAGTCTTCTGTACACCTTGCATCTCCTCTCTAATGCTTCATCCTGGTACTCCTCTCCCTGCCAAATTAGTTTAAACCATCATCCACGGCACTTGTTAACCTTCCTGCGAGGTCATTGGTCCCAGCTCTGTTGAGCTGCAACCTGTTCATAATGAATGGGTTTCTCCTGCCCCAGAGCAGGTCCCAATGCCCCAGGAATCTGCAGCCTTTCTTCCGGCACCATTTCTCCAACCATGCGTTAACCTGTCTTATCCTACTAATCCTATACTCACTGGTGCGTGGAAGTAAACCAAAGGTTACTAACTTTAAATCCTGCTTTTTAACTTCCTCTCTAGCTCCTGAATCTCTGACTGCAGGACTGAATCTCTGACTGCAGGACCTCAATCCCTTTCCTACCTGGTCATTGGTTCCCACATGGACCATGACTTCAATGCTGTATTTATGCTCCTTGGGCCTCCCACGACTCTCTGCCACTCTAATTGTGCTGTATTTATGGTGCTCAGGCCTCCTGCGATGCTCTCATTATTTTCACAACGATCCGATTTGGTTTCCAATTCGTGTAAAGGTGGGATGTTGAAACTGTGATCCACAGCCCAGAGGCAGTGCGGAAGCAAAACTCTGCTAATTTATTTTACATGCCACTATGTTTGACTTTATAAATTTTGCAAGCCTGTTGGTTCTGGAATGGCCTGTTCTAAAGCACAAAGTCCTCATTGTTGACTAATTCCTAGATCCATCACTGAGGGAGCAACGTTGCTGAACAAACCTTTCTAAAACATCTGGCCTGTTTATTTTGTATTCCATTTTGAATTTAAGAGTGGGGGAGCAGATTGGGTTAAAGCAAATCTGGGGAGAGCGAGGGCAGAGCACGCCGGGGAGAGCGAGGGCAGAGCACGCCGGGGAGAGCGAGGGCAGAGCACGCCGGGGAGAGCGAGGGCAGAGCACGCCGGGGAGAGCGAGGGCAGAGCACGCCGGGGAGAGCGAGGGCAGAGCACGCCGGTGAGAGCGAGGGCAGAGCACGCCGGGGAGAGCGAGGGCAGAGCACGCCGGGGAGAGCGAGGGCAGAGCACGCCGGGGAGAGCGAGGGCAGAGCACGCCGGGGAGAGCGAGGGCAGAGCACGCCGGGGAGAGCGAGGGCAGAGCACTGTCAAAAGCAGGCAGGGGACTGCATCTCGGTACATTAGCTCCAGCATAATGGAGAGTATAGACTCAGTGGCAGCAGATTCAGGAGACACGCTTAAATCACAGAGCAGATAGGTGTAGGTGAGTGATGCAGCAGATTTTTTTTAATTTTAATTAGTTCCTGGGATGTGGGTGTTGCCGGCAAGGCCAGCATTTATTGCCCATCCCGATCTTGTCCCTTAGTCCATGCACCATTCTCCAACCAAAATGGAGAGCAAGCAACCTGCTCCCAATCCTTTACCAGTGCTGCTCTGGAGCCAGTTGTCAGGATATGCACAACAGCAGCTCAGGGTGATTTTCCCTTGCATTTCTTTACCTCTGAGGAAAAAAAGGCCAGCCTCCACTTGGTATCTTCGCCCAAGCGCACAGTTGAACCTAGCAGAGGGATATTAGCATTGGGGAATGGAAAACATTTCCCATTTCAAGCACCAAGATTTGGCATCAAGCAATCCTGGATCAGGAATAGTATGGGCTAGATGCAGAATAAGACTCCCTCTACTCAGCCCAAGTCTCAGAATAGTACTTCCCAGTGCACCAGGGTGACATTTTCCATTTCCCTTCACTAGCCATCCTTGTGACCTTCCTGAATGAAATTGCCAATGACTGCCAAATTAGGGGTAGTTCTGCAGTGTGTGTCATGCTTACTTTCACCCCATCAGTCTGGGTTGGGTTCAAACCAAGTCCCAAAGATCACAAGGTAGTATGCTAACCCACTCCGCCACCTCGTCCTTGATTAATGATAGTTTGCCTTTCCTTTATATTGTTTATATTTAAATTACATGCGATTCATTGCAGGTGAATTCACTATTATACATAACATATAGTACCACGTTATCAAAATACCAGCATATGGTTTTATGGTGTAGGTTATGTCATGATGAAACAGGCTACTAAAGCTTACGGCAGGCAGGGATATCACAGCGTTCAAGACGAGCTTCGCTTTGTGTGTAGCACCATGGTCCATCCATTTGTCCACCAGGATTTCGACAGTATGCGTGGCCACCTCCAAGTTCTGGATACTCCAAGCTGCTGAACTGATGAGCGTGAGGATATTGGGAATTCCACAACTGGCACTTGTATCCTGATTTGGTCACGCTGACAGTTCCTCTGTAACCTGCTCCACTGCCATTGTAGCATTTATGATCTGTATGGCCAACTTAAACAAAGATACACTTAGCATATAGGGCACACTAGACTTAATAAAGTACATTTTATTCAATGCTCAGAACCCCATTCCTGTTTGTTCCTGCAATTAATGCTGGTTCTTCTGTTGTACATCCTTCAATCACATCTAATTTTTACTCTCGCTTTGCCTTCAGTGTCAATCCTCTCTGATGGTTAACCCAGTAATAAAATCCACATGATATAGCGGCTCAAAGTGGCTACAATGTCTCAGTGTTAAGTTTGAAAATATTTCTGGATTTATGCTGTGTTTTTCAATAAAAATTTATCCAATAATCTATTTTAAATATAGTCAACCCAAGAATGGATATCTGACCTGATGGGTGTTGCTACATATGCAAACTATGTAGATGAAAGTTTCTCAGCTCTCATTGTCCTTACTTAAATCTATTCTTTGTCCATTTCCTTCTATTTATCTAAATCAGTTACGAAGCTCACTAGTTCACAGAAAAGATAAACTTCTAAAGCAATTTTCATTTAAACAGTTAATGCCACAAGGACACTGCAATTTACAAATACATTGGCAAATTAGCCTTACAAGTGTCATTTTCAACCTGATGGTTAGTTATAAAGTCAGACACATGAAATCAGAAGGATTCTTTCTATAAAATAAAAAGGAAACAAGTGTCAAAAGTCATACATGTGCCATCTAATTTGGGTGACGTTGCTCTCACCCACAGAGTATTGGTAGTGCTGTACCATGGACTGATTTCCACTTGCTTGCATCCCAGTTGCTGTTAAATGACATGGCTTTGAGGGATGCACTAAAAAAGGTTTTTATCCATTAGTTAAATGGAGCCATTCCGCATAGCCAATGGCAACTGGTAAGGTAGCCAAGTAACCTTGTTAGTTATAACAGACTGCGGTGAGAAGGTGTGTCTCCCCACAATGGAGATTTGGAAACTTGTGATGCTCAAAAATACTTTAGTTATTATAGTGACAGCACCACCTATGGAGTTATCTTGCTCTAAGTAATATACTACAAAGTCCAGCACACAAGTCCCACTTTCACCCGACTATCAAGACCTATAAATTGGGTCAGGAGAGCGTGAATTCTGCACTGACATTTTGCCACAGGAGTGACTTTTACACCTTTTTCATTAAAAAAAAGTGGAATAAATGAGCAAACTTGATCCATTTTCCATTCAGAAGAAATATTTGTGCGATTCTCCAAATACATTTTTGACTTAATGTTCACGGTAGTAAATTACATCCGCATAAAGAAGACAGGCGATCATATTACTCCAATAAAAACAGAAAATGCTGGAAATAGCAGGTCAGGCAGCATCTGTAGAAAGAGAAACAGAGTTAACGTTTCAGATCGATGACCCTTCGTCAGACGACGGGTCATCAACCTGAAACGTTAACTCTGTTTCTCTCTCCACAGATGCTGCCTGACCTGCTGAGTATTTCCAGCATTTTCTGTTTTTATTTCAGATTTCCAGCATTTTGCTTTTGCGATCATATTACTCCGTTAGACCGTGATCTTTTAAAATCTTATTTCAGTTCTCATTATCTTAGCTCCTATCCATTGGTGAATTGCAACTTTCCAAACATTTGAGTGCATCTATCTTTGCCTTGATATCTTTGTAAGGTTTCAGGAACACATCCAGGTAAATGAACAGCACACTCTGGTAATTCCTGTTAAGTACTGGACTATCTTATGCAACATAAAATTTCACTTCAGTCTTTGAAAGTGGTCGAATCTCACAGCAGACCTCATTTAAAGTTTAAAATATGAAGCAAATTTATGAAACAATAAACAGGTGACTGATGCAACAGTGATTATAATAGTTATATATTTACAATAGCATCTTATCCAGTTCTTCAAGTATAAAAAAAATATTTGCAACTCAGAGCTAATTAATCTTTGACAAAACAACTTTTAAATATATATAGCATTGCTCCTATCTTTTAAGAATATCAACCTGTTGCTTCCTCTCAAACTCTTAGTTGCTTTCAGATTTTCAAACAGCTTCCTGGCTTCTTTGCGATTTTCCAACTGCTAACTGGCTTCTGCAAGAGAACTTTCCAGCTGCCTTGATACAAACAAAGTTGTTTATTTTATATCCCTGAAGATTTACTGGGTAGCCTGGAATTTGAATAATTAGCCTTTCAAATTCAAAAAGGAGCTCTCTCTCAAACTGAACTAATCTTGAAGTCTACATATATTTGAGACTCTCAAATCTGTTACCAGAGAGACTATAACAAACTTTGAAACATTACATTCAGGAAAAGCCTTGTACAAGATTTTGGTTTAGCTAGCTGTTAAAACTTAGCAATAAATTCAGCAGAAACCCAGTTTCATGAGGTTGATTCTGGAGATGAAGGGGTTGTCTTATGAAGAAAGGTTGAGCAGGTTGGGCCTATACTCATTGGCGTTTAGAAGAGTGAGAGGGGATCTTATTGAAACATATAAGATACTGAGGGGGCTTGACAGGGTAGATGCAGAGAGGATGTTTCTCCTCGTGGGGGAATCTAGAACTAGGGGGCATAATTTCAGAAGGGGTAACCCTTTTAAATTGGAAATGAGGAGGAATTTCTTCTCAGAGGGTCGTGAATCTTTGGAATTCTTTTCCCCAGAGAGCTGTGGAGGCTGGGTCATTGAATATATTTAAAGGTGGAGATAGACAGATTTTTGAATGATGAGGGAGTCCAGGGTTATGGGGAGCGGGTAGGGAAGTGGAGTTGAGGCCAAGATCAGATCAGCCATGATCTTATTGAATGGCAGAGCAGGCTCCTATTTATGTTCTTATGTAGGTCGATGACCTACATATGTCGGAACATGGACCACAGCCTTAGGATAAAGGGTAGGCTATTCAGGACTGAGATGAGAAGAAATTTCTACACAGAGGGTGGTGAATCTTTGGAATTCTCTACCCCAGAGGGCTGTGGAGGCTCAGTCATTGGGTATATTCAAAACAGAAGTTGATAGATTTCTGACTAGTAAAAGCATCAAGGGATATAGCGATAGGGCCACTGAAAGGAGTTGAGGCAGAAGATCAGCCATGATCTCACTGAATGGCGGAGCAGGCTCGAAGGACCCAATGGCCTACTCCTGCTCCTATTTATGTTCTTAACAAAACTTAGGTAGGAACAGGGAGGAGGTCCTGCTGAGGGAGCATCAGGAGTTAGGAGCTAAATTAAAAAGCAGGACCTTGAGGGTAATAATCTCTGGATTATTGCCCTAGTCAGATGCTGATTGGCATAGAAGCAGTCACATCAGGAGAATTAACACGTGGCTAAAGGGCTGGTGTGGGAAAGAGGGGTTCCTTTTCATGGGACACTGGCACCAGTACTGGGACAGGAAGGAGCTGTACCGATGGGATGGACTCCACCTGAACCGGAATGGGACCCGCATCCCAGCGGAAAGGGTAAATAGGGAAGTGGCAAAGGCTTTAAACTAGTAAGACGGGGGAGTGATCTACAAGAAATGAAACCAGTCTAAATAGAAATGGAACAGGAAAGGAGAGCATAGGAAAGACTAAAGTAAGAGAGGACATAGACGGCCAGGGAATAAAGAATTATAGAACAGGAGTGTAAAAAGATGGTTAAAAATAAAGCGAGAGGAACTGCTATTATAAAGGAATTAAACTCGCTGTACAGCAATGCACACAGTGCCTATAACAAAACAGGGGTACAGGAGGCAATAATACGTTGTGAGGAACCAGATATAGTAGAGATTACTGAGACATGGCTACAGAAAAATCAGGACTGGGAATTAAACATTGCAGGGTATAACATATTTAGAAAAGATAGAGGGGGAAAGGGGGAGGTGGAGTAGCTGTACTTATTAGGGATAACATAATAGCAGAAGTGACACATCTATCAGTAAGACAGAACTAGAATCCATGTGGTTGAGATAAAAGATAATAAAGGATCAATCACACTAATAGGGGTAGTCTACAAACCACCTAATAGTGGAAGGGAGGTAGAGGAAGAAATATGCAAACAAATTAGGGAATTGACTAAAAAACATAGAATAATCATCATGGGGGATTTCAACTACCCAGATATTAATTGCCCAGAAGAGGTAGGTAAAGGGGAAAAGGGAATGGAGTTCCTACAATGTGTACAGGACTCCTTTCTAACCTAAAATGTAAGAAGCCCGGCAAGGGAGGATTCGCTACTGGATCTAGAAATGGGGAATGAACCAGAGCAGATAAGAGAAGTAAAAGTAGGGGAACATCTAAGCAATAGTGACCATAATATAATATGCTTTCAGATAATAACTGAGAAGAACATAAGTATGACGAAGACCAGGGTATAGATTGGAGAAAAGCTGATTTTGAGGGGCTGAGAATAGAACTTGGGAAAATAAAATGGAAACAATATTGGCAAGCAATGATGTAGAACAGCAATGGGAAACATTTAAAATATTCAACAGAGTCTCAAGAAAAATATATTCCACTAAAAAACAGAACAAGATAAATACTATTGAGACACCATGAATGAATAAAGACATAAGGGGAAAAATTGAGGGTAAGAAAAGAGGCACACACTAAGTACAGGAAACTCTCGTTTAAACGGCACCTAAATATCCGGAATTCTCTATTAACCAGCAAAATTCATACTCTGAAAACAACACCTCAATAACCGGAAATGTTGCAGAGTCCGAGTCTCCCGCGGTGGCCGAGTTAGTCAGTGGGGGTAGATCTCCAAACTGCCACTACTCGGCTTCTTGGCGCTGTCGGAAGTCCGAACACCTCAATAACAGGAGTCTGACTCTCCCGCGCTGCCGGTAGTCTCTTCCGATCGCCATTTGTCTGTGTGTCTCCCGCGCTGCCAGTAGTCTCTCCCCGTGCATTTGTTGAAGTGCATGATCCTGATGACCCAGCTGGCATGGATATTCCTGATGAACCAGCTGACTTGGAATAAGTGTACAGTCAACTACAGTACTGTATAGTCATTTACTGTATAAGTTTTGTTTTACTGTTAAGTAATTAAAGAGTTATGGATTACCCTCAACTGGCAGTACTGTACTTAATCAAGCATCTTCCACCAACCATTTAACACAACCTTCTGCAGGTGAGTACCCAATTACTGTATACAGCAAATTTCTTGATTTTTAAATTTTTGTTTGTTAAAAATAGCTTCGGTAGGCAACCCTCTCCGTCATCCGGAATTTTTAATCAACCGGCACCATCCCGGTCCCGTCGGTGCCGGATACCAAAGAGTTTCCTGTACATGAACAGCAGGGGAGAGCATGACAAGGGAGAATGAGGAGATAAGGAGAGAAGTAAAAAAAAACACAATTAGGCAAAGAGGAATGATGAAATTAAATGATCAAGGAACATAAAACAAAAAAGTAAAATATTTTACAGGCACATCAATAAAAAAAGGAAAGTCAGGATGGAAATAGAGCCACTAAGGGATGGACAGGATAAAAATCACAGGCAGCAATAGAGAAATGGCAGAAATATTAGACATAGATCAGGTGGGCATGACATTGGATGATGAGATTAGAAATTAGATAACTGCATTTAAAATAAAAAAGAAATATTGAATAAACTAATCAAACTCAAACAGGATTAAACCACTGGTCCAGACGGATTACATCCATGCATTTTAAAAGAATAGAGAAGAGATAGTGGCATTACTACACATATTTAATAATTTGTTAGAAAAAGGTGCAGTGCCAGAGGACTGGCAGATAACTAACGTAATACAGGAAACTTTCGATTAACCGGCCACTAAATAACCGGAAATGTCGGTTAACCGGCAAAATTCAGGAGTCGGTTCAGATAACTTTTTTTTACTTTTAGTTACTTTTTTTTTTTAACTCCTTTCTGGCTGTGCAAGTATATAACTGAAGCTGTTGCTAAGCTACAGAAATGCTTGCAAGCTGTGCTGATTGTTTTGAAGCTGTTGCTAGATACGGAGCTCAGAAGCTCCGTATGTTTTAACTATAGCGTTCGATTCTCCGGCATTGTTGATAGACCGGCACCAGCTCGGTCCCGTCCGTGCCGGATACCAGAAAGTTTCCTGTACCTATATTTAAGCAGGGAGATAGAACATGTCCAGGGAACTATAGACCAGTCAGCTTAACATCGGTGGTAGGAAAAATCCCTACTAAAAGGAGAAAATAGAAGAACATCTAGAAACCAAAAAAATATAATGAATCGTCAGCATGGATTTCAAAAGGGAAAGTCTTGCTTGACCAACCTCATTGAATTTTTTGAAGATGTAACAGAGTAGACAAGGGTAAAGCAGATGATGTAATTCATCTAGATTTTAAAAAAGGCCTTGATAAGGTACCACATAATAGAAACATAGAAAAATAGGAGCAGGAGTAGGCCATTCGGCCCTTCGAGCCTGCGCTGCCATTCAATGTGATCATGGCTGATCCTCTATCTCAATACCATATTCCCGCTCTCTTCTCATACCTCTTGATGCCTTTTGTTTCCAGAAATCTATCTATCTCCTTCTTAAATATATTCAGTGACTTGGCCTCCACAGCCTTCTGTGGTAGAGAATTCCACAGGTTCACCACCCTCAGTGAAGAAATTTCTCCTCATCAGTCCTAAATGTCTTACCCCGTATCCGGAGACTGTGACCCCTCGTTCTAGACACCCCAGCCAGGGGAAACATCCTCCCTGCATCCAGTCTGTCTAGCCCTGTCAGAATTTTATATGTTTCAATGAGATCCCCTCTCATTCTTCTAAACTCTAGACTAATGAATAGGGTCAGAGAATGCGGAGTCAGGGGACAAGTAGCAGAATGGATAGCTAGCTAGCTTCAAGACAGAATGCAGAGATTAGGGATAAAGGGTAGCTATTCAGAGTGGCAGAAGGTGGGAAGTGGTGTTCCACAAGAATCAGTGCTGACACCACTGTTCACAATTTATATTAACGATTCAGACTTTGGAATCAAAAACATAATTTCTAAATTTGCGGATGACACCAAATTGGGGGGAATAATCAATACTGAGGATGACTGCAACAAATTACAAGACGACATAACTGCAGAATGGGCATATAAATTTCAACACAGATAAATGTGAGGTATTACATTTTTGTAAGAAAAATAGGAAGGTCACATTACTTAGAAAATAAGAATCTAAATGGGGTAGAAGAGCAGAGATCTCAGAGTACAAATAACTAAGTAGCGACTGCAGGTTAATAAGGCCACAAAGAAAGCAAACCAAGCATGAGGGTTTATTTCTAGAGGGAAAAAATTGAAAAGTAGAGAAGGTATACTAAACTTGTATCGAACCTTGGTCAGACGACACTTGGAGTACTGCGTACATTTCTGGTCGCCATATTATAAAAAGGATATAGAGGCACTGGAGAAGGTGCAAAACAGATTGACAAGGATGATACCAGAAATGCGAGGGTATACCTATCAGGATAGGATGAACAGGCTGGGTCTCTGAGGGGTGACCTAATAGAGGTCTTTAAAATTATGAAAGGTTTTGATAGAGTAGACACAGAGAGTATTTCCACTTGTGGGGAAAAGTAAAACCAGAGGCCATCAATATAAGACAGTCACCAAGAAATCAAATAGGGAATTCAGAAAAAAACCTCCACCCCCAGAGAGTGGCGAGAATGTGGAACTCGCTACCACAGGCAATAGTTGAAGCGAATAGTATAGATGCATTTAAGGGGAAGCTAGATAAGCATATGAGGAAGAAGGGAATAGAGGCTTATGCTGATAGGGTTAGATGAGGAAAGACGGGATGAGGCTCGAATGGAGCATGGCATGGAATGGTTGGGCCGAATGGCCTGTTTCTGTGCTGTATATCCTATGTAATCCTATGGAAATCTGGAACACTCTTCCCCCAAAAAGTTGTTGAGGCTCAGTCAATTGAATATTTAAAAACTGAAAATAACTGTTAGGCAAGGGTATTAAGGGTTATGGAACAAAAGCAGATAGATGGAGTTAAGGTACAGATCAGCCATGATCTAAATGAATGGTAGAACAGGCTCAAGGGGCTGAATGGCTTACTCCTGTTCCTATATCCAGCTGCTTGCACTCAACTTTATGTATCATATTCCAAAAAACAACAGCAGTCATTTGACAAGGAGTGAGAATGTCTATAAACTGAATGCCTATCAACCACACTCAAAAAAAGGTCAGTCTTCTCACATCGTGCCTGAAGCGCAATTGAACTCTGAATTAACTCACCTAGTTAATTCTATTGATTATTTAACAGCAGTTAAAATTTATAACCTTTAAGGAACACGGAAAGAAATGTTTCCTCCTCTCCTCAGACACTTGATGTGTTCTACATATAGTCAACCTCAAAGTAATTGACTAGTTATGTGCTTCACGAGAAAACGAAAAGCACAGTGGGGGCAGGGAGGGCACGTCTGGATCCTTTGCTCCTCTGCACTGCTAGAAAGTCCTGTTTACTGACATTTGAAAGTGCCGCTTTCTGTATTCCATTAGTTTCTGGGCTGAACCTGTGATTTTCACTTGCGATCCATCAGTGTGAGTGCTCAAATGCTCTAAAAAGTTCAATTGTTTGCGGGACTATTTTCAGAGAACAACAGAACAAATCAATGATTGATGGGATTAGTCAAGACAAACTGAATCTTTTGCATACTTACATCTGTTAATCCTATCCACAGGAATTCCAATTCGCATGCAGCTTGCAGCCTCTGGGCTTTCAGGCAGTGGCAGATCCTCACAGTTTGGCAACTGAAGCTGCATAAGAATGAGTGGGTTTGACCTTGCAATAATGTATTCTGTTCTGCACAGATCATTTTCCAGAACTTCGCACTCATCCCGGCATAATTCACGTGGTTTGGGGTTACGGGAATTATCATCGCAGAGAGGGAACACAAAGTGGCAGAAAGATGGAATGGCAAACTGTGAGCACTGATCCGAGAGATGGGTGGAAGTACCAATCATAGTAAATGCAGCTGAAATGGGAAGCACAAAATTTAATTTATAAAGCAGTGCTATATAAAACCTATAATTATCAAACACATCATTACAATAAATCACTTGCCCCAGTTTTATATACACTTTTTGTTTGATTAAGGATCACATTAACTTACTTCCAGCTGTAACCTGTCTAAATTAAAAATAATTCATGTACATAATGTTAATCTTCAGATTGGAGATAACAATTTTAATAAAACATCAAAGTATTATTGAAGAAAATGTGTGGAATTTAGTTTGTAAACCGGAGTACTTTAATGAATATTAAAATAAAGCATAAAGCTCACACATGATTATAGATGTTTTATTTTTAGATGATTCAACAAAATTACAGTTTAGCATGGGCTCCACCCAATGACATCCTTACTTCAAACAAAAATAGCTGCTTTTAAACTAAACACAAGATTGGTTGAATGCCACTATTTGTTCACTGAATTGTGCTGTTTTATCAATGCCAGAAAAGTTGATAATTTTAACATGGACCATCTTAAATTGTAATTGTTCAGCTTTAAAAAATTTGTTCACTTTTACTTTATACAAGCCACTGATTTTGTTTTGATCCTGACATATAGATTAGTTTAAAAATAACTTGTTACACATATAACTTGTTACAGGAAACTTTGGTTTATCCAGAGGTTGTATGTCCGGAATACTCGATCTAACGGCAAAAATCAGGAGCCGTTTTTTTAGTTCTCGTTCTTTTTTTTCCCCAGTCAGGCACTGCAAGGTCTGTAGCTATAGCAACAGCTTCAGCTAGAGATGCTTGCAGCTGCAGCCGACTCTTTAGAAGCTGTTGCTAAGCAACAGTGTTTGTTGTCAGATACGGAGATGAAAACCTCCGTATGCTTCAACATTAACTTTGTATGTCCGGCAGTTTTGATAGATCGGCAACACGCCGGTCCCGTCGGTGCCGGATATCACAAAGTTTCCTGTACACATATAACTTGTTACACATATAACTTGTTACACATATAATGCTTATGTTTTCAAGTTTTAAAAAATAGCATGGTTACTCTTGAAACCTGAACATTACCGTTTGCTTTAAGTATTGGAGTACTGCCAGTCAGAATGCCCAGTTTGATTTCCACCTTCAAATCCACATTGAAACTCACGGGGAGTTATTTTACTAATTCTCTACCAAGCCATGAGAACTGATAATACCAGCATCAACAGAGACACCTTCATTTGCCAAGCTGCAAAGTGGCACTGAAGTCTGTCTATCCTTATTGAAGGATGAAGCATTGCATGGTGGGTGCAGACAGCACCCCATACCACTTCCAAGGAAATGTATTGTAGCAAAATACAACACAGACACCAAAGAGATTCAGCAGCTTCATGATTAAGAACTTTAGATCTTCATTCTGTGAAATCGTGCCTGTAAATAAAATCCATACATTTTGCTGTCATTCCTGGGCGAGCATTATTCAGTTGTCACAAGCATCTGCAGGACAGGAATTGCTTCACTTTACCACATGGTGTCACTATACTACAGGAATTAAATATGCAACTCTACAATCACACTTGGCACAGTGGCCCCTTGAAAATCCTACATTACTGTATGTTTCAAACACAGGAAATTGTGGCCCAGAAATTCGGGTCTCCACGGGTGAGTACGCACGGGGTACTCACCCATAGGCCCAATGGAAGTGCCGGTTTCCTGCATGCACTGCGCATGCGCGGGAAACCGGCACTTCCGTTCCCCTGAAAGAAGGGGTTCAAAGGTCGAATGCGTGTGCAGGAGAGGCTGTGCGTGTGCATCGATCTTATGTTTTTTTTGCAAGTTTTCCCGGGAGGGTAAGTCTCCAGAAGTTACACATATAAAAAGCAGTCGCAAGGCCTGCTTTTTACAAGGTAAGTGGTGAATTAATTAAAATTAAAACATTTTTTCCACAGGTTTATTATATTTAAATACTTTAAAGAAAGGTAAGTTTATTTTTAGCCCCGTTAGAAAATAAAATTATTTTTTTCAAAAATTTAAATTGTTTAAAATAGTTATTTCATGTAATTTATAGTTTATTTGAAAAATGTGATGTTTTTAAAATTTATTCGAAGATTTAGTGATGTTTTGGGGCTTATAGTATTTATAAGTTTGACAGCCCTTCCTGTCAAAATAATGAATGAAGCATTCCCTGCTCCGATTGGCTCCCCATGGCCCACGTGATCCCAGGGGACGCATCGAACTAATTGCGCCCCTGGGATACGCAAGCACTGCGCGCCGGCAGTTGGAGGAGGCCCAGGATCGCAAATCCACGGGGGCCCATAGCACAACGGCCGGCGCGCAAGCCAAGTGCAGGTCGGGGGCTTACACCCGCGGGAAGCCCTTGACCTGCATTTCTGGGCCACTGTATGTTTCAACTGAACAGCATTTATTCAAAAAGTACTGAAGTAAAATTAATCTGAAAATGCTGGAAATACTCAACAAGTCAGGAAGCATCTGTGGAGAAAGAAAGAGAGTTTGAGGCCGATGACCATATTTCCAGCATCTGCAGTATTTTGCTTTTGTAAAGTTAATCTGATATGTAGAAGGAAGGGGCTTGATGAGCCAAATGACTCAGTAAAAAATTGACTTGAAAGCCTACTTCGCTGCACACACTCGAAACATATTTATCTGGTATTAATAAAAGGGTTTCTCAGTTATCTCAAAAGATGACTGAAATAAAAGTTCTGAATCTTTCTAAAATACTGCGTCAGCAATGACAGCAGTGTCAGTTGTAGCGATGTCAGTGTTATTAAAAAAAATGCTCATCCAAGACCTATAGATTGGTGGGGAGAGAGCAAGGTGCTGGCACAGAAGGGGGAAGTACAGTAGAAACAGAGAGAACGACAAAGAAGGAAAATAAACTAAAGCAAGTCAATTATATTTTATTTATTAATTTTATAAAGTGGATTGAGGAATAACAGAATAAAAAGCGCTGAGTTTAAGCAAACACTACAGATCTCCTCACAGGTCAGAAAATCTGACTCGAGCAGGAACCCCTGTAATGTTATTCACTTCGAAGCTAAAATTAGAACTTTTAGGACTCCTCCATTTCCAACTATTTATTGTCCATAAATTACAATTACATTTCTCCTGAATTTAGATACTTAAAAATGACACACCAGCAGTACATAAAATGGTATCTCCTTGTCAACATACTGCAGCAACCAGTTCATTCGAAATAGAAAAACAAAACGGGGGTTAAATTTGACTTTAGTGGTAATGCAAAACAGGCAATAGCGAATCAGCAGCCTGTTTCCACACTGCCCGATTTTCTTTTCCACTGATGTCAATAGAAAAGAAAAACACACCGCCGATTCGATAACGCCCGTTTTGCGCTACCACCAAAGTCAAATTTCACCCCCATAGTTTCCTCGAGCAGCCTACGTAAACCCGTTTATTAATATCAATATTTCAGTCACTGTAAATGGTGGCCATGTACAATCCAAGCTGGGAAAGAAAAAGAGAGCTCTTGATCAAAATCCTGGCAGACAGAAAGTCAAATCCAGACACAGATAACATCACAAGGCGATAGCATGTATGACAGCAAGAGGCATACAAATAGGTAAACACTAAACTTGGGCAATTCTGCTTGTGCTTTTGTAAGAGCTTTTAAAGTCTGTTGCTCTTGTCTACAGACAAAGCATCAAAAACATAAAGGAACTTTTAATTTAATATTTGGCATTAATAAAGGTAATTTACCTTTGTTTTAAAAGATATAATCCAACACAACAACCCTAAATCATTAAACAGCACTTACAAAACAGAAAGACAAAGTACAGCAGTTACCACAAACGATGATTACAATTCAAGCACTAAACCGAAGTGCCACTGAAAAATGTTGACTCTTTGTTTGAACATGTAGAAAATCAGTTTGTACGGCACACACAATGGTATAAATATACTTTTAAAATTTAAAAACAAATAATATGTCTAGACGTATTTAAATGAGAGTAATGCAGGGGTTGACTTGCAACCTCATAATAAAAAAGGTAGGGTTTCCTTTTCAGTGGGGAGAAGCACAAATGGTTATTGCTCTGTTGCAGGGGTATATACCAGTAATGCCTACCAGTAATTCGGTTTTCAATTTCTCCCTGCATTTGGAGGGAATCCACATAAATGCTTTGGTTTCCAATGAATCGAGCACATGCAATTCCCCTGTATGGCTGACAGAATCCATCTTCAGTGTCTTCATCACTGCAAAAATATAAATACATTTTGTTACAGTTACTGCTTACTGTGCTTGGAAGTGATAGTGTTTCTGCTCTTGCCAATTCCTTGAGCTCTGTGGGGACTGTGTAACTACTGAGCTTTCAGGGCTGCAATCGAATATCCACTTTAATTACACTAAGTTGCTAACACTAAATGCATTCCTCTTACTAAATTAATTGCTTTATTTGCAGCTTCCTCTATGCTGATGGTAGTGGGCATTCACAGTTCAATGGTTTCAAAAAAATGATTGTTGGGAACTGTTTGTTCACTCGGATTGCATAACACTTGCTGTTGCCTACAGAACAACAGTCATTGCATTTCAAAATAATTTCTTGTCTGTGAAGCAGTTTGAGACATTATCAAGCATTAAATATAAGCAAAAATCTTTCTTTTATATATTTTATGATGATTTGCAGTGTTGTAAGATAAACTATTCGTGGAAACATATATGCAAAGGATTAGGATTTGGTTTAATCTCATACGAACTAGGAGCAGGAGTAGGCCACTCAGCCCCTTGAGCCTGCTCCGCCATTCAATAAGATCATGGCTGATCCGAAATACTCCACATTCCCGCCTACCCCCGATAACCTTTCACCCCCTTGCTTATCAAGAATCTATCGACCTCTGCCTTAAAAATATTCAAAGACTCTGCTTCCACCGCCCTCTGAGGAAGAGAGTTCCAAAGACTCACGACCCTCTGAGAAAAAATTTCTCCTCATCTGTCTTAAATGGGCGACCCCTTATTTTTAAACAGTGACCCCTAGTTCTAGATTCTCCCACAAGAGGAAACTTCCTCTCCACATCCACCTAGTCAAGACCCCTCAGGATCTTATATGTTTCAATCAAGTCACCTCTTACTCTTAAACGCCAGTGGATACAAGCATAGCCTGTCCAACCTTTCCTCATAAGATAACCCGCCCATTCCAGGTATTAGTCTAGTAAACCTTCTCTGAACTGCTTCCAACGCATTTACATCCTTCCTTAAATAAGGAGACCAATACAGTACACAGTACTCCAGATGTGGTCTCACCAATGCCTTGTATAACTGAAGTATAACCTCCCTGCTTGTATTCAATTCCCCTCGCAATAAACAATAACATTCTATTAGCTTTCCTAATTACTTGCTGTACTTGCATACTAATCTTTTGCAATTCATGCACTAGGACACCCAGATCCCTCTGCATCTCAGAGCTCTGCAATCTCTCACCATTTAGATAATGGCCCAGAACTTGGTGTCGGGGGCTTGCCGCGCGTGCAAGCCCCCGATGTGCGCTCACCCGGCGCGCCAACATCTGAAACCTGGCCCGCAGTGGATTTCCTTTCAGTGGCCAGGTTCTGATGTCGGTGCGCTGTGCTAACCTGACCCAGCAGCGTAGTTAGTGCGATGTGCCGGCTGGGATCAGGTGAGCACTGTTCAGTCAATCAGGGGAGGGGAAACTTCATTCATAAGTTTGAGAGTAAGAACTGTCAAACTCATGAGAAGTACTGCACCCCAAAACACTACTTAAACTTCAAATAAAATTTTAAAAAACATCCCAATCGTTAAATTAAGTATAAATAAGTTTAAAAAAATAATTTAAACAATAATTTTTTTTTTTGAAAAAAAATAAATTTTTAATAAAAAGGGTCTAAAACTAAACTTACCTTATTGTAGAGTCTTTAAAATAATAAACCTGTGGAAAAAAAAATTCTAAATTGCACTAAAACACCACTTACCTGTAAAAATAAATACTTACGTGTGCTTTTTACAAGCGTAAAGACCGGAGGCCTTTACACATGCGCAAATCCCCCAAAACAGAGGAAATCCAAGACGCACGCGCTGCCCCCTACAGCGCACGCGCTAGCCTCTTCACCTCTTGGGTTAGAGGAGAGGAAATGCCGGTTTTCAGTGCATGCACTGTGCATGCTGAAAACCGGCATTTCCTCCGGCCAGACGCGTGAGTACCCCTTCTGTACTCACGCGTTTGGGGAGGAATTTCTGCCCCAATATGCTTCTTTTTTATTCTTCCTGCCAAAATGGACAATTTCATATTTCCCCACATTATACTCCATTTGCCAGATCTTTGCCCACTCACTTAACCTATCTATCCCTTTGTAGCTTCCTCCTCATGTCCTCTTCACAATTCACTTTCCTACCTATCTTTGTGTCATCAGCAAATTTAGCAACCAAAACTTTAGTCCCTTCATCCAAGTCATTTATATAAATTGTAAAAAGTTGAGGCCCCAGCACTGATCCCTGTGGCACACCACTTGTAGTGTATGTGCCTTTAAGAGACCCATGTGTACTGTAATGCCGGTAATGGCCACACGGGCTATATACGCCTGTATATTGTGTTGTATCCGTTAGTTCCCCTCCGGACTTTGTTTAGTAAACACCTATCAAACCAACTCCTGTCTTCAGTGTCTCTATCAACACACAGACACAACAGTGGCGACGAAGTGGAAACAGACTTACCTGCAATTCGGCAGCACCTCAAGGACATCGATTCCTCTGGCGTCCAGAAGAATCAAGAAAGTGAAAGAAGCTGTGGTTTCACCAGCTGGCCAAGCTGGTGGCAGGTACTGCGCTAATCCTTCCTGGGCGTCAGGCTGGGGCTCCAGCGGCTGGCTCTACAGCTGGGCCAAGCAACGAAAACGGAGGCAAGCAGTAACAGACGGGGAGGGAGCACTCGGGAGACGGCCGGTGCTGCAAGCAGGTCGGCGTTCAGACCTAGAGAGAAAAAGTCCGGCGGGAACGAGTCTCCAACTGTAAATAAATAAATAAAATAAAAAAGAATGGAAACAGCGTTGTCATCGGCAGCAGCGGCGGGAAACGCCATATCTTTTCTGCAGAAAAGAAAGAAAAGCGCGGGAAGCGCCATATCTTTTCTAAGATGCCTAAGTCTGGCAATATTCATTCTTTTGATAACGAGATAGAGGATTGGACCACATATGTGGAAAGAGTGGAGGTATATTGCACTCCAAATGGAATAGAAGATGAAAAAAAAGCTTCAGTACTGCTAAATCTAATGGGCGCAAAGACATATGGGCTGTTAAGAAATTTAATCACGCCAGCCAAACCAAAGGACAAGAATTTTAAAGAAATTGTTGATACCCTACAGGAGCACTTAAACCCAACACCGCTGCTGATAGCAGAACGATTCAAATTCTTCAAGAGAAATCAACACAAGAATGAAAGTAACGCTGATTACCTCACCGAATTAAGGAAGCTATCAAAACACTGCCAATTCGGGGCAGGACTAGCAGATTATCTTTGAGACAAATTCGTCTGCGGTCTCTTAAGTGAAGGAACACAGAAAAGGCTGCTTTCTGAAAAGGATTTAACACTGGACAAGGCTTTCAGTATGGCTGTATCATACGAAGCAGCCGCAAGAGGAGCTGCAGAGATATAACAAAAGATACAACAAAAGACACAGGACTTCGGCACCCATGAAATGACACAGGGTTTCGAGAGATGTTATCGCTGCGGCAGATCCACCCATGACCAGAGGGACTGCTGGTTCAAGGACAAAGCATGCAGGCAATGCGGAAAGATTGGACACATTGCACGGGTATGCCGATCTGGACAAAATAAATCCACAGACAGGAAAAAAAAATCAAAAAAGAAAAGTACAGAAAGGTACAAATGATGACGGACAGTAGCTCCGAAGACAAGAGCGATAGCGACTCCGAAAACAAGAGACTAAGCTGTCTCAAATTACATAATGTACTTGCCAAAGATGATTACCAGACCATTTGGGTTACCCTCACTGTTGTGTATGTACCTTTAAGAGAATAACTGGTCTCAGACTGCAGTACCGGCTGTGACCACCCCTGTATAAAAGGTGCTAGTAAGCCTCTGTAGTTTCAGTCTCCCGATTGACTCCTTTCAGTAAAGACTTGTTTTGTTCAACTCCTGCTGTCCGTGTCTCAATCATACACGGACATAATACTGGCGACGAGCAGATACGAACTTACCTACAGTCTGCACCACCTCCTGGGATCCATTCCTGCAGCAAAGTGAGCAGAGGTCGAGGCCAGAAGGAAGAAAGAAGCAGTAGAAACGGGCGTTGACCGTGGGCATCCGCCCCTGAGTCAGCGGAGTTGAAGATCGCTGGAGAAGCTGTCGAAAGCGGGGCCTGGTTCCTGTCGACGGTGCTTCAGCTAATCGGGCTGGTGGCAGGTAGTACACTGATCCTTCCTGGGCTGCGGCGGTCGCGAACTCGAGCGGGTGGCTTGCAACGGGGCCGAGCAGCGTTATCGGGAAGAGGAGAGTGAGAGGGTGAAGCACACAGGGCGCGGCCAGTGCTACGAAGCCGGGCTGCGTATGTAGGGTTGCAAAGGGGTGGAAAGTTTCCGGTAAATTTCCAGAAATTTTCCACGGGAAGTTTAGCTTGGGAATTTTGCCCAAAAAAGCACATGCTAGCAGAATATTGTTTTTTTTGTATTTCTTTCTTTTTTTTTTTCCCCACAGGTCCTCTCTTAAAATTACTAACAGAGATGGAATCTTAATTATTAAGGAATTTCTTAATCAATATATGTTTATCTTCTTACTTGGCTTGTTTTAATAATTACAAGTTTTGTGTGTGACTGTGAACAAATGTGTCCTGATTGGTTGGATGAGTGGATGAGCGATTAGCTCCCTCTATTTGTAATATTTGCATATCGAATTGTGATTGGCCTGCAGGCATCTGTAAGACTGCTATAGTTTTTTTTAAGATCCAGGTTAGGGGTCCTGAGGGAAGTCATTTTGTTTTCTGCTGATGTTGTGATGATGCAGTAAGTAAATCAGACTTTATACCAAATAAACCAGTTACTTGTTGAACTCTGTTGTCCTTCAAGTTAAAATATACAAAATAATAAACTATTGGTGATGTAGTGTCGTGTGTGTACAGGTCATGCTTCCATCACATGGAACATCAGCAAAAATGTACTCACCCTGTTGCAATCGTGCTGATCGACCGCAGTTCGACACAGAGATGAATGCCCTTTATTTCTCTGCATAGAACAATGCCACGTTTACCGTCGGATGTGTGGAAGCATTTTACCCCAGGCATTAAAGATGGAAAGACTGTGTACATGTGCAAACACTGTAGAAAGCCATATGTAAAGAATGCCACAAAGATGCAGCAGCATTTATCCAAATGCAACAACTTCACTCAAAGCTCACAGCAGTCAGCCTAGAGTTCCTCTGCTTCCATTCAAGAAGATGATGGTTCTCATTCAGCATCAGGCTCCTTATCATCAGCAACTCCTGGCCCACTTGGAAGGTTCTTTGATACAATGGATAACCATAGCCAGAAGAATGCAGATGAGTGCCTTGTTCGAGCTGTATATGCAACAGGCTCACCCCTCATGCTCACAGCCAATGTGTACTGGAAGAGATTTTTCAATGTTATTCGCCTTGCATACTGTCCTCCCACCAGACATGCTTTGTCTACTTATTTGCTGGAGGCTGAGTATAACAGAGTCCAAGGAAAGCTCAAAGAAATGATAGCGATGGCAGACTGTGTTGCAGTTATCTCAGATGGGTGGTCAAATGTACGAGGGGAGGGCATCATAAACTACATCGTCTCCACTCCTCTCCCAGTGTTCTTCAAGAGCACAGACACGAAGGACAACAGACACACAGGCACATACATTGCTGATGAGCTGAAAGCGGTCATCAACGATCTTGGATCACAAAAGGTCTTTGCAGTAGTTACTGACAATGCTGCGAATATGAAGGCTGCTTGGGCTCAAGTGGAGGAGGCCTACCCTCATATTACGTCTATTGGGTGCGCAGCTCATGGGCTTAACCTGCTCCTCAAGGACATCATGGGTTTGAGAACCATGGAAGCACTGTACAAGAGAGCCAAGCAAGTTGTTAAGTATGTCAGGGGAAAACAGGTAGTTGCAGCAACCTACAACTCCAAGCAAATGACAAAGAACAAGAACACCACACTGAAGCTGCCCAACAACACTAGATGGGGTGGTGTTGTCATAATGTACAACAGCCTTCTGGAGGGTAAGGTGTCGCTGCAAGAAATGGCAATATCCCAGTCTGGGGATATGGAAACCACCATCAAAAAAACACTGCTGGATGATGTGTTTTGGGAGAGAGTGGTTAGCAGCCTTAAACTACTCTCACCAGTAGCATCTGCAATTGCTCAGATTGAAGGAGATGACGCTGTCTTGTCAGATGTTCTCAGGCTTTTTACTGATTTAAAAGAACAAATCAGCATTGCCCTACCCACATCCCTGCTGCTCAAAGCAGAGGAGAAGGCAATTGTTCAATTCATACAGACGCGTCAAGAATTTTGTGTCAAGCCGATTCATGCTGCAGCATACATGCTGGACCCAAAGCATGTTGGGAGACCAATACTTTCTGGAGAACAGATCAACAGCGCTTACAGTGTGATTTCTACCCTCACACCATCTCAATCTGGATGTGGGCAAAGTTCTGGGAAGTCTGGCAAAGTTCTCTACCAAGCAAGGTCTTTGGAATGGGGATGGGATATGGGAATCATGCAAGCATATCAGTGCACATACCTGGTGGAAGGGACTTTGTGCATCTGAGACCCTGTCACCTATTGCATCGGTGATACTCCAAATCCCACCTTCATCAGCGGCCTCTGAACGAAACTGGTCACTTTTTGGGAATACGCATACAAAGGTGCGCAACAGGCTGACTAACAAGAGAGTGGAGAAACTGGTGGCTATCCGGGCGAACCTACAACTTATTGAGCCAGCTACAGAAGTGTCCACCACACAGCTAGACAGTGACACAGAGGAGGAAATGGACACGTCAGAGCCAGAGTCAGAGAATCAGGAGGAGCAATGAGGAGTAGAAGACGCAAAGGGACAAAATAAGGACAAATTACAGGCTAAATAAGCTGACGCACTTTTTATTTTATTTTAGATGGGTCTTTTTTGTGGGGGTTCAATAAAGTTCAAAATTATAACCTAAATAAAGTTTTGAAAGCCTGTTTTTATTTGTATGGAACAGTATGTCTATTTTGACGGCAAAGATAATATAAGGGTCAGAGACAAAAACCATCAGTGTGCAAAAAAACTCAAAATTCCCATAAATTCCCAAAAATTCCCATGGAAAGTTTCCTCTTTTAAAAATTCCCAGAATTTTGCAACCCTAAGAGGGAGGCAAGAGTCCCACAGGGTTGTTCCACGACGGAAAAAAAAAAATATTAAACGCGCAGGAAACCGCAAGGAGCTGCAGGTTGCAACGGAAACCGCGGAAAGCAGCGCTAGCAACAGCGGGGAAGAAGGCAAAAGCGCGGGAGGCGCCATTTTAGATTTTCAAGATGCCGAAGACTGGCTGTATCAATGCCTTTGATAATACAATGGAGGACTGGACCACGTATGTGGAAAGAGTCGAGGTATATTGCGAGGCAAACGAAATAGCCGATGAGAAAAAGGCATCGGTATTGCTCAACTTAATGGGCGCTAGAACGTACGGCCTATTGTGGGACCTGATTACTCCAGCCAAACCGAAGGCGAAGAGTTTTAACAAAATTGTTGCTGTCCTACAGGAACACCTAAACCCTGCACCGCTGTTGATAGCCGAAAGATTTAAATTCCACAGGAGAACTCAGCATAAAGATGAGAGCAATGCTGAGTACCTTACGGAACTACGCAAGCTATCAAAGCACTGCCAGTTCAGAGCAGGATTGGCAGATACACTACGGGACAAATTTGTCTGTGGACTCCTGAGTGAAGGAACACAGAAGAAGTTACTCTCAGAGAAAGAGCTGGCGCTAGATAAGGCTTTCAGCGTGGCAGTATCGTACAAAGCAGCAGCCAGGGGAGCTGCGGAAATTCAACAAAAGCCACAGGAATACGGCACCCACGAAATGACATGGGGATTTGCAAAATGTTATCGCTGCGGCAGAACTAACCATGACCAGAAGGACTGCTGGTCCAAGGACAAAATATGCAGGCAATGCGGAAAGATGGGACACATTGCACGGGTTTGCAGGTCTGGGAAGAAGACCAGCGACAACAAAAAGGCTACTAAGGAACCGTACAAGAAAGTACAAAAGATGACGGACAGTAGTTCCGAAGACCAGATGAGCGATAGTGAATCCGGGAACAGGAGACTAAGCTGTCTCAAACTTCACAACGTAATCGCAAAAGAGGATCACCGAACCATTTGGGTCACCCTCACGATAGCAGGGTCCCAAGTTAAAATGGAATTGGATACAGGATCAGCGCTAACTGTCATGAATCGACGAGACTACGAGCGGCTATTCTCACACATACCCTTGAGAGAGACATCCATCGTCTTGATGACGTATACGGGGCAAAAAGTATACCCCAGAGGAAAAATAAGGGTGCCTGTCGAATACAACGGCAAGAAAATACGGAAACTGTATCTCTACATTCTGCAAGATGGTGGACCACCGTTATTGGGACGTGAATGGATCAGGAAGATAAGCTTAGATTGGCACTCCATTCATGCAATGACGGTGGACGGTAAAAAAGATGAAGATGTCACTCCTGGACGATTGTCAACAATCTGAGCTAACGCCAAAGAGGTATTTCAACAAGAACTGGGCACGCTTAAAGGCGTAACCGCCTCGATAAAAATAGAAGAGAATGCAATTCCCAAGTTTTTCAAAGCAAGACCGGTACCATATGCAATTCGCCCAGCCGTCGAGGCAGAGCTGGAGAATCTGGAGAAGGCAGGCGTGTTAAATAAGGTCAACTGGAGCGAGTGGGCGACACCCATCGTTCCTGTCATGAAGAAAGCATTAAGCAATAAGTCTGAGGAGCCAAGGAAGGTTCGCATCTGTGGGGATTTCAAGGTGACGGTGAACCCTGTCCTTCACACAGTACAATATCCTCTTCCAAGGATAGAAGACATCTTCGCCTCACTGTCTGGAGGGAAGCGTTTTACAAAAATTGACCTAGCACAAGCATATTTGCAGATGGAGGTTGAAGAATCCTCTAGGAAGTATCTCACGATAAACACTCAAAGGTCTTTACCAGTATCATCGATTGGTATTCGGAGTAGCATCGGCTCCGGCGGTATGGCAAAGAGCGATGGAACAAGTCCTGTAAGGGATTCCGGGGACTCAGTGTTACTTGGACGACATCTTTGTGACAGGTGAAGATGACAGTGAACACCTTAACAACCTAGAGCAGGTGCTCACTAGACTACGGGAACATGGGCTACGAGCCAACCGCCCCAAGTGCGAGTTTTTTAAGAAACAGATATCGTATTGTGGCCACGTGATTGATGAAGAGGGGTGACATAAGTCCCCTGACAAAATTGAAGCGGTTGTTAAGGCCCCAGCGCCTGAAAATGTGTCGCAACTGAGGTCATTCCTCGGATTGGAGAATTACTAGCATAAGTTTTTGCCGAATTCGTCGACAATCCTGCACCCACTGAACGCCCTGCTACGAACGGGAGTAGCATGGAAAGGGAGCAATGACTGTAAGCGGGCCTTTCAGAAGAGTAAGGACTTAATCACTTCAAGAGAAGTATTGGCTCACTACAACCCAGCACTGCCGATCAGACTGGCATGTGATGCGTCTCCCTATGACATTGGGGCGGTACTGTCACATAAATTCCTTGATGGTTTAGAGAGGCCGATAGCTTTTGCGTCACGCTCGTTAACTTCTGCCGAGCGTAACTATGCCCAGATTGACAGAGAGGCCCTCAGCCTAGTGTGGGGGGTGAAGAAGTTCAATCACTACCTGCATGGTCAAAAATTTACTCTACTAACCGATCATCAACCTCTTGTCTCCATTTTCAACCCTCAGAAGGGCGTACCGATAATGACAGCGCAACAGCTGCAGAGGTGGTCCCTTTTCCTAGGGGCACACCAATATGACATCGAGTACAAAGGAACTAAACAGCATGGGAATGCTGATGGATTGTCACGCCTACTGTTGCCGACGTTGGAAGAAGACGACCTTGCAGTGGATCCAATGGAGTTATTCCACTCGACCATAGTCGAATGTCTCCCTGTGACGAATGCAAACATAGAAAAGGAAACACGGAATGACCCAACACTATCACGGGTCTATGATTTAATGGTGAAGGGATGGCCAGCACATGGCGAACCACTGCTGCCAGCATTCTCGCCGAGAAGAGAACAGCTGTCAGTGTGCAGAGGAACCTTGATGTGTGGATCCAGAGTAGTAATTCCACCTAAGTTGACGGATAGAGTGCTCAAATGAGCTTCATGAGGGTCATCTGGGTGGGGTAAAAATAAAGAACTTAGCCAGAGCATTTGTGTGGTGGCCGGGAATCGATAGAGAAATCGAAGAGATGACCAAGAGCTGTGCAGGATGCCAGAAGGTCCAAAACGCCCCACCGCAAGCTCCTCTACATCCATGGGAGTGGCCCTCATCTCCATGGCAAAGGGTGCACATTGATTTTGCTGGTCCCTTCATGGACTCGATGTTTTTAATTGCGGTGGATGCACATTCAAAGTGGCCAGAGGTAATTAAAATGTCCTCAACCACCACGGAAAAAACTATCACAGTTTTACGAACCATATTCGCCAGGAATGGGCTGCCTGAACAGATTTGCTCTGACAATGGACCACAGTTTGTGTCTGAAGAGTTCCGGAGGTTCTTAAAGAACAATGGTGTTAAGCATTACACATCTGCCCCATATCATCCAGCCACTAATGGATTGGCCGAGAGGTTTGTTCAAACATTCAAGAAGGCTATCAAGGCAATGTGTAATGAAGAGATACCCCTACAACACAAGGTGGACAACTTCTTGTTTGCCTACCGGAATGCGACACATGCGGTTACCAACCAAGCCCCAGCCATGATGTTCTTCAATCGAAGACTACGATGCCGCTTGGATTTGGTTAAGCCAAACGTCCGAAGAGATGTGGAGAACAGGCAGTTTCAGAATATGAATGAAAGGCCGACCAGGAGTTTTAAGATAGGTCAACCTGTTTTGGCCCGGGACTACCGCACTGAGAAATGGCAGCCAGGAACGATTTGTACACGGCAAGGACCTCTCATGTATACCGTGGACATTGGAGAGAGCATTGTAAGACGCCATGCTGACCAGATTCCACTGGAAAACGTCAACTCCACACCACGATCTGATACACCTGGTAATGAAATCGACGTACCAATTGCATCTACCGCAGAATCGGTGATATTGGAAGATGAACCAAACAACGACATTGATCCCGACTCAACCTTGCCAGAGGAACCCGATACCCCAAAGAGGCGTTATCCAGACAGAATCAGGAAGCCTCCTCAAAGACTGAACTTATAATTGCTTAAACTTAACCAATGTATCTAGCAACCGTAATTGTGATTGTAATTAGTTATCATTTAGTTGTTAAATGAATGTTATGTACTGTTTATCTAAAAGGGGAGGAATTGTTGTGTATGTACCTTTAAGAGAATAACTGGTCTCAGACTGCAGTACCGGCAGTGACCACCCCTGTATAAAAGGCGCTAGTAACCTTCTGTAGTTTCAGTTTCCCGATTGACTCCTTTCAGTAAAGACTTGTTTTGTTCAACTCCTGCTGTCCGTGTCTCAATCATACACGGACATAATACTCACGATAGCAGGGTCCCTAGTTAAAATGGAGCTAGATGCAGGATCAGCTCTGACCGTCATAAATCGACGGGATTACGAGCGGCTATTTCCGCATATACTTTTAAAAGACACATCCATTATCTTGAAAACATATACGGGGCAGAAAGTATACCCCAAAGGAAAAATAAGGGTGCCTGTTGTATACAACGGCAAGGAAATACAAAAGTTGTATTTATACATTCTACAAGATGGTGGCCCACCGCTGTTGGGACGTGAATGGATCAGGAAAATACGTTTAGACTGGCACTCCATTCAGGCACTGACGGTGACCAGTAAGAAAAAAAATTATGATGACGTCATGCCTGAACGATTAAAAGACATCTTGGCCAACGCCAAAGAAGTGTTTCAATAGAAACTAGGAACCTTGAAAGGCATCTGTAGTGTCCGTGTGTAGATAAAGACTCTGAAGACAGGAGTTGGTTCATAGGTATTTACTAAGCAAGTCTGGGGGGGGTTTCTAAAGAATATACACAATACACAGGCTTATTTAGCCCAAGTGGCAATTACCGGCATTACGCACACCTGGGGCTCTGAAAGGCACATACACCACAATTCCTCCCCTTCTAGCTAACTAGTACATCATATTTTAAGTAATTATTAATTACATGTTATATGCAAAATAATATACATTGCTGTATTAATTAATTGTAAGTTAGTCTCTCAGGAGGCTTCCTGACTCGGTCCGGATAATGCCTCGGGGGTGTAGTAGTTTCTGGTGGTGTAGTAGGTTCTTCTGGCAAGGCTGATTCGGCTTGAAGGCCAGTGTCGGGTTCATCGGGCTCCAGTATCACCGGATCGGAGGTAGATATGGGTATCTCTACTTCATCGTTAGATATATATAGAGTGGTGGTGTAGGTTGTCCCTTTTCGGATGACTTGATGATTTGGTCAGCATGGCGCCTTATTATGCTGTCTCCGATGTCCACGGTATACATCAGTGGTCCTAATCGTGTGCAGATAGTTACAGGCTGCCATTTCTCGGTACGGTAGTCCCAGGCCAAAACCGGTTGGCCTATCTGGAAGGCCCTAGTTGGCCTTTCATTCATGCCCTGGAACTGCCGGTTCTCCACGTCCCTTCGGATGTTGGGCTTGACCAAATCCAGCCGGCATCTTAGGTTTTTCCGTGCTGGTGGAGGACATCTTTATTACCTCCGGCCACTTGGAGTGTGCATCAACTGCGATTAAGAACATTGAGTCCATAAATGGACCAGCAAAGTCAATGTGCACCCTTTGCCAGGGAGATGAGGGCCACTCCCATGGATGTAGAGGGGCCTGTGGCGGAGCATTTTGGACCTTCTGGCATCCTAGGCAGCTCTTGGTCATGTCTTCGATGTCTCCATCGATACCTGGCCACCATACAAACGCCCTAGCTAGGTTCTTCATTTTCACTCCACCCAGATGCCCCTCGTGAAGCTCCTTTAGCACTTTATCCTGGAGTTTGGGTGGAATCACCACTCTGGATCCACACATCAAGGTTCCTCGGCACACTGACAGCTGTTCTCTTCTTTGCGAGAATGCTGGCAACAGTGGTTCGCCATGTGCTGGCCATCCCTTCACTGTTAAATTGTAGACCCGTGAGAGAATAGGGTCATTTCTTGTCTCCCTTTCAATGGCAGAATTTGTCACCGGTAGACATTCCACGATGGTAGAGTGGAATATCTCTACTGGGTCTACTGTAGGTGCCTCTTCTATCGTTGGCAACGGTAGGCGTGATAAACCGTCAGCATTCCCATGCTGTTTTGACCCTTTGTATTCAATGTTGTATTGGTGTGCCCCTAGAAAAAGGGACCACCTCTGTAGTCTTTGTGCCGTCATAATGGGGACACCTTTTTTAGGGTTGAATATGGAGATGAGGGGTTGATGGTCAGTCAGCAAGGTAAATTTTTGTCCGTGTAGGTAATGGTTGAATTTCTTCACTCCCCATACCAGGCTGAGTGCTTCCCTGTCTATCTGGGCATAGTTACGCTCAGCTGAGTTCAATGAGCGTGACACAAAAGCTATCGGCCATTCCGAGCCATCAGGGAATCTATGGGACAATACCGCTCCTATGCCGTAAGGGGATGCATCGCACACCAGTCTGATTGGTAGTGATGGGTTGTAATGAGCCAAAATTTTCTCGGATGTGATTAAGTCTTTACATTTATGGAAGGCACGTTTACAGTCTTCGTTCCATTTCCAAATCACTCCTGTCTGTAGAAGATCATTAAGAGGGTGTAGAATAGTTGATAAGTTCGGTAAAAATTTATGATAGTAATTTATTAATCCCAGGAATGACCTTAATTGTGAAACATTTTCAGGTGCTGGGGCTTTTATAACTGCTTCAATTTTTTCAGGTGACTTATGCAACCCTTCCTTATTAATTATGTGGCCACAATATGATATCTGATTTTGGAAAAATTCGCACTTGGGGCGATTTGCTCGTAGGCCCCGTTCTTTCAGCCTAGTGAGCACCTGCTCCAAATTGGCAAGGTGCTCGTTTTCGTTTTCTCCTGTTATAAGGATGTCGTCTAGGTAGCATTGAGTCCCCGGAATCCCTTGCAGGACTTGCTCCATAGCTCTTCGCCAGATAGCTGGAGCTGATGCTATTCCAAAAACCAGTCGATTGTACTGGTACAGGCCTTTGTGTGTGTTTATTGTGAGATACTTTTTAAGAGGTCTCCTCAACCTCCATCTGTAGATATGCCTGTGCCAAGTCAATTTTTGTGAAACGTTTCCCTCCGGATAGTGAGGCGAAAATATCTTCTATCCTCGGAAGAGGATACTGTACCGTGTGAAGGACCGGGTTTACAGTCACCTTAAAGTCCCCACAGATGCAAATTTTTTTCTGTTCCTCAGAGTTATTTTTCAATGTTTTTTTCATGACTGGAACGATGGGTGTTGCCCATTCGCTCCAATCTATTTTGGATAATACGCCTGCCTTTTCCAAATTCTTCAGCTCTGCCTCGACTGCCGGACGTATTGCGTATGGCACCGGTCTTGCCTTAAAATTTTTTGGAATTGCTGTATCTTCCACTTTTATTGAGGCGGTGATGCCTTTCAAGGTTCCTAGTTTCTCTTGAAACACTTCTTTGGCGTTGGCCAAGATGTCTTTTAATCGTTCAGGTATGATGTCATCATTGTTTTTTTCCTTACTGGTCACCGTCAGTGCCTGAATGGAGTGCCAGTCTAAACGTATCTTCCTTATCCATTCACGTCCCAACAACATTGGACCACCATCTTGTAGAATGTATAAATACAACTTTTGTATTTCTTTGCCGTTGTATACCACAGGCACCCTTATTTTTCCTTTGGGGTAGACTTTCTGCCCCATATATGTTTTTAAGATAATGGATGTGTCATTTAGAGGTATATGCGAAAATAGCCTCTCGTAATCTCGTCGATTTATTACGGTTAGAGCTGATCCTGTATCTAGCTCCATTTTAACTGGGGACCCTGCTATTGTGAGGGTAACCCAAATGGTTTGGTAATCCTCTTTGGCAAGTACATTATGTAATTTGAGACAGCTTAGTCTCTTGTTTCCGGAGTCGCTATCGCTATTCTGGTCTTCGGAGCTATTGTCCGTCATGATTTGTACCTTCCTGTACTTTTCTTTATTGATTTTTTGTTTTCTGTCAGTGGATTTATTTTGTCCAGATTGGCATACCCGTGCAATGTGTCCAATCTTACCACATTGCCTGCATGCTTTGCCCTTGAACCAGCAGTCCCTCTGGTTATGGGTGGATCTGCCGCAGCGATAACATCTTCCGAACTCCTGTGTCATTTTATGGGTGCCGAAGTCCTGTGTCTCTTGTTGTATCTCTGCAGCTCCTTTTGCTGCTGCTTCATATGATACAGCCATCCTGAAAGCTTTGTCCAATGTTAAATCTTTTTCAGAAAGCAGTCTTTTTTGTGTTCCTTCACTTAAGAGACCGCAAACAAATTTGTCTCGAAGATAATCCGATAGTCCTGCTCCGAATTGGCAGTACTTTGATAGCTTTCTTAATTCAGTTAGGTAATCAGCGTTACTTTCATTCTTGTGTTGATTTCTCTTGAAGAACTTGAATTCTTCCACTATCAGCAGCGGTGTTGGGTTTAAATGCTCCTGCAGGGTATCAACAATTTCTTTAAAAGTCTTGTCCTTTGGTTTGGCTGGAGTGATTAAATTTCGTAACAGCCCGTATGTCTTCGCGCCCATTAAGTTCAGAAGTACTGAAGCTTTTTTTTCATCTGTTATTCCATTTGCACTGCAATAAACCTCTACTCTTTCCATGTATGTGGTCCAATCTTCTATTTCGCCATCAAAAGCCTCAATATTACCAGATTTAGGCATTTCAGAAAAGATATGGCGCTTCCCGCGCTTTTTTTTTCTCTCTGTAGCAACGATATGGCGCTTCCCGCGCTTTCCCGCCGCTGCTACCGATAACAACGCTGTTTTACTGTGGTTTCCGTTTATTCACTGTTGGAGACTCGTTCCCGACGGAGGTCTAAACGCTGACCTGCTTGCCGCGCCGGCCGTCTCTCGAGTGCACCCTCCCAGTCCGTTATTGCTTGCCTCTGATTTCGCTGCCTGTCTCAGCTGTAGAGCCCACCGCTGGAGCTCCAGCCTGATGCCCAGGAAGGATTAGCGCAGTACCTGTCACCAGCTTGGCCAGCTGGTGAAACCACAGTTTCTCTTACTTCCTTGAGTCTTCTGGGCGCTGGAGGAATCGATGTCCTTGAGGTGCTGCCGAATTGCAGGTAAGTCCGTTTCCACTTCGTCGCCACTGTAGTGTCCGTGTGTAGATAAAGACACTGAAGACAGGAGTTGGTTCATAGGTATTTACTAAGCAAGTCTGGGGGGGGGGGTTTCTAAAGGATATACACAATACACAGGCTTATATAGCCCAAGTGGCAATTACCGGCATTACGCACACCTGGGGCTCTTAAAGGCACATACACCATAATTGCTCTTAAAGGCACATACACCACAGCATCACCGCCTCAATAAAAGTGGAAGATGCAGCAATTCCCAAGTTTTTTAAAGCAAGACCGGTGCCATACGCAATTCGTCCAGCAGTCGAGGCAGAGCTGGAGAATTTGGAAAATGCAGGCGTATTATCCAAAATAGATTGGAGCGAATGGGCAACACCCATCGTTGCAGTCATGAAGATAGCATTGAATAATGATAAATCTGAAGAACAGAGAAAAATTCGCATCTGTGGAGACTTCAAGGTGACGGTAAACCCGGTCCTTCACACGGTACAGTATCCTCTTCCGAGGATAGAAGATATTTTCGCCTCACTATCCGGAGGGAAACGTTTCACCAAAATTGACTTGGCACAGGCATATCTACAGGTGGAGGTTGAAGAGGCCTCTAAAAAATCTCACGATAAATACACACAAAGGTCTGTACCAGTACAATCGACTGGTTTTCGGAGTAGCATCCGCTCCAGCTATCTGGCAAAGAGCTATGGAGCAAGTCCTACAAGGGATTCCGGGGACTCAATGCTACCTAGATGACATCCTTGTAACAGGAGAAAACGACAACGAGCACCTTGCCAATTTGGAGTAGGTGCTCACTAGGCTGAGAGAACGGGGCCTACGAGCAAATCGCCCCAAATGCGAATTTTTCCAAAATCAAATATCATATTGTGGCCACATAATTAATAAGGAAGGGTTGCATAAGTCACCTGAAAAAATTGAAGCGGTCATAAAAGCCCCAGCACCTGAAAATGTTTCACAATTAAGGTCGTTCCTGGGATTAATAAATTACTATCATAAATTTTTACCAAACTTATCAACTCTTCTACACCCTCTTAATGAACTGCTACAAACAGGAGTAATTTGGAAATGGAGTGAAGACTGTAAACATGCCTTCCATAAATGCAAAAACTTAATCACGTCCAAAGAAGTTTTGGCTCATTACAACCCATCACTGCCAATCAGACTAGCGTGCGATGCATCCCCTTATGGCATAGGAGCAGTATTATCGCATAAATTCCCTGATGGCTCGGAATGGCCGATAGCTTTTGCGTCACGCTCATTGAACTCAGCTGAGCGTAACTATGCCCAAATCGACAGGGAAGCACTCAGCTTGGTATGGGGAGTGAAGAAATTCAACCATTACCTACACGGACAAAAATTTACCTTGTTGACTGACCATCAACCCCTCATCTCCATATTCAACCCTAAAAAGGGTGTTCCCATTATGACAGTGCAAAGGCTACAGAGGTGGTCCCTTTTTCTAGGGGCACACCAATACAACATAGAATACAAAGGATCAAAACAGCATGGGAATGCTGACGGTTTATCGCGCCTACCGTTGCCAACTGTAGAAGAGGCACCTACAGTAGACCCAGTGGAGATGTTCCACTCAACCATAGTGGAATGTCTACCAGTAACAAATTCTGCCATTGAAAAGGAAACGAGAAATGACCCGACTCTCTCACGAGTCTACGACTTAACGGTGAAGGGGTGGCCAGCACATGGCGAACCACTGTTGCCAGCATTCTCGCAAAGAGGAGAACAGCTGTCAGTATGCCAAGGAACCTTGATGTGTGGATCCAGAGTGGCGAATCCACCCAAACTCCAGGATAAAGTGCTAAAGGAGCTTCACGAGGGGCATCTGGGTGGAGTGAAAATGAAGAACCTAGCCAGAGCGTTTGTATGGTGGCCAGGTATCGATGGAGACATAGAAGAAATGACCAAGAACTGCCTAGGATGCCAGAAGGTCCAAAACGCTCCACCACAAGCCCCTCTACATCCATGGGAGTGGCCCTTATCTCCCTGGCAAAGGGTACACATCGACTTTGCTGGTCCATTTATGGACTCAATGTTCTTAATCGCGGTTGATGCACACTCCAAGTGGCCGGAGGTAATAAAGATGTCCTCCACCAGCACGGAAAAAACCATCACAGTATTAAGGACCATATTTGCCAGGAATGGGCTGCCGGAACAGATCTGTTCTGATAATGGACCGCAATCTGTGTCCGAAGAATTCAGGAAGTTCTTAAAAAACAATGGGGTTAAGCACTACACGTCCGCCCCATACCATCCCGCCACCAATGGATTGGCTGAAAGGTTTGTCCAGACCTTCAAGAAGGCCATAAAGGCCATGGGTAATGAAAACATAAAACTTCAGCACAAGGTGGATAACTTCTTGTTCGAATACAGGAATGCAACACATATGGTTACAAACCAAACTCCCGCCATGATGTTCTTCAACAGAAGCCTAAGATGCCGGCTGGATTTGATCAAGCCCAACATCAGAAGGGACGTGGAGAACCGGCAATTTCAAGGCATGAATGAAAGGCCAACTAGAACCTTCCAGATAGGTCAACAAGTTTTGGCCCGGGACTACCGTACTGAGAAATGGCAGCCTGGAACTATCTGCACACGACTAGGACCGCTGATGTATACCGTGGACATCGGAGAAAGCATAATAAGGCGCCATGCTGACCAAATCATAGAGTCATCCGAAAAGGGACAACCTACACCACAACTCTATACGCCTAACGATGAAGTAGAGATACCCATATCTACCTCCGATCCGGTGATACTGGAACCCGATGAACCCGACACTGGCATTCAAGCCGAATCAGCCTTGCCAAAAGAACCTACTACACCACCGAGGCGTTATCCGGACCGAGTCAGGAAGCCTCCAGAAAGACTGACTTATAATTAATTAACTGCAGCAATGTGTATATTATTTTTCTTATAACATGTAATTAATAATTACTTAAAATATTATGTACTGGTTAGCTAAAAGGGGAGGAATTGTAGTGTATGTGCCTTTAAGAGCCCCATGTGTACTGTAATGCCGGTAATGGCCACTCGGGCTATATAAGCCTGTATATTGTGTTGTATCCATTAGTTCCCCTCCAGACTTTGTTTAGTAAGCACCTATCAAACCAACTCCTGTCTTCAGTGTCTCTATCAACACACAGACACAACATCACTCGTTACATCTTGCCAACCAGAAAATGACCCATTTATGCCAACTCTCTGTTTCTTATTAGTTAGCCCATCTTCTATCCATGCTAATATGTTACCCCCTACACCATGCTTTTATTTTCCACAATAACCTTTGATGTGGCTCCTTATCAAATGCCTTCTGGAAATCTAAGTACAGTACATCCACCAGTTCCCCTTTATCCACAGCACCTGTTGCTTCCTCAAAGAACTCCAATATATTTGTTAAACATGATTTCCCTTTCACAAAACCATGTTGACAATTATATGCTTTTAAAAAAAAGTTTAATACTATCTTTAACTTTTTTAGTTAACCTCGGACGGTGTGCCCTCTCCTTGGAATTTTTCTTTCTTGTTGGAATGTATATATTCTGTGTATTCTGAAATATCCCCTTAAATGTCTGCCACTGCAACTCTATTGATCTATCCCTTAACCTAATTTGCCAGTTCACTTTAGCTAGCCCTGCTTTCTTCCCCTATAATTGCTAGTCTTGGACCCACTCTTCTCTCCCTCAAACTGAATGTAAAATTCAATCATATGATCGCTGCTTCCTAGGGGCGCATTCATTATGAGGTCATTAATTAATCCTATCTCGTTGCACAATACCAGGTCTAGTATAGCCTGCTCTCTGGTTGGCCCCAGAACGTGCAGGTCTAAGAAACTATCCCGAAAACATTCTATGAACTCCTCATCTAGGTTACCTTTGCCCATCTGATTTTTCCAGTCTATATGTAGATTAAAATCCCCCATGATTATTGCCGTACCTTTCCGACAAGCTCCCATTATTTCTTCCTTTATACTCCATCCTACCGTGTGGTTACTGTTAAGGGGCCTGTACACCATGGTGTTTAAGGTTTTTGCTTTCTTTTTACTTATAAGTGGCTTGTGGGTTTGTATTGTAGCTAGAAATAATGAAATGGTTAAATTGTTCATTCCCAGGATGCTTTAGGGTTTAATGCATCAGTGTAAAATTTAGCTGCCTGTATTGTTAATTTTCTGCTGCGTTGCAGGATATGTGTGGTTCATGCCTGTTCAACTAAAGACTTGACAATACGCTTTGAAACAATGGGCCCTAGATGGTAAACAAGTAGGCATCTGGTGTTTTGACAGGAACAACCTCATTTCTGGGGATCTGTTCACAATAACTGTTAAGCAGGACATATGAATCATCTAGGACAGTGTGCATGACTAGAGGTCTATAAAAATTCTGTAAATGGCGGCCATGTATAATCCATATTGGGAAAGGGAAAGATAGAGCTCTTGATCAAAATCCTGGCAGAGTCAAATCCAGACACAGATAACATCACAAGGCGATAGCATGTATGTCAGCAGGAAGCATACAAACGTAAACACTAAACCTGGGCAATTCTGCTTATGTTTTTGTATTAGTTTTTAAATTCTGCTGCTCTTGTCTGCAGACAAAGCATCAAAAACTTAAAAGAACTTTTATATTAACATTTGGCATTAATAAAGATATAGGGGGAAAAATTCAGTTGTTTGCGACTCCCGTTAGCGCCTTAAGAGGGCGCTAATGGGGCGCAAAGCAACTAGCGCCCAGGTGCAGCGATGTTTGAGCCACTTGCGAAATTAGCTAGTCATTTTGCAGCGGTGCTAAACACTACTGCCACGATCTCCTGCGCCGGCAGATTGTGATGTCAGTTGAGTGCGCAACGCCCTGGACTGGATATGGAGTGGCGCCCCCCTGCCTTACCGCCTGCCGCTAGTAACGACAGGTTGAGGGGAGCATTTTGCAGTCAGAAAGGGACTGGGGGAGTGATATTTAAAGGCGACCGCTTCCTGCCTTTTTTTGTTGGTGACATTTTTGCGCCACGCATTCTGAGAGAGGACTGACTCCTGGAGAGATTCAACGCTGTGTGAAGGAGTTTTGGGTACTGAGCAGCACTTTGCAGGTTCATTTTGATATGCCCTTCCTTGCTTCACCAGCGCTCTGAGGTAGCGCCTCGCTCCTCGGCCTTTGCGCCTTAAGACAGGTGTGAATCGCCTGATTTAGCGCTCCAATCCCCTCCAGGGGCGATAAAAGCCAAGTTTGCCGTCGGAGGCGATAATTAGCTCCAGGCGCTAAACTTTGCGCATGGCCGATAACGGCACCCCAAACGGGGCGACACTGAATTTTTCCCCCATAATCCAGGACAACAACCCTACATCATTTAACAGCACTTACAAAACAGAAAGAGAAAGTACAGCAGTTACCACAAGCAATGACTGCAATTCAAGCACTAAATCCAAATGCTATTGAAAATTGTTGACTCTTTGTTTGAACAGTAGAAAATCAGTGCATGGCACGCACAATGGTATAAATATACTTTTAAAATTTAAAAACAAAATCTATCTTCAGAATTTGTAGTGCGTCAGGATCGAAAGGATCGCTGAAGGTTATGTCTCTAACCAGAGGGGAATTGGGGTAATATGGTTTATTTCTCTGTATCACTACTGCTTAGCGACATTAGCCCGAATTTTTATGCTTGCGGGATTGGAGGCAGGTCAGGAGTAAAAGTCAGAATAAATCGGAGCACTTTGGGAACGTGCAGTCATCCCGCCTCCTCACGCCTTTAACTCTGGCGCGTTTGCCAGTGCGGCACGGACCCGAACGGCAGAGACGGGCGACTTAATTTAGATTATTACCTTGTTGTCAGACCCTTAACCGTGTTTTTAACCAGACCTTTTGAATTCCACTGCATGACCATGGGAATCACGTCCGTCAAGCTGAGGCGGAAGCTCAGTGGTCATTGAGCGAGGTCATTACTGCAGAGCATGGAAAGCACAATAAATACTCCCACATGACACCTGCTTACATTCCTAAGAGAAAGGCTCTTGCTGAATGCATTTTGAGCACAGATTTAGGTTTCTATGCAAATTTGCAAGTCTTTTCTTGCAAAATTCAGAAGCCACTCTCACCTCATTGCTACTACCTATCACACCATTGACAGATTGCTTCTCTGATCTCTACTTGACCTGCCATCTATTATATTAGCATGGGTGCTGTTTATACTGTTTTACGTTGGTCCTCAGAATCGGACCAGGATGAGCCCCCACACCAGCAGCAGCAAGAGCAACACCACCAACCTTCTCAATGACTTGATGCTCTACAGGACGGAGGGCATCAGCGCAGGGCTGCACCATGCCGGAGGCGATACCCCCAACACAGGGTATACAGGCAGAGGCTGAGCTTCCTCAACATGACTGAGCAGCAGTGCCAAAGGGAGTTCAGGCTATCGCGCCAGGTCGTCAGACATGTGCAGCCCAGAGGACCTGGTGGACACGCCTTACCAGTGGCTGTCAAAGTCACCAGGGCCCTCAGCTTCTTCACCTCAGGCTCCTTCCAGGGATCTGCAGCAGACAGTCGCAGCATCTCGCAGTCGGCCACCCACAGATGCATCAGACAGGTCACCGATGCCCTCTTTGACAAGTCAGCCAATTATATCAACTATGCCACTGATGAAGTCAGTGTGTCTGAGTGGGTGTAGGGGGTTTTGGCGTGTGCCCAGTCAGCTCTGCCCCTGACTGTCTGAGCGGTTCGAATTGCTCCCACACCCCCTGGGTTCTAGACACTGGACTTAGGTACAGGCAGCGATACAGAAAAACGAGTAGACAAGTGGCTCGGTGCAAGAAAACCGTAAATTTTATTAAAGGCAAAACAAGATCACAATACTGAGAATCACTAAGATGATTACAGGCATATAAAAATAATACTTATTTGGGAATGGGGAACAAACGGCACATCGAGGGAACAAACACATTAAAATCCCCTTATCCTTTCCCCTATACCTAACCAGATTAAGCTATGAGGGGCCAAGGATTTATGCTCACCAATTCAAAACCTGTTGACTTTTAACGGTTGTGAGTTTTGGGTTCCGCTCTTGCTGTCCTTTGGGGTACTTCGTCGCCACGTGGTCACAGGGCGCGGCGATGGAGTTGTTTGTGCGAAGCACCCTCCTTTTCCTCAGTTAACGTCTTCATCGAGTCGTGATGGGTCTTCTTCCTCGGCGGTTTGGTCGCTGAAGGGTTTTATAACGGTTGGGGCTCAGTTGGCGGTTTATATTGTCAATATGCTTTTACTACCCATGCTTTGAACACCAACTTATTCTTCATGGACGCTGCTATCCATGCTTCCAACGCCAACTTATTCATCAAACGCCAGCTTATAACTAGGCCGTTTGTCCCCCAACGCGTCTTTCCGCTGCCCATCTCTGCCTTTAACGGTTTACTGTTTTCTTCGTCTCGTCTGTCCGTTTGTGGCCCGTATGTCCTGTGTCTTTTCGAATCGGGTCTCGTTCTCCTCCCGCATTCGGCCCTCGGTGTAGTAATGGGCGTCCTTGATGTTGAGCGGTGCAGGGAGCGAGAAGAGAGCCCGCCACGAGGCCAGGGCACGAGAGTCGAGAAGCAAGCCGGAGGGGCAAGAGAGAGAGAGAGAGCTTGGCTACCGGTGGGCCTACAATTATACCCGGTTCTTCATCCCTTATCTGCGCGCTAAATCAGGTCAGTCCTTTGTCTAAATTTTGGCGGGCTTGTCCAAAATGATTACAGCCATTTACTTTAACGACTTCTGGGGTGGTTGTCTCCGTGTTTAATGGCTTCGATGTCCTGGCTGTTTGTTATTTATGAAATTTAATTGTCATAATCCTGGCTTGATGGCTACTGTGAGCTGTTACCGATTATGTATGCAGAAACTTAATGGCCTCGATTAGGCCCATTCTGACTTGATCTGTTCCAAGGTGAATGAATGCATATTCTGTGTTAACCTAGCTGTCTGGCTTCACAGTCTTTCACAGATTCATGCATTTTAGGTTTCGTTTCAGGTTTTGAAAAGTGCCTGCCTTTTTGCAGGGCCTTGCTTTTAAAATCCTGTACTTTTGGTCACGAGGTTGCAGAAGCCATTTCGGGTACCCTTTTTAACAACTTGTCCATACAGGGTCCCTTTATCCATAACTTTTGGGAAATGTGGGAATTTTGAGAACCCTACACGGGCGCTCGGCTTTGTGGCTCTGGCTGACTTCCCACAAGTTCAGGGAGTCATCAACTGCACACGTGGCCATCAGGGCAACCCATCATCACCCAGGAGTGTTTGTTAACCGCAAGGGCTTCCACTCCCTCAATGTGCAGTTCGACTGCAACCATAGGAAGATCAACATGCATGTGTGCGCAAAATTCCCTGGCAGCTGTCATGACTTTTTCGTGCTGCGCCAGTCTACCCTCCCTCAGCTCTTTGCACTGCCAAACACACTTTCCGTCTGGCTGCTTGGAGACAAGGGCTATCCACTGAAGACGTGGCTCAGGACACCCTTGAGGAGACCAAGTACTGAGGCCAAGGAAAGATATAATGAACGCCACATGTCCACCAGAGCAAACAATAGGCATGCTGAAGATGCACTTCAGATGCCTTGACAGATCTGGAGGAGCCCTTCAGTACGCACCAGCCAGAGTATCCAGAATCGTGGTCATCTGCTGCGCGCTGCACAACATAGCGCAGCAACGAGGATTAGCGCTGCGTGAGGAGCAAGGCACAGAGCCTCTTCGGAGGAGGAGCATCAGATGGAAGACGAGGAAGAGGAGCAGAAGCAACCCGAGGTCCAGATGCCAGCAAGACCCGACCATATTGCTGTCTGGGAGGCCAGGGATGGCTTCACCATCGCCAGATTTACTTAACATCCTGCATTACACCCATATGGCTGCCATATGCTGTGCCAGGTCCCCCCCCCCCCCACCCCAGCAACACCTTAAAGCATCCCTACAATGACCAAGCCATTCCTTTAATATGGACTCCCATTGCTGGAGGCAACGTTATGTCTCACCATTCACTCCAACTCACCAAGCCACTTCCAAAGTAGCAGACAAAAATGGGCATGACCGGAAAGTGGTAAAAATAGTTTTATCTGTGACATTACAGTATCAAAACCTTAACAAAAACACTTCTTTAAACACCCATGTGCATCTACTTCTGTTTCAGTTTTCTTGTGCGTGTGCTTCTACGAGGTGCAACCCCGGTGGCTTCAGCAGAGGTAGAGGCAGCCTGCTCACTTCCCTGCTGCAACTGCGTAGACACTTTTGGCAGATGTCCTCTGGGTTTTGGAGCCTCTTATGGTGCCGCCAAAGTCTGCTCCTGCTGCAACTGTGCAGGGGCAGACTTAGCCATCGTGATCCGAAGAGGCATCTGGGGCTCTGATTGAGGGGGGAGGCAATGGGGGAGAAACATGAGCGTTTTGAGAGGTGCCCCCACTTCCATGTCCCTTCTCACCATCATCCCTCTCATGGGCCACCCGCACTTGCTTGCTAGCAAGGAGCTGGAGATAACCTTGCTGCACAGCAGTGGGGCTATGAGGACCCAAATCGAGGTTGACACCCCTCCTAGAGAGAAGGTCTATGAGCCTCTGCCATCTGTCCTCCATAGATAGCATGTGCTCATGTGAGTGGCGTATTAGCTGCTCCATGCAGGTGGCCATCCTTTCCATGGAAGAGCCTACCGTCGCCATCGCCTGCGACATGGTGGTGCTCATGTTGGCGATGGACTCCTCTATTCTCTGGACAATTGCAGTCATCGTGGCCGCAAAACCTGTCAGTGTCTCCTGCACTTCTCGCACCTCCAGGATCACCCTCTTTCTCGACAGCCCTCCAAGGCCGAGCGTCTGCATGCAGCTGAGCAGAGCTGGGAGCGTCCTGCGCTCTCCGGCGAGGAGTCTCCACTGCTGTCCCGGTATCCACCATCTCCTCTTGCTCACTTGTGACATAGTAGGTGACAACACTACTCTATCTCGCATAGAACCCACCGAAGTGTGCATATCTGTGCTGGTGCACGGTGTGCTCATGTCTGGTGACAGTGCGCCCTCAGAGGCTGGAGTCTCCTCTGAGGAGTCGTCTTCCTCTTCCGCCTGGACAGGCGGGAAGGGGTTCTTGATGGACCTGTGGGAGAGTAAAGAGATTTGGAAATGTGATATTAAGAACGATACCATTATGCACATGAAGAACATTCACTGGCTGATGACATCAGTCACCATATGAGGGACTGCTGTATGCCATGGGGCTACATGAGATGTAATTCTGTCACCTGGTTGCCGAGGCCCCCCTCTCTCCAGCTCCCACCGCCAACTGCTCTACAACTCTGGAGAATTCCAGGGCGACCTCCTCTGCTGAGGTCAACATGGCGAATGATGGAAGGCCAACTTTGGTTCTCTCCCCCTCCCTCTGATTGTGGGCTCTCTTCTCCAGCAAGGAGGTAAAAAAAAAAAAGTTCGAGTAAGAGTGACGGCATGAATGTAGTCATAGTCATAGAGTTATACAGCACAGAAAGAGGCCATTCGACCCATCGTGTCCGCGCCAGCCATTAAGCCCTGTCTATTCTAATCCCATTTTCTAGCACTTGGTCCGTAGTCTTGTATGCTATGGCGTTTCAAGTGCTCATCTAAATGCTTCATGAATGTTGTGAGGGTTCCTGCCTCTACCACCGTTTCAGGCAGTGAGTTCCAGATTCCAACCACCCTCTGGGTGAAAAAGTTTTTCCTCAAATCCCCTCTAAACCTCCTGCCCCTTACCTTGAAACTATGCCCACTGGTTATTGACCCCTCTACTAAGGGGAAAAGTTCCTTTCTATCTACCCTATCTATGCCCCTCATAAATCTGTACACCTCAATCAGGTCCCCCCCTCAGCCTTCTCTGCTCTAAGGAAAACAACCCCAGCCTGTCCAGTCTCTCTTCATAGCTGAAGCACTCCAGCCCAGGTAACACCCTGGTGAATCTCCTCTGCACCCTCTCCAATGCAATCACATCCTTCCTATACTGTGGCGACCAGAACGGCACACAGTATTCCAGCTGTGGCCTAACTAGCATTTTGTACAGCTCCATCATAACCTCCCTGCTCTTGTATTCTATGCCTCGGCTAATGAAGGCAAATATCCCATATGCCTTTTTATCCACCTTATCTACCTGTCCTGCTGCCTTCAGGGATCTATGTACATGCATACCAAGGTCCCTCTGATCCTCTATCCTTCCTAGGGTCCTACCATTCATTGTGTATTCCCTTGCCTTGTTAGTCCTCCCAAAATGCATCACCTCACACTTTTCAGTTTGCTACTGTTCTGCCCATCTAACCAACCCGTCTATATCGTCCTGTAGCCTGAGGCTTCCCTCCTCACTATTTACCACTCCACCAATTTTCATGTCATCTGTGAACTTACTGATCATACCTTCTATATTCATATCTAAATCATTAATGTACACTACAAGCAGCAAAGGACCCAGCACCGATCCCTGCGGTACACCACTGGACACAGGCTTCCAGTCACAAAAACAACCTTCGACCATCATCCTCTGCCTCTTACCACTAAGCCAATTTTGGATCCAATGTGCCAAATTGCCCTGGATCCCATGGGCTCGTACCTTCCTGACCAGTCTCCCATGCGGGACTTTGTCAAAAGCCTTACTGAAGTCCATGTAGACTACATCAACTGCACTACCCTCATCCACACACCTAGTCACCCCCTCAAAAAATTCAATCAAATTGGTTAGACATGATCTCCCCCTGACAAAGCTATGCTGACTATCCTTGATTAATCCTTGCCTCTCCAAGTGGAGACTAATTCTGTCCCTCAGAATTTTTTCCAATAATTTCCCTACCACTGATGTTAGGCTCACTGGCCTGTAATTCCCTGGTTCATCCCTACTATCCTTCTTGAATAATGGTGTAAGGAATGTGTGGGTTACATCTTTACAGGGTAACTATGAGGGAGTGTGGTGCCGATGCCAAATTGCCTCCTTGTGTGGGGTTAGTTGGTATGAGTGCATTAGAATGAGGGTGAGTGTGAGGGGTGGTTAGTCAGATGGGGATGTGATAATGTAGAGAGAGAGAGAGAGAGAGATAGTGTGTGTGAGAGAGAGATGGGTGGACATGCAAGGTGTGTTGGTGTGAGTAATGATGTGCAGGAGTAGGCTTGGGAAGGTAGAGTGATGGGGATGTGATGAGAGGCACAGCAGGATGAAGTTGAGTGTGGCTTTGCACTCACCTTTTCTGATCTCATGGGATCATTGACGTGCTTCCGGCACTGCACCCAGGTCCTCCTCACCACATCCCTGCTGTTCACCTCCTCTGCTATATCCAGCCTGGCTCTTTTTGTCTCCTGGAGAGGTCTCTTCTGCCCATCAGCAGAGAAGAGGAGCTCCCTGCGTGCTCCGACTCCCTCCACAAAAATATGTTGCGAATTATCGGAAAACCTCTGCCTCTGTAAAGCCATGTGTGCAAGGATGAGCAGTAAGCAGATGCTGAAATGTGCTGCCTGCACACTTCTAGATGAACCTTCAAATGTTAATGTGGCCAAGGTTCCTTTAAATATCCCTGCTGGAAATGAATCATCGATGATGTCATCAGACCCGCACCATTTAATAGGGCCGGGAAACACGCAGGCCTGCCTTAATAGGCGCCATTAATGGAAAGTCGCTCGGAGGAGCGGGATGAAAAAGAATGGGGTCCCGACCTGCCACGTCAACTGCCTGCGTGCACCCAACTCGCCCAGGTAATGAAAATTCTGCCCATTGAGTGTGTCAAGACTTGGTCGAACACAATAAAAGGTTGACGTTGCAACCATATTTGATTCAAATTCTTTTAGTGCACGGAAAAATCTAAATTTATATCATACTCATGCATCAACAAAAGCCAGTTTTTTTACTGATCTGTTTTAACTTGGATTCTGGGAGACTAGCATCGGAGATCCAGCTCTCAACATTTACACTACTAAATCAGCTTTTTTAACCCAGTTGCAGACTCAGGAAAATGAATTAAAACCAATTTTTTACTGAGGCTTCTTGGCAGTCAGGTTCAGCGAATATGGCAAATTTACCTTCAGCTTGCACCGGCTGCGAGACCCTTGCTTCAGGAACCAACGGTTCAGGCACAGGTCTCGCATAGTTTAAAAGCAGCTTTAGTAATGTTATTGCTGAGAGTCAGCTCACGGGCACACATCTTACAGAATCCCACCTAAAACAACACCAGTATAAAAGTAACCATACTGTGCCACATACTGGAGGATGTGGCTTCTCCCCATGAAGATTTCTGAATCTCAGCCATTTATCGGAGGGCATTATCAATTTGTTTTGCCGGATGGAAGGAGATATCGGAAGTGTCAAGCTAGTTCCAGACTCTCATTCCCTCGAGGCCGCTACTCAACCAGGGAAGGAGAAACGGAAACATCTAAAAAAAAACGTATCAACTGTATAATCTTGTGGCCCTTATTACCAAGTATGAAACACCACAGAAAAATATTTCACACTTAGTAGAAGCAATTTTTGAAAAATCCAAGATTTACAAGTTCGCAGATGACACGAAAATTGGTGGGGTGGTAAATTGTGAGGAGGAAAGCCTCAGGCTACAGGACGATATAAACGGGTTGGTCAGATGGGCGGAAAAGTGGCAAATGGAATTTAACCCTGAAAAGTGCGAGGTGATGCATTTTGGACGGACAAATAAGGCAAGGGAATACACAATGAGTGGTAGGACCCTAGGAAGTACAGAGGGTCCTTGGTGTACATGTACATAGATCCCTGAAGGCAGCGGAACAGGTAGATAAGGTGGTTAAAAAGGCATATGGGATACTTGCCTTCATTAGCCGAGGCATAGAATATAAGAGCAGGGAGGTTATGATGGAACTGTACAAAACGCTGGTGAGGCCACAGCTGGAGTACTGTGTGCAGTTCTGGTCGCCTCACTATAGGAAGGATGTGATTGCTTTGGAGAGGGTGCAGAGAAGATTCACCAGGATGTTACCTGGGATGGAGCGCCTCAGCTATGAAGAGAGGCTGGACAGGCTGGGGTTGTTTTCCTTGGAGCAAAGAAGGCTGAGGGGGGACCTGATTGAGGTGTACAAAATGATGAGGGGCATAGATAGGGTAGACAAAGAGGAACTTTTCCCCTTAGTAGGGGGGTCAATAACAAGGGGGCATAGATTCAGGGTAAGGGGCGGGAGATTTAGAGGGGATTTGAGGAGGAACTTTTTCACCCAGAGGGTGGTTGGAATGTGGAACTCAATGCCTGAAAGGGTGGTAGAGGCAGGAACCCTCACAACATTCAAGAAGCATTTGGATGAGCACTTGAAATGCCATTGCATACAAGGCTATGGACCAAATGCTGGAAAATGGGATTAGACTGGACAGGGATGGATGGGCGGCGCAGACACGATGGGCCGAAGGGCCTCTTTCTGTGCTGTAAAACTCTATGACTCTATGACACTCTATGACTACACTGATGCACACAAACAGAAAATGGAAAAAAGACATGTTTGTTTTGGCTGTACATCTTCAGTTCTTTTCAGATACCGACAAAACCTGCTGTGTATTTCTAACATGTTCCGCTTTTGTTTCAGATTTCTAGTATTTGCAGTTTGTTTTTCTCATTTGTTCACAGGTGTGGGTAATCATCAAGGCCGACATTTATTCCCTATCCCTAGTTGCCCTGTGAAGGCAATAGTGGGCTGTCTTTTTGAACTGAGAAGTCACACAACACCAGGTTATAGTCCAACAGCTTTATTTGAAATCACAAGCTTTCGGAGCGCTGCTCCTTCGTCAGGTGAACTGATGCAGTCCTTGTGGTGATGGTGGCCTTACTATGGCATTAGGTAGAGAACTTCAGGATACTGATCCAGCAACAATGAAGAAACTCACCAATCTACCTGTCGCAGATGCATCTGTCAATGACAGTATTGGTAGAAGTGACCACCGCACAGTCCTTGTAGAGACAAAATCCCGTCTTCACAGTGAGGACACACGCCATCGTGTTGTGTACCACTACGCTAAATGGGATAGATTCAGAACAGATCTAGCAGCTCAAAACTGGACATCTATGAGGCACTGTGGGCCATCAGCAGCAGCAGAATTATATGGACTGGCATATCCTTCACTCTACAATTACCATCAAGCCAGGAGACCAACATCATCCCTTTTGTCTTTTAATCACTCCTGCCTTCCACCCGATCACAGACCTTCCCTTTTGTTCTTTCCTCCCCTTCCCCCACTTTCCCTGCCTCTGCACTTACTTAAAACCGGTTATATCTCTAACTTCTTTGCCGGACGAAAGGTCATTGACCTGAAACGTTAACTGCTTCTCTCTCTACAGTTGCTGCCTGACCTGCTGAGTATTTCCAGCATGTCCTGTTTTTATTCCTAATTGGCTGATGTCTTTATAAGAGTTTGCCAATTTCATTTTGTATTATGGACTCGAGAAATTTATCCACAATTAAGGCAATGCTAATTAACATATAATTTCCTGGCTTCTTCTTTCAACCTATTATTATTATTATTTTTTTTTTTTTTTTTTTTTAAAACAGGTGTGTAACATTTACCACTCTCTGGACCTTTGGCGTAATTCCAGAACCCAAAGATTCTTGGAAAATGATGCCTCTGCCATGACTTCATCAATCCTTCAGCATTCTGAGATGCATACCATCTGGGCCTATGGACTGTTCTGTTTTTAAATTGCCTTAAGTTCATCAATAGTGTCTTTTTAGATACTTAAAAAGATTGGGCTGTAATACTGCAGCCCTGAATCATTAACTCGCAACTTCTTTAAGCTCAGTATCCCACTGAGAGCATTAGATTAGTGAATTTACCCATATGTTTCTATAATACAAGACAATTATATGAACATTAAAAAAAAGCAACCAAAAATGGCCCTGTACTGCATGGAAACAGTGATACTAGGCCTAAACAATATAAATAATTTATAGGAAGAAATATTTGAAATAATGAATTTTTTGAAGAAGCTAGCTCTGCCATGTTGGACACAGGATTTCAATTAACTATAACTCCGAATTGCAATGCCGTTATCGGCCAAAAACAGAGAACCAGTAATAATCATGTGTTTTGTATTTTTTTTTATCCTTGGCAAAGCAGCTATTATTGGCTAGCAACACATGGATATACATCAGTGTGCAATATGGGAAGCTCTACATTCACAAACTTCAAAGTAACAGGAAATGGTACCATACGCTAACTGAACAAATCTAATAATAGCCAAGTAGATAAAGAGTAAGAAAGAAAATAAAAGGATTCTTTGAATACACAAAATTTAATTTTTTGGCAGCTTGGACCCCTGCAGTTCAACATAAAAGATTTCATTACAATCCCAAGATACTCATTCGTATATAAACAAATAGCAAGACTAACACCAGAAATATTCTTTAGTGCAGAGACGTTCTAGCATTATACATTTGCTACAAAATGTAATTTTATATATTTCTACCACATCTTTTTTTTAAGTTCAGCAAGGGCAAGAATGACCCAGCAGCTTTATTTTTAACTGAATCTCCAAATCATTTCACACTCAAAGTATTATACATGAAAAGGTGCAACACCAGAGGAAGAAATGAATTATTTATGGGATGGATACAAAATCCCAGCAAGAAGAAAAACAAGGTGTGGGAGGGGGAGATACAATGACGTGCCACTGGTGCGATAAATTGGTTGTTCCATTATAACTATGGCACCATCATTGGGGTGTACTTATTTTATAATTGTTCAATAAAATGTGTTTCTACTAGTCTAAAATAAAAATGGTTCAGTCAAATCATGAAATCAATTATTTAGAAAAGTCAAATGTAACATTTAATTAGCTGATTTCATTGTATTGTCGATGAGTCAGGAGTTATCCCCAGTATTCAGGAAGGAGTTGGGCAAGCATGCAGCCCACATTTAAAAAAAAAATAAGGTCTTCAAAATAAAAAAGATTCTATTGGTCTCAATTGTGCAATGTTTGATAATAACTGGAAAATGTGTTGAAGTCAATCACAGGTTATGCATGCACTGTAACTGGAAGGTAACAGTTCTAGCCGCAGCCACAGGAGCCAGCATAAGGCTATTGATTAGAAGGTTCTATATATCAGTTTAACAATTGGTAATGGTCACGAGTACTTCAGCATATATGGCCAACATACCAGTCTACAAGAGATGCTTTGTATTACTAGTAGCTACACAAGCATACATCAGTTTATTGTAACTATACAGGTTGACTATCCCTTATCCGAAAATCTTGGGACCAGCTGTGTTTCGGTTTTCGGATTTCAGAAGGTATTATTTCAGACTGGGAAACTCTGAACATTAAATTAATTTGGTAATTAGTATTTGTATTTAATATAAATTTTTAAAAGTTCAGGCTACCTCTTGCGACTGTTCCGTGTCTCATTCCCCTTCCTGCTTCTCTGTGCTGCCGCTCACAGTCTGTTTACAGCTCCCCCTGCTCCGTGTCTCATTCCCCTTCCTGCTTCTCTGAATTCCTTGACTTAGCGGGGGTCTGGGGCTCGACTGCCGCCGCCAGTTGTGGGAAAGCCGGATATCGGCTGACTCCTACGCTAAGCTGGCCCGCAAATCAGGTCGGGGGGGGGGGAGAAAAGATTATATCGGACGGGCCGCTGTATTGTTGGGTTCACTCTCCCGGTACCTCCTTCACACTGCCTGGCTCGGCCTGCAATCTCCTACCCAGGAGGGAACTCTGTGACCCTCTGCCCTGCTCACAGTGAAAGGCAGAGCTCCCTCAGTCACACTTAACATCGAGAGCGAAGGCCGGCGTGTCGACAATCTGCAGGAATTCTTGTTCTGGGCCCCGGAGGACCACTCCTGTCATGTTTTGCGCCACTCGGGTCATGTCGTGCGCACGACTTACGCTGAACGAAAAAACTTTCGGTTTTCAGAGGTTTTCGGAAGTTCGGATAAAGGATAGTCTACCTGTACTATAAATAACTTTATAAATAATATCTGTAAACATAACCAAAACTGCCAGTGGATGTATAAGAGCCCATACATTACATGTTTTTAATAAAATTGAGAATGTTAAAATGCGACTTATGAGGCAGAGAGCTCTCATGGGAATTTACACAACATTCTAAGATGTCAGTTTGTTTCAATGGACACAGTACCGAACTTTGATACATCTGGCTGGGATCTTGCACAGGAAATCGTGATCTCCCATACATATGCCAATGCCAGCAATTTTCAGCAGTTCATTTTATTCTCTTGTTGGAAAATGAGAGAGAAAGTAAGAGATTATTATTATGGAGGCAAGGCCATCCCCCTGCATATCAATAGTGAATTATTTCTATTAAAAGTTATAATCCCTACTCTTTTAAAATGAAGGACTTTCATTGCCTCGATAAGTGCTGGGATAGTTCTTTCCCTATTGCCGTTTCCCACAGACAGACTGAAAAAAGAATGACAAGAGGAAGAGAGAAAGAGGAAAAAAAGAGGATAAGAAAGTGGAAAGGATATATTAAGGCACTTGGCCTCCCATAGTGACCCATGTGACAGACACAGCTTGCCTCTGTTAACCATGCTTATGTATTTTTTGGCACACGACAATATCTCCAATGTCTGATTAGCAACTATAAATCTCACTAGGGATATGTCATATGTTGACAGTTCTATTAAACAAAAGAGTACTAAGTGTGTGCTTACCATTATTATAAACATATAGGATACTTTCTATGGCACTGAAGGTGGAGCTGCACAGCACATCTACCAACTAGGACTTGGGTTTGAAGCCAGCACAGACTGATGAAATCAAGGCCTTCTCTACTGGCTGTGAAGGTCCTCGACAATATGAGCTATGGGAGTGTTAAAATCAATTCCCAGTGTCAATGAGGGCACAATTTGAACAAATGTTACACTGGTGTGATTCTCTGAGGCAGGTGGTTGAGATAGAGCAGATACTCTGTATATGGCTGTGGTACACCTGCCTTGCAAGTGCTTGATGCTAACACTGGATGTTTGAAATTAGAATAGATCCATTCCCCAGCACTAACATTCCTCATTATGATGAGTACAAACACATTGGGCCGTATTTTCCGATCGGAGGCTTCCCGCGTGCAGAGGCCTCCGATCTGGAAAAAAAACTACGGACTTACCCGAGGGCTCCCGAGGTCCGGACACTTGCACTCCTGGGCCTCTCCAACTCGAAATGCGCAGGGCCCACGTATCCCAGAGACGCATGCGGTTCGCAAGCGTCCCTGGGATCACGTGAACCATGGGGAGCCAATCAAAGAAGGGAATCTCCCTTCATACACTTGACAGATAGACCTGTCAAATATATGAATGGAGATCACATTTAAATCACATTTTTAAAATTAGTTGAAATTACAATAAATTAAATATTTTAAACAAAAATTCAATTTTTTGAAAAAAATAATTGAAGTTTTTACAGGGCTACAAATAAACTTACCTTTTTGTAAAGTATTTTTAAAATGATAAATGAGTGAATTTTTTTTTTTAATTTTTAAAATTTTTCAAATCTTATGCTGGTAAAATGTAAAAAGCAGGCCTTAGGCCTGCTTTAACCAGGCATAAGATTTCGAAGGGTTTTCTGCGGACGGAGGTTCTCCAGAAAGCGGAACTATCCGCCCGCAGATGCCCTTCTCTACACAGCGCGCACACACCCGTAGGAATCGGAATATCCGGCCCATTATTTAAAAGAATAAGCTATGAAATAGAACTAGACGTTTACAGCACAGATGGGAGCCATTTAACCCATGTTGTCAGTGCTGGCTCTTTGCTAGACCAATCCAAAACTAATCTCAGTGTCTTGCTATCTTCCCATAGCTCTGTTATGTTCCTCTGCTTCAAATATTACCCAATATAAAAGGTGAAATGGTCTCTGCCTCAAAAATAACATCTGGCAAAACATTCCATGCTCCAACAATCCCCCTGTGAAAATATGTTTCCCCTAACCTCTCTCCTCACTCTCTTAGTAATAACTTTAAACTGATGACCCTTTGGACCCCTTCTATTTCTCATCTACAAGCTGTCCCTCGGCAATATCATCTGAAAATGAAATGTCGGGTACCACATGTATGCTGACAACATCCAGCTCTACCTCACCACCACCTCTCTTGAGCCCTCCTCTGTCTGATTTGTCACACTGATTGTCCGACATCTAGGACTGGATGAGCTGAAATTTCCTCCAACTAAATATTGGGAAGACCAAAGCGGTCCCCAAATCAAACTCTGTTCTCTAGCCACCAACTCCATCCCTCTCCCTGGCAACTGTTTGAGGCTGAACCAGACTGTTCGCAACCTTGGTGTCGTAGTTGACCCAGAGATGAGCTTCCGACCACATATCCGATCAATCACCAAGACCGCCTACTTCTACCTCCATAACATTGCCTGACTCCGCCCTTGCCTCAGCTCATTTGCTGCTGAAACCCTCTAGACTTGACTGCTGTAATGTTCTCCTGGCCGGCCTCCCATCTTCCACCCTATATAAACTTGAGCTCATCCAAAACTCTGCTGTCCGTATCCTAACTCGCACCAAGTCCCATTCACCCACCACCCGTGCTTGCTGATCAATATTTGCTCCCAGTTAAGCAAAGTCTCAATTTTAAAATTCTCATCCTTATCATCATATCCGTCAGTGGCCTTGCCTCTCGCTATCTCTGTAACCTCCTCCAGCCCTACAACCCTTTGAGATCGCTGCATTCCTCCAATTCTGGCCTCTTGCGCATCCCTGATTTTGATTGCTCCACCATTGGTGGCTGTGCCTTCAGCTGCCTAGGCCCAAAGCTCTGGATTTCCCTCCCCAAGCCTCTCTCTCCTCTTTTAAGACACTCCTTAAAACCTAGCTCTTTGACCAAGCTTTTGGTCAGCTGTCCTAATATCTCATGTGGCTCGGTGTTAAATTTTGTTTGATAATGCTCCTGTGAATCACCTTGGAACGTTTTACTACATAAAGTCCCCATATTGTTGCTGTTGTCAATGACTCTCCAACCAGAGGAAATAAACTTTCCCTATTCAGTCCATCAAAACGCTTCACAATTTACAATAAAGCTCTTCGTGAATCTATGTTGTACATTCTCCCTGGCTTTAATGTCCTTTTTATAATGGGTGCCCAAAAGTGAACAGCATCCCAACTGTGGTTATTACTCTGGCATTCAGTGCCGCTATTTATAAAACTCAAATGTGGTTGGCCTTTTTTATGGCTTCATCTACCTGCATTTGCATTTTCAGTGACTTATGTATTCAAAGCCATAGGTCTCCCTCTTCAACCACACCCTTTAATATCTTTTCATTAAGTGTATACTTCCATTTCTTGCTTTTTCCTCCCAAAATGTATCACTTCATTCTTATCTGCCACCTGTCTGATAATTTGTAAACTTCTGTGTATTGTCCTGAAGTCTTTTACAGTTCTCTGCTGTTTTCTAAACCTCCTACCTCAGTCGTCAGCAAATTTCAAAATTATGTTCCATATATACCAAAGTCCAAATCATCTACATGTACTGAGAACAAGAGTGTACCCAAAACTGACCTTTGGGATACACCAGTTCCAACCCTTCTCTCTGAGCAACACACATTGATCTTAGCTCTTTGTTTCCGGTTTGTCAACCAACTTTCTATCCATGTTGCTACATTTCATATTGTATCAAATGCCTGAATTTTCTAACAAGCCTCATGTGAGACACCTTATAGAATGTCTTCTGAAAATCCATATACACTGCATCTAATGCATTCCCTTTACTTAACCAATTGGTCACTTTTGTCAAACATTTCTTGCCTTTAACAAAGCTATGCTGATAATCTTTCATTAATCCATGCATTTCTAAATGTTCACTAACTTTATCTTGAATTATGGATTTTGCGTTTGCTCACAACTGACAGACTAACTGGTCCACAGTTTGCCAGTTTATCCTTCTCTCCCTTCTTGAATAAGGGCGTTACATTGGCTACTCCACATTCCAATGAAGTAATTTCCATATTTAATACAAACTGAAATATTGTGACCAGAACCTCTGCGATCTCCTCTCTGACTTTCTTCAATGACATGGGTGCATGGCGTGGTAACATCTTTCAGTTCTGCAAATTTTTTCAGAACCAATTACTTTTCTACAGTTACGTTTAACAATTATTCCATATCCTCTTCCTGACACAAGTCCCAGCTGGGGCGGGCTTGTGCCTGCAACATGCTAATGGCTCAGGCAGCAAATTTGGAGGATTCCTGGCCTTAACAGGTGCAGTGCACTTTTTATCAGATTATCTAAAGTGCTTTACTTCTGAAGGTTTGTGTACACCTGTCAGACAGATGTTGCAATATTCTGAGGAGGTTACCAATGAGGATGAAATCTCTAATTAAAACAGTTGTGATCAATCTCTTAAGCCCATCTAGCTATCGGATTGCATCAGTGTGTGTTCATTTTAAACCATGACTTACAAATTGTAATTTGAAAAACTGCATTCATTACTAAAACGATGGCTGCAATTTTGCAGCAGGAATAATGGTGAGGTGATCAGCACTTACCATTATTAAGGAGTAAAATAGATAGCAATTTGCGGCATCTGCATATGCGCAGTTAAACATGGAAATCAGGAAGTGACAGTCCGATTTACCTTGCTCTTTCGCAAGCTTTGCTACACTGGTACCTCGCTGAGAGACTCGGCATTCAAACACATGAAGGGCATGAAGTTGCGGTACTTACTCACTAGATACCCACTGAACACGCCAGAAAAAGTTAGGGCTTGTCCATTCAAGTGTAATGGCATGATAAATCTTAATTACTGCCAAACAACCTCACAGGCACTAAAAATTTACTTTTACAAGTGTGGGTCTCATTCCTTCAGATTTTAATTATTGTTGGAGATTTAGAAAATTAAAACTAAAATAATCTTTTTAAAACTTTTTTATCCCTGTCTCTCTTATCTCTCATTTCAATCTGATTTTTTTTTTTTTTTTTTTTTTGCAAGTGACACAAGATGGACAAGATCTACTGGAATTTTTTGAGGATGTAACTGGTAGAATAGATAAGGGAGAACCAGTGGATGTGGTGTATTTGGACTTTCAGAAGGCTTTCGATAAGGTCCCGCATAAGAGATTAGCGTGTAAAGTTAAGGCACATGGGATTGGGGGCAAGGTATTGACTTGGATAGAGAACTGGTTGGCAGACAGAAAGCAAAGAGTTGGAATAAACGGCCTGATGTAAAAAGGAGTCTCACACATCAAGGCACTTTAAAGTAAGCTTTAAGCAACTTATAATTATACTATATACAAGAGCGGTCTTCACCATGCCTCTAGGAGAAGCCCTTTTACCATACTGAGCAGTTCAGTATTTATACTAGTCCAAACACAGGAAGTGACGTATGCACAGGAAGTGATGTATGCACAGAGTTCACAGTTCGTGATGTGCACATAACTTCATCCGGAAGTTATTTATTATTATTACATTCTTCCCTCCTGCGAGATTAGAAGGCTGTGGTCTTCCTTTTATTCCGCAGCCGCCAAACGAGGAAGAGTCGCACCCGTTTGGGTTCCCGTCGTAGAGGGTCTCTGGTCCGCTTACATGCTGTTGGCCATTGGTCAGAGTCTGTGTGGCCTGGATTACCCTGCGAAGGGTCGGGGAGATCATGGCTTCGTGTACGAGCCCCAATAGGTGCAGAGTTGGTCTGTCTCTGTTCAGAGGGAGGTGCAGAGCTGGTCTGTGGCGGATCAGTACTTTGGTGCGCGGTGCTGGGAGGGTCGCAACTTTGAGTACGGGGTTCTACCGGCACCAAGCTAGTTGGTGTCAGATCAGGATCCTGGAGAGGGGTACCCGGTAGGTTCCAAGAGGCTCCTGGTAAAATACCATCACTCGATGTCCCACTAGGTCCTGGTGGGCAGGGAGCCAGATCCCGTAATGATACGGTAGATTCTCGGCCGTCGGGATATCGTATGTATGCATAGGTGGGGTTGGCATCGGTTAGTTCGACCTCGTCTACGAGAGGGTCATTTTTAGACGTCCGAACGTATCTTCGGAGTAGTACCGGTCCAGGAGTAGTTAGCCATGATGGGAGGGATGTCCCATAAGATGAGCGACGCTGGAATCCAAAGAACCGCTCATGAGGTGTAGTATTTGTGGCTGTAGAAAGAAGGGACCGTATAGAGTGCAATGCATCCGGAAGCACTGCTTCCCATTGCTGGTTTGGTAGGCCCAGAGATCTTAAAGCAAGATGTACGGAATTCCAGATGATACCGTTATACCTCTCTACCTGCCCATTTCCGATGGGATGATATGGCGTCGTTTTGCTTGTAGCAATTCCCCGTTCTGAGAGGTAGTCCTCGAGTTCCCTTGACATAAAGGATGGACCCCGATCCGAGTGAATGTAAGCCGCCATGCCACAGAGAGAAAATACCTGCTCAAGGCAGCAGATTACTGTGGACGCCAGCATATTGGAGCAGGGGAAGGCAAACGGAAAACGTGAATATTCATCAATCATGGTGAGCAAATATGTGTTCCGAGTTGAAGAGGGCACTGGGCCCTTAAAATCGATGCTAAGTCGTTGCATCGGTTGGGTTGCGTGTATGAGCATACCATCTGAGGGGCGGAAGAACTGAGGTTTTAATTCTGCACAAAGCCGGCATTCTGAGCACATTTTCTTTACATCTCCAGTAGAAAAAGGGAGATTCCGTGATCGTACGAAATGTAGCATGCGCCTAACGCCAGGATGACACAATCCATTATGGACATCTATGAGAGTAGAGGATGACATAGTGGAGCAGAATGCTCGTGTGAGGGTATCCGGGGCCACATTCTCCTTGCCAGGTCGATAGTGAATGGTGTAACCAAAAGAGGCCAGTTCCATCCTCCAAAGCTGTATTTTATTATTCTTAATTTTGGTTCGTTTTCGATTATCGAGCATGAAGGCGACTGATCGCTGGTCCGTGATTAATGTAAAGTGCTGGCGAGCTAGGAAATGGTTCCACTTCCGTACCGCCTCTATGATGGCTGTGGCTTCCTTCTCAACCGGAGGATAATGTAGCTCGGCACCTTGTAAGGTCCTGGACATAAATGCTACAGGACGACCTTCCTGATTCAGAGTAGCCGAGATCGCCACCTCCGAGGCATCACATTCAACCACGAAAGGGAGATTCTCATCAATGGAGTGAAGAGCCGCTTTCTCCAACTGTTTTTTGAGAAGGTTAAAGGCTGCAACAGCCGCTGTTTCCAATGGAAATGATCTAGCACGCAGCAAGGGTTGGATTTTGTCTGAAAAATGAGGAATCCATTTAGCGTAGTATGCAAACAGACCGAGAGCCCGACGTAAAGAAGCCGGATTCTTAGGTGACGGGAGCTCTTGGAGCGGGCGAAGTCTTTCTGGGTCTGGCTTAATGATACCATTGCCTACGCAGTAGCCAAGGATGTTGATGTTCGGTTGCGACTCAACAGATTTAGATTCATTCAAAGTTAAGTTACGGTGATGGAGGGCATCCCGAAATTTTTGGAGGTTGGCGTCGTGTTCCTGTTGATCGTGACCTGCAATAGTAATGTTATCAAGATAGGGAAAAGTGTCCCGTAAGTTTTCCTGCTTAACCAGGCCATCCATTGCCCGTTGGAAGACAGCCACTCCATTAGTAACCCCGAATGGGAGGCGATGAAATTGGTACAGCCGTCCATTAGCCTCAAAGGCCGTGTACTGCTTATCTGAGACCTTCAAGGGTACCTGATGATAGGCACTTTTTAAATCGTAAGTTGAGAACACTTTGTATTCGGCCAGTTTATTAACCATATCATCAATGCGTGGCAATGGGTAGGCGTCCAAGTCAGTATATTGATTGATGGTTTGCGAATAATCAATGCATAGTCGTCGTTTGTGAGGTTTTAGAGGGTTCTTGATGATGACGACTTGAGCCCGCCAGGGCGACGAACATGGTTCGATGATATCCTCTGCTAAAAGTCGAGAGATTTCAGCCTCAATAAAAGATTGGTCTTCCTGACTAAAGCGCCGCGATTTCGTTATTATTGGTTTGCATCGAGGAGGAATACTGGCAAATAATGAGGGTTCATCAAGTGAAGCTGCTGATAATGCACAAAACGGTAATTTAGACAGTATATTAGAAATAGTAAGTCCAGGTTTGGATCCGCCGAACTCAATGGTGAGTTTCTTATGCTGTTTTTGAAAATCCAGCCCTAAGATGAGATCACTACATAAGTCCTTGAGCACCAAAAGTCGGGTGGAGGGATACATGCGACCATTAAGTGTCATATCAATAATACAAAAGCCGGAGATTCTGGTATTAAGTGATGACTGAGCCATCGCAATTGCCTGGTCCGATGGGAAGATATGTAGTTTCAATTTCGCAACAATCTGTTCTCTAATGAAACTATCAGTACTTCCTGAGTCAATTAAGGCATCTAAGGTATGCCCATTAATTGAAACTTTTGTAGCTGCATGAAACAGGTTCTGTGGGCAAGCAGCTGTAATTGGTGTGGTTGCACAGAGAGTGGCTGAAACTCCAGGTGTGCTTCTTCGGGAGAGAGCTCGAGAGGAAGCTTGATAGGTCCTAGCCGGAGCATCTTGATAGGCCCTAATTGGGACAGTTCGGTAGGCCTTAGCTGGATAGGCCCTCGTAGAGGCTCTTGATTGGCAAACTTTTGCAAAGTGTCCCTTTTTATCGCAATGACTGCAGATCGCATTGCGAGCAGGGCAGAATTTCCTAGGGTGAAAAGAATCTCCACAAAAGAAGCATTCCTTCCTAGTTTGCCAAGAGGCTGCTAAAGTGGGGTCATCCTCCTCTTCTTCATCAGAATTATCATCAGGATTAGATTCCTGATAGGGTTCACCTGAGGCCACTTGAATCGTCTGGTTGCAGTTACAGCAGCAGATCGAGATCTGGGCAGCTGATAGAGGTCTGCATTTTTCTTTGCCAAATCCAGAGAACAAGCCAGGTCAAAAGCCTTTTGTAGCTCAAGTGTTTTACTTTCTAGTAGACGCTGGCGTATAAATGGAGGGGCAATCCCGCAGATGAAAGCATCACGAATCATTTCTTCGCGGTACAGCTCAGCCGAGGCTGCCTGAAAGTTACAATCTATGCTGAGCCTGCGAAGTTCTTGAAGGAATTCGTTAATCGATTCCCCTGGCCCTTGTCGGGCTGTGGCCAGTAGATGTCTAGCATAGACCTCATTTGCGGTCTTGGCACATAGTTTCTTAAGTGCCCGGATCACCTCATCGTAATTATCCCATTCATCAACATATTCAAACACTGTTGGGTTCACATAGTTGATAAGTATCCTCAGTTTAGTAGAAGCATTCGCTTTACATTCATCAAGAAAATTCTCAAAAGTACGGTACCAATGCTTCCATACCCTGCCAGCTGCTGGTGCGTTTGGGTCCAAGTCCAGACGAGTAGGTTTAAGGATGTTTTCCATGATGGGTGGTTCCCTGGATCCTTAACTCCGAGTTTGTCCGAAGGTCTAGTATTTGTGAGTGTAAATACTAAGTTGCTTAAATTGATGTAAAAAGGAGTCTCACACATCAAGGAACTTTAAAGTAAGCTTTAAGCAACTTATAATTATACTATATACAAGAGCGGTCTTCACCATGCCTCCAGGAGAAGCCCTTTTACCACACTGAGCAGTTCAGTATTTATACTAGTCCAAACACAGGAAGTGATGTATGCACAGGAAGTGATGTATGCACAGAATTCACAGTTCACAGGAAGTGATGTGCACATAACTTCATCCGGAAGTTATTTATTATTATTACACGGCTCTTTTTCCGAGTGGCAGGCAGTGACTAGTGGGGTACCGCAGGGATCGGTCCTTGGACCCCAGCTATTCACAATATACATTAATGATCTAGACAAGGGAACTAGATGTAATATCTCCAAGTATGCAGATGACACAAAGCTGGGTGGGCGTGTGTGCTGTGAGGAGGATGCCGAGAAACTCCAGGATGATTTGGACAGGTTGGATGATTGGGCAGAAGCATGGCAGATGCAATATAACATGGATAAATGCGAGGTTATCCACTTTGGTGGCAAAAGCAGGAACGCAGATTATTATCTGAACGGCAATAGATTGGGAGAAGGGGAAGTGCAACGAGACCTGGGTTTCTTTGTGCACCAGTCGCTGAAGGTAAGTATGCAGGTGCAGCAGGCAGTTAAGGCGGCAAATGGTATGTTGGCCTTCGTAGTGAGAGGGTTTGAGTACAGGAACAAGGATGTCTTGCTGCAGTTGTACAGGGCCTTAGTGAGACCACATCTTGAGTATTGTGTGCAGTTTTGGTCGCCTTATCTGAGGAAGGATGTTCTTGCCATGGAAGGAGTTCAGCGAAGATTCACCAGGCTGATACCTGGGATGGCAGGAATGAGGAGAGATTGGGTCGATTGGGCTTATACTCGCTGGAGTTTAGAAGAATGAGAGGGGATCTCATCGAAACTTATAAAATTATAACAGGGCTAGACAGACTAGATGCAGGAAGGATTTTCCCGATGGTCGGGGAGTCCAGAACCGGGGTCACAGTCTAAGGATAAGGGGTAAGCCATTCAGGACAGAAATGAGGAGGAATTTCTTTACCAAGAGAGTGGTGAACCTGTGGAATTCTCTACCACAGAAGGCAGTAGAGGCCAATTCATTAAATATATTCAAGAAGGAGTTGGATATATTTCTTATGGCTAAAGGGATCCAGGGGTATGGGGAGAAAGCAGGGACAGGGTACTGAATTTGGATGATCAGCCATGATCGCATTGAATGGCGGAGCAGGCTCGAGGGGCCGAATGGCCTACTCCTGCTCCTATCTTCTATGTTTCTATGACAAAAGAGCTGAATTCCAGAGGTGAGGTGAGAGTGACTGCCCTGGACATCAAGGCAGCATTTGACAGAGTGTGGCATCAAGGAACCCTAGTAAAATTGAAGTCAATGGGAATCAGGGAAAACTCTCCACTGGCTGGAGTCATACCTAGCACAAACAAGATGGTTTTGGTTGTTGGAGGCCAATCATCTCAGCCCGAGGACATCACTGCAGGAGTTCCTCAAGGCAGTGTCCTAGGCCCAAACATCTTCAGCTGCTTCATCAATGACCTTCCCTCCATCATAGGGCCAGAAGTGGGGATGTTCGCTGATGACTGCAGTGTTCAGTTCCATTCGCATCTCCTCAGATAATGAAGCAGTCTATGCCCGCATGCAGCAAGACATTCAGGCTTGGTCTGATAAGTGGCAAGTAACATTCATGCAACACAAGTGCCGGGCAATGAATATCTCCAAGAGAGAGCCTAACCACCGCCCCTTGACATTCAATGGCATCATCATCACTGAAGCCCCCACCATCAACATCCTGGGGGAGTCACCATTAACCAGAAACTTAACTGGACCAGCCACATAAATACCATGGCTACAAGAGCAGGTCAGAGGCTGGGCATTCTGCGCCAAATTTCTCACCTCCTGACTTTCCAGCATCTACAAGGCACAAGTCAGGAGTGTGATGGAATACTCTCCACTTGCTTGGATAAGTGCAGCTCCAACAACACTCAAGAAGCTCGACACCATCCAGGACAAAGCAGCCCGCTTGATTAACACCACACACCACCTTAAACATTCACTCCCTTCACCACCGATGCGCCATCGCTGCAGTGTGTACCTCTAGAGGAATCAAGAGATATGGGGATAGGGCAGGAAAGTGAACTTGAGGTCGAAGATCAGCCATGATCTTATTGAACAGCAGAGCAGGCTCGAGGGGACGTATGGCCTACCCCTGCTCATAATTCTTATGTTCTTGTATGTTCTTATCTACAAGATGCACTGCAGCAACTCGCCAAGGCTTCTTCGACAGCACCTCCTAAACCTGCGACCTCTACCACCTAGAAGGACAAGGGCAGCAGGCGCATGGGAACACCACCACCTGCAAGTTCCCCTCTAAGTCACACACCATCCTGACTTGGAAATATATAGCCGTTCCTTCATCAACGCTGGGAACTCCCTCCCTAATATCACTATGGAAATACCTTCACTACACAAACTGCAGCAGTTCAAGGCGGCAGTTCACCACCACCTTCTCAGGGGCTATTAGGGATGGGCAATAAATGCTGGCCTTGCCAGCGATGCCCACATCCCATGAAAGGATAAAAAAAACGCGCTGTTACTTACCCTGTTGACACAGGTCCTAGATACCCCGTAGTGGGCGCCGCACTGTATCGGACTCCTGATGATCACATTGACATGCAAAAGCCCGCGAAAAGCCTGTGACCATCTATAAGCGTAATGAGCGGCAAGCGTTGTTCATTCGCCGCTGACTGCAAAATCCAGTCTGATATGTTCAGTCCAGAAATGGCCATTTTACTGTGGTGAGCAACTTGCCTTTTCTAGATTACAACATTGACTACACTTTAAAAGTACTTCATTGGTTGTAAAACGCTTTGAGACGTCAGGTGGTCATGAAAGGCGCTATATAAATGCAAGTCTTTCTTTCGAGTTGGAATATTACAGATTAGTGGCAAAATGCAACTGAAGGAAAAAATTCAAAATACTTTGAATACATATGAAAAAATAAGAGACAAAGCAATGCAGATAAATGTTGTGTTTAACAAAGCACTGACATTATTAGCATTCGCCGATGGGAGTTTTCTACTGTATTAATAGTCTAAAACATGCCTCTTCTGGCCTTGACTCATCAATCTTCCTAACTGCCACTTGAGGCGGAGTCTGGAGGTTCAAAGCCTTGACAAACTGCTTGACAGCAAGCTCAGCTTCCTACCCTACATTCGTTCCAATACCAAGACCACGTTCTTCCATCGCTACAGAACAGCCCACCTTTGCCCCTACCTCAACAACAATAATTTGTGGCAGAGATTCTAGCAGCGCTCTGTGTAACAAATTATTTTTAATCCCCCCCTCAACTTTGTGATTATCTTAAAGTTGAGTCTTCTCATTACTGTCTCACCAGCCAGTCGAACCAATCTCGCACTGTTAACCTCTTCAGAACCCTTCATAATCTTCATAAGGCCTCAATCAGGTTACCCTTTAAGCTTCTCAGCTCTGGTGAAAAAAGCCCCAACTTCCCAAGTCCTTCTTTATAATTCTAACCCTTCAACCCCTGGTAGGGTTCCAGTGAATCTACATTGCACATTTTCCATCATTTTTGTACCATTCCTGTAACATAATGTCCAGAACTGTACAGAATTACATAGAATATACAGCACAGAAACAGGCCATTTGGCCCAACCAGTCCATGCCGGCATTTATGCTCCATTCGAGTCTCTTCCCGTCTTTCCATTATCTAACTATCGGCATAACCCTCTATTCCCTTCTCCCTCATATGCTTATCTAGCCTCCCCTTAAATGCATCTATACTGTTTGCCTCACCCACTCCCTGTGGTAGTGAGATCCACATTCTCACCACTCTCTGGGTAAAGAAGTTTCTTCTGAATTCCCCATTTGATTTCTTGCCGACTATCTTATATTGATATATTATATTGCTCTTCCCCCCAAGTGGAAACACTGGGGGTGATTTTGCCAATGGGGGCGCGTTGGAGGCAGGACTGCTGTTTGTCAGGTTTTAGTCCCGCCTCCATCGACTTGTGGCCAACCCACGCTATTTTCCCTTGATTGACCTTGTTGAGCCCACTCAGCCTTCTCTTTTCTAGAGAAAAGAGACCCAGCCTGTTCATCCTTTCCCGATAGGTATGCCCTCGCATTTCTGGCATCATCCTTGTAAATCTTTTTTGCACCCTCTCCAGTGCCTCTATATCTTTTTATAATATGGCAACCAGAACTGTACACAGTACTCCAAGTGTGGTTTAACACTGACATTCTCTGTTGTTTCTGAGCAGAAAGCAGATGGCTGTTGCATCGGAGAATGCAGCAGCCATTCTGCCATTTCTGCCATTGAGATGCCGGTGCCGATTGAAACCTGCAGGAAGAAACAAAGGTAAGTAAACTTTTTCTAACACTTTTCACTCACCTCACATACTTACCTCTCCACATTTGCACCTTGTTGAGCCCACCCAGCATTCTCTTTTCTAGAGAAAAGAGACCCAGCCTGTTCATCCTTTCCTGATAGGCATACCCTCGCATTTCTGGCATCATCCTTGTAAATCTTTTTTGCACCCTCTCCAGTGCCTCTATATCCTTTTTATAATATGGCAACCAGAACTGTACACAGCACTCCAAGTGTCGTCTGATCAAGGTTCGATACAAGTTTAGCATAACTTCGCTACTGGTCAATTCTATCCCTCTAGAATTAAACCCTATTGCTTGGTTTGCCTTTTTTTTAAAATAAAGACCTTATTAACCTGTGTCACTGCATTTAATGATTTGTGTATTTGCACTCCCAGATCCCCTACCTCACACTTGTGTTGAAATTAATTTGTCAGTTATTTGCCCAGTCTGCAATTTTATTAATGTCTTCTTATAATTTATTGCAGTCCTCCTCAGTATTGACTATCCCCGCACCCGCCCCCCCCCCCACCCTGAATTTGGTGTCATCCGCAAATTTAGAAGTTGTATTTTTGATTCCAAAGGCTAAATCATTAATATAAATTGTGAACAGTGGTCCCAGCAATGATCCTTGTGGGGCCCCACTTTCCACCTTCTGCCACTCTGAATAGCTACCCTTTACCCCTATTCTCTGCTTTCTGCCTTGCAGCCAGCCAGCTATCCATTCTGCTACTTGCTCCTTAACTCCACATGCTGTGACCTTATTCATTAGCCTATTATGTGGCACCTTATCGAAGGCCTTTTGGAAATCTAGATAAATTACATCTACTACATTACCCTTGTCTACTCTCTCTGTTATTTCTTCAAAGAATTCAATGAGGTTGGTCACGCAAGATTTTCCCTTTTGAAATCCATGCCGACTATTCATTATTATATTTTTGGTTTCTAGATGTTTTTCTATGTTCTCCTTTAGTAGGGATTCCATTATTTTTCTTACCACAGATGTTTAGCTGACTATGTCTATAGTTCACTGGACATGTTCCTAAATATAGGTATAATGCTGGCTATCCACCAGTCCTCTGGCACTACATATTTTTCGAACAAATTATTAAATATGTGTAAATATTGCCTCTGCTATCTCTTCTCTAGATTCTTTTAAAATGCACGGATCCGTCTGGACTCGGGGTTTTTACCCTTTCTACTTGTGCTACGACCTTTAATGACTTGAGTATTTGTACACCCTCTGCTCCTCTACTCCATTTTAAATATTTCCATTTAAGGTACTTGCTTTTCATATTATTTCCAAAATGAATGCATTACATCACATTTTTCTACACTGAACTGTAACTGCCACCTATCTGTTCAGGCTGCTAGCCTATCGATGTCCACCTGACGTCTTTCAGAATTCTTGTCACAATTTGCATTCCCTCCAATTTGGAATCAGCAGCAATTTCAATAATGTGTTCTCAATTCCTCATCCAGATCTTTTACATTTGCCTGAACAGGCATATGGGGACTTACTTCAACACCTCATCTGAAATTCGCCCAACCCCCTCCCCCTTTGACAATGCAACATTTACTTGTCCCTTCCTTGTTGGAGTAGCAACACATTGACTGAGAAAACAGTCCTAAATATACTGCAAAATACTGCCCCTTTCTCACCATTCACATTTTTCCTATCCCAGTATCATTTTTAGATAATTAGAATCTCCTACGATTATAAATTTATTGCTACAATCAGTCTCACCAATTTGTTTACAAATGTCATGTTCTGTTTCCTTTGAACTGTTTGGCGGTGTACACTACATTCCCACTGGCGTGACTAATCCTTTGCTATTTCATCAGTCAAATCCACTGAGATTCTGTCTGGACCACTCCTCTATTTATCCTTTTGCTCTAGTGCTATGACATTGTCTCTGAATAATACCACTATATCTCCTCTTATTTTGTGCCTCCCTATCCTTCCCAACATTTTATACCCAGGAATTTCCAATCTTGACACAGCTGTAGCCACGTGCATGCAAAGTTGCTTTAAAACTACATTCACAACTCTTGAACAGCAGAAGCCTAAAGTTTGCATATGCACAGGTGTTTCAATGTTGCTATGGCAGGGCTCTGAAACCACCCTACAGTACAAACATGGAAAAATTGGGCAATTCAGGCAGCCACATTCAGTGATTCCTCAACATAAATGGGGCAATGAATCATGTTCCAGGAGTCACAAGTCCATACTACAGAACTGATGCCATTCCACTTCCGCCCAATAAGTTTAAAGAACTGAAAACTGTAAAACATATTATTATAATAAAGTTAATTTTGGCAAGTGCTATGCATAAATTTTATTTCATCTCTCCTTGTGGAGCTGAATTACATGTGAATGAAATGAAGCCTTTGTTTCAGCCTTATCATATTGCCTTTTTGTACACCCAGCAGTCCAAAATTCTGTCCATCTTAAGTCTTGTTGTTGCCGTGCTGTCAGATGTGGAAGCTGCCAAAACTAACAAATACCATTTGGCAGTTTGAGGGCGCCAGCTGCACTGAACAAGGTCTGTGTAATGAAAGAATTAACCCAAGGCTTTGAAACCAAAGGAAAAAAAATAAGCACCATTGAAGGATTGAGGATTTGTTTCAGAATTTTTTCGTTCAGACAGAAAAATCTCTACTTAAACTCAAAACAAACAGTGACTCCACTGCGTCTGACCGTAACTCATTTTAAAAGGTGTTATCCCCAGTGGGAAACTTTAATACAAAATAAAACCAATGCAGCAATCTTATAATTGGAATTAATGCAAATTAATAACTACAAAATAAAAATTACAACATACTGTTACTTCAAAATCATTTAGGAATTTTCCCCTCAAAATACATTTTCCAGAATATTAAAATGTGAGTAATTTCAGACAAAAGATGTAAACCTATAGGGGGGAGAAATTCCCCTAGAGGGCCATTTGGGGCGCTAAGTCAAAAATGTTTGGAAAGCTGGCGCCAGGCGCTAAATCAAGTGCTGCACTTGGCTCTTGGAGCGCAAGAGGCGGGGAATGTCCCGATCCGGGGCAATGTGTTCAGCAGCAGCACCACGCGTGGCGCTGCCGCGATGCAGGGGCTCGTCCCTCAATTAAAAGGAAAGGCACCCACTGCGAGATGTGCATTTTTTTTGGCATCTGCTGGAGCACCAGGGTGCGAGAGTGCCGATCGCGGCACTCAGCCGGTGTCCGGTGCTTAAAAAAAAGGATTATTTTTCATGTCGGCCACCCACCGCGCCTTTAAATGGCGCCCCCACGAGCAGCCGGCCTCACCGTTAGCGACCCCTGCAGTAGTCGGTAACATCGACCTGCGCTGCCACGGGACGCGAGGGGGAATTTTTCTCTCGAGGCGCTGCGCCCAGAGATAACGTCATGATTTCCGGGCTCAGAAGATCGGGGCGATACCCGGTAGTGCCACTGCTAAGCACCCGCGAATTTCGCGGGAGTGTGCAAAAAGCCATTTGCACTCTGTTAGCGCCTCCCACTGGAGGGGCCAACGATAGGAATTTCGCCCCCGTATTGTGCTGTACCATAATACAGCACAATATAGGTTTACATCTTTTCTCTGAAATTACTCCTTTTAATATTCTGGAAAATGTATTTTGAAGGGAAAATTCCTAAATGATTTTGAGGAAGTAACAATATATTCTAGTTTTTATTTTGTAGTTACTAATTTGCACAGGTGAAAATATTTTATTTTGGTTGGGAGTGCTGTGGGGTGGGGGGATGTGGGGGGAAACAGAGGAGCAGCAGCATAGCATGCTAGAACCCCAGCTTGCTACACCTGCAATTCCTTGTATGATGAATTCACATCCTGAATTGTACCACTATGGGAAAATGCCACAGGAAGAGGAGCTGTTTCCCAACATTTAAAAATAATGCAATATCATAAATAACAGCATTTTTGGAAATACTCTAAATAGAAAAGTGAAGGAAAATATAAAGTCCTTTTGTTCTCAAAGTTTAAATCCTACAAAATGCACTGACATAATCTGAAGATCTGCAAAAAAAATTTTTTTTTTTTTTTTTTTTTTAAATATAAAAGGTTGATTCATCTGCAAGCAGTACTTACTGCGAACTGTGATGTGGACTGTGAGTTGGAGACTGACCTACAAGAAAGGAATTGAACAAAATCAAAATGAATATCTGAAGAGTTAAAATATGACAAAATTATTTAAACAAAATGTATTTTTTAAATATATGTTTGCTCCATGCCATCTTGTTTTTATTTTTGTCTCGAGTATTTACCTCCCACCACAGGATTATGGCCCAGATTTTGCGGCCAGCAGCAAACGAACGGCGCTCGCCATTCATTACACTTACCCACAGACTTTCTGTGGGTTTTTGCATGGCGAATCACGGTAATCAGAGAACTGAAACAGTGCGGCTACCTCTACAAGGAATCTGGTACCTGTGTGAACAGGGAAAGCAATGGTGTGTCTCCTCAACCAATCAGATTTACGAATGCTTGAGACGCGCAGAGTCTAAACCACAAAGTGTGAAATAGATATGTGCTCCCAATGCCAAATCATGTACAGAAAACGCAATAGAGAGGGAAAGAAAGATGGGACTGAGAAAGAAAGTGAAGAGACAGAAAGTAAAAGTAAAAAAAAGTTTAATTTTAATTTTAATTTTTTTGAAATCTCCAACAATAATTAAAATCTGAAGGAATGAGCCTCACATTTTTTTAATTAAATTTTCAGTGCCAGAGAGTTTGGCAGTAAGACTCATTACGCTGTTAAAAATTCAGTTACACTTGAATGGGCAAGCCCTAACTTTTACTTGCCTGTTTAGTGGGTATCTAGTGGGTAAGTACCGCTACTTTACGCCCTTCGTGTATGTGAAAGCCGAGTTTCTCATCAAGGTACTGGTGTAGTGAAGCTTCTGGAGGAGCAGGTCAATTCTGACAGCAACTTCCTGATTTCCGCAGATGCTGGAAGTTGCTGTGCGATTTCATAGAAATTTACAGCACAGAAGGAGGCCATTTCGGCCCATTGTGTCCACGTCGGCCGACAAAGAGCTATCCAGCCTAATCCCACTTTCCAGCTCTTGGTCCGTAGCCCTATAGGTTACGGCACTTCAAGTGTACATCCAAGCACTTTTAAAATGTGGTAAGGGTTTCTGTCTCTACCACCCTTTCAGGCAGTGAGTTCCACATTCCCACCACCCTCTGGCTGAAGAAATTTCCCCTCAAATCTCCTCTAAACCTCCTACCAATTACTTTAAATCTATGCCCCCTGGTTGTTGACCCCTCTGCTAAGGGTTATTTATTCCTTAATAACGGTGAGCGCCATTAGCTATTATACTTACTGCAAAATCTGGGTTGCTTAAATAACGTTTGATCCATGCAATCGTTTTTATTTTGTCTCAAGAGTATTTACCTGAATATTTCCCCTCCCACCAAAGGATGATAACTTGGCTTCACTAAACATCTCCTCTGGGAAACCCAGCAAAGCAGGATAAATCAGAGGCTGCCAGCCTCATTAAAATCTTTAAATTGCCAACCCACCTCCTGGGAGCAGGTTGGCTGCCCGTCCCTTGTCCCACCTCCATTAAACCATGGGCGGGTTGGGGTCGGATTTCAGATTAAAAAAAAATTTAATATCTGACCCGAGCCCGAGTTTTTGGGTGTTAAAGTTCAGCCCTTTTTCTTTTGTTATTTAGATACTTTTAAAGGCCCACAATGATATTTAAAAAAAATCATAAGTAGTCCTCTAATTTAAATTTCTGTAATGGTTTTAATCCTGATAATTTGTGCCCATGGGTTGGCTGGTTTAAAATTGAAGAAAATATCCCTACCAAAAGGAATACTGTAGATGATCCATTTCTGTAGAAGTGAGACAAGCATCAATTTCTTAATTTAAAGCAGATAATTAAATGTTAGATCTTGCCTGGGTTGTAGCTGGGATTTCTCATAGTTGTTAATATTATCACCACCATCATCAATAACATGCATTTATATAGCATTTTTAACATAGAAATTATCCCAAGGCACTTCACAGATAAGCATGATAAAAGCAGACACTGAGCCAAGGAGAGAGAAATTTGGAGGGGTGACCAATAGCTTGGGCGAAGAGGTTTTTTTTTTTTTTTTTTTTTTTTAAAGGAGGGTCTTAAAGGAGGAGAAGGAAGTAGAGTTCCAGAGTGGAACCCAGGATGCTGAAGGCTACTACCAATGATGGGATGAGGGATGGAATTGCATAAGAGACTGGAATCCAAGCAACGGAGAATTCGGAAGGTGTGGGGGGTGGGGAGGGGGTGTTTCGGGGCCGAGAAGTTTATAGTGATAGGGAGACATTTAAAAACCAAGATGAGATTTAAAGACAGGATAAGAAAGAAAAGTAAGATTTGCATTTATATAGCACCTTTTACAATCTCAGAATGTCCCAAAGTGCTTTAGAGCCAATTAAGTACCTTTGAAGTGTAGTCAAAAGCAGCAGAGGTTTGGGTAAGGTAGAGTTTTTGGAAGGTGGAGGATTGCAAGTCAACAAGGAAAGCATTGGAATAATCAAGTCGGGAGGTGACAAAGGCATATATAGGGGAATCAGCCTCAGATGGGCTGTTACAGGAACAGATGTGATAGGCGATATTACAGAGGCAAAAGTGGGTAGTGTTTGCAGAGTTTATGGGGTTGGACATTCAGCTCAGAATCAAACATGGTGCGAAGGATGCAAATAGTCTAGTTCAGCCTGAGACAGTGGCTGAGTGACAAGGGAGCTGAGTTTGTGGCAGGGACTAAAGATGGTGGTTCTCAATGTTGAGCTGTGGGGGACAGAGGGGAAATCAAGGCTCATCCAAAATTGGATGTCAGACAAGCAATCAGTCAGGATCAATATGTTCTATTTCCAAAGCAGGCCAGTTTTCTATTTTCTTTTTCAGATTCTTGGCCAGTGCCAATTAGTCAATAAATTTGCAAATAATATCAGGGAATATTATGCAAAAGCTGCTTGCACCAAAGCTGCTGATAGAAGGGACAAAGCTAAAGGTAAAAGGTACTGGCATTTGGAAGTGAGGAAGTGAGACAGTGGGAAGGTAGAGTTGGGAAACATCACTGTGCACATCTGCAGGTGATGTCACTAAGGGTTGGCAAGTAGGTAAGAGAGGGCCAAGGATAGATCCTTGGGGACTCCGAAGGCGATGGTAGGAAGAGAAACCATTGGTGGAGATACCCTGGCTATGCTCATATAGGTAATAGTGGAATCAAATGAAAGAAAGAAGACTGACTTGCATTTATATAGCGCCTTTCACGACCACTGGACGTCCCAAAGCTCTTTACAGCCAATTAAGTACTTTAAAAAAAAGTGTAGTCACTGTTGTAATGTAGGAACCTCGGCAGCCAATTTGCACACAGCAAGCTCCCACAAACAGCAGTGCGATAATGACCAGATAATGTGCTTTAGGGATGTTGGTTGAGGGATAAATATTGGCCAGGACACCGGGGAGAACTCCCCATCTCTTCTTCAAAATAGTGCCATGGGATCTTTTATGTCCACCTGAGAGGGTAGACAGGACCTCGGTTTAACGTCTCATCCGAAATGAGGGCAGTGACACAGAGCTGGACAATGGAGGCACTGGAAGAGGATCGTATGGTTGGCCAAGTTGAATGCTGCAGAGCTCACAGAGAATGCAATTAGTGACTTTGGTTAGGGCCATTTTGGTGTTTTGGAAGAGCTGGAAGCTGAACTGGAGGGTGTCAAACAGTGTTAGGGGAGAGGTAACAATATGTTCAAGTACCTTGGAGAGGAAAGCAAAGTTGAAAATGGGGTGGTAGTTAGCAGGGATCAAAGGGTAAAGGGTGGGTTTTTGAGGAAGGGGTAGTCTGAGAAGTGAGAACATCATTGATAACATGGAGACTAGGAAAGGGAGTTGGGTAGTCAGGAGGCAATAAAGCTCAGCTCCTGGACTATATGGAACATCTGCCGCATGACCCCAGGCACAGGGCTCTGATGAGCAAATCATCTCGGATATGGGCAGGTGCAGAGATGCTGGACCCATGAACAAGCACATTATGAAAACCCAAAGCGCCAAGGAGAAGCCAGTACCTTTTACCTTTAGCTTTGTCCCTTCTATCAGCAGCTTTGGTGCAAACAGGTTTTGCATAATATTCCCTGATAATATTTGCAAATTTATTGACTAATTGGCACTGGCCAAGAATCTGAAAAAGAAAATAGAAAACTGGCCTGCTTTGGAAATAGAACATATCGATACACCAAGCCCTGTATAATGTAACCTACGCTTGTAAATAGGTTTAAGACATTGTCCCAATTTGGCAACAGCAGGTCTGATGCAAAGAGCCGTAAATGGGATTGAAGGTGCAAGTCAGAGTTTTGTGTAATTAAATGACCACATGCGGCCTTTCCTATGCAACATATTGATGACATTTTTAGCTATGTGCTTAACGTGTAGCTTCCCCACAAGCAATCAAACTGGGATTTACTGTGTGGAGGATGCGGTACATTCTCAGTGCATCTAATATAATAGTGTATTCTAAGCTAATACACATGGGTATCCAAAGGACAAAAAAAAACTCGGCTTCTGACAAAAGAGGAACCCGAGTTATCTGTACGCATTGTCTTAAGAGACTGGGAATCCATAGAAATTTATGGCACAGAAGGAGGCCATTCGGCCTCAAGGCTGCCAGCATTTATTTTTCTACTGTTCTACTCCTTTGAGCATTGAAATAGCTGATCAACTGGCTCAAAGGTCAAAACTATCTGGCTATGGCTCTAACCACTGGCCTCACCACAGGCCAAAACACTCCTCTAACCTTGGCTATCCCAGCTAGAGAGGGGAGCACTAAAGGCAGCAGTCGCTTATGTCCAGTGATGCCACTTTCAGCCTCTGCAAGCTAATCTCAAAGCTGCAGAATTGGGTGGGGGATGGCTGGCATCAGGGAATCATTTTTAGTTTTTGGTCTTGGGTCCGTGACTAGTCCAGTAGCTAGTGTCACAAGTGGGTAGGTGGAAGAGCTTTGAAACAGCAGGTAGATTGATATCTTGCTGGTAATAATAGAGCAACAGAAGAATGTACTGCTGTGGCGGACTAGGGTGTGTGGGAGGAAGTAGAAGAATGAGAGCAGCAATTAGCAGTGTAATCGGTGAACTCTATTTATTCGCTAATTTACATTATCCACGGGTGGGGTGGAGAGGATATATGTATAAAAAAAGTACAAAATGTACATACCAAGTTTCACATATAGCACCCCAGTAGCTGTGATGGTTTTATTGCCATTAGATGCGACGCACTGGTAGTAGCCTGTGTCAGTTGTATCCAGGTCTTGAATTCGCAGTCGAGAACCGTATTCTGTTTTCCTTATTGTGATCCGTCTTGCCTCTTGAAAAACCGGTGCATCATTTTTCAGCCATCTTATGTTTGGAAGTGGGTTGCCTGCAACTTTGCAGTGCAAAGTCGCTGTCTGGCCTTGTACTATAGTGATATTGTTCACAGGCGCCAGAAAGGTCAGAAAGTAACCTGAAGGTGAAAGGTCAGAAAAAGTCAGTGATGAACATGAAGGCGACGTTTAAAGCTCACAAAATATAAGATGCATGTCAGTTCTTTTAAATTTGACTGTATCCAATTCATTTCAATTTATTTTTGAAAAAGTCAGATACACACAGTTAATTGGCTTTAATTTTAGATTGAAAATGTGTTTACAAAGTCACATGACGCAAAGAAAAAATCTCATTAAAACTCTATAGCACTCTCAAAAAAGTGATTGAAATGTAATTTAAAATTGGTAGGAAGTTTTAATTGTATGTTAGAATATGTAGTATAGTGCATTGAAACACAGGACAAGGCCCAAAGTGACCTAGCATAGCAAAATTGACAATCCCTCTCTAGGAGGTCAAGTACAGTAAAAAAAAAGGTTCCTTACCGGGTGCTGAGGAAGAGATGTTTTTATAAGTGGTCAGAGATCACACAAATTATTATTCAAAATTCATGCAGTAGTCTCAATTTGCTCTGTTGAAGATGAGCTTAAAATAATTGAAAACACAGGCTTTCAGACCTGAGCGAGAAAGCCACAGATTCTCATGGTGGGTACAGAAAGAATGTCACAGAGGGAGAGTCAACAAGAAAACTAGACAGTGACACAAAGCAGCAAATATACTGGAACTATGTAGCAGATCAGTCCACATATGTAAAAAGATGGGTCTTTTCCAAATTGTTTATTAGTATCTTCTCTCATGCTGACTGGCCTGCTGTTTTTTTTTTAAGCATTTTATATTTTATATTTGCAGCATTTGGAGTTCTTTTCTTTTGGTGTCCAAAGGAGGAGGAGGAAAAAAAACGAGAGGGAGATATTTTGAAGCAATATGGCACAGGGTAATTGTGGAGAGAGTCAATGGAGATGTGGTTATGGGAAAACTTTGGAAAAAAGGAGAAATACAGAGGCCAAAAGAGAGGAGAATCGCAAAGCCGACTAGCATGGTGTTGGAATATATGCGTGTTAATGTGAGGAGAGTTACAAATAAGGTCGACAAGCTACAGGCGAAAGTCGCCACATTGGTGGGGGGGGGGGGGGGGCGGATGGCAGTTATGATAGAGTGGCTATAACAGAGACCTGGCTGCAATATGGGCAAGGATGGGAACTAAACATTCCTGGCCACAATGCATTCAGGAGGGACAGGGAACAAAAACAGTTAGGGGGGGTGGAAACGTTGATGATGGATAATATTAAAATTCTACAGAGGAACTATATACGAGAGGGTTTAAATCTATTTGGTTGGAGTTAAGGAACAGAAAAGGAGCCATTACATTGATGGGTGTTTACTATAGACCCCAAATAAATAGTGAGGAGATAGAGGAGCAAGTCTCTAGGCAAATTTTATAGAAATGTATAAATAATAGAGCAGTAACAGTAAGGGCCTTCAATTACCCTTATATAGACTTGGGGGGGGGGGGGGGGGACAGTAAAGGGCAAGGAGGGTTAAGAATTCCTAAAATGTGTACTTTCTTGATCAGTATGTTTCTAGCCCAATGAGGAAGGAAGCAGTGCTGGATCTCGTTCTGGCGAATGAAGTAGGGCAAGTTGAGTGTGTTTCAGTGGGAGAACATCTGGGTAATAGTGATCATAATATAATTAGGTTTAAAGTAGTTATGGAAAGGGACAAGGAAAAATCAGCAGTAAAAGTAAAAATACCCAGCTAGAAGAGAGTCAAGTGGTTTGAGAAGGGATCTTGCACAGGTGGACTGGAAACAAAGACTGGCCAGGAAAACAGTAAATGAGCAATGGCAGGCCTTCAGATGGAGATAGTTCAGGTACAAACCATGCATATTCCCATAAGGAAGAATGATAGGGCATCCAATGCTAGAGCTCCCTGGATGACAAAGGAAATAGAGGTTAAAATAAAACAGAAAGAGGTTTATGACAAATGTCAGGTACAGAATACAATTGAAAACCAGGCAGAATATGGAGAGTGCAGGTGGAAATTGTAAAAGGATACAATAAGGGCAAAGATGTATGGGAAAAGATTAGCGGGCAACATAAAAGGGAGCTCAAAAATATTTATAAAGAGTAAAATGATAGTTAAAGAAATGGTACAGTCAATGAGGGACAACAAAGGCAATCTTGTGGAGGCAGAGGGCATGACTGAGGCACTGAATGAATACTTTGCATCTGTCTTCATTAGAGAAGAGGATTGCTGCCAATATAGCAGTAAAGGAGGATGTGGTAGCAATACTGGATAGGATAAAAATAGATAAAAAGTAGTTACTTAAAAGATTGCCAGCACTCAAAGTAGAAAAGTCACACGGTCCGGATGGGATCCATTCTAGGTTATTCAGGGAAGTAAGGGTAGAAATTGCGGACGCTTTAGCCACAATCTTCCAGTCCTCCTTAGATATGGGAGTGGTTGCAGAGGATGGGAGGACTGCAAATATGATACCCCTGTTCAAAGAAGGAGGGGGGATAAACCTAGTAACGACAGGCCAGTCACCCTAATGTCAGTGGTGGGAAAACTATTAGAGTCCATTGTCAAGGTCAAATTAATTCCCACTTGGAGAAGCATGGATTAATAAGGAACAGCCAGCATGGATTTGTTAAAATCTTGTTTGACTAACCTGAGTTCTTTGATGAAGTAACAGAGGGTTGATGAAGGTAATGCAGCAGATGTTGTGTATATGGACTTTTAAAAGGCATTTGATTGTAATTGGTTAAGGGATAGAAGGCAGAATAGTGATGAATGGATGTTTTTCTGATTGAAGAGAATTATGCAGTGGGGTCTCGGGGGGTTGGTGTTAGGACTATTGCTTTACTTGTTATATATAAAAATGACCTGGACTTGGGTATCAGAAGTACAATTTTGAAGTAAATATTGAGCAGACTTCATGAGGGCATAGACAGACTGGTGAAAAGGGCAGACACTTGGCAAATGCAAATTAATGCAGATATGTATGAAGTGATGCACTTTGTAAGGAACAACATGGAGAAGAATATAATCTAAATGGTACTAACGGGGGTGCAAAAGCAGAGGGGCCTAGTGGTTCATATTCTCAATTTTTTGAAGGATAGGCAGGGCAGGTTGATAATGTGGTTAAGAAAGCGTGTGGGATACTTGGCTTTGTAAACAGGAGCATTGAACACCAAAACAAGGAAGTCATGCTAAGCCTTTACAAATCACTGGTCAGGCCTCAGCTGGAGTAATGTGTACAATTCTGGGTACCACACTTAGGAAAAACATCAAGGGGAGTTAAGATCTGGAATGCACTACCAGCAAGGGTGGTGAAATCAGCTTCCATAGGAACTTTCAAAAGGCAATTGAACATGTATTTGAAGAGGACTAATTTGCAGGGTTATGAGGAAAAAGCTGGGGTGTGGCACTAAATTGGATAGCTCATTCAAAGAGCCGGCACAGACACGACAGGTCAAATAGCCTCCTTCTGTGCTATAAGATTCTATGATTCTAATAGAGGCATGGGAGATATAAGTTGAGAAATTTGTGGTTGAGAGAGATATGAAGATGGAGATCGAGAGCAGCACAGATTTTGGGACAGAGAAAGTCTGATGTGCAGGTACGAGAAAGAAGGCAGTACAAAGGCTACAGGGCTGGGTCAAAAGGTCAAGCAGAGCTGGGGATGAATATAAATTAAAAATTACTTTAAAAAAACCCACTGATACTGGGTAGAGTGAACCTGTCATTCTCAAGACAATCCAAAAACACAATGGCTCCGATTTTACGTAGAAATAATGGTGAGTCTAACCGCGCTCACCATTATTAAAGTGTAAATCGGACAGCAACTTTCAGTGACCGCACATGCGTAGTTAAACGCGGACATCAGGAAGTTGCTGTCAGAGTTTCCCTGCTCCTCCACAAGCTTTGCTAGAAAAGTAACTCACCGAGAGACTCGGGATTGAAACACATGGAACGGCATGAAGTTGCTGGACTTGCATGATAGATACACACTAAACACACCAGAAAAAGTTAGGGCTTGTCGATTCCAGTGTAAGTAATTTTAACGGCCTGATGAGTCTTAATTACTGCCAATGTTCTGGATTATTACATGCAGATAGCACCCTCTGGTGGTAGTTATTGTATAGCAGTGTTATTGTATAGCAGTGTGTTATTTGACCTTCTTGTTTGCCCCGAAAGTAGTATTCCAGGGAGTATTCTGCTGAGTTGTGAACAAAGCCACATGCAGCAGGCATTCTCATCTTCCGCCATCCTTCCTTATACGCTAGGCAAGACGCAATGTCTGTGAGTATCCTTGTTTAGTAAAATGATAACAACCTTGTCAGTATAGTATTTTGACAATACTTTGTCTATAAGAAGTTATTAGCTGTTAGCTACCGAGGTTTAGCTTCAGTGCTATTTAGTTATATAGTTAGTCTATTCTGTTTTCATAAACATGTTTATATCTTATGTAACATCTAATGTATAGTACTCAGCTCTATGTACAAAGCATACTTTGTCCTTGTTTACAGTTTCACAAATTTTATTCAAGTAAAGCTTCAAAACTGCACCCGGTTTCTCGAGGAGTTATTTGAATGAGTGTTTAACTGACTGGATAACTGGATAAGAGTACGTCTAGCGAGACCAGTACAGCCAAACAACCTCAAGGCACTGAAAATTTACTTTTACAAGTGTGGAGTCTCATTCCTTCAGATTTTAATTATTGTTGGAGATTTAAAAAGTTATTTGTTTTACTTTTTCTTTGTCTCTTATTTCTCTCTCTCTCTCTTAATCCCATCCTTCTTTCCCTCTCAATGGCCCAGAAATTCGGGTCTCCACGGGTGAGTACGAATGGGGTACTCACCCGTAGGTCCAATGGAAGTGCCGGTTTCCTGCATGCACTGTGCATGTGCGGGAAACCGGCACTTCCGTTCCCCTGAACGAAGAGGTTCAGAGGTCGAATGCGTGCGCAGGAGAGGCTGCGCGTGCGCATCAAACTTCGGTTTTTTGTTGTTGTTTTTTTTACAAGTTTTCCCAGAAGGGTAAGTCTCCAGAAGTTAGACATGTAAAAAGCAGGCATAAGGCCTGCTTTTTACAAGGTAAGTGGTGAATTAATTAACATTAAAACATTTTTTCCACAGGTTTATTATTTTTAAATACTTTAAAGCAAGGTAAGTTTATTTTTAGCCCCGTTAGAAAATTAAATTATTTTTTTCAAAAATTTAAATTATTGTTTAAAATAGTTATTTCATGTAATTTATAGTTTATTTAAAAAAATGTGATTAAAAAAAATTATTTGAAGATTTAGTGCTGTTTTGGGGCCGTAGTATTTATAACTTTTGACAGGTCTTCCTGTCAATCTTATGAATGGAGCATTCCCTGCTCCAATTGGCTCCCCATGGCCCACGTGATCTCAGGGGACGCATCAAACTAACTGCGCCCCTGGGATACGCAAGCACTGCGCGCCGGCAGCTGGACCAGGCCCCGGATCAGAATTCCATGGGGGCCCACAGCTCAACGGCCGGCATGCAAGGTAAGTGCAGGTCGGGGGCTTGCACCTGCGGGAAGCCCCCGACCCGAATTTCTGGGCCTTTATTTTGCTTTCTGTACATGACTTAGCATTGAATTAACTATTCTAACTGACACTTCCTAGTTCAGACTCTGTGTGGTTCATTAATGATTCTTCAATCTGATTGGTTACGAGATACACAGTTGCTTGCCCTGTTCAACCAGGTCCTAGGTCCCCCCTTTAGAGGGTGCAGTGCTGAAATGGTTTTCTAATCACAGCAAGTTCCAGTGCAAAATCCCACAGAAAGTCTGTGGGCAAGTTTAAGTGTAATGAACAGCTGGCGGTGTTAGTTTGCTGCTGAGAGCAAAATCCGGCCCATTATCTATCATGGTTATAGTTTCAATAATCCCAAGGAAGATTGGATTTTACAGAGGCATAATAGCCCCATTAAGGTAACTCCTAATGGAACAGGGGAAGTTGGGATGATTTGAGATTTGAACCTAAAGTCAACAGAGATATTTTTGCCCCAGTACTTGCAATATATTCTCCACATTTCTTTTGTCTCAAAGTCAGATGCATGCTTTGATTAGCTCTCTGGGCTTAACAGTCAGATCAAAATTTTATAAGTGCACATTGCAATAAAGATTTAATCCCTCTCTACTTGTAGATCCTAACTTTAACAAATTCCTAAATGATAAAATCCAACTGTATTTGGATAAGAATTTGGGCTTGTTGAGAGTTTGGGATGCATTCAAAACCTTTATCATAAAGTGAATATCATACATGCATTAAAAAAGTTAAAGATCTAGCAATACAATTCAAGCAGCTGGCAGGCAGATTTGTGACTCCAAGCTGTGTGGAAGAGCCAAAGAAAGCTCAATTCACTTAAATAGGCTCAGTTTTTACAAGGGCAGGGGATAACAGAGGTAAAATCCTAGCAAACAGTGTGTAATGAGGCAAAAATTCAAATCGAGTATGAAAATAGATGATTCAATAACACATTTATCTCTTTCCGGATTTTACTCTCAGTGGTGAGCGAACGCCGCCAGCCATTCATTACACTTAAACTTGCCCACAGACCTTCTATGGGGTTTTGCACTGTTAAAATGAGCAGTTTGCTTTCAAGTTATTTACATTTGACTGTAACCCAAATAACTAATAGTTTATGAGGATTACCAAGGGCAATATGTTGGAATGAGAGATTCCAATCCACAGGAAGATAACAGAGGAAAGACATGCTGAAATTATTCTCCCTGGCTTTCAGAGAACCACTGAAGAAGGGTGACATTATGTACAATACATTGCTCACCCCCATTCTTAAACCAGATTGTGAAACCTTTGTTTGTGCCATCAGCCAATCTTGCTCATCAAAATAGATTGCAAGATCCTGGCCAAGATACTGATAATACTGGAGGGAGAAACTGGTAAGCTGGTATGTGCAGATATGGTTTAATTTTAACTCAAGAAGGGACTTACAGCTGTAATGTCAGAGACCTCGGTGATGTCATTTACAACCACTAAGCTTGATTTCCCTGCTCCATTATTATCTCTCGGAAACAGTTTTGAACAACTAGGAGGAGTGGATTTTTTCCACACACTCCTGGTATAATGAATCTTCAACTGGTATTAGGACTAGGATTGTATCTCAGTTACTCAGCTATTTAGACACACTTAATTTCAATGCCCATCAACATATTATTGGAAAAATTTTCAGAGTTGGCACAGATGTGATAGGCCGAATGGCGTACTTTTGTGCTGCAAAATTTTGAGATTCATTCTGGCAGTTAAACTGCTAGCTGAAGTGACTTAGAGAACCAAAATCAGGAAATCACACACAATTATGGTAATGAACCACCTGTTTAAAGCTTAAATGACTAACCTTAGCTCTGCAGTGTTCATACCCATACACCCGATTGACCCATTCTAAGCTTTATACAAAATCAGGATACATGCTACTGACGAAGATCAGCCATGATCTCATTGAATGGCGGAGCAGGCTCGAAGGGCCGAATGGCCTACTCCTGTTCCTATCTCTATGTTTTTCTATGTTTTCTATGAATCATCATTCCCTCTGGGCTTACTTATTTAATTACCTTTTAGGTAGGTATCCAAGGAGATTCTTACCAGAATTTTATAATGGAACAAATTACCAGCAACATTCACAGCATGCTGAAATTGTTCAAGGCCAGGTTTACTAATAACATTTTTCAGTCACCGTGGAGCAGCGTGGTGATCACAATTGTATCACTTACATTTTCCCTTGCTCATTATATCCTAAGGCAAAAAACTAACTACAATATAGCACTAATTTGCCAAATTTAACGCAGATAGTTAGCATGGGAATCATAAGATAACACAAAATGTATTCTTTGGGGGTGGGTGGTGGGAGGAAGGAGGAATTCGGCTGTGCCGAGGGAGATTTAAGATGTATTCCACTGTGCTATGCCTGGTAAGTAACTATTTAAAGTCTCAAAATGGAAAAGTGCTCCTTCGTTTAACCAATTTTTCCACAACAGAAAGATGTCCCAGGATTGCCTCTTTAAAATCACAGGAGAGGCCAATTTCAAAGAATACTGAATTTTGAAATGAAGTATAGTTTGAATTATGGCAGAAGCTCTTCAGGTAAACATGGAACTATCAGCAGCTCCTCCTGGCCCCACAAATATACGCAGAAAAATTTAGTGCCCATTTTGACAGTGGTCCCTTTAATGACTGCTGGTTAGGCCGCTCAAGACCTAGTGCCAATGGGTGGAACGAACATGGGACATGCTCTGCCTATTGGTACTGAAATCTATATGGTCAATTAGGCTCCTGCCTGCTTCCAGCCAGGAGTGTTAACCAGCCATTTGCAGGATCATATGAAAATTGCATCAGGCGAGCCTTGGGCCGACAATGGGCTGATGATTAAAAAAAAAAAATTCAACTGCCAGCCATTGTGCAATGTAAACAGTACAGGCGGCAATTGAAAATCAACCCCTTATTGTGAGATTACCACAAGATTGTAACCTTCTGAAAAAGAATTCGACATTACTTGATGAATGTCCCAGATATAGAAATCATGCTCTGCCCAAGTTAGTTCTGCAAACAGCTCCATTTCGGTTTTATAAAGTATATCTAGATTGCTACAGATTTTCATGAAACCTGGCTCAGCAACACCCAATTACTGGTGATCACTGGCCCATCTTTACTATCTTTGTAGGAACACTGTATTTTCATAATAAAACTACCAGAGAAACAGTGCAAAAGGGGGAACATAAGCCTCTATGGTAATATGGAGCCCATTTGATCAGATGATCAAACTTTACATTTGGGAACTGAAGGGCAATTTATAGCCCAGAGTACATATTGTCTGCATTGGGTGTTTGGATGAGAAGAGAAAGGGGATTGGATAGATATGTAGTTTTTTTTTGTATGTTTAAATGAAATTACAGTACAAAAGATCATAACGCAGAGGATTGCTGTTCACTGCAAAATGAACAGATACTGTTCTGTATTAACTAAATGAAACAGTTTAATTAAAAAACAAATTCATTATTTGTGCCAAATTTTCCATTTCAAGATTGAAATGAAATAATTTGGAATCATCCACATTTTTGGCACCTCCAAAATAACAGCTCGTCTTTTCCAAAATCTTCCTCACTAGCCTCAAGTTCCACACTAGAAAAACTCCAACTCAGCCAGGCCTCTGCTGGCCACATATTATCCAACATACAGTCCAACTCACCTCCCACCTCAATCCTTCTGATCTCTATTGGTCCCTCATCCTTGAGCACATCAATTTAATAAATCCATGTCCTAATTTTTACAGCTATTTAAACAGCTATCTCAAATTATTATTTAGTCGAACAGAGCTTAAATGATCAACACAAATAAAAAACACAACCAAAGCTAGTGCTTACAAGAATAGTCCTGTCTGCCATTCAGTGATTATGAAGCATGACATCTTCACTGGAAAATCAGATCATAGGCATTTCAATTCCATGACTAAACTGTCAGTTAATCAGTGAATGCTTGGGTAAGAAGCTGAAAAGCCAGACACAGAAAGCACTAAACCATTGCTTTTAAATGCTAAAAGGTCAACTGGAGGAATTTTGTGGTGAGACAACTTTCTTTTAGAAATAGAACATTAATTCATCAAAGATCCTGAAAATCGATTTCGATAATAGCCTAACAAAAATGATACAGTATAATTGAAAGCAGCATTTCAGAACTTAATTAATTATGGGTGGAAAATTCAAACTTTTTCCTGAATATAAAACTAGAATGATATCATTTAACAGACTGCCTTCTAATTTTTAATAATTCAGAAGATACTGCAATAATACAAAAGGTATTGCTGCAGACACACCAATGGCCTGCTTCAAAAAGTTACATTCTTGCAGTGAAATTTATCACATCGGAATGTGAACATGTAGCCCTCATGATCAGTATTAACCAGGAACACAGAACACTTTATGGATTTTCACATCACATTCCTACAATTGCTCCTAACTTGGTTGCTTCCAATACCAACTCAATAGTAATGCAAATGTTTTATTGTTTCTATAAACAGGCAGAGAAACGATGACCCTCCAGATACATTACATCAATACCACCGTTTACACTTGTGGACTGGCAAGTGTCTATTCCCCAAGGTAGACAGATATTGCGCAGGTAAATGCACTAGCTTTGCACATTAGTGCTTCAGGTTCCTCTGAAACTTGAGCACTGGTAAACACATTCAAACCCACACAGATTCAAACTACAGCACATCCATACCTCTGCATACATGGTACTGCAGCAAGTTTCATGGAGAGGACTAGAGGGCCAAGTGCACATTGTCTGTACTGTTCTCAAAATTGGAACTTGTATACATAACGCTAGCATTAAACATTTGTTCATTGCATTTATTGGTCCCATTTGCACCCATCAATAAAATAACTTCTACAAATGGTGATAGGGAGACATGCAAATATGGTGGAGAAATGTCACATATGGAACTAATTTCTCACAGCAGGACTATTGTACAGCAAAAATATTTTCAGCAATCAAGCTTTTCTTACCCTCAGTTCTATAATCCATGCAATGATTCATTATGTAAATCAAACTAATACTCTCCCACTGGGTCATCTGTCTGTTTCTCTAGCATACCATATGAAGGACTTAACAACCTTTAATCAAAAACCTAACACATTTATCTGTCTACTTCCTAAATAAATTGTCACAATTATGTAAAATAAAGTTGAGAAAATGGTTTCTTTTCAAAGTGGCAAAATGTTTTATGCAGTCTCTTCTGCTTTCCCCATTGTTTTCATGAAGCTGAAACTACTACGTGCTGCTAGAACAATGAAAGGTTTGTGGTTATGCCTGCCCTGCAGACAAAATTTTACAGTCTTACCAGTTAGTCAAAGGGGGGATATAATTGCAAACCATTCTTGGAAAACTTTTTAACCAAAAAAGGACATAAAATTTTAGCAAACATCGATTCACATGTACCCAGAACACACAGCAGTGCAAACCCAGACGTAACAAGCAGTGGAGCACAGGGGAGCCCCTGCATACTTTACAGCATTGGACATTGCTTAAGGTTACAATATCAGCAATTCCAACAAATCAGGAGACACATTAAAGAGGAATGTTTTTTGAAATGAGAGAGAAGGAAGGTACCAAATATTCTATATAATGTGAACATCCAATTCCCCCTCACATAACATGCAAGGGTAAAAATCCCACATCGCTGCCATACGTGCAGCAGGTTGGAACTACCACCCACCACTTTGACCTCCTACAACCCCATTCCAAATCCTGGGTATGGGATTATTAATAGGAGTGGGTGTCCGTGCCTATAGCAATGCAGCAGGGGCACCCAACCCACGGAAATAATGCAATCACGGAGTGGCAGGGACTCTTCTGACAGGAGGAGTCAGAGGCACAGATAAGGCCAAAGAATTTTTTTTTCAAATTCCATCTCCTCTCTGGGAGCAGAGAGGCCACCCTGTATCAATCATCAATCCCACTGGGATCCATCACCATTTGATTCTTCTGTGCTGGGGCCCAGAGCATACACAGGTCCCATTGAGCCTAGTGGGAATTACTGGTGGTATTCCTGGGTAAGCCTGGGAACACTCCCAGAGTAAAAGAAAGACTTGCATTTATATAACGCCTTTCACGACCACTGGATGTCCCAAAGCGCTTTACAGCCAATTAAGTACTTTTGAAGTGTAGTCGCTGTTGTAATGTAGGAAATGCAGCAGCCAATTTTGTGCACAGTAAGCACCCACTAACAACAATGTTATAATGACCCAAAAATCTCTTATCTTATGTTGATTGAGGGATAAATATTGGCCAGGACACCGGAGGAAACTCCCCTGCTCTTCTTCAAAATAGTGCCATGGGATCGTTTACATCCATCTGAGCGAGCAGACGGGGTCTTGGTACTGCAAGAAAACTTACATGCATAAAGCATAAGTAGAGCAGGCAGAAGAAGCTCTATGTTCTGACCCCCACCCAGCCTGAATCATCACAGAAATACGCAAAAATGATTGTGCAATTTCTGGTTTGTGCAATTTCTGGACTGTATGCTTCTTATTTACAATTTACATGTGTAAACCATTATGGTGTATAATAGTTTTAAATATGCCAAATGGCTTAACCTACAAGCTGTATAGAATGTAAAAGCTGAAAACTAATTTGATGACTGAGCAAATACATCACATTTTTATGTACTAAGCCACACCAACTAGGAACATTCCACGCCGACTAGAAACATTCCTTGTTCAATCCCTGGTGCGAGTTCTGATCTAAAGTAGGGCAACAGATTTAGGCTTGGTTGTGACTGGCACTGCCACCTATTCCCAGTCAAAAACCCATTTGGGCTCAAAAATAAAGAACGGCCACTTGGTTGTGGTAGTTGAAGAAAGCTGGTGCTTGTGGAACTATATCCCAGCATAAGACAATATTTTCCATAGATCAGCGGGAAAAGGAGGAAAAAACAAAAATAAACTGAAAATAATTTGGTATTTTCAAAGCTTACTGAAATGTTAGATCTAAACAGCCACATTTGAGAATGGCTGACAGCCCATTTAGAAAGAAAAGACAAAACTCTCAGATATCCAGAGGTGATGAGAAACATAATTTTTATATAGATTTCATCTAGGCAGTGCCACTTAGTAATTTTCAACCATTTTAAATTCTTCCCAATGAACAAGCAATTCATTCTGCACAGACTCCGTAACTTCTTGATCATCTCTAAAGTACTTCTCCAGTTATCCAGCCCCTCCCCCAGCCACAACTGAAAAATAAAATCAGCCTTCAATTCCCTTTAAAATTGCACCGTCATGATACAAAAACATTTGAAAATGAACTGCATCATTTTCTATCATAAAAGATGTCCCACACAAATGAAGATTATGGTTCAATATGATTTAAGTAATGATGCCGATTTGTAAAAAAGTTACACAAACACATGCAGGAAGACGGTACCTACTGCCTTTTCAATGGCAGATGGTGAATGTAAAAAATAGTGCCACGTGGCTGGGTTTAAGATCAAACTGAACAGCAGCCTGTGTTCTTGGCCATTGCCATGTAATTAATTGAAATCTACCCTCCAAATATGCACATTGAAGAGGTCTAAAAGAAATTTGATCTGCAAAACCCAAACCTACTTAACCAAGTCTGGTCACCGCAGGCAATTCAAGAGACTCAATGCATGTGAGTTAGCAGACACAAAGAAAATCGAACGATACTGAAAAATGAGAAGCAGCAGAAAATGTGTTTATTAATACGTATTGCCTGATGATTTTAAACAATTCATGGTACACCGAGACTGGGAAAGTATGTAACATTTGAAAGGATGTAGAAAAGCCCAAATTCTGACAATACATTTTAATTTAATTGTGTTACCAAGTTCAGAATTTTAGATTTTTGTTTTTATATTGACCCACAAAACTAAAATTTCATCCCAGTTCAGTGGTTGATCGCACAACTTATTCTTGTTTGGGCTGGCATGGTCTGTCCTCAACAAATTCTTCATCCCCATTAACAGAATTTTCAATAGATTAGCCATACATTGAGGGGTTCCTCAAGGAAAGAGATGTAAAGATAAAATTATGATTAAAAAAATGAAATTAATATATGGTGGAAGCAGATCCAATAGTAATATTCAAGAGAATTTGATGAATACTTGAAGGGAAAAAAGCAGGGGAGTGGGATTAACTGGATAGCTCTGCCAAAGAGCCTGCACAGGCATGATGGGACAAATGGTGTCCTTCTGTGCTGTATCATAGAATTATATAGAACTAGCTGGAGTACCCGGCGTTGCTGAGGGAACTGAAGAACCCTATGACATGTTTATAAAACTGTTGGGATTGAAGAACTCTTCCTAAGCACCCAGGAGGTGGTTCTTTAACTTCGTTTTTTGCTAATGGGGATTGACAGTAGCCAAAAATTCAAGTTTTTACAGTTTTTGTTCTATGTCACTTTGGAGGTAGCAAGCAGAATTATAATTTTGCAATGTTATCATTGACATTAATGTGTCATGATCATATAATGATTGTGCATTATTGTAAAAAGCAATAAAATTCTTGAACTTTTTAATGAGAGGACCACATTCCACGTAAAAAAACTCAAACAATGATTATGATTTAAAAATGCAATTTTCCACAGCCAACCCAGGAGGAAATTGCATGGCTTCGTTTTTTTTTATATAAAGAGTTTCCGAGATTCGACATTTTTATTGAGAAAAAAATCCTTCGCCAAATGCGCCATTTGCATAATACAGCGCTGATGGACAGGTATTGATGGCGGAGTATATTTTCTTTCTCTACGCCCTTCCGATCATTAATTGGCAGCGCGTAAAATATAGTGGCGTTGACGGAATTTTAATCTGAGTAAAAAAAACAAATTGGCCTAGTCTCTTTTGTTTTTTTTTTAAAGAGTTTCCCAGAATTGGTATTTTTATTGAGAAAAAATTTCTTCACCAAATGCGCCAACTATTTGCATAATACAACGCTGATGGACAGGTATTGATGGTGGAGTATATTTTCTTTCTCTACGCCCTTGCCATCGTTACTTGGCAGCGCGTAAAATATAGTGGCTTTGACGGAATTTTAATCTAAATAAAAATACCAAATTCAGTATAATCTGTATAAATTTTTTTTTCCGATTTTGCAAGCGTGTATCATTGCATAATTGAAGTGGATTAATGTTGCGCATTAACATGATAACAGCATTTTCTTTAAGTTTCAGTTTGTGTGTTGGAAGGCAGGGGTGCTATATTTCGTTCGGGTTTTACAGTTACCTGTTTTCCTTCCCTAATGATGGCATTATTGGAGAGCCCGTTGATATACCACATTTTGATTTTGCTGTCCAACCCGTTGAAGATCAAAGACAGCTTGGTCACTGCCCTTATGGATGTACTTGCACACATATTTGATAGACTTAACTGAGTGGCAGTATTTTGGTTTTTTTTTTAGGTTGAAGACCCGTGCTATGAGGTCATGCCTTTCAGTACCAGCTTTGGGTGGGAACTCCTGCCATTGGGGATTGCAAGTCATGGTGATAGAGGTCAGGTCTGCCATAGTTTCTGACATAGGTCATGGCATCCTGTGTGTGCTCATGCATGTACCTAGGTCCTCCAACAAAGGTGGATGGTAGGATGACCATTTGACTAATGTCCTCAGCATCTCGCAAGTGTTTATAGTCTGTGACTCTCAAATGATTTTGGTTATTCCAGAACCAATTAAGCCGCTCTCCTATTTTTGCATACATGCCAGTGAGGAACTGGTGGAGAAGTCCTCCACACTGAAGCAGGTGGTTTGAACCAGTTTGTCGTTCCATCAGCCTATATGCATAGAATTCCATGGCAGATACCATCTTTTGTCTTTGGGCTGTAGGTGGCACACCAGTTTTGGGGTCAACATGTGGGATCTTGTTATAGGCATTGTATCCATCTTCCCCATGGCAAAACAAAAGCGGGTATTGCATAGGATCATATGACCTGTGAAACTCAGAAATTCTTCTGAGTGGACCACCTCTCGTATGCAAGACAATGTCCCGTTGTTCAAATTCTTGGCCCACAATGACAATGGCTACTTCATTGGTGGTAGGAGCATTGAAGTGTCGCTCATGTTCACATGCAGGAGTCTTGTCAGCTTTGATGACAACTTTGAGGTCTTCATTTGTTGTTTTTTCGATGGCTGTTTTGAAACTCTTTATATATGGGTTTTGCTGATGAAGCATCTCCTGTAACCCAAGCAAAGTTTGAAGCTTGATTTGGTGTTGTTGTGCGGGGTGAACAGCAGCTTCCCTGTGGCGATTGGCTTGCTCCTCGCCATCACCCAAGAAGTAGATTTGGAGAAACTGAGGTCTTTCGTTTGGTAGAGGAAGTAGGGAGCCAGCTGTATGGTACACCTGTCCATGAACTTTAAAAGTTGGGCAAAATCCTGATTCACGCACTCTGTTTGCACCAAAAGAGGTCATTGCAAAACAGTTGTTGTACTTCCTGATATAAGTGAGTAATTGTCTTGAAGCTGGAGTTCTGCCCAACAGAAGTGAGTGTAGGGGTTCAGGTGGAGCTGGTAGTGGTGGAAGTTTCACCTTTCCTCCATTGCAGCATAACCCATCAATTTCCCCTTCCCACTTCAGAGCGCCACAGTGAGAGCAAATGATGGTCATCCTGCCAATGATGACTGTGGGGTCTGCTTCATAATTGATGGTGGGTTCACAGGAGAAGGCTGCTCTGTGCCAATGATTCCAAATGTCAACTCTGGCAATGGCCATGCGTATAGTGTCGGCCTGACGACGTGCCCGAGTCTGGTCAGGAGTCTCTGGCTTGGGTATGTCTCACCTGGTCAACAGCTTGCCGTGCCCGAGTCTGGTCAGGAGTCTCTGAGGCTCTGGCAGTTGCCATTCTGGCTCTGTTGGCAGCTTTACGTCCTTCAGATTGTTGAGGAGTCTCAGCTGATCTAGCAGCAGCATTTCTGTCCTGGTTAGCCTGAAGGTGAGCCTGTCTCTGCTCATCAGTTTCAGCAGCTCTCCGAGCCTTATCTCGGCGTGCAGAAGTGCTGCGTCCAAGTCTGCCATGTTTTTTTGAGCTCATGTTGTTAGGAAGAAAGTACAAATAATTTATATATATATATAAATGAGTTTGTCTGTCTGTCTGTGTGTACGCGGGCGGTAAAATGAGCGGATTTTGTCCGTTTTTTGTACACTGTCCGACCAAAAAATAAACACGCCTATGACACTCCCCTAATCATAAGCTTTCTTTTGATATAACAAATGTATAGGTACGCTCTATAACGTTTGAGTTTACCACGTGCATACACACAGACAGACAAACTCATTCATATATATAGATAATAATAAAGATATACAGCACAGAAACAAGCCATTTGGCCCAAATAGTTCATCTCGGCATTTGTGCTCCACTTGAGACTCCTCCCATCTTTCCTCATCTAACTATCTGCATAACCCTCTATCCTCTTCTCCCTCATATACTCATCTACCTTCCCCCTATATGCACCTATACTATTGGCCTTGGTCTCAACTACTCCCTGTGGTAACGAGTTCCACTTTCTCACCACTGTCTGGGTAAAGAAGTTTCTTCTGAATTCCCCATTGGATTTCTTGGTGGCTATCTTATATTGATGGCTTCTAGTTTTGCTCTTCCCCACAAGTGGAAATACACTCCCTATCAAAGCCTTTCATAATTTTAAAGACCTTGATTAGGTCACCCCTCAGCCTGCTCTTTTCAAGAGAAAGAGACCCAGCCTGTTCATCCTTTCCTGATAGGTATAACCTCACATTTCTGGTATCATCCTTGTAAATCTTTTTGTACCCTCTCCAGTGCCTCTATATCCTTTTTATAATATGGCGACCAGAACAGTACACAATACTCCAAGTGTGGTCTAACCAAGGTTCGATACAAGTTTAGCATAACTTCTCTACTTTTCAATTCTATCCCTCTAGAAATAAACACTAGTGCTTGGTTTTTTTTTTTTATGGCCTTATTAACCTGTTGCTACTTTGTGATTTGTGTATCTGTACTCCCAGATCCTTTTGCTCCTCTACCCCATTTAGATTCTTATTTTCCAAGTAATATGTGATCTCCTTATTTTTCATACCAAAATGTAGTATCTCACACTTGTCTATACTGAAATTCATTTGCCAATTATCTGCCCATTCTGCAAGTTTATTAATGTCTTGTAATTTGCTCAGTCCACCTCAGTATTGACTATCACCTCCTCTCCCTCCCGCCCACAAAATTTGGTATCATCCGCAAATTCAGAAATTGTGTTATTGATCCCAAAGTCTAAAACATTGATAAATTGTGAACAAAAGTGGTCCCAGCACTGATCCTTCTGCGACACCACTTCCCACCTTCTGCTACTCTGAAAAGCTACCCTTTACCCAACTCTCTGGGCGCAATCTTCCCAGCCCTGGGGAGGCAGGACTGCCGGGAAAATGGCAATATTTGGGGGCTGGTGCCTGTATTGCTTTCTTAGTGGGTTCAATGACGAGACATTTATGAAAGAGAATGTCTTTTAATCTAAAGTCTGTTCAACGCTTTTTAACAGCATTACAGGAAACACCATGCTAGTGATCCATCTAAAAGTGAAACTAAAACTAAACTGCTTGTCTCTGTCACATGCCCTCTGCTGGTCAGGCATAAGTAATCAATACATGCAAACATGCTGGTAAGGCATCATAATCAAACAGGCAAATACCATCACTATTTGCTGATATCATTACATCTCCCTTTCTTAAAACAAAAGTATTTTACTTTTAACTAACAACATGTTTTCTTTGTATTAATCTGCATTTTAACTGTAACACTTAATGAACTTACATTATCATTATCATGATCAAGGTTTTTTAACCTTGCTTTGTGTGTTCACATGAAATATGTCAATACACTAGAACTTGAAGAAAGAATAAGATAACATTACTTCCTTCTATAACAATAGTCCTTAAATTTGCTCAATGAGTCTCTCAGGAGGCTTCACGTGTCTTGAGGATTTTCTGATTGGTTCTCAGCTGTGTGATCAGGTTGTTCAACAGTATCAGTCTCTTGACCTGCTGTGGCTGGTCCCATGAGAAGATCTCGACGATTTCTTCTCAGAACAGCACCCTCATCTGTCTGAATGGTGTATGATCTTGGTTGAACTTCACTCAGGACAGTTCCCTTCTGAGTCCATATGTTTGTTTTGTCTTTGAACCTTACTTGGTCACCAGTGTGGAGTTCAGGTAGGTTTTGTGTTCCTCTGTCATAGTAGTACTTTTGCTTTTCTTTCTGTTGTTCTTTGAACTTCCTCACTTTCTCCCCCTCTTTTGTTTTCAGGAGGTTCTCCGGGATGGGTAGGTTTGACCTTAGCAGACGTCCCATCAGGAGTTGGGCTGGTGACATACCACACTCGAGCGGCGTTGTGCAGTATACAAGCATGCTCTGGTAGAAGTCAGTTCCACTGTCTTTTGCCTTGTACATCAGTCTTTTCACTGTCTGGACCGATTTTTCCACTAGTCCATTGGACTGTGGAAAGTGAGGACTTGATGTTGTGTGGACAAAGTCCCACTCTTTGGCAAAGTGTCGGAAACTTGCATTGTAAAACTGGGGTCCGTTGTCTGTGAAGACCTCGCTTGCCACGCCATGTCTGGAGAATATGGCTTTCATACATCTTATCACAGCATCTGCAGTGGTGGTGTACAGTCTACAAACCTCTGGATACAGGGAGTAATAGTCTGTGACTACAAGATAGTCCTTCCCTTGACATACAAATAGGTCAGCGCCTACCTTCTGGTAAGGTCTGTCTGGCGCTAGGTGTGGCTTTAGTGGTTCTACCGGATTGCTTGCTCAATATTTCAGGCATATTGTGCAGTTTGACACCTCATTCGTCACATCTTGGTTGATTCGTGGCCAGTACATCACCTCTCGTGCTCTTTTCTTACACTTTTCGATTCCCAGATGTCCTCCATGGGTCCTTTTTAGCATCTCTCTTCTCAGACTCTTTGGGATAACTATTTTACTTCCTTTGTAGATGATGTCTTCGACCAGTGATAGTTCCGCCCTGCAGTTCCAGTACTCTGCCATGTCAGGTGAGCAGTCTTGCTTCATGTTGGGCCATCCATCCAAGATGCTTTTCCTCAGTCGTCTCATTGTTTCATCTTTGTTTGTCTCAGTCTTTATGAGCTCCATTTTTGCATCTGCTATGGGCAGTGCACTTGTGATCATGTCCACGTAGGCGTTCACTTTTTCATCCATTTTGGTGTTTGCGGGCTCACTTGGGTCACCAGCTCTGGACAACGTGTCTGCTGTATACATCAGCTTACCCGGTGTGTACGCAACATTCAGTGTATAGCGTTGCAGCCTGATCATCATTCTTTGTATTCTAAGCGGACAGCTATTTAGTGGCTTTTGGAACAATGCATCTTCCTTTCACTGGTATATCAGTACCTGAGTATCCTGTCACTTTCACTTTTATTCCATGTATCTTTGGTCTGGGTCTAATTTTCTTAAAATCAGTCTCTGATATCACATTAACTTGTGCTCCAGTATCCAATTTAAATGGAATGTGTATGTCATTCACTTTTAGTGTCAACATCCAGTCTCTTTTTTCTTCTTTGTTTTCAGACATGACATCTACATAGAACTCCTCTATCTCGCTTTCATCTACTGCATGGACCTTGCTTTGTTGCGCTTGGTTCTTACAGCAACGGGCATAATGGTTGTTTTTGTTGCAACTATTGCATGTTTTACCATATGCTGGACACTTTCTTGGTGTATGCTGTGTACCGCATCGACTACATGACTTTCGGTTGTCCCTTTCATTTTTGTTCGCTGGCCACGCCTCTTTTTTCACGTTGGCACTCTTTTTGTTAAACGGTTTGTGTCCGTTCTTTCTCACTGCATCCACGCTGCAGCTACTGTCACTGAACAGCTCTTTTGCCTGCGACTTCACAGTCTCTGTAGCCCTACACAGTGCTATGGCTTTTCCCAGGTCTAGATCTTGCTCTCTTTGCAGTCTTTCCCTTAGACCATTATCTGGAATACCACACACCAGTCTGTCTTTTATCAGCGAGTCTGTCAGTCCCCCAAATTCACATGTTTTGCTTCGGTTTCTCAGTTCAGTCACATACTGTTCAATCGTGTCTCCCGTTTTCTGTACACGTGAAAAATCTGTGCCTCTCAAACGTCACGTTATGTTTAGGTATGCAGTAGGCCTCAAACTGTTCCATTATTTTATCTAGCTTCATATTGTCTCCATCAGCAGCGAATGTGAAGTTATTATACACCTCCAGCGCTTCCTCACCCACGACATGTAAGAACACTGACGATTTCTTTTTATCACTTTTCTCGTCAGCTCCGATTGCTGATAAATACAACTCCAAACGTTGTTTGAATCTCCTCCAATTTTCAGCCACATTACCTGTCAACTGAAGCTTCGCCGGTGGGTGTAAACCTTCCATTTTTCACTTCGTTAGCTATTCTTCAATGGTAAGTAACGATGTTCTCTTTTGGCTTGCTAATATGTGGAGAGCTGATTTAACTTCAGATTTTTCCTCTTCATCTCTTTCAATCACTTCTGACACCATGTATTGATTTCTTAGTGGGTTCAATGACGAGACATTTATGAAAGAGAATGTCTTTTAATCTGAAGTCTGTTCAACGCTTTTTAACAGCATTACAGGAGACACCATGCTAGTGATCCATCTAAAAGCGAAACTAAAACTAAACTGCTTGTCTCTGTCACATGCCCTCTGCTGGTCAGGCATAAGTAATCAATACATGCAAACATGCTGGTAAGGCATCATAATCAAACAGGCAAATACCATCACTATTTGCTGATATCATTACAGTGCCCAACCCGCCTCCGTGCCATCTTGCCAGGAGGCGGGTAGCCGTCCCGCGCCTGGTCCGGTCTCCTTGGAGGCGGGAAGGGGATTACAGCCACTTAACTGCCTGTTAACAGGCAGATAAGAGGACTATCCCCATTTTACCCACAAAAGTGCGGGCTTCCCGAAGGCTCTGAACCCCGCCAGGGTCACCAAGGCGAGTAGTAGGTCTGTGGGGGTGGGAGGGGTCCAAAAGTGTGCTGTGGAGGTGAGTGATGGGTGCAAGTGTGGAGAGGGGAGTATATGAGGTAAGTGGAAAGTGTTCGAAAAAGTGTACTTACCTTTGTTTCTTCCTGCAGGCTTCAATCAGTGGGTATGCGGAGAGTCTCGCACCTCCGCGGCAGAGATGACAGATGGCCATTGCATTCTCCAATGCAACAACCATCTAATTTCTGCAAAAGAAAGAGGTTTGATGAGGTTTTGAATTCAAGAACTCATCAAACTGCAGAGAATGTCATTGTTTGACAGCTTCACAGAGCTGTCAAACAATAACAATTCATGTCAAAAATTTGACAGATGAAACATCATACGCTGACATTCTCAGTAACCGGCTTTCCCTTCATTGACCTGCTAAACCCGCCGGGCGGGCTTAACAAGGTCTATCAAGGGTACATAGCGTGGGTTGGCCACAAATCGATGGAGGCAGGACATCAACTCGCCAAGCAGCAGTCCAGTCTCCAATGCACCCCCATTGGCAAAATCACCCCCTCTGCTTTCTATTTTGCAGCCAGCTAGATATCCATTCTGGTACTTGTCCCCTGATTCCACATGCTCTGAACTTATTCATTAGACTACGATGTGGTATTTTATTGAAGGCCTTCTGGAAATCTAGATATATTACATCTACTACTTTAACCTTGTCTACTCTCTGTTCTATGAATCTATGTAAACTGGTCATGATGCAATTGCACCTCCTTTCAAAGGTGGGAGGAGATGGGGCAGAAAAGGAGGCAAGGAGACAGGGCGGGGCGGAAAAGGAGGCTAGGAGACGGGGGCGGAAAAGGAGAAGAGGAGATGGGGAAAAGAGGATGAAAAAAGGAGGGGAAATAGAAGAGGGGACATCAACTCATTTTGTTTATTCCAACATTATCAATACATTATAACAACAGAAAATGCTGGAAAAACTCAGCAGATCAGGCAACATCCGTGGAGAGAAATTTGAGTTGACGTTTCGGGTCGGACCCTTCTTCAAAACTGGAAAGAAAAGAAACTAGATCAAAGGCAGGGCTGCGATCGGACAAAAGAATAAAAGAAACAAAAGAAGTAAAAGAGATTAGAAGCTAGACGAGATGGTAATAGGCTGGGATTAGGTGTAAAGTGTACTGGCAGGGCAAAAGATAGCTGCCAGGTGTGAGAGAGAAACAAAAGGAAAGGGGGGTGGGGAAAGGAGTGGAACAATTACAAGAAAAAATGAAATGGGGGCCGAGCTTATGATCTGAAATTGTTGAACTCGATATTGAGTCCGGAAGGCTGCAGAGTGCCTAATCGGAAGAGGAGGTGCTGTTCCTCGAGTTTACGTTGAGCTTCCGTGGAACAATACAAGAGGCCGAGGACGGTGAGGTCCAAGTGGGAATGGGGCGGTGAATTAAAATGACAGGCGACCGGAAGCTCAGGGTCACCCTTACGGACTGAATGGAGGTGTTCCGCAAAGCGGTCACCCAATCTGCGTTTGGTCTCCCCAATGTAGAGGAGACCGCATCGTGAGCAGCGAATACAGTATACTAGATTGCGAGAAGTACAAGTAAATCGCTGTTTCACCTGGAAGGGGTGTTTGGGGCCCTGGACAGTGGGAAGGGGGGAGGTATAGGGGCAGGTGTTACATCTCCTCCGCTTGCACGGGAAGGTGCCAGGCGAAGGGGAAGGGCTGTTCGGGGTGATAGAGTGGACTAGGGTGTCTCGGAGGGAGCGGTCCCTGCGGAATGCTGAAAGGGGAGGGGAGGGGAAGATACGTTTGGTGGTGGGATCACTTTGGAGGTAGCGGACATGCCGGAGGATGATCCGTTGAATGTGGAGGCTGGTGGGGTGAAAGGTGAGGACAAGGGGAACCCTATCGTGGTTCCGGGAGGGAGGGGCAGGGGTGAGGGCAGAAGTGTGGGAGATAGAACTGACACGGTCGAGGGCAGTGTCAACCACGGTAGAGGGGAATCCTCGGTTGCGGAAAAAGGAAGACATGTCTGAAGCACTGGTGTGGAAGGTGGCATCGTCGGAGCAGATACGGCGGAGACGGAGACACATTGTTCAGTATGAAGAGTAGAAAATCATTTTATTCATAATAATCTGTACATTTCCATTACTGGTTCAATAAATTACAACAGGTGCTCAAAATATTTGTTGCATGTATATCACCGGGAAATATGGATTAAGATGCATCATTCAGCTGTTTATCTTGTTTAGAAGCAACTTAATTTGAATCGTCATGTGTGAAACTCAACCCTGTGTTATAAGTGAGCATTAATCTGAATTTGATCTCCCACAGCATTGCACATGGGGAGACAAGGACAAGTGCGGTCCTCTGGTGAAGTGGGATAGAGGGCGGGCGATAATTGAACCAGTGTGAGCAGCACACATTTTAAAGTCATATGTTCTGTCCTTATTTCAACATTTCCATTATAAAATCAGTGGTGGGAGTGGAAGATTGGGCCTAACAAAAATTGAGCAGTGCTTGAATTGGGGTCACAAACTTCAGCTTTATTGCAAAAGCCTGAATTTATGCAGTGGCACAGGTGATAGCAGCGGGAGAGAATGGGCTGTTCAGCAGACAGTCGTGTGGAAGACCAGAACAGTTAGCGGGGCATGAGAGAACGGATACAAGGAGACTGATAGTACTAACATCTTGAAGGACCCGTAACGACCATTCACCCAGGGGCCGGCAGGGGTGGGAGATTGGTTGGCATCAAGAGGCCGATTGGAAGAGCACTTAAAGCCAAGAGGTTAATCAGGTGTGGGGAAAGAGGACAGCAGTGGTGACCAAGAGGCCGACCAGCACATGGGACCAGTGGTGGCAGTGAACAGGATGGAGAATTGGGCAGAAATGCTGGCCAGAGACAGAAGTGTGGGACAGGCAGAACAGGCTAGAGTCGGAGCCTTATTAACACACTAAAACATCAGGGGGTGTATAAAATCCTACAGGAAATAAACAATTAAAAAAATATTTTTAAAACCAAAAAAATGTTCAGTGGCCAAATTGTGTAATTGTTTATGACTGCATGACAAGTTGCATATGGATTTTGTTTATTAAATATACACATAGGAAATCATAATAAAAGTTGACACAAAAATGTGAAGAGGAAGTAAAAATGATGCAGCAACGATTGCACTTCAAAATGAAATTAATTGCAGTAAAGCATTTCAGGATATCCAGATGACATAATTGCAAGGTGCTTGTTTCCTTGACCATATGAACAAAAAACTAGAGTTCATGCAATGTGAATTGCTTATATTTATTAGAAATCTGATTGCACGCAATATACTGGCTGGTTGTACAAACACCACAAGGCTATACTGAATTTCCAATTTTCCTCCCCTCAATTTGGGAATGTACTGCACGGAGAACCTGCACTTCTATCACTCTACTGCAAAGGAAACTAGCTAAATTCTCATTTTCTAACTTTGCAACAACAAAAAAAGCACTTACCTTTAGCTGTAGGCAAAGGCCTGTGCTGGTCTCCTCCAGGTCCAATGGAGCCATGTGGATCTGACTGGTGAGCTTCATCTAGAAGTAAAATTTTTGATCGTAAAAAAAACTACCATAATTCTACTATAAAGATTAAAGTGCAGCAGTTCTCCCAATGGCTCAGCAAACAAAAGAATATTGACAGTGGGGGCATCTCATCCAACCCGGATCACGATCCAGTCACCCTTGGTGTAAGCACTTGTGTATAGATGCTGGGTGAGAACATGGTTAGGCTTGGATGTGATGCCTCCCGTTTTCAATATTCACCATCAAGGCTCATACATGAACAACAGCAATTTGGATAAGGTACAGTAAAATCATATCACACCAAATAGGGGGAGTGAATTAATAGGGAACAGTGTCATTCAAATGTACAGAAAAACAGGAAATAATACAATGACCAATGTAGTTCTTTTCTCCTGTGACTTTGATACAAAAAAAGTGACCTGCATGCACAATATAAAAATTACAGACAAGTCAGAAAAACATGTTTCTGAATTCGTAATCACCCAATAATTTACTAGCATGTAATTTACCTTTAGTTCCACAATATAGTAATAATTATGGCTGTTCACCCATTGATATCTGCACAGTGGAAAAGATGCCAACAGCTGAACTTTTTCAAACTTAACTTTAGCTTAGACAAGTATGGGAAATATTTGGATTAACCACAGAGCAACAATCTGCAGAAAGCAGCCTAGATGAAACAGTGCAATGAACAAGGGTGGCCAATAAATGTGAGAAAAGTGAACGATTCCCCCAAGCTGTACTAACAGTATTGGTTACTTGTACAAAATGCCTTCTCTCCAATACGTTTTAGATCTCTTCTGTCCTTTTCAACCACAGCTGTAGTTTATCAGTAATACTGAAAAGTTTATAAACATAACTACAAACTGCCGTGTTTCTACTGCATGAAATTTATTATGCAAAGCATATGATTTATTAGTAGAGCCCATTCTTTACTTCACATAAAAATCTTATACAATACTATACAAATACTCATGATTTTGATGCAAATTCAAAGCAGCCTCCTTATTTCAAAAGAAATAGGTATACGTAATTTTTTTAAAAATTCTTCAATTCCAGTCCTATTTCTATGCCTGTCTCTCTAGTCATGGAGGGATCTGTGACTAAGAGGACAGCAACCACTGTACACATTAATCAAGTCTCCATTCCACACTACTATATTTTCCCCCTTCTTAATTAACACAAAGGGAATTATAGGGCTACCCTTCCATGAGTGCCAGTCATCCTCTGCTAACTCGCCAACATGGTCATTCTTTATACACGAGCCTAGACAGTGGATGTTGACAGGTTGTTCGGTCACAGAGGGCACTGCAGCAAAGCTGCAACTCTGCGTTTCTGTCGTCCCCTTCGATTCCACAACTATCACTGTGCTGTCCAACATTTAATCCTAGTTGAGTCAAAACTTTCTTAAAGTCAACTTCAGCAAAACTAAAGCCATCCTATTTGGCTCCCACCAGAAATGTTCTACCTCATATGCCAATTCCATCTCCATTCCAGGCTGCATGACTCCTATGCTCACAAACTCATTGTACTTTTCAACCCCAAGCTAAGCTTAATAAAACCAAACTCTGTCCATGCCTAGACTGCCTTCTTCCACCTCTGGAACCTCAGCTCCATCCCTCACAAACACCAACTAATTCAGAACTCTGCAGCCAATATCTTATCCCTCACGAAGTCACAGTTATCTCTGTCCTCACTGACTTTCAAAAATGTTTATCCTTAAGTCACTCATGTAATCTTCTCTAACATTGCACCCTGGCATGCACTTTCTGCTCTTTTGACTCTCGTCTACTGTGCATACTCTTTCCCCCCACCAATATCCACTCGAGTCAGTGGCAAAGTCATCAAGCACAGGCTCCTGCAGCAAATTCTCTTTCTATACCTTTTTACATTTTACATATAATGTTACAGCATTGAATCAGCTCTGATGAAAGATCATCGACCTGAAACGTTAATTTTGTTTCTCTCTCCATAGATGCTACCTGACCTGCTGAGTATTTCCAGCATTTTCTGTTTTTATTTCAGATTTTCAGTATCCGTAGTATTTTGCTTTTGTATAGAATCAGGCCATTTGGCTCACCAAATCTGAGCAATTGTTTATCTTCACATGAACGACCTAGTCTCTGCCCATGGCCCTGGTTGCTCCCCATACCTGTTAATATTTCTTTCAAGCAATTATCTAATTCCTTTTTTTTTAATGCATGGTCTTTGCTTCAATGATGATCTGTAGCAGAGAATTCCACATTCCAACCATCATTGTGTAAATAAATATTTCTGACATCCCCTTTAATTCTTTTTGAAAATTTCAATTGACCCAGCATCCACAGCCTTTTGGGAGGGGGAGTTCTAGATTTTCACGAGCCTTGTGTGAAAAAAGAGATTCCTGATTTCACTCCAGTGGAAACAATTTACGATAATTTACCTAATTAAATCCTCCATAATCTTGAAGACTTATACCAGGTTACCCCATAACTTTCAAAGCCATAATACTTATATTAACATACTGCACCTTTTCCATTGCTTTTAAAACCTTCCTATAATAGGGCGTCAAAACTGTACATAGTACTCCAAATGGAACCTAACTAAGGTTTGTACAAATTAACTATTAACTTTCTCCATCTTTAAAAGACTCATCTAAACTTAATTCTTTGACTGCGCCTTCAGTAACCTCCCCCAATTTCTCACCAGCTGCCACGCCACCTGGATGTTTGGTCACATGAAAGGCACTCTATAAAGGTAGGCTTCAGTTGTTCTTCACACAGGCGCACTTCCAGCAGGTGTTGCTCAATAGTAATCAGGACTAGCAACTCCAGCAGATATTCCTCTTCCTATTTGAGTCAATTATAGTCAAATTCTGAGGCCAACTGTAGTGACCCAACCAACATCTTTGTTTGATCAACTAAAATCAGCACACACTAGGGATAGAACATGGGACCTTCCTGTTCTTTATGGTGCAGTTACTCACTGCCTTAACTATTTTAATTGAGTCATTGGAGAGCTTCTACACCACCCCCATTTATATAGCACTGTTAATTAATATATAAAGAAGTCCTTAGCCACTTCATAGAGAGATGTATAGAAAATGGATACCAATCCAGGAAAGGATAGATTAGGGCTACCTGTGAGTGAGCTTCAGCAGGAAGGAGATAATCACCCTCCAACTAGTCAATCAGTATCTTCCCTGATAGGGCCAGTATCAGGAACTCCATTATTAAACTGTTTTTTTTCAGACTGCTGCCTGCATTGTCAGTTTAATTATTCCAACCCAAGACCGTGCTTCAGCAAACGTTGCAGCACATTAAAACTACAGCTGTTTATTGCTAAATTCTGGATCTCTAGGGACATAAGATTGTATTTCAACAATACTGATATTTTGGCAGGTTTGCAATTACTTTCTGTTCCTTTGTTACTAATATTTTCAGCCTCTTTAGTTAGTCAGCTTCTTTATTAAGAAATAATGTTTTTGGTCTTCACAATAAAGACAGTTGTATTCTACCTGAAATGGGGAGCAAAAACATGTGAAACTGTTTTTTGTTTTAAGAGTAATATAACACTGAGCACAAAGTTGTTATATTTGTCAAAGTGACTTCTAAATTAGTCCAGTGAAAATATATAGTTTAACAAAAATAAAGACAATTATATTCATATGGGATGCATGATGGGGATCACTGACTCACCAGGAAATAACAGTGACATTGGACCCAATAATTCAGTTAAGCTGACTAGCCAGACAGCAGTCTGTAAACACACCAGTTTAAAAATACAAGTCCAGCTTATTGGGTGGTTTGTCATGACAAACCCCATCTCCCAGGTTTCTGCAGTATCTGTATCAAATATTAACTCCAATATACCTTTGATGTTAAGCTTTCTGTGAAATGGAACACACTAGGGCTGCATTTATACAACCACTTTTGTGCACACAGTGGTTTGGGTGCAGACCAATATAATAGTGGCAGAATAACGCAAAAGACAATGATGTGCAATAACATTTAGAGACTGTGGCACCCCCTCCAGGAGGCCTTCTCAAACCAGTTTGAGTTCCCAAAGAGTGCAGTATAAATGCAGCCTAGGAGGAAGTTTAAATTTGGTGCATTAATACTGTTGTGCTCATTCTGTCTTGTATTCAGTACAGACCAGGCTATTGCACAGTTTATCTAATGGAAGTTTTTTTTTACCCCCCTCCCAGCTTTCTCATCTCCTGAAGGCATCATCACATGCTGGGCTACAATTCCACAGGCACTAGCTTTCCTTCAGGACCTCTTGCCCAAGTGACCGTTTCTCACGTGAGCCTAGGCACCATGGCAAGGGTAGGTTAGCAGGCTATTTAACCAATGGGGGGCATCAGAGACAAGCCAGATCATTTCCACATGTGCATTTTCTAGCACAACTTCATTGAGTAGGAAATAGGAGTAGGACGCTGGCTGATTTATTCCCGTCCATAGCCTGGGCAACAAGACCAAGATTTTGCAACCCTGCTACCACTGTAGCTGAAATCATATTATTGAACAGAAATAAAACCGGAGACCTCATTTCACGAGTGCCAAGGCATGGTAGGAAGCAGCAGCAGGGGAAGGTGGAGTGGTGAAAGGCATTTCAATTATAGAGGTTGCCCAGTTTAGCATGTAGAAGGGTTTTAGGGAATTCCACCTCAACTATAAAATGCCAGTTAACCAACTTAATTGATTCCTAGTCATAGCAGGAACATAGATCCAAGTATGTATCCAAGTTTGCTGATGATACAAAGCTAGGTGGGAAAGTAAGCTGTGAGGAGGACACAAAGAGCCTGCAAAGAGATATAGACAGGTTAAGTGAGTGGGCAAAAAGGTGGCAGATGGAATATAATGTGGGGGAATGTGAGGTTATTCACTTTGATAGAATAGAAAAACAGAATATTTTTTTAAATGGTGAGAAATTATTACATTTTGATGTTCAGACAGATTTAGGTATCCCCGTACAGGAAACAGAGAGTTAGCATGCAGGTACAGCAAGCAATTAGGAAGGCAAATGGCATGTTGGCCTTTATTGCAAGGGGGTTGGAGTACAAGAGTAAAGCAGTTTTGCTCCAATTGTACAGCGCTTTGGTTAGACCACACCTGGAGTACTGTGCAGAGTTTCGGTCTCATCGGAGGAAGGATATACCTGGTAGTGCAACAAAGGTTCACTAGATTGATTCTTGGGATGAGAGGGTTGTCCTATGAGGAGACATTGAGTAGATTGGGCCTATACTCTCTGGAGTTTCGAAGAATGAGAGGTGATCTCATTGAAACACAAGATTCTGAAGGGGATTGACAGGGTAGATTCTGAGAAGTTGTATCCCCTGGCTGGAGAGCCTAGAACTGGGGGACGTAGTCTCAGAATAAGGGGTCGGCTATTTAAGACTGAGATGAGGAGGAATTTCTTCACTCAGAGGGTTGTGAATCTTTGGAATTCTCTTCCTCAAAGGGCTGTGGATGCTAAGCCATTGAGTATATTCAAAGCTGAGCTAGATGGGTAGATTTTTGGACTCTAAAGGTAATCAAGGGATATGGAGATCGGGCAGGATAGTGGTGTTGAGGTCGAAGATCAGCCATGATCTTATTGACTGGTGGAACAGGCTCGAGGCGCCATATGGCCTACTCCTGCTCCTAATTCTTATGTTCTTTTGGCTTTTCTTTAGCATGGAAATGGGGTTCGTTAGCGTGGCAGCAATCTGGTGACGGAGGGGGTACAGTAGTTTAGGTGGGAAAGGGGTCTGAAAGTAGAGAAGAGTGAGCAGGCTACTTTTCAGTAGGTCTCAGGTGGCTATGGAATACAGTGCCATCTATCTTGGAAGTGGAAGGACTTCATACAGCACAGAAGGAGGTCATTCAGCCCATTGTGCCTGCGCTGGCTCTTTGAAAGAGCTATCCAATTAATTACATTCTGCTGCCATTTCCCCATAGCCCTGCAAATGCTTCCCCTGCAAGTATTTAGCCAATTCTCTTTTGACAATTATTATTGTATCTGCTTCCATCACCCTTTCACATACTTCATTCTAGATCACAACAACTCACTGCGTAAAAAAAAAAATCCTCATCTCGAATCTGGTTCTTTTGCCAGTACCTGAAATCCGTGTCCTCTGGTTATTGAACCTTCTGCCACTGGAAATAGTTTCTCCTTATTTACTCCATCAAAACCTTTCATAATTTTGAAAATATCTATTAAATCTCCCCTTAACCTTCTCTACTCTAAGGAGAACATCAGCTTCTCTAGTCTTGCCATGTTTAACTAAAGGCTTTCATTCCTGGCACCATTCTAATAATTCTTCTCTACACCCTCTCCAAGGCCATGATATCCTTCCAAAAGTGTGGTGTCCAGAATACTCCAGCCAGGGCCTAACCAGCGATTTAGGATGGTTTATAATAAATTCCTTGCTTTTGTACTCTATGGGCTGGATTTTGCCAGCCCTGGGGAGGCAGGTTTGGAGGCAGGACTGCCGGGAAAATGGTAGAATTTGGAGGCGGGTGCCCAACCCGCCTCCATGCCATCTTGCCAGGAGGCGGGTAGCCGAACCACGTTGGGTCCCTCCTTCTCGAGGCGGGAAGGGGATTAATGCCAATTAACCGCCTGTTAACAGGTAATTAACAGGCAGTTTTTTGGCTAATCCCTATTTTGAGCCCTGAAGTGTGGGCTTCCCGACAGCGCCGAACCTCGCCAGGGTCAGCGAGGCGGGCCATCGGTCTGCGGGGGTCGGAGGGGCAGAGATGTCCGGTGTGCAGGTGAGTAATGGGTGCAGAGGTAAGTGTGTGAGGTGTGTGTAAAGTGTTTTAATAAGTTTTACTTACCTTTACTTCTTCCTGTAGGCTTCCGCCCTTCAGGTCGCGGGAGTCCCTCCGCTCACCGGCACAGAAAGCAGAATGGCCGCTGAACTGTCAAAAGCTGCAGCCTTCTGCTTTCTGGTCAGGAAGGCTTTCTAATTGAGTCTTGAGTAAAGACACAACTTAGAAGACAGATCGTCAGTGTTTGACAGCTTCACAGAGCTGTCAAATGATGACATTTCATCCGTCAAAAGCTCAACAGATGAAACGGCACTCGCTGACGTCACCTGTAACTGGCTTTCCCTTAATTGGCCTGCTAAGCTCGCTGGGCAGGCTTAACAAGGTCAATCAAGGGAAAATAGTGTGGGTTGGCCACAAGTCGATGGAGGTGGGACTAAAACCCAACAAGTGGAAGTCCCGCCTCCAAAAGCTCCCCATTGACAAAATCCAGCCCCATGCCTCTGTTTATATAAAGCTAATAAAGGATAACTTTAAAAAAAAAGCCTTCTCAACTTGTCCTGCAACCTTAAAAGATTTGTGTGCATCCACCCCCAGGTGTCTCTGTTCCTTCTCCCCCTTCAAAATTGTACCATTTAGTTTATGTTGCCTCTCTTCATTCTTCCTAACAAAATGCATCACTTCACACTTCTCTGCGTTGAATTTCACTGGCATGTGTCTGCCCATTTCACCAGTCTGTCCATGTCCTCCTTAAGTACATTTCCGAGTTTTGTATCATCTGCAAACTTTGAAATTATGCCGTGTATATCCAAGTCCAGTTCATTAATATATATCAAAAAGAACAGTGGTTCCAATACCGGCCCCTGGGGAACACCACTGTATAATTCCCTCCAGTCTGAAAAACAACCGTTCACCACTACTCTCTGCTTTCTGTGTCTTGGCCAATTTCATATCCATGCTGCCATCCCCTTAATCCCATGGGCTTCAATTCTGCCAACAAGTCTATTATGTGGTACTTTATCAAATGCCTTTTGAAAGTCCATATACACATTAATCGCACTACCTTCATCAACCCTCTCCATTAATTTGCTCAAGTTAGTAAAACATGATTTACCTTTAACAAATCTATGCTGGCTGTCATTTATTAAACCGTATTTTTCCAAGTAATAATTAATTTTGTCTCAGATTATTGTCTCTAAATAAGTTTCCCAACTACAGATGTTAGGCTGACTGGCCTGTAGCTGCCGGGTTTATCCCTCTCCCTTTTTTTTTTTTGAATAGGGCTGTAACATTTGCAATCCTCCAGTCTTCTGGCACCACCCCCATATCTAAGGAGGATTGGAAGATTGTGGCCAGAGCCTCCACGATCTCCACCCTTACTTCTCTCAGCAACATTGGATGCATCCCAACTGGACCGGGACTTTTCTACTTTGAGCCTTTTAAGTACCTCCTCTAACATTGGCAGCATCCTCTTCTCTAGTGAAGATAGATGCAAAATACTCATTTAGTACCTCAGCCATGCCCTCTGCCTCCACAATAAGATCTCTTTTTTGGTCCCTAATTGGCCCCAACTTTCCTTTGACTACCCTTTCACTATTTATAGATTTATAATATACTTTTGGGCTCCCTTTTAGGTTATCCATTAATCTATTCTCATACACGCGCTTTGCATCTCTTACTCCCTTTTTCAGTTCACACTGCACTTCCTGTATTCTGTTTGGTTCTCTATTGTATTATGATCCTTACATTTATCATAAGCCTCTTTTTTCTGTTCATTTTAATGTCTATATCTTTAGTCATCCAGCGTACTCTAGCTTTGGATGCCATTCCTCTCCCCATTTTGGGAATGTGTCAAGTCTGTACCTGAACTATCTCCTCTTTGAAGGCCTCCCATTGCTCATTTACTGTTATAGCTGCCAATCTTTGATTCCAATCCAGCAGGGCCAGATCCACTTTCAACTCACTGAAATTAGCCCTCCTTCAGCTGATTGTTTTTACATTTGATTGTTCCTTGTCCTTTTCTCCTTTTCCATACTACTCTAATCTTAATCGAATGCAAGTTTGCTTAGGTTTAGTTTAGATATGACAGACATCAGCATTGCAGAAGTGTGTTACAGGAAGTAAATGTGACACTTGCAGGACATGTGTTCTTCCACAAGCCTTTAAGGGTGTAATGTATGTACCTTTAAGGGGGAGAACTACTTTTTACAGCTCCTGTATCCTGTAGTACCAGCAGTGACCACATCAGTTGCAGTTTGAACCCTCATTCAGTAAACACCTGTTGATCGTTCCCTGCAGTCTGTTGTCTGATTATTGAAGGACACAACATTAAGATACACGGATATAACATTGGCGACGACGCAGATTCGAAACTACCTGCAACACTGCATCACCTCCCAGGGATTCGCTCCTGGAGAACAGTGGAAGGAGGTCCAGAAGCATGGGCGTCGACCACGGGCAACCGCCCAGTCATCCAGCGGAGATTTCAGCATTGCAGGGGAGGCTGTCGAGAGCCAGGCTTGGCTTTCCAGTCACGGTGGTCCAGCGAAACGGGCTGGCAACAGGTACTGCGCAGACCCTTCCTGGACAGCGGCACAGAAAAAGGCTGAGCAGCGTCGACGGGGGAGAGAGAGAGGGCAGAGCGCACAGGGCGCAGCCGGTGTTCAGGACTGAGCGGCGTCAATGGGGGAGAGAGGCAAGAGAGAGCAAAGTGCAGCCGGTGTTCAAGGGCCGAGCAGCGTCAACGGGGGAGAGGGGCGCGCAGGAAAACGCGAGGCGCTGCCATTGCCACGAGGACTGCAGAGAGCAGCATTGGCAGCAGCGCAGGAGTAGCGCACGAAACCCACAGGGTGTTGCCATTTGCCACACGGACCGCCGAGAGCGGCGTTGGCAGCAGCGCGGGAGACGCCATTTTAAGCCGCAGCGGGGAAGAAAGGAAAGCGCGGGAGACGCCATTTTAAGCCGCAGCGGGGAAGAAAGGAAAGCGCGGGAGACGCCATTTTAAGCCAGTCTAACCACACCCAAAAATGCCGAAGAGTGGCAGTATCACAGCGTTCGACAATGAAGTCGAAGATTGAACGACATATGTCGAATGCATAGAAGTACACTGCAAGGCGAATTAAGTGCCAGATGACAAGAAAGCGCTGGTATTGTTGAATTCAATAGGTGCAAAAACGTATGGCTTACTACGAAACCTAGTAATCCCAGAGAAGCCAGTAGAAAAGGATTTTGAAAACATAGTGTCAATCCTACAGGACCACTTAAACCCCACACCGCTGCTGATAGCAGAAAGATTTAAGTTTCACAAAAGGAACCAGCATAAAGATGAAAGTAATGCTGAGTATTTAACGGAACTGTGCAAGCTATCAAAACACTGCCAGTTTGGAATGGGACAAGCAGATACTTTAAGGGACAAGTTTGTGTGTGGGCTTCAAAGTGAAGGAACCCAGAAACGGCTTCTATTAGAAAAGGATCTTACGCTGGACAAGGCTTTCAGCATGGCAGTATCACACAAAGCAGCCGCACGGGACGCTGCAGAGATACAACGGAGACCGCAAGAATATGGCACAAATGAAATGTCATACGGAACAGTGAAGTGCTATCGCTGCGGCAGAACAACACACGACCATAATGATTGCTGGTTCAAGGACCAAGTGTGCAGACAGTGTGGAAAAGTAGGACACATAGCAAGAGTCTGCAGGTCGGGAAAGAAAACCAGCAGCAAAAAATCTCCACAGGAGAAGTACAAGAAGGTACATAAGGTGACGGAGAGTAGTTCAGACGAACAGAAGAGTGATACAGACTCCGGAAACAAGGAGCTGGGTTGTCTGAAACTACATATTGGGGCAGTAATTCCTCCCCAAACGCGTGAGTACGGAAGGGGTACTCACGCGTCTGGCTGGAGGAAATGCTGGTTTTCAGCATGCACAGCGCATGCGCTGAAAACCGGCATTTCCTCTCCTCTAACCCAAGAGTTGAAGAGGCTAGCGCGTGCGCTGTAGGAGGCAGCACGTGCGTCTTGGATTTCCTCTGTTTTGGGGGATTTGCGCATGTGTAAAAGCACACGTAAGTATTTATTTTTACAGGTAAGTGGTGCTTTAGTGCAATTTAGAATTTTTTTTTCCACAGGTTTATTATTTTAAAGAATCTACAATAAGGTAAGTTTAGTTTTAGACCCTTTTTATTAAAAATTTATTTTTTTCAAAAAAAAAAAAATTGTTTAAATTATTTTTTTAAACTTATTTATACTTAATTTAATGATTGGGATGTTTTTTAAAATTTTATTTACAGTTTAAGTAGTGTTTTGGGGTGCAGTACTTCTCATGAGTTTGACAGTTCTTACTCTCAAACTTATGAATGAAGTTTCCCCTCCCCTGATTGACTGAACAGTGCTCACCTGATCCCAGCCGGCACATCGCACTAACTATGCCGTTGGGTCAGGTTAGCACAGCGCACCGACATCCGAACCTGGCCACTGAAAGGAAATCCACTGCGGGCCAGGTTTCAGATGTCGGCGCGCAGGGTGAGTGCGCATCGGGGGCTTGCACGCGCGGCAAGCCCCCGACACCAAGTTCTGGGCCAATGTGATCAAAACGGAGGATCATCAAACTATCTGGGTCACGCTCAAGATAGCAAGAGTCCAAGTGAAAATGGAATTGGACACAGGATCAGCCCTAACAGTCATAAACCGAAGGGACTACAAGCGGCTATTCTCACATATACCCTTGAGAGATACAAAGATTGTCTTGAAGACGTACACGGGGCAAAAAGTCTACCCCAAAGGAAAAATAAGGGTGAACGTTATACATAACGGCAAGGAAACACCAAAAATGGACCTATATGTATTGCCAGATGGAGGACCACCACTACTAGGACGTGAATGGATCCGGAAGATACAGCTAGATTGGCATTCCATACAAGCACTGACTGTAGATGCCAAAAAGGATGACGACGTCACACCTGGACGACTGTCAAAAATGCTAACTGACGCACAAGAAGTGTTCCAGCAGGGACTCGGAACACTAAAAGGCATAACAGCGACGATCAAAATAGAGGAAAATGCAAGCCCAAAATTTTTTTTTTTTTTTTTTTTTAAGGCCAGACCGGTACCTTATGCGATCCGCCCAGCCGTCGAAGCAGAGCTGGAAGGTTTGGAACATTCAGGAGTACTGTCCAAAGTGGACTGGAGCGAGTGGGCTACACCCATCATTCCTGTAATGAAGAGGTCATTGAGTAATACGCCTGGGGAACCAAAGAAGGTTTGCATCTGTGGGGACTTTAAGGTAACAGTGAACCCAGTCTTTCACACTGTACAATATCCGCTTCCGCGGATTGAAGGTATTTTCGCCTCGCTATCTGGAGGGAAACGCTTCACTAAGATTGATCTGGCCCAGGTGTACCTGCAAATGGAGGTAGAAGAAGCCTCGAAACAGTACCTCACGATCAACACTCATAAAGGTCTCTACCAATACAACCGGCTGGTGTTCGGGGTAGCATCAGCTCTGGCGATTTGGCAAAGGGCAATGCAACAAGTCCTGCAAGGGATTCCAGGGACCCAGTGTTATTTGGACGACATCCTGGTCACGGGCAAAAATGAGAGTGATCACCTCACCAACCTGGAGCAGGTGCTCACTAGATTGAAGGAATATGGGCTCCGAGCTAATCACCACAAATGCGAGTTTTTCCAGAAGCAGATCTCGTATTGTGGCCATGTTATTGATAAAGAGGGGTTACATAAGTCCCCAGAAAAGATTGAGGCAGTAGTCAAGGCTCCAGCACCGGAAAATGTGTCACAACTGAGGTCGTTCCTCGGGCTGGTGAACTACTACCATAAGTTCTTGTCGAATTTGTCTACCGTACTACACCCACTGAACACCCTACTGCAAACGGGGGTACCATGGAAGTGGAGTGACGAATGTAAACGAGCTTTCCAGAAGAGCAAAGCATTGATCACATCAAAAGAGGTGTTGGCTCATTTCAACCCAGCACTACCAATTCGGTTGGCGTGTGATGCATCACCCTATGGCATTGGAGCGGTGCTGTCGCACAAATTCCCGGACGGCTCGGAGAGGCCAGTAGCCTTTGCGTCTCGGTCACTAACCTCAGCCGAGCGTAACTACGCCCAGATTGACAGGGAGGCCCTCAGCCTAGTGTGGGGAGTGAAAAAGTTCAATCACTATCTGCACGGGCAGAAGTTCACCTTGCTGACTGACCACCAACTACTTGTCTCCATCTTTAATCCAAAGAAGGGCGTTCCGGTGATGACTGCGCAACGGCTACAAAGATGGTCCCTTTTTCTAGGGGCGCACCAATATGAAATCGAGTATAAGGGCACGAAACAGCATGGAAACACTGATGGGCTATCACGCCTGCCACTGCCTACTGCGGAGGAAGCACTAGCAGTGGATCCTGTCGAAATATTTCATTCGACTATAATTGAATGCTTGCCAGTAACTAACGCTGGTATAGAGAAGGAGACCCAAAATGATCCGACACTGTCTCGGGTATATGATTTGTCGGTGAAGGGATGGCCAGCACATGGCGACTCACTGTTGCCAGCATTCTCATCCAGAAGAGAACAGCTGTCAGTATGCCAGGGGACCTTGATGTGTGGATCCCGAGTGGTAATTCCACCCAAGTTAAGGGAGAGAGTGCTCAATGAGCTTCACGAAGGTCATCTGGGAGGGGTGAAAATGAAAAGCCTTGCTAGGGCTTAGGTGTGGTGGCCGGGGATCGATCAGCAAATCGAGGACCTGACAAAGAGCTGCTCAGGATGCCAGAAGGTCCAAAATGCACCACCACATGCCCCTCTACACCCATGGGAGTGGCCTTCATCTCCATGGCAATGGGTGCATATTGACTTTGCTGGTCCCTTCTGGACTCAATGTTTTTAAATAGCCGTGGATGCGCACTCGAAATGGCCTGAGGTGATCAAAATGTCCTCCACCACCACGGAGAAAACTATTGCAGTTCTACGGACCATTTTTGCCAGGAACGGCTTGCCAGAGCAGATCTGCTCTGATAACGGACCACAGTTTGTGTCCAAAGAGTTTTGAAGATTTATGAAAAGGAATGGGGTAAGGCATTACACATATGCCCCGTATCATCCAGCCACAAATGGATTGGCTGAGAGGTTCGTACAAACCTTTAAAAAAGCAGTAAAGGCCATGTGCGATGACGACATTCCACTGCAGCATAAGGTGGACAATTTCCTGTTAGCCTACAGAAATGCGACACATGCAGTCAGCAACCAGGCCCCGGCCATGATGTTCTTTAACCGAAGGTTGAGATCTCGTCTGGATTTGCTCAGACCAAATGTACGAAGAGATGTTGAGTGTAAGCAATTCCAGCACATCAATGAGAAGCCGACAAGGAGCTTCAATGTAGGGCAACCAGTCTTGGCCCGCGACGACCGAACAGAGAAATGGCAACCAGGAACGATATGCACACTGCAGGGGCCACTAATGTACACAGTGGATGTTGGGGAGAACATTGTGAGACGCCATGCTGACCAGATCCTAGAGTCACAGGAATGAGTCAACCCCATGTCTCGGCCATACGTACCTGGTGAGGAACCCGGCGTACAGGTCGCATCTACCTCAGAAACAATAGCATTGGACGCTGATGAATCAACTGACGACAGGGTGTTAGAATTGCCTCCGCACCAAGAGCGAGACACTCGGGAAAGGCGTAATCCAGAAAGAATCAGGAAGCCTCCCCAAAGACTGAATTTATAAATAGACTATTTTCAGTTAATGTTGCATGTTAAAAGTGTTAATTGTAATTAGTTTGATATTTAATTGTTAAATGAGTGTTATGGTACTGTTAATCTAAAAGGGGAGGAATTGTAATGTATGTACCTTTAAGGGGGGGAACTACTTTCTACAGCTCATGTATACTGTAGTACCGGCAGTGACCACACCTCTATATAAACCCTGAGTAGTGATCTGTACAGTCAGTTGCAGTTTGAACCCTCATTCAGTAAACACCTGTTGATCGTTCCCTGCAGTCTGTTGTCTGATTATTGAAGGACACAACATTAAGATACACGGATATAACAAAGGGGGGGGGGGAAATTGGGTTGCTTTGTGCCTCCCATTAGTGCCCCCGGGGTGCAAAGCCCTTCGTGCCCGGGCGCGGCGCTGCTAATGCCTCCCGCGAAATTTAGTGGGAGGTTAGCAGCGGCGGAGCCAGTAGCGCTCCATGGTGCTGCGCCCCCCGCGTATGAAGGAATAGCCATGATTCAGAGAAATACACGATACTATGAACAGCTTTCTAATATCATTAATAAAAGACATACTGGGTTTAAAAGACAAGTCTCAGCAGACAAGGCTGTAAACAGAAATACAGGCTTCTGAGATAAGATCAGTTGATAACAAAGTTGTAAACAAGCTTTGAAATGGGAATTAGTTAAATATTCTAAAACAATGAAAGATTGAAGCAAACCATTGGTGCTTCCGAAAGGTCTACGGTTTGCAACAAACACAATGAAAATGCTCAGTTTAAAGTGTGAAGAGCTGACATGATAAAACAGAAACACAAACATTAAAAGAGGCATGTGCCTTTGAAACATGACATCAAGTAAAAGAAACATCTGCTGGTCAAATAGTTTTATGTTAAACTTGGATGACAGGAAACATGATTAAATATGGTGTGGAGATGCCGGATTAAATATGATTAAATATGCAACCAATTGAGATAGCTAGAAATGCATGAAGCATTCAGTTGAAGTGTCTTTCATTTAGATATAGTAAAAACCGTACCAACAAGACGACTTTGAAGATATGACATCAAATAGATGACACCAAGCAATTGCATTGTTTTTGTGTTGAACGTGGAAAACCACGAAGACACGGATCGATTTTCCTAAAGCTGTCGGGAAGAAGGCGGGACTATAACTTTCGGGTTTTAGACCCGCCTACTTCGACGTCCAGCCAATCCGCGTGATTTTCCCTTGATTGACCTTGTTGAGCCCGCCCAGCGGGATCAGCAGGCCAATTAAGGGCCACCCAGCAACAGGTGATGTCACAGACTGCAATTTCATCTGTCAAGAGTTCTTGACAGATGAAATATCAGTGTTTCACAGCTGTTTGAAGCTGTGAAACACTGACAGTCTGAGTTCTAACCTGAATTCTTCTACGCAGACTCAGTTAGAACTCTCAGCAGCACTCAAAGCTGAAGGCTGTCACTTTTCACAGATCGTAGCCGTTCAGCTTTAAGTGCCGGCTGAGTGATGGGCTCCCGACGGTTACAGGAAGAAAGGCTGTTAAGGTAAGTACAGGTAGGTATAAGTTCTTTACACACTTTAGACACACCAAACACACTTACCTTTGCACTCATGCACCCATCACTCACCTGAGCACCGACATTGCGACCCCTCCAACTCCTTCAACCCGACAGCCCGCTTGCTCTAACCTGGCGTGGTTTGGAGCTGTCGGGAATCCCACACGAAACCCCTCAAAATAGGGATTAGGCTAAAAACTGCCTGTTAACTACCTGTTAACAGGCAGTTAATTGGCACTAATCCCTTCCCGCCTGGTTTCGGCGGGTCCCAGTGCAGGGTGGGTACCCGCCGCCCCTGAAACTTGCGTGGGGTGGGGTTTTGGGCGGGATGGTGTCAGGACCCCCAAATTCGGGATTTCCCCCCCCCCCCCCCCACATGCCTGAAACCCTGCCTGACGGCTCCAAGAAAATCGACCCCACAATGTCTGATAAGAATTACATCAAGGAGATAAATCGATAGTAGCTATTTTATGATATGTATTTGGAACACCTAAAGGTAGAGAAATAATTATGCATGCAACAGTTGAATTGACAGTAAGAATAGAAAGCATTCGAAAGAGCTATCAATAAAGACAATTAGCTATCAGCAGAAAACATCAAAGAAGAAACCACTGCCAAAAGAGTATAAAACATAAGACGTTTTAACAAAAGTCAGAACATGCTGAACGGGCAGGGCGTTTCTCAACTTTCCAGAGGCATCTCTGTAAGTCTTTAACTATGAGTCTTGGTAAGTCAGATTGATTTTGGTGGATGTTCTGGATTTAGAAATAAGAAATGTAATGGAGTAAAGATTTGAGAATAAGGATCTGTGAGAAATAAGAAATGTAAGCTGATTGTATTGTGAATTGTTAATGTTGTGACTAATTCAACAGATGTTAACTGCATGTCAACTCTTAAATAAAACTACAGTATATATTTTTAGAATTGTCTCCGAGTAATTCTGTGTAGACTCGCGAACCCACAAATTCTGTACACTCTTTTGTAAGGAGTTGCAGAATTCTGGGGGGTATTCTGGACCCTCATAATATCCGGAAGGTTACAGTCTAGTTCAACTTATTAAAAGTACTATCCGGAGGACGGTAACATCTTCAGTCGTTTCGTTCCTTTAGGGAGATATAGCCTGAACCTTTAGACCCATTTAAGCGTCTTTTCGAATTCGGATATCTCTAACTTAAGTTGAAGGTGAACGTCTGGGGAATACGCCTGATCTGGAATAGCCCAAAAGGGCTAGGACTGTAATTATCCCTTCAGTGATGACATAATTGCCGTGCGCAGCACCCTGGCCGCAAACTTTGGCTGCGCCCCCTGACCTATCACCGGACGATATGTCCGACAGGGTCAAGGTGGTGTTTGTGCAGCCGCGCGGCAGTATTTAAAGAGGCAGGTGTCAGACGGCCATTTTTTCCTGGCCGCCTGCAAGCACCTGCCCCCTTCCCTTCTTTCATTCGGGGTGCCAGCCGCAATCGCTCAGCCTGACTCCCCGGTGGTCCAGCAGGGCCCCGGTGCGTGCAGCACTAGGCCCCTCCCCTTTAATCAGGGGAGGGAGGCTTGCAATACCGCGGTGCTACGTGCCGACGCGCATGGCCCTGTTGCTCATAGCACCACGATATTCAGTGGTAGCGCCCCAGGAAGGAGGGGGAGCACTTTCAGTAGCGCCCTGCCTCCTGCTCAGGGCGCTACCACTTAATTTACGGCACGGGGCTCTAAGTTTTTTGGGGCGCTGAAAGTAGCGCCCTGGCGAAGTTAGCACCCCAAAGCTGGTGCCACTGAATTTTTCCCCCTTTAAAATATTTCTAGATCATCTGCGGTGCAATTGCTCAGATTGATTGGAACAATATACTGTTTTCTAGCAATATGGGTATCAATGTTAGATGTGGCCTTCGGATCTGGAACACTGGGAAGGGGGTTTGAATGACACTTGCAGGAAATGCATGCTATTTGCAAGACTTTTGATGTAAGATGGATAGATATACTCTAGATTGTGTGACAGATTAGAAATTGATATTTTTTAAAAAAAAGGTTATTTGATGTCCTGCAACAGTGCTCACAAACAATTATTGTTGTTGTTGGAATTGAGAAAGCCTCAGGAGCCTCGAGATAATGGCCCAGATTTTGCAGTCAGTGGCGAAAGCTGCCCACAAAGATCTAGCAATCTCTGTGGCATGGATTTCACCTTTCCCAACGTTAATTTCATTCAGGTGCCACCTCGGGGATCTTCAGCGTCCAGCAACAGTGATGTCATCAAGCAGGCTAAGTACGATGAAGCATGCATATAATAAAGGTAATGCAATGTGCTGTTCTTTCCCTCCCCCATTATAAGCCTAAAGTGTTTATATTTTTTTAATCATTCTCGGGATGAGAACGTAGCTGATGAGGCCGGTACTTACTGTCCATCCTTAGTTGCCCTGAGAAGGTGGTGGTGGTGGTCCGCCTTCTTGAACCATTGATAGCAGTTTGATACAACTGAGTGGCTTACTAGGCCATTTCAGAGAGGAGCCAAGAGTCAACCATGTTTGTGTGGGACAGGAGTCACATATAGGTCAGACCGGATAAGGACGGCAGGTTTCCTTCCCGAAAAAGGACATTAGTGAACCAGCTGGGTCTTCACAATAATGTAACAGCTTCATGGTCACTTTTATGGATACCATCTTTTTACTTCCAGATATTGTCCATCTATTCATCCAGTTCCACATTCTACCTTGGGCACTCACTTTTTGTGGAAATTTATCAAAAGTTTTCTAAAAAAATCCAAATAAATCATCTGTGAGTAAAACAGCCCATTGTGCATGCAATTTTTTTTAAAAACAAGGTCGCAATCTCATCATGGACCAGATGAATGGATTCTCATCTTGGTTATCAGTGAGCAAGACTGCAGAAAAAACTCCCTCCGCTTCTCTCCCTCATAAAAAAAAAGTGAAATCCTCTAAACAGCTTGAAGGGACTAGACACGGTCATTGCCAGCAGTGCAACAGAATAATGCAACAGTGCAATAAAAAGAATTGCCTCCACCAACAAACAAAACTGACCAGATACTCATGTGAGACAATCAGGGTTATAAATAGAGAAATTTATCAAATTCTACGGATTACGAAATACATGTTACCTCTTTCAACTGCGGAAAATATAATTTGAATGAGTACTTTGCACCCACCCCGCGCCATAAAATCAGTTGAAGCTGGTTGGTTATGTCACTATCAACAGGAAGACAGTGCTATTTCTCCACATTTTTGAGGGGTTACATAATTGGCAACCAGGTGGATATGACTTTATCCAATTTACAGACCTACAGAGTGACAGCATAATGGATTATTAAATCAAACTCGCTTGCTGGATAATATCAGGAGGGTGCCAGCCACATTTTCCGTTTATACAATGGGGATAAACAAAGCATAGTTAAAATGTCTTAAAGTGTCAGGAAACCATATACAGCAGTGTATAAATAGTGCTGTGCCAGATTTACTAATGGATTGATGTGATGCAAAGTATTGCAAAATCATACAATTATTCACTGGTAGTTGTCAAGTTATTTGTTCCAAAGCACACGATTCTCTATGGCATGTGGTTGCTTTCGGAAGAGTTCTGAATCAGTAATACAATCTTGCATGCCCATATATAGAGAAAAAAGGTCCTCTGAATGACGTCAACAGCATAGCCCATGGTATCAAAGGCTTTATAGTGAAGTGCTGCATAGCCAATTCACATATTCACATTGAACATTATACAATTAACAAGACTCCTCACACATTGACCATGTATTTTTAATATAAAACTCCCATTATAAAGTTCAACAGTGCAGTGATACCATTGAATTATATACTGTACTACACTTTGATTTGATCAAAATCAACACTACCCTCTACTTTTCAACATCTCATATGTTCACATACCTGATCTGGTCATGTGCCCACCCACATCTTGCACTTGACTGTATGTTCCACTGTCACAGTTCAACACTTCCAATAATTTAATAAGGCATGTACAACAGGTATTAGAGTTAGAAGGTACTGCTGTGTTATTCATTACCCAGATTACATACATGATAATAGAAAGGCAGCAATGGCAAATAGGCTGTAGCTGAGTCAAGCAGATTTGATGACGCCATTAACAATTACATCAGCCATTTTTAATCTTTATTATAATTATATACTAGATAAAAATGCCTTTTTTCTTTTTGTGGTATTGTTCAATCTCTGGGGAGTAAAGTTCACAAATAATGTAGTTGAGAGACAGCGATAATAATAGCACAGCTGTGGGGCATTTAAGGCCCACTTCCCCTTCATTTGTGGCCCTCAACAGACGATGCTCCACATGCCTCTGAGCTTCCATTTACGGTCTCTTCAGCTGTGGAACATCGACTGCATTGAGTTGAATGTCGGGACTCTGGTAAAAGTCAACAAGGGAACAGTATTAGGACTCAAGGCTATCCTAGCTTCCATACGGAAAGTGAAAGAACCTATTAAAATAAAATTAAATAAAACTATTGCTCCTAGTATTTTTTCCTCTTCCTGTGCCTGGCCTGTACTTGTGAACTGTCGACAGCAACAGGGCTGAAATGAGAAGCTTTCGACGTGTGAAATTGCAGGTGCAAACCTGTGTTCCATTAGCGTGATGCAGAATTCCTGAGTCACCCTTGTACAATACATTGGTTGAAAAAGTGGCCCTCGATTTAAAAAAATGCGACATTGACATTGCAGCTGTACATATCACGACTGTACTACAGGAATATTACTGTATGGTAACAAAATACAGGACAATAGATAGCATTACTTGTAGAATAGTAGACAATGAATGCTAGAAATTTGAAATAAAGTGTAATCTCTTCAGTTTCTAAGTGTCACATCACTTGCACACACAAACCAAGAGGCAAATAAGAAACTCCAGGTGCTTTAAGAATCCAAGACCATATTTAAATTTTACAGAATATATTAATAATGTTCATAAAACTAAGCAAGGAACGTTAAAACATTTTCACTAAATATTAGGTGAACTATCTTTAGAGCCCTCTCCCCACCCTCTTATAAAAGAAGCCACTTAAGTGCCATAAAATGAACATTTAATGGTTTTATCCAGACAAGATTATTTTAAAGATCCTATGACACTATTTGAAGAAGAGCAGGAGCTCTCCCAGTGTGTCTGCTCAATCCTAGCCTCGGACATATTTGCAGAAGGAGCCTTAGGGATAGTAGTGGTACTTCCTTGTCTTTTGTTTCTGGTCATTCCCCTGTAAGAATGTAGAGCGAGTGGAAGCACTCTGCATGCCATCATGGAAATGCAACCCAGGTTTCAGAAGGTATTCAAGGGGGAGAGAGCAAATACTGGAGCAAAATACCCATCATGTGAGTTTTCCACTGATTCCCTACTAGCACCAGGAATTCATCATGAAAGCTGCACTGGGTGGGCGGAAATGCAGCTCCAGTGCTATTTTGGCAGTAAACCATCCAAGGAGGAAAAGCTAACTCTTCGAATCACAAAAGATTTGGTCCTACCCTTTAGTATCAACTGCTAACACTGAAAGCTGATCTCACATTAGCTGGTCCTGTTGGCTAAAGTCAAATCAAGTTACTTGAAGTACTGAAGACAAAGAGCTGAAGGAATTTCAAATTTCTGCCTCCAGTTAACATAGTTTACATTGAAGACTCTACAGTATCAATCTAATATCATTTTTAAGTTGCAGGATAAATCACAAATTTACAGCTGCATTATATATAAGTACCATATAATATAAATGTATGTCATTCTTCATGAGGCCTGGTCTTTTAAAATCTGTCTCCAGATTAGCCCAGTGAGCCTCAGTGTATCATGTAATGCCTGGGGAAACACCACAGGTGCTGGGTGGGGAGTGGGAGGAGGAGAAACATGCAGCTACAGATTACTAGCCCAGCCACATTTAATATGCTGGCCATGGCAAGATTACAGAGATGCTACTCCAGTGGTTTATAATTTAGGGTGGAAAAAACTTGACAGATTATTAGCAGTCAAATTGTAGTATAATTACATTGTTATTTAATACCATTAAGACATACAGGCCTAGAAATTTGGTTGTTTGCGCCAGTGGTTAGCGCCTAAAGAGACCGAGAATTGGGGCGTTACTTAATGTTGGGACGGGCACAATGAAGATAGCGACAACGCCCATATTGACTATACATTTAGCACCTGCGCTAAGTGTTTGCGCGCGCCCGCGAGCGCAAGCAGATCATGACGTCATTTCATTGTGCAACGCCTTTTAGGGGCGCCTGAGCGGATATTGGGTGGCGCCCGGAGCCTTTACGCCTAGCGCTATTAGTGACAGTTCGAAGGAGCGTTAGCAGGCCCTTCTCGGAGTCGGGGGGCGCTATTTAAAGGGGACAGCTCTAGTACAGAAGCTTCAGCCACTTGGCCTGGTCATTGCGATCGTTGGTGGAGAGAGTTGGTGAGCTACTGTGGAGCAGAGTTTTTGGAATTTAGCATTAGAGTACTTGGGACCCTCAAACCTGTCCGGAGCAGTTGGAGCACTAGACCTAACAGCCTTTTGACCAACTGGCATCGGAATGGGAGATGCTTTGGAGGGCAACGGCCTCATGGCCGAACACTATGAAGGGGCAGAGAGACGGCGGGAGAGAGGGCCGGGATTGGCCAGAAGGAGGAGGGGCAATGGAGGTCGGCCAATCCGAGAGTATGCTGCGAGGGTCTTTAGGCAGCAGGTGTCATACCTTGACATGTCGGAGGAGCAGTGTGTGCGAAGGCTCCGATTCAGGATGGATGTTGTTACTGAGCTATGCCACCTGCTTGCTGAGGATCTGCAGCCGCGTCTACGGTGCATGACCTCTCTGTTGGTGGCCGCTAAACTGACTGTTGGCCTCAATTTTTATGGCAACAGATCCTTTCAGTGAGCTATTGGGGACATCACGAATATCTCTCAGGTTGCAGTCCACTGCTGCATCCGGCAAGTTACAGCTGCCCTTTATAGGCGAAGGCGTCAATTCATCACCTTCCCCTGGAGAAGCAGGCGGAGGAGGAGGAGGAGCATACGGACGAGGAGGAGGAGGAGGAAGATGGAAGGGCTCCTGAAAGTGGAAAGGTCATCCGTCACAGGCTCATGAGGACTCGTATCGAGGCCCCTCTGGCTGAATGATGAGTGTCTTAACTGCTGCGCACTTTGGATGTTTGAAAGCCTCTGAAGGCCAGCATCACTGTAATTAGTCATGTACATTTAAACTTCTCATTGTCACAAAAGTCTTTCATTACAGCAAAACAACGTCATGTCAACAGAAACCATAACTAACAAAATAACAGTTAACTCTTCGGCAAAGCTGCAAAACTAAACAAACTATTTCCAACAATTCCAACAGGTGAGGGTCTCCTTGATTTAGGCCAAAGAAATGTCTCAGCACCTCCCTCTACTGCTGGCCCCTTGATGGAGAACGACTTCTCTTTCGCGCTCGGCTCCTTCCCTCCCTGCTGCTCCTACGTAATTGAACCCCAGTGGCAGGGTGAAGGCTGGGGGACGCCTGCTGACTGTCTGGAAGTGCAGAAGCCCCTGAGGGACGGCCTGCCCGACCTCTGGGCTTGGAGGGTGCGGACGCAGGATGCTTGATCTGAGCATGGCTGGAAGCAGTGTGCCCTGCAGGTGGTGGCAGCTGCACTGCAGACGTGCCAGCGCTGGCATGTGGAATGGTCACCTGCCGAGAGAGGACACCTGCACCATTGTCGGACGACACACTGGCTCTCTGAGGGGACCGGCTCGGCTCATCCGCCACAATTGCATGCTCCACTGATTCCTGGCCTTGCATGGGACTGGAAGGGCCCAGGGTGATCCTAGCTGACGCAGATAGGGTGGCTGCAGTGAGAGTTCGCGTTGCCTCAATCTGGGTGTGGACGAGGCCGGCAAGTGACTGCGTGGCAGCAGTGAGGACCTGTGAGTCAGGTGCCAGTGCTTCGGAGAAGCCCTGGACAGTTCTTTCCATTGCTTCGGACAAGGCCGATGCCGACCGCTCCACTGCCTCGGACAAGCCCTGGACAGACCTTTCCAGGGATTGTCCGAAGCCCTGAACAGTCCTTTCCATAGCGGCCTCGAAGCCCTGGACAGTCCTCTCCATTGTTGGCCCGAAGCCCTCGACAGGCCTCTCCATTGTTGCCCCGAAGCCCTGGAGAGTCCTGTCCATTGTTGCCCCGAAGCCCTGGAGAGTCCTCTCCATTGTTGCCCCGAAGTCCAACACACTCTTTGACAGTGAATCTTTTGACTGAGGCATCCTCCCCACTGCAGCCATCAGCTCAGTGTGCCTGAGCAGGGCCTGGGTGCTCATTTCAGCCAGGCGACGCACCTCCTCTGCACTCTGTGCAGCAGTCATCACTACCTGCCTTGCCCTCCGGGGAGACGGTGGCCGAACTTGCCTACCCCCCTTGCGTTGCTGCATGCCGCTTGTGCCGGCAACTGCCTGATCCTCAGAGCGCCCCCCTCACTCCCCTCCAGGGAACTACTATCCCCAGTCTGTACATGTGTATGCTTCCGAGATTGGAACGGATGGTCCGGCTTCCTCCTGATCCTCGCCTCCGGAGGCACTGGCACCTTCAGGGCGTGGAGCCCCAGTTGGTGATGCATCATCTGAAAGCAGGGAGGTGGAAGAATGGCTTTAGCAAAAGGACAGGTTGGCGGAAACGCATGGCAGATTGCGGCACACTGAGGAAGCATGCTGGCGGGGGGACCAAGTGGAAGGAGACAGCTGCAAAAGGTGAGAGCTATTAAATCCGTGTGTTAATGGAGACACGGAATGCAGGAGTTGGTTTAACAAGTCTTTACTGAATGGAGACAATCGTGAACTGAAACTACAGAAGGCTGCTAGTGCCTTTTTATACAGAGGTGGTCACTGCCGGTACTGCAGTCTGAGACCAGTTATTCTCTTAAAGGTACACATACAAAACAATTCCTCCCCTTTTAGATAAACAGTACATAACATTCATTTAACAACTAAATGATAACTAATTACAATTACGGTTGCTAGATACATTGGTTGAGGTTAATCAATTATAAGTTCAGTCTTTGAGGAGGCTTCCTGATTCTGTCTGGATAACGCCTCTTTGGGGTATCAGGTTCTTCTGGCAAGGTTGAGTCGGGATCAATGTCGTTGTTTGGTTCATCTGCTTCCAATATCACCGATTCTGCGGTAGATGCAATTGGTACGTCGGTTTCATCGCCAGGTGTATCAGATCGTGGTGTGGAGTTGACGTTTTCCCGTGACTCTAGAATCTGGTCAGCATGGCATCTTACAATGCTCTCTCCAACGTCCACGGTATACATGAGAGGTCCTTGCCGTGTACAAATCGTTCCTGGCTGCCATTTCTCTGTGCGGTAGCCCCGGGCCAGAACTGGTTGACCTATCTTAAAACTCCTGGTCGGTCTTTCATTCATATTCTGAAACTGCCTGTTCTCCACATCTCTTCTGATGTTCGGCTTAACCAAATCCAAGCGGCATCGTAGTCTTCGATTGAAGAACATCATGGCAGGCGTTTGGTTGGTAACCGCATGTGTCGCATTCCGGTAGGCAAACAAGAAGTTGTCCACCTTGTGTTGTAGGGGTATATCTTCATTACACATTGCCTTGATAGCCTTCTTGAATGTTTGAACAAACCTCTCGGCCAATCCATTAGTGGCTGGATGATATGGGGCAGATGTGTAATGCTTAACACCATTGTTCTTTAAGAACCTCCGGAACTCTTCAGACACAAACTGTGGTCCATTGTCAGAGCAAATCTGTTCAGGCAGCCCATTCCTGGCGAATATGGTTCGTAAGACTGTGATAGTTTTTTCTGTGGTGGTTGAGGACATTTTTATTACATCTGGTCACTTTGAATGTGCATCCACCGCAATTAAAAACATCGAGTCCATGAAGGGACCAGCAAAATCAATGTGCACCCTTTGCCATGGAGATGAGGGCCACTCCCATGGATGTAGAGGGGCTTGTGGTGGGGCATTTTGGACCTTCTGGCATCCTGTGCAGCTCTTGGTCATCTCATCGATTTCTCTATCTATTCCCGGCCACCACACAAACGCTCTGGCTAAGTTCTTCATTTTTACCCCTCCCAGATAGCCCTCATGAAGCTCATTGAGCACTCTATCCTTCAATTTGGGTGGAATTACTACTCTGGATCCACACATCAAGGTTCCTCTGCACACTGACAGCTGTTCTCTTCTCGGCGAGAATGCTGGCAGCAGTGGTTCGCCATGTGCTGGCCATCCCTTCACCGTTAAATCATAGACCCGGGATAGTGTCGGGTCATTTCGTGTTTCCTTTTCTATGTTTGCATTCATCACAGGGAGACATTCGACTATGGTCGAGTGGAATATCTCCATTGGATCCACTGCAAGTTCTTCTTCCACCATCGGCAACGGTAGGCGCGACAATCCATCAGCATTCCCATGCTGTTTAGTTCCTTTGTACTCGATGTCATATTGGTGTGCCCCTAGGAAAAGGGACCACCTCTGTAGCCGTTGTGCTGTCATTATCAGTACGCCCTTCTGAGGGTTGAAAATGGAGACAAGAGGTTGATGATCAGTTAGTAGAGTAAATTTTTGACCGTGCAGGTAGTGATTGAACTTCTTCACCCCCCACACTAGGCTGAGGGCCTCTCTGTCAATCTGGGCGTAGTTACGCTCGGCTGAAGTTAACGAGCGTGACGCAAAAGCTATCGGCCTCTCTAAACCATCAAGGAATTTATGTGACAGTACCGCCCCAATGCCGTAGGGAGACGCATCACACGCCAGTCTTATCGGTAGTGATGGGTTGTAGTGAGCCAATACTTCTCTTGAAGTGATTAAGTCCTTACTCTTCTGAAAGGCCCGCTTACAGTCATTGCTCCATTTCCATGCTACTCCCGTTCTTAGTAGGGCCTTCAGTGGGTGCAGAATTGTGGACAAATTCGGTAAAAACTTATGGTAGTAATTCACCAATCCGAGGAATGACCTCAGTTGCGACACATTTTCAGGCGCTGGGGCCTTAACACCCGCTTCAACTTTGTCAGGGGACTTATGTAACCCCTCTTCATCAATCACGTGGCCACAATACGATATCTGTTTCTTAAAAAACTCGCACTTGGGGCGGTTGGCTCGTAGCCCATGTTCACGTAGTCTAGTGAGCACCTGTTCTAGGTTGTTAAGGTGTTCACTGTCATCTTCACCTGTCACAAGGATGTCGTCCAAGTAACACTGAGTCCCCGGAATCCCTTGCAGGACTTGTTCCATCGCTCTTTGCCATATCGCCGAAGCTGATGCTACTCCGAATACCAGTCGATTATACTGGTAAAGACCTTTGTGAGTGTTTATCGTGAGATACTTCCTGGAGGATTCTTCAACCTCCATCTGCAAATATGCTTGTGCTAGGTCAATTTTTGTAAAACGCTTCCCTCCAGATAGTGAGGCGAAGATGTCTTCTATCCTTGGAAGAGGATATTGTACTGTGTTAAGGACTGGGTTCACCGTCACCTTGAAGTCCCCACAGATGCGAACCTTCCTTGGCTCCTCAGACTTATTGTTTAACGTTTTCTTCATGACAGGAACGATGGGTGTCGCCCACTCGCTCCAGTCTACCTTAGACAACACGCCTGCATTCTCCAGCTCTGCCTCGACGGCTGGGCGAATTGCATATGGTACCAGTCTTGCTTTGAAAAACTTGGGAGTTGCATTCTCTTCTATTTTTATCAAGGCGGTTACGCCTTTAAGAGTGCCCAGTTCTTGTTGAAATACCTCTTTGGCGTCAGCTAAGATTGTTGACAATCGTCCAGGAGTGACGTCGTCATCCTTTTTACCAGCCACCGTCAGTGCCTGAATGGAGTGCCAGTCTAAACTTATCTTTCTGATCCATTCACATCCCAATAACGGTGGTCCACCATCTTGCAGAATGTAGAGATACAATTTCCGTATTTTCTTGCCATTGTATTCGGCAGGCACCCTTATTTTTCCTCTGGGGTATATTTTTTGCCCCGTATACGTCAAGACAATGGATGTCTCTCTCAAGGGTATGTGTGAGAATAGCCACTCGTAGTCTCGTCGATTCATGACGGTTAGAGCTGATCCTGTATCCAATTCCATTTTGACTTGGGACCCTGCTATCGTGAGGGTGACCCAAATGGTTCGGTGATCCTCTTTTGCAATTACGTTGTGAAGTTTGAGACAGCTTAGTCTCTTGTTCCCGGATTCACTATCGCTCATCTGGTCTTCGGAACTACTGTCCGTCATCTTTTGTACTTTCCTGTACGGTTCCTTAGTAGCCTTTTTGTTGTCGTTAGTCTTCTTCCCAGACCTGCAAACTCGTGCAATGTGTCCCATCTTTCCGCATTGCCTGCATATTTTGTCCTTGGACCAGCAGTCCTTCTGGTCATGGTTTGTTCTGCCGCAGCGATAACATTTTGCAAATCCTTGTGTCATTTCGTGGGTGCCGTATTCCTGTGGCTTTTGTTGTATTTCCGCAGCTCCCCTTGCTGCTGCTTCGTACGATACTGCCATGCTGAAAGCCTTATCTAGCGTCAGCTCTTCTCTGAGAGTAACTTCTTCTGTGTTCCTTCACTCAGGAGTCCACAGACAAATTTATCCCGTAAGGTATCTGCCAGTCCTGCTCCGAACTGGCAGTGCTTTGATAGCTTGCGTAGTTCCGTAAGGTAATCAGCATTGCTCTCATTTTTATGCCGATTTCTCCTGTGGAATTTAAATCTTTCTGCTATCAGCAGCGGTGTAAGATTTAGGTGTTCCTGTAGGTAGCAACAATTCCGTTAAAACTCTTCGCCTTCGGTTTGGCTGGAGTAATCAGGTCCCGCAATAGGCCGTACGTTCTTGCGCCCATTAAATTTAGCAATTCCGATGTCTTTTTCTCCTCGGCTATTTCGTTTGCCTCGCAATATACCTCGACTCTTTCCACATACGTGGTCCAGTCTTCTATTGCATTATCGAAGGCAGTGATATCGCCAGTCTTTGGCATCTTGAAAATCTAAGATGGCGCCTCCCGCGCTTTTCCTTCTTCCCCGCCGAGTTAAGATGGTGCCTCCCGCGCTTTCCCGCTGCTGTCAACGCCGCTCTCCGCGGTATTTTTATTTTTAACCATTCCCGTCGTGGAGCGGACCCTCTGGGACACTTCCCTCCCTCTTCTTAGGTCCGAACGCTGCCCGGCTGTGGAGCACCGGCCGCGCCCTGTGTGCTCCACCCTCTCTCTCTCTCTTTGCTTCCCGACTCGCTGCCCGGCCCCGTTGCAGAGCCACCCGATCGAGCTCTAGCCCGCCGCAGCCCAGGAAGGATCAGTGCACTACCTGCCACCAGCCCGATTGGCTGGGAAACCACAGACTGGGGAACCAAGCCTGGCTCTTGACAGTCTCTCCTGCACTTTTCAAGTCGACGATTTGGAGGGCAGTTGCCCACGGTCGACGCCCGTTTCTCGAGTTTCTGTGGATTATTTTTTTTTCTTTCTCTCTTCTGGCTTCGACCGTCAATAACGTCGTCTGAGGTGCTGCCGAGTTGCAGGTAAGTTCATTTCTTACTCGTCGCCAGTATTAAATCCGTGTGTTAATGGAGACACGGAATGCAGGAGTTGGTTTAACAAGTTTTTACTGAATGGAGACAATCGGGAACTGAAACTACAGAAGGCTGCTAGCGCCTTTTTATACAGGGGTGGTCACTGCCGATACTGCAGTCTGAGACCAGTTATTCTCTTAAAGGTACACATACACAACAAGAGCCTTACCCTCGCTGTCAAGAATGGGGTCGGCAGCTGCAGTGGTAACAGAACCAGACAGACGTCCTCCAAGAATCTGGTGCACTCTCTCCTCGAGATCTGTGAGAGTGACCACTTGTGGAGGTCCGCCACCGGTTCAACGCTGCTCCTTTCGCATCGTCGCCAGCTTGGACTGCAGGGGAAAGAAGGGGAAGTTCTGTAACATGATGCCTTGAGAGATCATCTCATGCCCCCCATGGTGCAAGGGCCCTTACATGTGGCCTTGAGTGAAATGTCCATGTGTGTGCCCAGAAAGGGCCATGGGCGCTTGCTGACAGATGGCCATTGGGGCATCATGGCAACAGGGTCCTCGAAGTTAGGTGCAGATGGAGGGAATCAGAAGTTTGCATAGCCAACACTCACCCTAACGACCCGAGTGAGGTCGTTGAATTTCTTCCTGCACTGAACAGGGGCCCTGGTCGCCAAGCTGTTGGAGTTGACCCTCTGGAGAAACCTCCCTCCAAGATTGCCGGTAAGCCTTTTGATTCGGCCTCTTGCCATTGTCAGGATACAGAACATCTCGACGGCGCTCAACTGCAGACACCAAGTGGTCCAGGGCCTCAGTGCTGAAGCGCTCTGCTATCTGTCTCACCTTCTCCATCCTCACCAAGCTTGTTGCGCCAGAGAAGGGAGAGCGCTGAATCTGAGGCCTACAGGGCGTTGAGTGTAGCAGCTCAGGCTGACTGACCCACCCCTTTAAGAGCCGGCCGGCGCCTGGAAGTCTCGTGGTTTCCGGTAATTGAGATCACCTGTGCTGCGCCCGTCCGCGCCGATATTGGGTAGCGCCTGAACTTTTGCGCCTTAGGAGCCCCGTGCAACTTCCGAGTTCACGCCTCAATCCCCTTTGGGGGCGATGCAACCCAATATCTCGCCAGGCAGCGATAAGTTTCGTCTGGCTATAAACTTTGTGCAGCGCCAGTTCTAACGCCTCAAGCGGGGCTATACCCAATTTCTAGGCCACAATCTTTTAAAGTCCTACTTTAGGATTTGTCCCAAACAATGGCAACATCCACAAAGTATATTCACACAAATAAAGCTACATTTTAACTCCGATTGGTTGCTTCCTTTTACGATCCCCATCTGCATTTACTAATCAGCCAGTAATGTTGGGACCTGGAGTGACAATGTAAGGTTTCAGTGCTCGGCCTTTATACCTTGCTTTGAATATATAGGCCAGTCATTGAAAGATAAATTCACTTTTACTGAATAAAATTCAGGAGAGAATTAGTTTTTATTATTAGAGTACTGTTTTGAATGGTAACAGTGCAAATTTGTGCAATGCAATCTTTTGAAACCGTTTTCTGCAATAGTTTCAATAGAACAACAACTTACTATATTTAACGTAGGCAAATGTCCTGAAACACTACACAGAGGCATAATTAAAAACAGAAGCTGAGCCAAAAGAGGAGATAGTAGGAGGCATGACCAAAGGCTTGGTCAGAGGTGGGTTTTAAGAAGGGTCTTAAAGGGGGAGAGGGATATATGAGTTGGAGTGATTTTAAAGAGGGAATTCCAGAGCATCGGGCTGAGGCAGCTGAAGCCACAACCGTCAATGGTAAGGCAAAGGGAGGGGGGCTGCGAATGGGGAACAGGGTGCGATGGATGGAGGATGTTACAGAGCTAGGAGACAGGAGGCCATGAGGGGATTTAAACACAAGGATAAGAATTTTAAATTTGAAGCATTGTAGGAATCAGAAGCCAATGTAGGTCAGCAAGGACAAAGGTGATGGGTGAGCAAGACTTGTGGGATAAGATATGATCAGCAGAGTTTTGGGTGAAGGACTGGAGGTCGACCAGGATAACATTGGAATAATCAAGTCTGTGGGGTGACAAAGAGATGGATGAGGGTTTCAATCGCAAATGGGTTGAAATAGGAGAGGAGGTGGGTGATATCGAGATGGGAGTAGGTGTTCTTTATGATGGAGAGGATATGGCATTGTAAGTTCAGCTCAATCTCAAATAGGATGCGGAAGTTTATACCAGTTTAGTGCGAACAATGCAGCAGTGCTGTTTTAAATGCAAACATTTCTGAAGACATAAATACAATAGACACAAATCATTTTTCCAACTTACTTTTACACAAACACACAAACTACCTGAGCTCCAACACTATGGAAATGTCAAATTTTATATTGAATTTCTCAGGGGGGCGAGTGTTACTACAGGAGATTAAAATTACAAACCAATTTGCTTCTAAACAACCACGTGAATTAAAAGTAGAAAGTGTACTTTGTATACACAATATGAACAATGCTATTTCTAAGCAGAGACATTTATATTTTTCTGAAAAAATATGCCAAGCATAGAAACATCTGCTTTAGATTTAATTCTCCACATCCTTCTCTCAGCCTCAAATTACATCAAGCAATTTAATTTATCTTCTACCTCCTCTTCTGAAGACAGTGACTCATGCTGGGTTATTATTCCACAGGCATCAGCAGCCCTATAATCCCAAGCCCTGTGTTAATTCTTCATACTACAACAAAAAACTGCACTTACGTAATTCTTATACCATTAGAAAAGTTCCAAGATACTTCACAGATAGGTGCAAGGAAAACATGCCAGCAAAGGAGAGAAAAGGACGGTGACTGAAAGCTTAATTAAAGATTAAATAGCATCCTTGCAACGTCACGGAGGTGTTCCAATATTTCAAGGGGTGGGGGGCGGGGGGAAGTGCCGAGAATCACAGTTGTGCCCAATCCTGATATTCACACACACACACACACTTTCGTGCAGTCTCAAAATAGCCATCAGATGCAGGAACCCCATCTGATTTATTTCTGCTTCCCTAGCCCTAGGGCAAATTATAGTACTCATGCCACAGTCCTCACTGAGATTACCAAACTCAGCACAAACCAGGTATTAAACCTGGAATCATTTGGTCGGTATGGTTCAGTGTGTTGATACTTGTGAGATGAATCTGGCTGAATTGTCATTCTCTGCCTCAGTATAGAGCAGGCTGCTTTATGGTTTACCATATGGAAGAAACCAAGTAACCATCCTTAACATGTGAGCCTAGATAACAATTATCAGCTTACTACTCTGTAGGGACCATGCCACCCAAACCAAATACTGTCATTACATAGAATTTACAACACAGAAACAGCCATTTGGCCTATACCGTTTATGCTCCACACGAGCCTCCTCCCACTCTATTTACTTCATCACCCCCTATCAACATATTTTTCTATTCCTTTCTCCCTCATGTACTTATCTAGCTTCCTCTTAAATGCATCTATGCTATTTCCCTCAACCATTCCATTTGGTAGCAAGTTCCACATTCTCGCAAAATAAGTTTCTCTGGAATTCCTTATTGGATTTCTTAGTGACTAATGTATAGTTATGGCCCCTAGCTTTGGGCTCCCCATAGGTGGAAATATCTTCTCTACTTCTACCCTATCGATCCCCTTCATAATTTTAAAGACCTCTATCAGGTCACCTCTCAGCCTTCTCTTTTCTAGAGAAAAGAGCCCCAAGTCTGTTCAGTTCAGTTCTGGTATCATTCATGTAAACTTTTTTTTGCGCTCTCTCTGGTGCCTCTATATTCTTTCTGTAATATGGAAGACCAGAACTGTGCACAGTACTCCAAAGGTTCTAAACATGTTTAATATAACTTCTCTGCTTTTGAATTTTATTCCTCTAGAAATGAACCCCAGTTCATTGTTTGCACTTTTTTTGGCTTTATTAATTTGCGTTGCTACTTTTAATGATTTGTGTATCTGTACCTCTCGATCCCTTTGTACCTCTACCTCATTAGACTCTTATTTTCCAGGGAGTAGGTCACTTCTTTATTCCTCCTACTAAAATGTACCACCTCACACTTATGTAAATTGAAATTTGTTTTCCATTTAAACACCCATATCATATACAGACACTTTCCAGCTGGAGTCAGTGGATAGCAATCCAGGAGTGGCAACTCTGGTCAATTTTCCACCTTTCTACCCAGAGGCAACAAGACCATTTGCAGCAACCCTACGGCCAACTTGGCTGAAATTAGTCAACTTAATGCAGATTGGAGGGGGTCTTCCTGTTATTTGTGGCTCAGTACCATTTACCATCTAAGCCACTCCTGTCCTGCAAAATCTGTGTTCCATTAGGCAATCTGATGATGTACTTCGAACCCTTGCTCAGCATTTCCACTTAGCTGGCACACTGTTTTCTTTCAACTTTGGTCTTTATTCATCAATTATTATAAAAAAGACAGAACTCTTCAAATGTTGTTTATGTTCAGTAATGATTTGGATTTTACTTGCACTGGCTGAAATCGGTTCTTTTTTTTTTTTTAAACGTGTATTTCTGAAATGTTAAGATCAGCATTTTCAAACAAACTGTCTGAATAATTTCTTCTGCCACATAAATCACTCCGAAAAACAGAAATTCATAAACTATTACATCCAGACAGCACCCTGGTTGTAAGTTATTCTAATTTCGCCTGTGGATAATTTTTTTTTTTTACAAAAACGATTGGTGCGTTTTCCCCCCATTTTGTGCTCACACCAACCTTTTCAATAAAATAAAAATCAACAAGAGATATTTCACTGCCCAAAAGATTTGAAGGCTGTATCATTATCTCATTATGAAGAGAATAAGGTTGGCGGGGGGGAGTATTTTATACTCAGTCCTCCATACATGCCAATATACACAACTAACAGTAGCTAACCATCAGTTTTTTAAAAAAGCTGACGAAGCGTCCAAGAGACTCGCAACTCAAGAACGGCCTTGACATGTGAAAATAAGTACTTACACGGGCTTTGTAATTCAAGTGGTACATATGCACATTTCTTCACTTGCATTGGACAGGAAAGAAAGTAGCTGCTTCTCAAAATATATTATGCTTTGATTCATTTTAAGCACTTTTATATTTCACAATTAATAGATTATTAATTTTAATTAAAAAAGTAAAAGAAAGTAGCATTTAGATTTTCAACAGACCAACCAGTTACCTCAATAGTTACTGTCCAACATCCAATCCCCACCACCCCAGGGAGTTTACCCCCTCATGACACAGTTCAGAGGTATTGTAACCCATTCAATTACTCATCCTTCCATTCTCCTCAAACCTTCTCAGTTCACTCTGGCACTCTTTTCCCTCTTCCTTGTCAACTCAACCTGTTTCTCTTCTCCACTTCCACTTCAAAAGTTATTCATTGGCTGGAAAGCACTTTGGAATATCATGGGGTCATGAAAGGTGCTATATAAATGCAGATTCTTTCTTTACTCATTTTCTACTCCCCCAGTTCAAGCTGGTATCCATCTCCTTCTCATTTCCTCCAAGTTAATGCTGGAATGTTCCTTCCTCCTCTACCCCAAAGATCTGCTCCCAGCCTTCCCCCTCTTCTTTCATCAAGACACTGCTTCCAGCTTCTTTCACCTTCCCTTCACTACCATGTATTTTCTCCTTTGACTGCCATCAACTCCATCCTTTCATTACCATCCATTCCATCTTTCTTCACTGCTGACTGGACCTTCAGAATGCTGACTGAGTCTCCAAAACACTGACTTTCGTAAGAGGCATTGATGGTTGGCAAGCATAGTCCTCTCACTGCTACCCAGGTCTCTTTGTAATTCAGTGTATAGCAATACACAAAACATTTAGAAATTTGAAAAAGTAATGGTTGGTTATTAATTTTAATTTCAAAATGTATTTATATTAATCTGAGTAAACCATTAAACAAACAGACTTATTTAAATGTTTGCATTCCGAGTTGAGTAGAGTCATAACTTACTGTAGGTTGCCAACTATAACATGTTATTTCTTTAAAATATGCTTTCATCATGATACTGTATTTAAATATCCATTTGAAGCAGTAACACTTAGGTCATCCCTAAATACTCAAGATTAATCAGAAATATCACTATATAAACCAAATTCTAGATAATGTTTTCATTTTTAATCTTCAAAGCTGTGTCAAATTTCAGCCTAAAATTCACTACATACAGTAGAAAGCTTATTAAGTCCAAAACCTTACTCGGCTAACCCTCATAAGCCATGGTTCAATCCTCATTCAACAGTTTAAAGCCCTAAAATTAACACTTTTCAGGGTAGCACCAATCCCCATTATATATATTTTTTCATAATTAACTTATGGGACCAAGCATCTGAAATCCACATGCAAAGGGTCCACTGTAAACTTTGATTCAGTTGCCAATCTGATTACTTCACTGTCAGAAGCAGGCTAAATCATCCACAATTAATACCTTTCACCAGAATGTCTTCTTTTAATATCTGTAGCCTCTAGCAATCAGTTTGAACATGAATTAAGCAAATTATTTAAAAGAGCATGAATATATTCTTCCCTAGACCCTTCAAAAACAGAAACTTACTTGAATCCCACAAAATAAATGACTTTACCATCTGAATTGTATTCCTGGTACAAATTTTGTTTAGGCATGACAACAAACCAAACAGTTCTAGCAACTGTACGATAGCAAAATACTGCAGATGCTGGAAATCCAAAATAACAGAAAATGCTGGAAAAACTCAGCAGGCCAGGCAACATCCGTGGAGAGAAATTAGAGTCGACATTTCGGGTCTAAAGCAGTTCTAGCAACTGCTTTAGTTTGGGTTAAACTTACCATAAGTCAGCTATTTTCTACTTCATATAGGTAGCTTCCAGATGGAATTCATCCATTTTACTGAGTTTTATTTGCCTGTATCTACTTTTAAGTTCCTCAAACCAGGTCAGCAATAGCATCTGTAACAGTTTAATACAGTTTAAACTAAACATTGCTGTGGTGCTGTATTTGATTCTCCTCCAATTTCCATCAAACAAAAATCAAGATTGTTCTGAAATTATGTTTATACATGTCTTTAAAAAGGCCTGTACTTCTCAGTCAGCAGCCAATGCCATTTGTGCTCCCATTGGGCAAGAAGCAGCATTAACAGATTCCACACAGTGTGATCTAAATCATATTACAGAGGCCTAATTGATTAGCCATCAGGTCAGTGTTGTTGCAATCATCTATCAAACCTTATTAGGCGCAATTACTCACTGCAAGTATTTCATCATTATCTTTTACTCTAAAATGTTGTTCTTGCATATCCCCCACCCCCCCACAGAAGATTGTTATTTGGATTGTCTGTGTTCTTATAGATTGATATCCATATAACCATGTTAGTTCTTTAAGCATTTAGACATATTCTACATTTCAGTGTCACGGCGATGTTTTAGTTGGCTTTGTTCAGATATAAATGAGATGAAAATTGTGCACAAGCTGAAAGGGCTTAAATCAATCAAGTCCCCGGAGTTAGGATAGGTGGTACTTATCCCAAAGTATTGAGAGACTAGTACACCCATTTGTGATAATCATTATTAAGGCAATCGATGGACACTAGGGAGGTACCAGCAGATTGGAAATAGGCTAATGCAGTGCCTATATTCAAAACGTGTGACAAAACAGACACAGGCAACTACAGATCTAATGGCCTTGCATCAATTCCATGTACAATAATGGAATAGATTATCAGGAGTAAATTTGAAGATTATCCATACAACAACCTAATAAACAGCAGTCAACATGACTTTAGAAAGGGACGATCCTGTCTGACCAACCTCCCCAATTTCTTTAAGGAAGTGATAATTCAAATCAACAGCTTTGTACTTAGGACTTCCAAAGGACATTTGATAAAGTTCCACATGAAAAATTACTAATTAATCTCAAAGCTATGGGGAGTCAGGATAAAACTTTGGAATGGATAAACAACTGGCTGAAGGGTGGAAAATAAATGCCATTGTTTAGAGGAGCAATGTCAGGGTGAGAGTGGGAGACCCATTGTTAGGATCTAATTTACTTGAATTCAGAAACTTAATGCAAATTGTTAAAAATGGGCAATGACATCAAACTAAGAGGGGCATTGGAATTGAAGGAGGCAGGCCAAAAATTAAGAAAATGAGTTAAACAAAACATTTAAGTGGATTGAACAATAGCAGATGCAATTTTATCAAGACGAGTGTAAAGTATCCCACATAGGAAAGAAAACTTATATCTTTCCTGAATGGTGTTAAAATGGCTAAGGATAAAGTTGAGAGACTCTTAATGGTCAACATGTCCAACCAGTGCAGATCAGCAATTAACAAAGCCAATAGAATGTTGCACTACATAAGTCAAAACAGTAGAATACAAGTCAGAGGAAGTCATGAGCAAACTGTACAGTACTCTGATCAGATGGTAACTAGAGTATTGTTTCCTGTTTCAGTCATCAAGAAACAAGTGCTGAGGCAGTGTAGAGAAGCGCCATAAGACTAATCCTGAGTGTCAGGGTTTGAGTTATGAAAAAAGTCTGCAAAGAAAGGCATGAGAGGTATTAAAGAGAGATACAAGAGATAGTAAAATGGTATAAAAAGGATTACTATTTTTTAAAAAGCTGTTGGAGTAGGTTAAGGCACCACAGGGTCAAACTTACAAGTTAATGCTGGATCTAGTAATGGGAAATGAATCAGAGAAGATAAGAGAATTAAGCGTAATGGAACATCTAGCCAATAGCAATCACAACATAATAAGATTTAAGATAACGATTGAGAGGGCCATAAGTAAGACAAAGACCAAAGTAATAGATTGGAAAAAAGTTGGTTTTGAGGGCATGAGAATGGAACTAGGAATATAAAAAGAAATAAAGTATTCTATAGACACATAAATAATAAAAGAAAAATCAGGATAGGGATTGGACCACTAAGGGATGCACAAGATAAGTTCACAGGTAATGACAGAGAAGTGGCAGAAATATTGAACAATGACTTTGGCTCATTATTTACCAGGGACATTAACAAAGTGGACATAACATTAGAAGAAAAGATCTATAAAGACAGTTAAGAGAGAAAGGGGGAGATAATTGATAAACTAATCAAACTTCGAGCGGGTAAAACCCTGGTCCAGAGGGATTGCATCCATGCATATCAAGAGAAATAGCAGAGGCACTGTAACAGAGGGACTGGCAGACAGCTAATATATCTATATTTAATTTAAAAAGGGAGATAGAACAAGTCCAGGAAAAATAGTTCAGTTAGCTTAATGTTGGTCGGAATAATAATAGAACCTTACTGAAAGATGTAATAGAAAAACATCTAGAAACTGAAAATACAAGAAAGAATAATCAGCATGGATTACAAAAAAGGTTATGCTTGGCCAACCTTATTGAATTATTTTTAGAAGTTACCAAAAGAGTAAACAAGGGTAATGCAATATATGTAATAGATTGTCAAAAAGCAAAGGTCAGAGCATGGGAGTCAGGGGACAAGTAGCAGAATGGATAGCAAGATGTCTACAGAACAGAGAGTAGTGGTTAAGGGTAGTCACTCTGACTGTCAAAAGGTGGTAAGGAGTGTTCCAGAAGAATCGGTACTGGAATCACTTTTGTCCACAATTTACGTAAACGATTTGGACTTGGGGATTGGAAGTACAATTTCAAAATTTGTGGATGGCACCAAATTGGGGGGTGTAGTTAATACTGAGGAAGACTACAACAAAATAAAAGAGGACATTAATGAACATTCAAAATGGGTGTGTAATTGGCACATGAATTTCAATATAGTTAAGTGCAAGGTGTTACAATTTGGTAGGAAGAACAAGGAGGCCACATACTACTTGGAAGATCAGTGTCTAAATGGGGTAGAGGAGCAAAGGGATCTAGGGGTTTAGATACAATCATTAAAAGTAGCGACACTAGTTAATAAGGCCATAAAAAAACAAATAAAGCACCGGGGTTCATTTCTAGAGGAATAGAATTCAAAAGTAGAGAAGTTATATTAAACTTGTATGGAACCTTGGTTAGACCGCACTTAAGAGTAATGTGCACAGTTCCGGTCGCCATATTTTGAAAAGGATTGAGAGGCGAAGGTGCAAAAAAGATTTACTAGAATGATAAATATAGGAAAGATTGAACAGACTGTAGCTCTTTTCTCTAGAAAAGGGGATGCTGAGGGGAGACCAAATAGAGGTCTAAGATTATGAAAGGATTTGATAGGGTTAGATATAGAAAAGATGTTTCCACTTCGGGGTGGGGGGGGGGAAGAGACCAAAACTAGGGGCCATAAAAATAAGATTGCTACTAATAAATCCACTCGGGAATTCATGAGAAACTTGCCCAGAGAGTGGTTAGAATGGGCAACCTGCTACCATACGGAGTAGTTGAGGCAAATAACAGATGTATTTAAGGGAAAACTAGATAAACAAGCGAGAAAGAAATAGAAGGTTACGCGGACAGGGTTAGAAGAAAAGGGGTGAGCGGAGTCTCATGTGGAGTATCAACCAGTTGGGCCAAATTGTCTGTTTCTGTGTTGTACATTCTATGTATATACTGTACATAGAAATCCTCGGAATGGATAATAAGACGGCAATTGTTGTCTTGTTGCTTGGTCTAATGAGGCCGACCAAAATGCTAGTGCTCTGGGGGAGGGTTTAAACTAAAATGGCAGGGGGTTGGGAACCTGAGCAGGGAGACAGAGGAAAGGGAAACAAGGATAGAAGCAAAAGACAGGAAGGAGAAATACAAAGGTGGCAGTCAGAGAAATCAAGGGTTTAAATCAAACATGGCCACAGTAAATAATAATTTTAAAAGGACTAAGAGCATTAAAAAAACAAGCCTGAAGGCTTTGTGTCTTAATGCGAGGAGCATTCGTAATAAGGTGGATGAATTAGCTGCGCAAATAGAGGTAAACGAATATGATATGATTGGGATTACGGAAACATGGCTCCAGGGTAACCAAGGCTGGGAACTCAACATCCAGGGGTATTCAATATTCAGGAAAGATAGGCAAAAAGGAAAAGGAGGTGGGGTAGCATTGCTGGTCAAAGAAGGGGTTAACACAATTGTAGGAAGGATATTAGCTTTGATGATGTGGAATCAGTATGGGTAGAACTGAGAAATACCAAGGGGCAGAAAACATTAGTGGGAATGGTATATAGACCCCCAAACAGTAATGCGGAGGTTGGGGATGGCATTAAAAGGGAAATTAGATAATAAGGGCACAGCAGTTATCATGGGTGACTTTAATCTACATATAGATTGGGCTAACCAAATTAGTAACAATACTGTGGAGGAGGAATTCCTGGAGTGTATAGGAAATGGTTTCCTGGACCAATATGTCGAGGAACCAACTAGAGATCAGGCCATCTTAGACTGGGTATTATGTAATGAGAAAGGATTAATTAGCAATCTTGTTGTGCGAGGCCCCTTGGGTCGGAGCGATCATAATATGATAGAATTCTTCATTAAGATGGAGAGTGAAATAGTTGAATCAGAGACTAGGGTCCTGAATTTAAATAAAGGAAACTACGATGGTAGAGGAGTGAGTTGGGTAGGATTGATTGGGGAATGTCACTCAAAGGGTTGACGGTGGATAGGCAATGGAAAACATTCGAAGATCATATGGATGAACTACAGAATTTGTTCATCCCAGTTTGGCATAAAAATAAAACAAAAAAGTTGACTCAACCGTGGCTAACAAGGGAAATTAGGGATAGCATAAGCTTCAAGGAGAGAACATATAAATTGGCCAGAAAAAGCAGTAAACCTGAGGATTGGGAGCTGTTTAGGATTCAATAAAGGAGGACAAAGGGATTAATTAAGAAGGGGAAAATAGAGTATGAGAGTAAGCTTGCAAGGAACATAAATACTGAGTGAAAAAGTTTTTATAGATATATGTGAAGAGAAAAAGATTGGTAAAGTCAAGTGTTGGTCCCTTGCAGTCAGAATCGGGAATTTATAATGAGGAACAAAGAAATGGCAGACCAATTAAATACATACTTTGGTTCTGTCTTCACAAAGGAGGACACAAATAACCTCCCAGAGATGTCGGGGAACATAGGGTCTAATGAGAGGGAGGAACTAATAGAAATCAGTATTTGTAGGGAAATGGTGTTGGGGAAATTGACGGGATTGAAGGCCGATCAATCCCCAGGGTCTGATAATCTACATCCTAGGGTACTTAAGGAAGTGGCACTAGAAATAGTAGATGCATTGCTGGTCATCTTCCAAGATTCGATAGACTCGAACAGTACCCGTGGATTGGAAGGTAGCTAATGTTACCCCACTATTCAAAAAAGGTGGCAGAGAGAAAATGGGGAATTATAGACTGGTAAGCCTGACATCGGTAGTGGGGAAAATGCTAGAGTCAATTATAAAAGATGTAATAGCAGAGCACTTGGAAAACAGTGACAGGATCGGACAAAGTCAACGTGGATTTACAAAAGGTAAATCGTGCTCGACTAATCTACTGGAATTTTTTGAGGATGTAACTGGTAAAATAGATAAGGGAGAACCAGTGGATGTGGTGTATTTGGACTTTCAGAAGGCTTTCGATAAGGTCCCGCATAAGAGATTAGCGTGCAAAGTTAGGGCACATGGGACTGGGGGAAAGGTATTGATTGGATAGAGAACTGGTTGGCAGACAGGAAGCAAAGAGTTGGAATAAACGGGTCTTTTTCCGAGTGGCAGGTAGTGACTACTGGGGTACCGCAGGGATCAGTCCTAGGACCCCAGCTATTCACAATATATATTAATGTTCTAGACGAGGGAACTAGATAAAATATCTCCAAGTTTGCAGACGACACAAAGCTGGGTGGGCGTGTGTGCTGTGAGGAGGATGCCGAGAAACTCCAGTACAATTTGGACAGGTTGGGTGATTGGGCAGAAGCATGGCAGATGCAATATAATGTGGATAAATGCGAGGTTATCCACTTTGGTGTCAAAAACAGGAAGGCAGATTATTATCTGAATGGCAATAGATTGGGAGAAGGGGAAGTGCAACAAGACCCGAGTGTCCTTGTGCACCAGTCGCTGAAGGTAAGCATGCAGGTGCAGCAGGTGGTTAAGGCGGCAAATGGTATGTTGGCCTTCGTAGCAAGAGGGTTCGAGTACAGGAACAAGGATGTCCTACTGCAGTTGTACAGGGCCTTGGTGAGACCACACCTTGAATAGTGTGTGCAGTTTTGGTCGCCTTATCTGAGGAAGGACGTTCTTGCCATGGAGGGAGTACAGCGAAGATTCACCAGGCTGATACCTGGGATGGCAGAAATGACGTACGAGGAGAGATTGGGTCGACTGGGCTTATACTCGCTGGAGTTTAGAAGAATGAGAGGGGATCTCATTGAAACTTATAAAATTCTAACAGGACTAGACAGACTAGATGCAGGAAGGATGTTCCTGATGGTCGGGGAGTCCAGAACCAGGGGTCACAGTCTAAGGATAAAGGGGTAAGCCATTTAGGACAGAGATGAAGAGGAATTTCTTCACCCAGAGAGTGGTGAACCTGTGGAATTCTCTACCACAGAAGGCAGTGGAGGTCTATTCATTAAATATATTCAAGAAGGAGTTGGATATATTTCTTAAGGCTAAAGGGATCAAGGGATATGGGGAGAAAGCAGGGACAGGGTACTGAATTTGGGTGATCAGCCATGATCTCGTTGAATGGTGGAGCAGGCTCGAGGGGCCGAATGGCCTACTCCTGCTCCTATACATAGATACATAGATACATAGAAGATAGGAGCAGGAGTAGGCCATTCGGCCCTTCGTGCCTGCTCCGCCATTCGATGAGATCATGGCTGATCCTTTAATTCAGTATCCCGTCCCCGCCTTCTCTCCGTAACCCTTAACCCCTTTTGCCCGTAGAAATATATCTAATTCCCTCTTAAATATATTTAATGAGCTGGCGTACACTGCCCTCTGTGGCAATGAGTTCCACAGGTTCACCACTCTCTGAGTGAAGAAATTCCCCCTCATCTCTGTCCTAAATGGTTTAGCCCTTATCCTTAAATTATGTCCTCTAGTTCTGTTCTCACCCGCCAAGGGAAACATTCCTTCTGCATCCAGTCTGTCTAGACCTGTCAGAATTTTATACACTTCTATGAGGTCCCCTCTCAATCTTCTAAACTCCAGTGTGTACATCCCTAAACTACATAGTCTCTCCTCATAGGTCATTCCCGCCATTCCTGGTATCAGCCTGGTGAATCGCCGCTGCACCCCCTCCATGGCAAGAACATCCTTCCTCAGATGAGGCGACCAAAACTGTACACAGTACTCGAGGTGTGGTCTCACCAGTGCCCTGTACAGCTGCAGCAAGGTATCCCTGTTCCTGTATTCTAACCCTTTTGCTATGAAGGCCAGCATACCGTTTGCCTTCTTGACCGCCTGTTGCACCTGCATGCTCGCCTTCAGTGACTGGTGTACAAGAACACCCAGGTCTCTCTGTACTTCCCCCTCTCCCAATCTATTGCCATTTAAATAATAATTTGCCCTCCCGTTCCTGCACCCAAGGTGGATAACTTCGCACTTGTCCACATTATAGTGCATCTGCCATTTATCCGCCCAATCGCCCAGTCTGTCCAAATCGCTCTGGAGCTTCCTGGTCTCTTCCTCTGAGCCCACCCCCCCTCCTAGTTTAGTGTCGTCTGCAAATTTGGAAATGCTGCATCCGACTCCCTGATCCAGGTCATTAATGTAAATTGTGAACAGCTGGGGGCCCAGGACAGATCCCTGTGGTACCCCACTTGTTACTGCCTGCCATTCAGAAAATGAGCCGTTTATTCCAACTCTCTGTTTTCTATCTGACAGCCAGTTCCCTATCCACGCCAAAACTTTCCCCTTTATCCCATGAGCCTCAATTTTCCATGCTAATCTTTTATGTGGGACCTTATCGAAGGCCTTTTGGAAGTCCAGGTACACCACATCTACTGGCTCTCCCCCATCTATTCTACCAGTTACTCCCTCAAAAAATTCCAATAGATTAGTCAAGCACGATTTACCCTTTGTAAATCCATGTTGACTCTGTCCTATCCTGTCCCCATTTGCTAAGTGCTCCGCTATTTCATCCTTAATGATGGACTCCAGCATTTTGCCCACAACCGATGTAAGGCTTACAGGTCTGTAATTACCTGCTTTTTCCCTACCCCCCTTTTTGAATAGTGGGGTAACGTTAGCTACCCTCCAATCCATCGGCACTGTTCCCGAGTCTAATGAATTCTGAAAAATCATCCTTAGTGCATCCGCTATCTCTAGGGCCACCTCCTTCAGTACCCTAGGATGCATGTTATCAGGCCCTGGGGATTTGTCCACCTTCAATCCCTTTAGCTTCCTTAACACCATATCCTTAGAGATATTGATTTGCGTCAGTTCCTCCTTTGCCAATGTCCCTATTTTTCCCGATATCCCAGGGAGGTTTTTCTATCTTCTATCTTCTATGTATCTAAGTAAAATGAGGGCTATGCATAAATATGCCTCCCACCTACCATCACTATCTTAGTGTTTCCAGTAGGAAATATGGCTGTTAATCACAAAGTCACAAGATACTAATGGAAGAAGAAACTATTCAGCTCATCTTAGTTTGTCCGTCCAGAACAACCTTATAATCCTCCCATTGCACATCTAATTGTTTCTTAAATAACTCCAAGGTTGTTGCCTCCAGCATTCCATCCAGAAGTTCATTCCAAATGTTGATCTCACTCTGCCTGAAGCATTTAATTTTCATTTAAGAAGCCTACTTGATCAAGCCAGGTGCCAGCACTCCCCATGCATTAAGCTTAAATGTGCAAGCAGCCTGCAGAGGGTGGAGCCTCACCCAAGGTCACAAGATTTTTCTAAACATAGAAATTCCTCCTCATTTCTATCCTAAATGGCCTACCCCTTATCCTTAGACTGTGACCCCTGGTTCTGGACTCCCCGACCATCGGGAACATCCTTCCTGCATCTAGTCTGTCCATCCTTCCTGCATCGAGTCTGTCCAGTCCTGTCAGAATTTTATTAGTTTCCAATGAGATCCTCACTCATTCTTCTAAGCTCCAGCAAATATAAGCCCAATCGACCCAATCTCTCCTCATACATCATTCCTGCCATCCCAGGTATCAGCCTGGTGAATCTTCACTGATTCCATGGCAAGAACATCCTTCCTCAGATAAGGTGACCAAAACTGCACACAATACTCAAGATGTGGTCTCACCAAGGCCCTGTACAACTGCAGCAAGACATCCTTGCTCCTGTACTCAAACCCGCTCGCTATGAAGGCCAACATACCATTTGCCTTCTTAACCGCCTGCTGCACCTGCATGCTTACCTTCAGCGACTGGTGCACAAGGACACCCAGGTCTTGTTGCGCTTCCCCTTCTCCCAATCTATTGCCATTCAGATAATAATCTGCCTTCCTGTTTTTGACACCAAAGTGGATAACCTCACATTTATCCACGTTATATTGCATTTGCCATGCTTCTGCCCAATCACCCAACCTGTTCTAATCATCCTGGAGTTTCTCAGCATCCTCCTCACAGCACACACGCCCACTCAGCTTTGTGTCATCTGCAAATTTGGAGATATTACATCTAGTTCCCTTGTTTAGATAATTAATATATATTGTGAATAGCTGGGGTCCAAGGACCGATCGCTGCGGTACCCCACTACTCACTGCCTGCCACTCGGAAAAAGACCCGTTTATTCCAACGCTTTGCTTTCTGTCTGCCAACCAGTTCTCTATCCAAGTCAATACCTTACCCCCAATCCCATGTGCCTTAAATTTACACGCTAATCTCTTATGCGGGACCTTATCGAAAGCCTTCTGAAAGTCCAAATACACCACATCTACTGGTTCTCCCTCATCTATTTTACCAGTTACATCCTCAAAAAATTCCAGTAGATTAGTCAAGCACGATTTACTTTTTGTAAATCCATATTGACTTTGTCCGATCCTGTCACTGTTTTCCAAGTGCTCTGCTATTACATCTTTTATAATGGACTCTAGCATTTTCCCCACTACCGAGGTCAGGCTTACCAGTCTGTAATTCCCCATTTTCTCTCTACCACCTTTTTTGAATAGTGGGGTAACATTAGTTACCCTCCAATCCATGGGTACTGTTCCAGATTACATCGAATGTTGGAAGATGATCAGCAATGCATCTACTATTTCTAGGGCCACTTCCTTAACTACCCTAGGATGTAGATTATCAGGCCCTGGGGATTTATCAGCCTTCAATCCCATCAATTTCCTTAACACCATTTCCCTACAAATACTGATTTCATTCAGTTCCTCCCTCTCATTAGACCCTATGTTCCCCGACATCTCTGGGAGGTTATTTGTGTCCTCCTTTGTGAAGACAGAACTAAAATATGTATTTAGTTGGTCTGCCATTTCTTTGCTCCCCATTATAAATTCCCCTGATTCTGACTGCAAGGGGCCTATGCTTGACTTCACCAATCTTTTTCTCTTCACATGTCTATAAAAGCTTTTACAGTCAGTTTTTTATGCTCCCGGCAAGCTTACTCTCATATTCTATTTTCCCCCTCTTAATTAATCCCTTTGTCCTCCTTTGTTGAATCCTAAACTGCTCCCAATCCTCAGGTTTTACTGCTTTTTCTGGCCAATTTATATGTCCTCTCCCTTGGATCTTATGCTATCTCTAATTTCACTTGTTAGCCACGGTTGAGTCACCTTTTTTGTTTTATTTTTATGCCAAACTGGGATGAACAAATTCTGCAGTTCATCCATGCGGTCTTTGAATGTTTGCCATTGTCTATTCCACTGTCAACCCTTTGAGTGACATTCCCCAATCAATCCTACCAACTCGGCGCCTCAGACCATCGTAGTTTCCTTTATTTAAATTGAGGACCCTAGACTCTGAGTCAACAACTTCATTCTCCATCTTAATGAAGAATTCTATCATATTATGATCGCTCCGACCCAAGGGGCCTCGTACAACAAGATTGCTAATGAATCCTTTCTCGTTACATAATACCCAATCTAAGAGGGGGGAGGGGGTGGAGGGAGAGCGCGAAGGGGTGGAGGGTGAGCGGGGGGGTGGAGGGCGAGGGAGAGAGACGGGGGGAGGGGGGGAGGGAGAGAGAGGGGGGAGGGAGAGAGAGAGTGGGGGAGGGAGAGAGAGAGTGGGGGAGGGAGAGAGAGAGTGGGGGAGGGAGAGAGAGAGTGGGGGAGGGAGAGAGAGAGTGGGGGAGGGAGAGAGAGGGGGGGAGGGAGAGAGAGGGGGGGGAGGGAGGTAAAAGTATCCTCCGGACTCAAAGGAAAACCGTAAACAATGCATGCAGGGCAGAACTAGGCCAATATCCAAAAAAGAGCCACCAAATTTTTTAAACACCTAGAAATGAGCAACCCCCAATGCTATTATTACGAAGCCCTGAAATGCCAAGAGAGGACCATAAAGAAGAATACCCTCAGTCAACTAGTCCTGGGACTCAGTGAAGTAACTACCAACACTACTAATAATAACCAGCCCCAGGACAGTGCCAGCGTAACACAAAGAATTCGACCCAACACAATCGTCGCTAAGCAAAAGGAAAAATCCCTGTCATATTGGGCAGAAACAACAAAAACCCAAAGCAAACTCAATTGCTACTTGGCCCTAAACAGACAATACAACATGGCTGATTACCTGACCAGGGTAAAGGATAGCAAAATCAGAAAAACCTGGACAATGTACAGACTTAGTGAACATAGCCTGGCGATCGAAAAAGGTAGACACAGGCAGACCCGGCTACCAAGAGAGGACAGGATATGCTCTCACTGCAGTCAGGGAGTGGTGCAGACAGAGATGCACTTCCTCACAGCGTGTAGAAAATATCAGGGCACAAGGGAGAATTTCTACCCAAAATTCACAAAAATATGCCCGGAATTCAGAAATTTGAATGACGACCAAAAACTCCCATACCTACTTGGGGAAGAGAGAAATTGTGTAACCTTAGCGGCACACTATGTTACAGCTTGCCATAAACAGAGGGACAACCACTAAATATAAGAAAAGAGTATATAAAAACTATATGAATGTATATTTATACACTCAGGGATATATCTGTTTGTACACTGTATGGATAGATCTGTATTTTTGTGTACAACCATGAATGTTTTTCGATGCTTTGGCAACATAAGATGTACCTTGTCATGCCAATAAAACGATTTGAATTGAAAACTGAATTGAATTGAGAGAGAGGGGGGGAGGGAGAGAGAGGGGGGAAGGAGAGAGAGGGGGAAGGAGAGAGAGGGGGGAAGGGAGAGAGAGTGGGGGAAGGGAGAGAGAGTGGGGAAGGGAGAGAGAGGGGGAAGGAGAGAGAGGGGGGAAGGGAGAGAGAGGGGGGGAAGGGAGAGAGAGGGGGAAGGGAGAGAGAGGGGAAGGGAGGGAGAGAGAGGGGGAAGGGAGGGAGAGAGAGGGGGAAGGGAGGGAGAGAGAGGGGGAAGGGAGGGAGAGAGAGGGGAAGGGAGGGAGAGAGAGGGGGAAGGGAGGGAGAGAGAGGGGAAGGGAGGGAGAGAGAGGGGGAAGGAGGGAGAGAGAGGGGGAGGAGGGGAGGGAGAGAGAGGGGGAGGGAGGAGAGAGAGGGGGAGGGAGGAGAGAGAGGGGGAGGGAGAGAGAGAGGGGGAAGGGAGAGAGAGGGGGGAAGGGAGAGAGAGGGGGGAAGGAGGAGAGGGGGGAAGGGAGAGAGAGGGGGAGGGAGGAGAGAGAGGGGGGAAGGGAGGGAGAGAGGGGGGAAGGGAGAGAGAGGGGGAAGGGAGGAGAGAGGGGGGAAGGGAGGGGAGAGAGAGGGGGGAAGGGAGGTGAGAGAGGGGGGAAGGAGGGAGAGAGGGGAGGAGGGAGGGGAGAGGGAGGGGAGTGAGGGAGGAGGGTGAGAGAGGGGAAGGGAGGGAGAGAGAGGGGGGAAGGAGGGAGGAGAGAGGGGGAAGGGGTGGGAGAGAGAGGGGGAAGGGAGGGAGAGAGAGGGGGAGGGAGGGAGAGCGAGGGGGAAGGGGGTGAGCGAGGGGGAGGGAGGGTGAGGGGGAAGGAGGGAGAGAGAGGGGGAGGGAGGGAGAGAGAGGGGGAGGGAGGGAGAGAGAGGGAGGGAGAGAGAGAGAGGGAGGGGAGAGAGAGG